>NW_027271803.1:0-676608 GCF_040938485.1 Diadema antillarum | reverse complement strand
ATGCCACTGGTACCTGTACACCACTGTCTAGAATTGAACTTCTCGCGTTTCGCGTTATGGTGACAAGCGAATCTATCGACCTCATGGGGCCCCCATTTGCTTTCCATGCAGCCACTTGAATACCTCCCAACTCACGAACCAATCATCCTTGTCTGTCTTTCTGCTCAACTCATCTGCCCTCTTATTCTCCTTCCTTGGTATCCACACAGGACTTACTTGTACCTTACTCTTTTCACATAATCTCTGTATGCTCATTGCTTTCTCTTGCAACTCTGGTTTGTCACTACCCTTCTTTATGATCGAAATCTCGTTTCTGTTGTCTATGTACCACCTCACCATTCGCCCAGTTAGTCTTGGCTGAATAGCCCGGGCCATTCTTACAACCGCTTCCAACTCCCTCCAAGTGGTGCTCTGGAAATCCCGGGGGAGGGCCCCCCCCCCCCTGAAATGGAGAAGGGGGATGGCCTGTACAATCATACCCCTCCCCCTGAAATTTGAGAAAAAATGGAGGAAGCAGAAATGTGATTGTATCACTTTTGTCATATTACATGACGTTCGTACGCCCGCCTTCAGACAGGTAACAGAGCTGAACAGTATTCTATCTTGTAGGATAATGTATACATAATTTTCTCAAGCGCTCGCCCGCTTCGCTCGCTCGCGAAGAAAGTAATGTCGACATAAGGTATGGTCCAGTCGTTGACAACGTCAAATAGCATAGGCTTACATGTAAACATGCTATGAAGTGAGCAACTCGGGACCATCTGCAAATTATGTACGAAAACAAACAAACAACAAAAACTATACCGCCATAATTGAACCCCCCCCCCTCCATTTCCTGCATCATTCCTGAAACGATGATGACTCTGATACATCTATGGGCATACCCAGGGATGATCAGGGGCGTCGAATCTATCGGGGGGGGGGCAAAGGGGCATTTGCCCTGCCCCTACGGAAATGTTGGGGGCAGACAAATTATTTGTCCTCCAACAATTCCCGAGATGAGGACAAATCTCGAACTTTATTTATGGAAAATTGGACAAGTACCGCCAGAATTATGCAACGGATCGCTGAATTGCAATCATGAATATGCAAAAGATCCGCTACTGGGTCCCTTTCGATAGACTTTGTACACTTTTGAGATTGATTTTATTTCCTTATATTTATCAAAGAGTGTGCAGCGGATCTTTCACTTACAAATGCTCCCTCATATGCAGAGGCGTCGATAGAGGGGGAGGGGGATGGTTCCCCCATAAAAGTATTGGGGACAAACAGATCATTTTGCTCCTCGCAACTCCCGAGATGTGGAAATGCTCTTACTTTTTTGATAGAAAACTGTCTCAATATTTCACCCAAAGATGGCTGAATTTCAATTCTGAAAATACAAAATCTCCCTCGCGTAAGAGGGGGATAGGCCTAACCCCTCCCATACCCTCCCCGTTCAGTCATTTCTACTTAATACACTTTAGATCGACAGATTTCAAAATGTTTCATCTAAAGTGTGCACCAGGTCTGTTACTTCAGTTTAAAGAAATGCAAATGTTCCTTGGGTGGGAGGAGATATAAGATACTTTCAATTAACGGAGGGTTTCCCCCCCCCCCCCCTAATTAAAATAGTATACAGTTCTGGGATTGGAAATTCCCCAGATTACATCATAAATGTGTTTACGAGATATTTGTTGCTGCCAGTAACTGGCAGCAGTTGCGCCCGGTGCGCCCCCACCCCCTTAATTTCCTAAGCGAAAAAAGGACAGCTACAAACGGCCGTTTTTGGACTGTAAAATATCAAATTTTCAAGCTTGCTCGCTTCGCTCGCTCGCATTTAATCGTTATATCATTTTCCTGATGTTGCTGTCAGCAATTGCCAGCAGTTGCGCCCAGTGCGCCTCCACCCCCCTTGATTTCCTAAGCGAAAAAAAAATATAGCTACAAGCGGCCGTTTTTGGACTGTACAATATCAAAATTTTCAAGCTCGCTCGCTTCGCTCGCTCGCATTTTAATCGTTATGCCATTCTCCTGATGTTGTTGCCGGGTAATTGCCAGCAGTTGCGCCCGGTGCGAACCCCCCCCCCTTTATTTTCAAAGCGAAAAATATAGCTACAAGCGGCGGTTTCTGGACTGTACAATATCAAAATTTTCAAGCTCGCTTCCTTCGCTCGCTCGCATTTAATCGCTATGCCATTCTCCTGATGTTGCTGCCGGGTAATTGCCAGCAGTTGCGCCCGGTACGCCCCCCCCCCCCCCTTATTTTCAAAGCGAAAAAATATAGCTACAAGCGGCCGTTTTTGGACTGTACAATATCAACATTTTGATTTTGATTGCTTTACTGACTTAAATCAAGAAAATTGAAGAATACAATTAATAGCTACAGGAAAATATCTACTACGTTATTACATACGAAAAAAAATGGATATCCATCTTAGCATTTTATTGAATTTATTTGGCCATTATTCAGGGCTGCGCTGGGGTTTTTGAAAGGGGGGGTGTGTCTAAATCGCATGTCAGTCAAGAAGAAAGAACATCAAAAGACAAGAGAAACAACAACAAAAAGTCTTCATACTTTTAATGTCTGATTTTCCGCCGAAAGTCGGCTGACAAGCAAAAAAACAACAAACAAACAAATAAGAACAAGAACAAAAAGTCTTCATATTTTTGCTTCCACTTCCCTCCCACTTTGCATGGAAAAGAGTGGGACATTTGATCCCTGTAAAGTGTATGTGTGTGGGGGGGGGGAAGCTTCTCTTCCCCCCCCCCCCCCCCCCAGGGCTGTACCGGTCCGGTTATGGGCTTGTAATCGTGGTGATGGTGGCTATCGCCGATCATCGCCCCCCCCCCCCCCCCACACTCCTCAGTACGGATTTACGCCGTTGGACTCAGACCAAACTCAGGAAAACTCTAAGTCTTCCCTTCCGTCCACGAATCCCCCGTAGCCTACCCCGAGGCGTCAGTATAAACTGAATAGTCATATGACGTTGACTCCGAAAGACGGTTGCCATTCAAACGGTGTACGTTTGCGGACCAAAATGTCAATTCCTCGCGAGCTTTCAGAGTGATCTTAATAGGGGCCTTCCAACGGTCCCATGACAGAGTGCATGGACACTATCTTGCCCACCACTTCCGCCAAAGATCTAACCTGCACTAAGGTCTTTCCGTTTCTTGTCAAATCCAACAGGTGTGAAATATCGGATTTGAGATCGTCGACTCTTCTGCTGGTTATCAGAACTCTTTCTTCGCCAAATTCCCAATCTAAACCAAGCCAGGTTACCCTGGGCTGTGGATCCCACTGACACTTCTCTTCTGCTGACAAAAATCCCAATCTTTTGAGATCACGCTGTACCTCTTCACTAAAGCGCTTTGCGAAGTCTAAGCTTTTATGCCCTGAAATTCCGTCATCGAGAAACATTATGACCTTCTGACCCTGACCCCGCCAGTATCCGACCACTGCCTTCACGAGCTGGGAAATATGAGGCGCCAAGTGTTCGCTTGAAAATTCCGTCCAAATAGACACGAAATTACCTTAAAACTACAAAAATCATACACTGAAATCCATTTCGTTACAAAATGAAATTGTACAGACAATTTCGTAACAAAACAATTTCATTTTGTAACGAAATCTGGTTTAATTACAAAATTAGGAAGACAGTTATCCATTTTGTTACAAAATGAAACAACAAATTTTATTTTGTAAACAAAATCTCATTTTGTTACAAAAAAGACTTGTGCTTTTTCATTTTGTGACAGAATGACATGGCAAATATAATTTCGTAACAGAATCTTATTTTGTTCCAAAAAAAAGTCATTTCGTGTACGGAATTGAACTACAAAACAATTTCGTGCACGGAATGGTTCTGCAAACTGCATTTCGTGTAGAGGGTCTAACAGAACTGAACTACACTCCCTTTTGTGTACGGAATTTAACAACAAAAGTCATTTCCCTGTAAGGTACCATACGAAATGGATTGCGTCGCAGACGAAATGGATTTCGTTGCACACGGAATGCATTTCGTACCATATCAAATGGATTTCGTACCATGCGAAACAGATTTCGTGTTACACAGAAAGGATTTCGTGTACGGAATGGCATTCTGTCAGTCTCTGCTGAGTAAGGGATATAAGAAGGACGCTGATTGGCCGCCTTGTTGATCCGAGCAAGCTCAGCCCTATATTTTGCATATGCAACAATTTAGAGGTGAGTTTTTGTCCTAGTGTTTGTTGAGTGTTTTGATTGAACACGATGTAGCTTATCTACGTGTGTGCGAGAACATCGTAGTTTGTGCGCTACCCACTCGTTTGTTTCCGTGTAAGCATTTTAACCGTAAAGTGTCTTCATCGTTCGTCTTCCAAGCATCGTGTTTTCACCCTAGTTTTCCTCATCGTAGTTTTTTACTTCGATTTTTTTTGCGGTGCAAGATGTTCTGTGTATTTTCTCTACGGTAGAATGCCATCGTTGATGATCTTCGTGTATTCATTACTAGTTTTCCACCTCCGTCTCATTTTTGTGTACAACTAGTGTCAAACGTAGTGTAGTTACAACTATGTTTAGAGCTAGTGGGTAGGTCTGCGATGTCTGTATCGTTTGCTGATGTGTTTTATGAGCTGAGAGTGACTATGATGGGAGTGATATTCAGGGTTTTGCTGTGGTTGAGGTGACGGCAAGATGCAATTTATTTCGTGTAACCATGCATGACGTCGATGATGGCGAGTAAAACTACAACACGAGTAGCCTAGCCTAGGCCAATGACGAGAGTGACACTGAACTAAGAAACGGGGGCTGATGCTCGCTCGTGCACGGGAGTGGTCTAGACTACAGAGACCTGCATTAATTTATTTATATTTTTTTTCCTTTTCTTATTCACTCGGGTATAGTGCTACCAAAATTCGTGTCTCTAAAAATAAGAAACTCAACCAAAAGCTTGACAACAAGTTTGCATCAGGTCTATTCTGTAGTAAATATTAGATCTAAATGGCGATGCTAATTTAGTTTTCATTTAGAACTCGTTGAAATCCATTTTCTTTGCTCATATTTCAAAGGTGATAAATTATTTAGAACTGTACTTAAATTCTGATGTGCTGCATTCACCATTGTAATAAAAAAGAGCCTGCTGATCAGGTGTTTATTCTATCCTTTTCATTTCCTCCCTATCCTTTTGGTTTCTATGGACTGTCACTTTCTTCATTGACCCTGGATGGAAAAAAAAATCCCATCTTGCCATGTTAAGACAGAACACATACCATCATGAAATATCATGACATTGAAATAATAATAAAAAATATATAAGTGACCAAAATACTTGTTTGTGAAAATAAATAACAAATGAAAGGTGATTTCTTATGGAGCAGTTCTTTCAAATGTCAAACAGCTTCGATAATGAAGCAAGTGAAATCTGAAAACTATCCTGGCAACAAGTTGATATTGATAGGAGTTCTGACAAAAACTGTCACACCATTTGATGTTTGAATTTGTCTTTTTTATTGGATGAGGTCACAAAACTATAAATGCCACCGATAAAACAACAATCCTCTCAATTTGAACAAGAGCAGTAGGGTGGTACACTGGTACGACTCAGTAAACAGCTGATTATTTATGCATCGTATCCATGGGCAACTGCGGGGTAACTGCAAGAAGGCGCAGGAAATTAGACTTGAGTCAAGAAACATTATAAATATTTTTTTTTATTCAAACTATTTTTTTTTCTTGGACTGGAAAAAAAAGGCCAAAATATTTCATATTAAGCTTCTAAACTATATAATGAATATATGAAGTCTTTTTATCGTGATTTTATGAAGAATTAGAATTATTATAAAGAATATAAATACTAGACGGGCTGAACAAGGAAGTCTAATTTCACCCCAAGAATTTGCAGCACACCGCACCTCGGGTGCATTCCTAGCGTTCTTGCCGCACTCTCACCTAGCTAGCCATGTGCAAGCCAGTCACATGTTCACAGTACACACGTTGTAGCCAGTTCACCGATCTCATTCCTGATTTCGTGCGTGTAGATAATTCTCTCAAAACTAAGCCAGACATGATTTTGGAACATACATTACAGTGTCAAGACCTGTTCAGTGGACTTTGAATTCGCTATTTGTCTGTTTTAGCTCTTCAATGTACGACTTCGAACGTCCGATTTGTTTTTTACCACACCACATGGAGCTGCATGTTTTTTTCAGCCCCATGCTTCTCCACACACGTACGTCACACACACACAAGCCATCGCGATCGAAGTTTGAGCGATAGTGATAACATGTGCGGAGCAGACATGCGGATTTCAGCACAGGGTAAATGAGTAGTTGAACGTATCACGATTGTAAAACAAATCTTTTTCTATGTCTCTGCAAATTTGAATAGGTTATTTCAGCATAGATAGATTATGATACATTACAAAATAGATTAGCCATAGCAAGACCTTGCTTACATGAGAGTTATTAGATAACGTTGCAAAATAAAACCCCCATCATTGAATGGAATGTTCCAGAGCTATCTCTGGGGGCTCGAGGACATTATGGACACGTCGATTCGCAAGTGGGTAAGATGCGATTACAGATGGCTTGAAATGAAGAGGATTTACGAATGAAATACACAGAAACAATATTTTTTCATAATTCCTGCACAGTTTATTTCTTTTCATAAAATTCACATAAACTAGTGCTGTATTGAGTCAACTAAGTGCATATTAGCACGTGTGTACACGCATTATCCCTCCTGCCTAGTGGGAATGACACAGGCAGTTTTTTCAATGACGTATGAATGATCAACAAGGCGGCCAATCAGCGTCCTTCTTATATCCCTTACTCGACAGAGACTGACAGAATGCCATTGCGTACACGAAATCCTTTCTGTGTGCCACGAATTCTGTTTCGCATGGTACGAAATCCATTTGATATGGTACGAAATGCATTCCGTGTGCAACGAAATCCATTTCGTCTGCGACGCAATCCATTTCGTATGGTACCTTACAGGGGAAATGACTTTTGTTGTTAAATTCCGTACACAAAAGGGAGTGTAGTTCAGTTCTGTTAGACCCTCTACACGAAATGCAGTTTGTAGAACCATTCCGTGCACGAAATTGTTTTGTAGTTCAATTCCGTACACGAAATGAATTTTTTTGGAACAAAATAAGATTCTGTTACGAAATTATATTTGCCATGTCATTCTGTCACAAAATGAAAAAGCACAAGTCTTTTTTGTGACAAAATGAGATTTTGTTTACAAAATAAAATTTGTTGTTTCATTTTGTAACAAAATGGATAACTGTCTTCCTAATTTTGTAATTAAACCAGATTTCGTTACAAAATGAAATTGTTTTGTTACGAAATTGTCTGTACAATTTCATTTTGTAACAAAATGGATTTCAGTGTATGATTTCTGTAGTTTTAAGGTAATTTCGTGTCTTTTTGGACGGAATTTTCAAGCGAACACTTGGCGCCCCATAGGGAAAACACGTATCCTGCGGTAGAAATACCGAATGGCAACACATTAAAAACTTAGTACCTTTTGACCCCGTTATCGACCCAAGCGAATCCCAGATATTTTCGGTGCGCCTCGTGAATTTCAATGTGATGGTAGGCGGACTTATAAGTCGAATGTGAATTAGTAGACGGCGAGTTGTAATGTTCTTAAAATTTTCTGTAGATTTTGATTTTTTGTGCTATTTCCCCTATTTTGGGGGTGCTGAACACGAATCCACTTGTTGCCATTTTTCTAACCGACGTCTTCACCCGTTGCCATGGCAACGCATTATTTTCCTTAAAAGAACATACATTCTTCATTAAAAGTCATAAAAACATGATGTAAACATCAAAATATGTAATTATAAATCCTTTTTAATTACACTTGAGAAAGAATACAATTTTCAGAATGTCATGGTTACCTTATAGCAATGACAGTTACCATGGCAACAACTATTTATAGAGAAAAATCATATTTTTCATGAAAAAGCAAGGAATCATGACAAGATTGAGTGGAATATTTATCATAAATTACTATCTAGATTATCAGCTTTTTCTCCACTGTTAATTTCACATCATTTTCGTTGCTATAGCAACAGCATGACAAAAGCTGCCTTTTAAAGAAAAATAAGCATTGCGATTGAAAGAAAAGCAAGAATACGTCCATAGAAGATAAATTTTTGTATAGTGAGTTTTTTGAGCTATTTCCTTTATTTTGTCGCTGCCAAACACGAATCGACCTATTGCCACATTTCTAAATGACATCTTTAGCCGTTGCCATGGCAACAAATTATTTTCTTAGAAATAACATGTGTTCTTCATTAAACATCACAAACGCATGCTAAAAACACCAAAATAAGTCAATATAAACGTATCACGCTTCAATCAAATTAAAAGTCACAATTTCCGACTGTCACAGCAACCTCATAGCAATAACGGTTGCCATGGTAACAGCTAATTTTTAAAAGAAAATGATTTTTTTTTCATCAAAAAGCATGAAAAGATGAAAAGTTTGAGTAGCATACTCATTACAAATTGCTATGATAATTATCAGCTTTTTTCACTACGTTCATGCCACATTATTATCGTTGCTATGGCAACAACTTTTTTTTCCTAGAAAGGAGAAGTATCCCAGTAAAAGAAAAACTAGATAAATAAAAATAATCAATTTTTGTAGAGTTTAATTTTTCGACCCTTTTTTTTTAACTCTTTTGGGAATGCTGAAAAGGATCAGAAATTCAGGAAGCTGACTAAGCTTTTGTGTTTTTACTCATTTGTTTTTTGTTTAGTGTATTCTTTCCTTCCTTATCTAATGACTAACGTTAATTTTTTTATTCAAAAGGCAGTTTTCTCATGTTAATTCTATAGCAACAACAACGAAGTGGGATGACTCCAGTGAAAAAAAAGAACTGACAGTAATTTGTTATAAATATGTTACTCAATCTTGTCATTTTTATGTTTTTCATAATAAATTGTTATTACAATGACAACTGTCATTGCTATGAGGTAACCATGAAATTGAAAAATCGTGATGTTTTACTAAACTAAAGAGACATGTTTATCTTGACACATTTTGTGTTAACAGCACGTTTTCATAATGTTTAAAGAAGAACACATGTTCTTTTAAAGAAAATAATTTGTTGCCATGGCAACGTCTGAAGACATCATTTGTGACCGTGTACCTCAAAATGAACATAAAGTCGCACACACTGATTTTGAGTGAGGACTGAAAATAAGTGAAATGGGTCAACCTAGCCGAACTTGACTTTTTCATATTTTCTGAAAGAGCGGGTCTTCTTTTACATTATGCTAAAATTTGGTATAATAAAACGGGCAGGAAAGTGTGTTTTTTTAGCAGTTTATATCGAACATTTTTGGTAGAATAGTGTGATTAGGTGTGTCTTTAGAATCCCTTTTTCATTTCTGAAAAAAACCTTGTCCACACTCTTCACTTTCAACTCTAATAACTTTTGAAAGGATAGTGCTACTGCTTTGAAAGTTGACATTAATTATTGACAGAATGTGTTAATGAGGCATGCTTAATTTCAGTTTAATCTGATAATCCCCTCATTGTTGTTACTCTGATGGTTTACTTCCTGTTTTTTGGTCCCATTCATCGAACAGCCAGCACGGTTAGGTAAAGATTAAGCACTTGAATAGACACTGTACTTCAGAGCGTCTTTTCTCAGTTCACATTTTTCCTGAGTTTGTGCTTTCTTTCCAATATTTAGATAGGTTAGTAGAGTCCATTTCATTTGAGTTATACATCATTTTAAAGCTTATGAAATATGGCAATAGGTTGATTCGTGTTTGGCACCGGCAAAATAAAGGAAATAGCTCAAAAAATCTCACTAAAAATCTCACAGCAATTTATCATCTATGGACGTATTTTTGATTTTCTTTCAATCACAATGCTTATTTTTCTTTAAAAGGCAGCTTTTGTCATGTTGTTGCTATAGCAACGAAAATGATGTCAAATTAACATAGTGGAAAAATAAGATTATAATGTAGATAGTAATTTATGATAAATATTCCGCTCAATCTTGTCATGTTTTCTTGTTTTTTCATTAAAAATATGATTTTTTTAAATAAATAGTTGTTGCCATGGTAACCGTCAATGCTATAAGGTAACCATGACATTCTGAAAATTGTATTCTTTCTCAAGTCTAATTAAAAATGATATATAATGACATATTTTGGTGTTTACATCATGTTTTTATGATTTTTAATGAAGAATGCATGTTCTTTTAAGGAAAATAATGCGTTGCCATGGCAACGGGTGAAGACGTCGGTTAGAGAAATGGCAACAAGTGGATTCGCGTTCAGCACCCCCAAAATAGGGGAAATAGCACAAAAAATCACAATCTACAGAAAATTTTAAGAACACCCCAATATTGTGACAACTCGCCGTCTACTAAATATGGAATCTCCGCTCTCAAAAACTTGCCTTGCCACCACAGCATCTTCATACTTGAATTTGTACTTATACAAATGTGGGTTATCATGCCGACAATCGAGGACCATTCTAAGTTTCCCTTTGTTATTTGATACAGTCAATGGGTTCACGACAGACGGAGGTTCTGACACCTCGGACACGCATCCCTTCTGGACTAATTTTGCTATCTCGCTAACAACAAAATCGGTGTGCTCCATGGCGGAACGATTGTTACGTAATTCCACATTCTCTGGCATAGAAACAAAAGGCAACATATAACCGCGCTGGATCATGTGTAAAACGGCCTTATTTACTCCGATTTCCTCCCAGTTTTCATAATATTTCGTAAATGCCTTGCAGATTTCCTTCTCTAATAGACATTATATACTGTATCAAGTATAATTAGTTTTCTACGTTAGAAAATGAATGAGGTATGAATATTAACAGCCATTTCAACTAACCATGTAATAATTTTTCTTTTGTGTTTAGCTTTTAGTATGAAGATCAAGGTGACCAATCTCGACTAGCACTTGTGCTAACTTTTGGTTTCCTTGTTAACAACAACTTTGTAGAATTACGCTACATGTATCATATTTAAATCTCAAATGTCATCATTTAATCATGTTATTGTAAAGGAGTAATAGATAAGTATATTTTTTTCCATATATGTATTATGATTGAAAATGTACATGTTCAAATGTTGTTGCTAATAAAACTTCAAAACTTCAAACTTCAACTTCAAACTAGTGTTTGTAATTTGGGCTCTGCGGCCAACCCCTTATCATTACGTAAGCTGGCGTGCTCGACATCGCCATCTACATCTAGAGCTAGGTCTATTACTCCAGAAATCAAGGGGGTGCTTATCTTGTTTCCACCTTCAAATCTCGCCTCCGGGCACTCAGCTCTCCAGTGTCCCGTCTTTCCGCATGCGAAACATGATCCTGGCTTCCTGGTGTAGTTCCGTTGCGGCTCCGACGTCACTGGTCCGCCTGCATACTGAGACGAAGTGTACTCTGTGCCCCTTATCGTTGTCGTGCCTACCCGCTGGTACGGGCTGAACCTCCTGCCATACTTCAGTTTGTGGGCTGAAGCTTTCTCTTTCCTCTTTTTCTGCGCCCTAGACTCCGCTCTCATGATCCGCTTTTCATCGTCGGAATCTTCGGCTAGAGAGTTCTTCGTGTATTCGTCTACGATCAGCCAACCAGACTCCGAGCTGTCAGCCATTTTAATCAATTTCTGTCTCTGATCGATGATCTGGATACCTTCATTATTCGCTGCTTTGCTTCAGCTACCGCCGTCTCTCCTTCTTCTTCTAAGATGATGTCAGCTTCTTTTAACTTCCTGGCAAGCTTTACGTTGACTTTATACTGTTCTTAGTTTCCACGCTTCCGAAACTTGTATTCGTCCTTGCTCATCTCCTCTATCTTGCCTATTTGAACGTCACTAAGCTCTCGCTGGTTGTCGTTGATTTTCTGTTGAAATGAGCCCAGCTTAGAAGTTATCGTGGCATCCAATTGATTCAATTCTCTGGCTCTCACGAATTCTCGCGTCAATGATCTGGTTAACGTCTGCCGGCTCCATGTCTGAACGAGTTGAAGGTGCAAGCTAGAATAACTGACGAGCCTCACGCCCTCGAATACCGCTACCAAACCCACTGTACTCAAAACGCATCATTCCTGCATAATTACATGCAAATTCCCACATCGCCTCATATTCGCATAATGTATGCAATAGAATTCTCATTAATGATTCCAGACAACTTTTGCCTGCTATACGGTGTACCGCAGGCAAATAATAGTAACTGGGAGTACGTTGTCAATATGCATAAAGTAGATGATCAATTTGAAGCCTTTCTTGCCAAATATCTTCTGTCCTGTAATAAGCGTTTTCCACTACAAACGTGCGTGCACAGAGTAAAAAGGAATGACAAACCATGGTTTAATAGCACGCTTAGAAAAATGTGCAAAAACTAATATTTATTTTATCGTAAGTATCTCAGGAATCGTACTGCCACCAATGAACAGAAATTTAAACAGTATAGGAATTTAGTTTATAAGGAAATACGTAAAAGGAAGCGTGAATATTATTACAGGAAATTTTGTTGTGCGCACGGGAATTTAAAGAAAACATGGTTTCTTATTAATGATGTAATGAATCAACAAAGGCAGATATATCGAATCATCACAAGTCAATGATCATTTTATCGACTCTGCAGAGTCTGCAGCAACACATTTTAATGAGGGTTTTTGTGCAATAGGAAGAAATATTGTATCAGAAGTGTCTAATTCATCTGCTTCTCTTTATACTTACCTGCGCAATACTTATAGCCAATCTATGTTTTTTAAGCCTATTACTATATCTGAAATGTTAACTATTGTAAATGATTTGAAAGTAAATAAGAGTCCTGGTGATGACGATATTCACGTCAATGTATTCAAGAAATCAATATCTTTTATGATGGAACCCCTGTGTGCAATATCAAATTCATCTCTGGAATGTGGGATATTCCCACGACAACTTAAAGTAGCAAAAGTAATTCCAGTTTTTAAGAAAGGGGATAATCACCAGCTACAAAATTATAGGCCAATACCATTGTTGTCAGTTTTTACTAAATTGTTTGAAAAATTAGTTTATGCTTGATTGATATCATTTATTGACAGCAATAATATTTTGTATCATCAGCAGTCTGGGTTTAGACATGGTTATTCTACGTATATGGCGCTACTTAAATTGATGGAATGAATATCAAATGCATTTGAAAATCATGAATTTTTGGTCGGAATATTTTTAGATTTAACAAAAGCATTTGATTGTATAGATCGTAGAATACTTATTATGAAATTGGAATATCATGGAATGAGAGGAAATGTTTTGAACTGGTTTAAAAGTTATTTATCAAATCGCACACAATATACAGTTGTAAATAATAAAAAATCAGAATTGTGCCATGTGAATACAGGCGTTCCACAAGGTTCTGTACTGGGTCCTCTTCTCTTTTTGCTATTTGTTAATGATTTGCAGTTTGTAAGCCCTAATTTGTATTCTGTATTATTTGCAGATGATACAAACCTATTTTTCTCAGGCCGGGATGTGCATGAAGTTAACAATATGATTAATTCAGAAATGCAGAAAGTGTATTCTTGGTTTACTGCAAATCGTTTGGTTTTGAATATTGATAAAACATGTTATATGGCATTTAAGACAAAGAATAAGGTAATAGATGAAGATGTTTTACAAATATATTTGGGTAATGTCAAAATCAAACAGGTCAATAGGTAAAATTTCTTGGTGTTATACAATTGATAATGGTTTAACATGGAAAGGTCATTTTGATGATATTTGTATCAAAATAAGTAGAATTGTTGGTGTCACGAATTATCTGAAACATATATTTCCTTTAAAAATTCTTTTGACCATGTACCATACAATGATTTTTTTTTTTTTTTGGGGGGGGAAGGGGGCCTGATGTTACCATCATAATATGATGAAAGGTGGCCCCAGATTACCAAATTGTAAACCATAATCAAAATAACTTATACACTACATGCATACACAAAATAACAGAAATTATATCTAACAATAAACTAATTAAATACGAATTAACACAATTCTTAAATCTGTCCATATTTCCCCACATTTAACGTATTGTGCAATAATATGGGGTCATAGTTCGTTATATTTATTGAATCGTGTTTTGATGTTACAAAAGCGTGCAATTAGAATACTCTGTAATGTAAATCCGTTTGTACACACTGCAGTACTGTTTAAGAAATTGAAAATTTAGAAAATTGATCAAATTGTGTAATTAGATTTTTTTTTTTTTTTGGTGTGCGCCTCCATAGGTAGCCCCACTCATTTAGGGCTCTGATTATATTGTCTCTTTTACCAGGTTTTTGCTGCATTTTTGCAGTATGGTTGTTTATATTGTATTCTGTTTGTGTCAAGGATCTTGCTAGACCATTTCCAGTCAATTTGTTGGTAAGTTAGCTGTATATTTAAGCAGATGAATTTTGTATCTTGATACTGTTGCCTACTCTGTATTGCCATTTTCAGTGTCCAGCCCAGTGTTGTACACTTGCTTCATGCATCTTGTATGTGTACTTGCTTTGTACTTTCAATAGCATCTTTTGTTGTCACACCGTTCACATGTGTATGTCAATAGCATCACCTCCACAGCAATGGAGGGGATTAAGATCTGGCGTCTCTGGAATCTATTCTTTTGTATACCTCTGATTGTATCTCTCTTGAACGTGAACCATGTATTCATGCTGCCTACTGATGCTTGTAACTGTAATCACAGTCTACTTTCTCCTGTTCACAGGCTTGTCAGACACTGTGGTAAACCTGTTGCATACTATAGCAACACATGTGCATGTTTTCAGTTAGCCATCCTACTGTCCGGTGACATTCAAACAAACCCAGGTCCATGTACTGAAGTCGATGTAATGCAACATGCTAATGACTATTGCAGTAGTTTTCAACCGAATTGTATTACATATGATGTACATGCCCTCCATCAGTTTAATGGGAAGCCCAGTCATCTACTTCCTTTGACTGTTTGGAGAAGGGTATGTGATCTTGGAATTGCGCAGCAGCGGCGTACTCACAGGGGACGCCGCAGGCGGAGGATTCCAAGGTCACAGTCCCTTTGTGATGCTTCCAGTGGGTCTCAATTTGGTCTATGGAACGCAAGATCCTTGACGAATAAAGTCGATGCAGTGTCAACTCTGATTATAGATAATGATATTGATGTGTTAGTCATCACTGAGTCATGGCTTTCAGGTGACCAGAGGGATGAGCCTACCCTTGCTGAATTGAAATTATCCCTTCCAAATTTCAATATTATCAATCATCCCAGAAAGACATCTAGAGGAGGTGGTATCTGTGTCCTGTATAGGTCTGCTGCGCGTTGTGTTGTCAATGACACACACAAATTTTTGTCTTTTGAACTGCTAGATCTCACGATTCATCTCACTTCTTCATCTACTGTTCGGGTTTATTGCATTTATCGCCCACCCCATTCCTCTCGTCACACCTTTACCAGCAACGACTTTCTTGATGAGTTTTTAACTCTCCTCGAGGGTGCTGCTGTTGATGCTCATCCAACCATTCTTCTTGGTGACTTTAATATACATGTAGATGATTCTGCTGATAGTTTCGCTCAGTCTTTTCTCAATGCCGTTGAAGCCTTTGGGTTTCATCAACATGTTAAGGGTGCCACTCACCAAGCAGGCCACACACTTGATTTAGTCTTTAGTAGGAAATCTGAAGATATTATTTCCCATATCACTGTATTGCCATCTTGCCATCTGATCACTCCGCCATTCTTTCCGCCATTAATCTTAAAAGCCCACCAA
The DNA here is from genome assembly GCF_040938485.1 of Diadema antillarum. Taxonomy (NCBI): domain Eukaryota; kingdom Metazoa; phylum Echinodermata; class Echinoidea; order Diadematoida; family Diadematidae; genus Diadema; species Diadema antillarum. The sequence goes on along the minus strand of NW_027271803.1, from coordinate 660,870 downwards.
ACCCTAGAAGGAAAGTTAGCTTTAGGAAGCTTCGCAATATTGACACCAACTCTTTCCGCCATGATATTAAACAGGCTTTGTTGACTTCCCAGTGTACATCTTGTCCTACAGAAGCAATTTCAATGTATAATGACATGCTGAGTACTCTGTTGGACAAGCATGCCCCTGTTAAAACCGTGACTGTGACAATTAGACCCAATGCCCCTTGGTTCTCTGATGAGATTAGGGAGGCCAGGAGGCGTCGGCGTCGTGCTGAACGTCGCATGTTGAAGTCCGGCACGCAGTCTGACATGGACCTGTATCGTCAAGAATGTGAGCTGTACTACAGTCTGATTACCGATGCAAAGTCCCAGTACCTGAGAAAAGAGATCGCGAATGCTGACTCTAAACGACTATTCAACTTCGTGAAGAAACTGTCCACCCCTTCTGACTCTTCTATTTATCCTGAACACTCATCTGATTCAGAACTGGCGCACAGGTTCAGTATGTTCTTCATGAAGAAAATCGATGATATTGTGTCTTCCTTTGTATCTGACGTGAACCATTTGGAGTTATCCGTCCAGGCTCCTGAGAACTCTTTGAACTGCAACCTGAGCGAGTTTAATCCGGTCACTGATGAACAGCTTCGACGTCTCATCATGCTATCTCCACCAAAATCTTGCACTCTGGACCCTCTTCCAACTTGGCTGCTCAAAGAGTGCCTTGATGAGCTGCTTCCGGTTCTTAAAAACATCATTAACACATCATTGTCATCGGGTATAGTTCCAATACCTTTCAAGACATCTCTTGTTTCCCCTCTGTTGAAGAAACCGAACCTAGATCCCGATGTCCTGAGCAATTACCGACCAATTGCCAATCTGCCATTTGTGAGTAAGCTTCTTGAAAGGATTGTGTCTACACAGTTAATGTCTTATGTTGACAGTAATCATCTGCTTCCTACAAACCAGTCAGCATATCGCAACCTCCACTCAACAGAAACTGCCTTGTTGAAAGTGCTCAACGATCTCCTTCTTGCTGTCGACAAGGGCAATGAGGCTGCTCTTCTTCTTCTTGACTATTCGGCTGCGTTTGACACGCTCGACCACACGTTGCTACTACAACGACTTAGTAATGACTACTCCATCACAGGCACTGCCATCCAATGGATCGAGTCATATCTTCAAGATCGCACACAGAGGGTGATAATCAATGGGACCTGTTCACGTCCTAGTCCTATCAGCTGCGGAGTTCCGCAAGGATCCGTTGCCGACCCCCTTCTTTTTCTCCTCTATACAGGTCCACTCACCAGAATCATCAATTGTCATCATGGAGTCAACTACGCTATGTATGCTGACGACACTCAAATTTACATAACTATGTCACCTGGCGATAGGATTGCTGCTGTTAATTCACTGAGAGAATGTCTCAACGACATCAAAGCCTGGTCCACTGCCAACAGACTCCGTCTGAACGAAGACAAGTCTGAACTCATCCATTTCTCATCACAGTTTAGGAGCACAGTTCCTCTACCAGATCTAACTACTCGGGATGGGATTATTAAGGTCTCTGACTGTGTTAGAGACCTTGGCTTTACTTTGGACAAACACTTAACTCTTAAACACCATATCACAAACATTTGTAAGTCTGCATCATGGGGTATTTTCAAAATAGGGAAGATCAGGCGTCTGCTTGATCAATCATCAGCTGAGCGGCTCGTCCATGCCTTCGTCTCCTCCTATCTGGACTACTGCAACTCCCTCCTTGCCGGCCTCCCTCTTTCTCACATATCCCCTCTCCAACGTATCCAAAATTCAGCCGCTAGATTAGTCTCCCTTAGTAGGAGACATGACCATATATCTCCTGTTCTCCGCTCACTACAGTGGCTTCCAGTCCATTCCCGTATTACTTTCAAAATCCTACTTCTGACGTACAAAATCACACGTAATCTTGCACCCATATATCTTCAAAACCTAGTCTCTCTCCGCTCCTCCTCTTCTGCCAGACCCCTCCGTTCATCTTCCTCTCTCCAATTACTTCATGGCCCACGTACAAAAACCCGTTATGGTGACCGAGCCTTCTCTTCCATTGCTCCCACTCTTTGGAATAAACTCCCTCTGTATATTCAGAATGCCTCATCTGTCGAATCATTTAAAATTCTTCTTAAAACTCACCTGTTTAATCAGTTGTAATTTTTTTTTCCTCCTGGAGGCGCACACAGTTATCAATTATTGTACCATTGTATGACATGTATTTTTCTTTTCTTTTCTTTTCTTTCTTCTTCTTTTGTTACTGTTAATGCTGATTTTGTTAATGTTATTGTGTTTTCTAATCTATTTGTATGAGTAGCAAAGTGCGCTTAGAAACGTCAGTATGAAGCGCCATATAAATGCAATTATTATTAATTATTATTATTATTACAAGTGGCTACATTTATGTTTTCATACTTTAAAGGTGTCTTACCTGTCACGTTCCTTAATTATTTTACCCCAAATAGTGCAATCCATGCCTACAACACTAGACGTGCCAACGAGATGTTTACCTTTTTACAGATATAAGTTCTCAAAGACTACAATTAGATACACTGGAGCAAAATGCTGGAATGAGTTACCAACTTTTATTAAAGAGAGTCCAACACTGTCATCTTTTAAACGTAAATACAAAATGTTTTTAATCCAAAGTGCAATTGAGTAATTATTGTAATAATTTTGCCACTTTTTCCCCTTTTTTATTGTTGTGATGTTTCTTTGTTGTTTTTGTTCGTTAATGTACATTTGATGGAAATTGCGTCCTATTTATTGTTTGTAAAGGAATCGGCCTCGATAGGCTTCATACGGCCTTTACTGATCCCTCACGTGCTATGTTTGTATATACTTTTCTCTTCTGTTTTGCTGTGAACGTGATGTTTTCTTCTTAGCATTTGAAATAAATTTGAATTTGAATTTGAATTATTACTTACTAGAATTGAGATTAAAGCTTCGAACAGGTGAGTTCTCATTTAAACTTTCTATTCTATTGCGTAATACTCGTTAGATATTACGTCAGGAGACTTTAAAGCCTGTGACGATACATTTTTCTCCTAAGCATAACATATATGTTATGTGAATAACTGAAGCACCTACCAAGAGGTCATTAGTTTTCTGATATACGAGTGACAGCCTGGAAAAGCTCATTTTGGCGTCTTTTGGTTTATTGTAGAAGCGTCAAAACGTTCTTTCGTTTGACCATCCAGTGCAGTCACTGGTACACCACCCCTCTGGTTGCGGCTGAAGTTGATGCTGCTCGAGTGCTATGCGCTTTGTAGTTATCAGTATTGATACCTGCTGATATAAGCACTTCCTTCAGCCAACGAGCTATAGTTTGTGATGATACACTTTTGTGAGGTTTCTTGTAGGTGATGAATAGCTGTCGTTCATCCCTCTGAGAATACTTGTTCTCTCGATATACTCTCTGAGGTACCTTACTACGCACGCCGTCTGTCTGGAGGATAAGATTCCAGGGTAACCGAAAACCCAACATTCCTTGGTCGGTTCTACTTGATCAGTTTTTCAAAGCGAAATGTAATTGAACTGTTTCTCATTTGTAAATGATCAAGATCCATGAATTTCAGAGACTGAATCCTTTGCGCTGAAGTCAAATCAATGATCCTGTACAGTTTCAATGTTAATTTCTTCAGAGACAGCGACTTTGCTGGTGACATAATACGTAACAATCTAAAAACAGGACCTGCATCCCAGGTTTCCATGTATCTGGGCAAGGGAGTCCGTAGGTGAAAAAAACTCCTTTCAGGAACCGACAGACTAAGGGTGTGCACCAACTGTACACGAACAGTGGCGTATCTAGGGAAAACGGCGCCCGGGGCAAGCGAGAAAATTGCGCCCCTAATTTCTGAAAAAGTGTTCAACCCCATCCCCATCCCGGTATAGGAACTATAAACAAACTCCACATGATATGCTTTTTCAAGCACTTAAAAGGGGTCTATTTGAGGGTGACTTAAATGTAATGAATTTTGATAAATTTTGGCGAGCGAGCGCAGCGAGCGAGCCGAAAATTTTTGTATTTCAGCCTACAAAACATGGAATTCTTATCATTTTTTGCTTACTAAATCTTACAATTCTAATCAAGATATAGTGACGGCCTTATAGATAACGATTTATACCAATAATCTGAGGATTTTAAAAAATACTCTAAATTAGTACGCGCGAGTGAGCCGAAATTTGTATATTTCCGCGTTATCAACACGTTTTGTTCTTATCTCTCTTTTTTTTTTTTGGATAAATTTTGGCAAGCGAGCGCAGCGAACGAGCCGAAAATTTTCGTATTTCAGCTTAAAAAACATGGAACTCTTGTCATTTTTTGCTTAATAAATATTTCAATTCTAATCAAGATATAATGACGGCCTTATAGATAACGATTTATACCAACAAGCTGAGGATTTTTAAAAATACTCTAAATCAGTACGCGCGAGTGAGCCGAAATTTGTATATTTCCGCGTTATCATCACGTTTTGCTCTTATCTCTTCTTCGTTTTTTTTTTGGATAAATTTTGGCGAGCGAGCGCAGCTAGCGAGCCGAAAATTTTCGTATTTCAGCTTAAAAAACATGGAACTCTTGTCATTTTTTGCTTATTACATCTTACAATTCTAAAAAAACATAGTGACGGCCTTATAGATAACGATTTATACCAACAAACTGAGGACTTGAAAAAAAATACTCTAAATTAGTACGAGCAAGTGAGCCAAAATTTGCGCGTCATCATTACGTTTTGTTCTTATCTTGTTTGATTTGGGGTTTTTTTGCGCCCCCCGTATGTTCGAAACTGTTGGCGCCTTCTTTTAAACCAATTGGCGATCGCTTCAGAACGAAAGAAATTGCAGCCGCTGCTCCGTGAAACATTTTGCCTGCTAAATATAAAATGACAGGTGTGAACACAATAGACATTGTCATTTTGTCCGCGTCATCATCACGTTTTGTTCTTACCTTCTTTTTTATATAAAATTTGGCGAGCGAGCGCAGCGAGCGAGCCGAAAATTTATGTATATCAGTTTAAAGAACATGGAATTCTTGTGTGAACACAAAGAAAATTGTCATTTTGTCCGCGTCACCATCATGTTTTGTTTTTATCTTCTTTGATTTGGTTTTCTGCCCCCCCCCCCCCTTCCGGGCGAGTTTCTCTTCTTCTCCTTCTTCTTTTCTTTTTTTTTATTTTTTCCTTCTTCGTTTTTTTTCTTCTTCTTCTTCGTTTTTTTTTTTTCGTTTTTGCGCCCCCAAGGAGTGGCGCCCGGGGCACGTGCCCCCCTTGCCCCCCCCCCCCCCTAGATACGCCACTGTACACGAAGCATCAGTTAGTGTCAAGAAAGATGATAAAGAACTGCGAGCTTGGTTCATGGTGCTGTAAGCTGCATGTTCCACATGATAGAGTTTACTGAGAAATTTGAGGACATCCGTAACATCCGCATAGTAGCAGTTGTTGATATTGTTGTCACGAGAAAACTAGTACCATTTTTTAATGTAGATACTGTATTGCGCCTTGGTGGAATCCCTCCAAGAAGCAGCCATGATATTAATGATGTCCCTCGTAATTCCTCGGTGCTCTAGTGGTGTGCACATAATCTGCAACAAAGGAGATCAAGACTTGCATGTAAGGGATGTGGTGTGTTCGAATTCGAGAGTGTTAGGAGTGTCTTGCTCCTCTGAAGCAACATAGGTTTCCCAATGGTCATTTCTCGCAAGAGGGGAAACCATGCTTGACTAAGCCAATTGGGTACGATGATTATTCCATCTGCATTATCCTCCCTTATTTTTTGCAGGCATTTTGTAATCAGACAAAATGGGGGAAATGCATAGAATTTCAATCCATTCCAATTGAGAGTGAATGTATCGACTGACACTGCTTCTGGGTCAGGTAACCATGAAACAGCTTTAACGATGTATACCGACACTCATAGCGCTCGCGTTTCGCCATTCTCGAGTTGACGAAGGCGGACCGCGGTTCGGTTCAACCATTTTTTTTTTTTTTGAGAGGGGAGGGGTTGTGATCTGTCATTTGCTACTCTGCTAGAGTTGTGTACAATCTCCGAAGTTCACGGGATCAAACACTATTGAAATATCCATCAGACAAATCAGAAGTATACCATCGGTGACAGGGTCTTCTTGTATGATGTACTAAAGTTATGGAATAATCTCACTTTTGTAAAGTAGGCAGCTACAGTCAATGAGTTAAAGACCAAGTTAAAAACTCATCTTTTTGATGATATGTTAGAATTATGCATGTCATGATTATTTTGTAATGCGCAGTAAAGTATATTATTGCAGCAACTGCGCAAAATAGATGTCCTTTATTATAATTTTTATTATAACCGTTGTTGAAGGTTACACCTTATATATTTATAGCCATGACTTAGCTCTAGAAGAAGGCCTATAGATATACATGTAATTGGACCGCCAGTGTATCAACATGAAGTAGGACGAAGAATGTCAATCCACTCATTACCAGGCCATACTTGAACAAGGCAATACCAATCTGGATGCTGCTGTAGAAACAAGGAGTTTTGTGGTGAGTGTTTCATTGAGTAGGACAACTTATAATGCTTGAAAATACACCACAAAACAATGAAGTAGTAGATCTAAAACGATATTCTGATGCTTAATGTCTTTTTATTTCAATGAGATTACTATTTGCAATATTTTCATTGTCAGTTGTGTTTTGATATCTTACATTTCCTAGAATATTCTTTACCCATCCATGTCCTGAATATATCTTAACCCTATTAAGCCCAAGCTATTTTGACCCCTCGCAGGCCCAAGGGGAGGGGGGCACATTGTGCCCCCTATATAACTTTTTTTATTATTTGATGTATCGTCGTTATATTTGGCACGTGGGTAGAATAACTCATATTCTACATGACCGTACATTTGAATTTTCACAAGGTCACCCATGGAGGGCGCTATTTACCAAAATATAAAGAATTACAAAGGAAATATGCTAAAAACACGATTTTTCTGTATAATTTCTTTATCCCAATTTTATATGTCTTATTATAGACCAATCTTTTTCATATTTGCCACAAATGATAAGCAAGTGGAATTTTATGAATTGTTATGATTGAAATTTCTCAAGGTTACCACATGGGGGCGCTATTCATATCAACATAGTGATACATTATGAGACCTGAGATGAAATGTTTGGGATGGGTACATGTATAGTTATGACATTTCATATTTGCATAATACTGGAATTTTGAGATTGCAAATTGATGATATGATTAAATTAATGATATTAGAGGCATAACTTGGGTGAAGGAATCCAAATAACTCAAAATATAAGGGCAATCTTTAAAGAATATTATTGTTTTCAATTATCTCTATTATATCTGTTGTTTTATGCCTTTGTCACATAAAAACAAAGGAAATAATAAGAAAAACTTTCCAGGACCATAATTACTATGAAATTTGCTCCTTCAACAAATTTCAGCCAAGAAACACCCATTTCATACACTGTAATGCTGTTAAATAAAATGGGAACAGGAAAAAGATGCAAAGTCTGACTGACATGGTTGTCAGTTTATGGTTGCCATGGCAACCAGCAACATCAAATATAGCTAAATTATATATTAAAATGTTTGCAATAAGATTTTAGGAAAAGTCACCAAATTTGGTTGAAATCAGATTGAGGGCGAAGGAGTGGCAAACGAAAATCTGGTAGGGGGGGGCACAATGTGCCCCCGTTTGGCTTTATAGCGTTAATTCATTTCCACATTTTCATACATATTTTGTATGTCCATGTAATTGTATCCCCCGAACAGACTTGGGAGGATACTATGGATTTGGCCTCGTTGCGCCGCCGCATCCGCGTCCACCGCAGAGATTTTCTTCTGAGCGCTCTACTGACTGCAGTTCTTCTTAGATCATCTTCAAATCTGGTATGAAGGTGTATTATGGTAAAATGAAGACGCCTATTGTTTTCGGTGCTGGCGCCCTCGCTTGTTCCGTCTTTATACGTGAAAAGGTAAATTTAACAGGGTCTACTTGTGTGTGCGACGATGGCCTAGTTTCTAGATCGATTTTTTTTTTCAAATTTGGTATGTAAATGTATCATAGTCAAATCTATACACCCACACCTATTGATAATGCTGCCCTCACTGTTCCACCTTTTACAGGGTCAAAGGTCGCCCTGATATTGTCAAAATTTGCAAAAGTGATTATTTATGCAATAACTTGATTGTTACTCAACGGATTTTATTCAGACTTGCTAAGGAGGTGTGTAGGGCTCACACCCGTAAATACAGTGGAATGTCCCAGACCCCTTACAAATTCGTACCAAAGATACCAAAATAAATGAAGAAAAAATTAATTAAAAATCAATGATGTAGTTTGGCAAAAAACTGAATAGCTGTGGATATTGAGTATGAATTCCTCTACAAATTGCATTTTGGTTGGAAGATGAAAGCTTTTCTGGTGGAATTTGAGGGAACTATATTTCATTGGGTACGTGTACGGAAAATGGGTGACTTTTTGAGTGACAAGAACTCGTATAGTCTGGCTTTGCGGACCCCTGGACAGAATTTGAACTGAATTATCCACCCTGAGAATTTGATGGATGAAAGGGTATATCTAACTTATCCAGGTTAGTGAAGCTGAAACACCTCATTTCTCCCAGCTATTTTACAGATTTTTTTGAAATTTGATTTTTAACACACATCCCTATGGGGAAATATTTATGGGTGTGAGCCCTGTAGAGGATGCATGCAATGCACACAAGTCTATGGGAAGTATTCATCCCATACAAACTCTGCTGGTTTATGTTGATCTATTGTGTCAGATCTCTTCCTCCCTCCCCCCTTCCCCTTCCTACCCCCCCCCCCCCCCAACTCTGTATGGCCACAATTTGTTTTCTTATTATGTTGTTGTGGTATAGATAGATCTTTGTACATAGCAGTCATCAGTATCACACAACTTTGAATGACTGTGTTATTTTAATGTATTTCTTTGTTTGGCTACCACTGAAACAGGTCAAAATTCATAAAGTTAGTCTGCTTGACAAAACAAAGTCTTTTCAAGTATTTTGTAGGCAATAATGTGATGAAGACACCCCCCATAATCAAAGATTACTGCCTGCGTCTAGGTATTCATCTTATGAAGAACTGATCAACACTACATTTTTATTTTTTTTAAACCTCAAAGGGCATGAGTTTCAAAAATGTCCCTTTTAGAAGCTTTATAACCCTTGAATGTGTAATTTCCCATATGATGTAGGTGCAAATCTCATCAAAAACACATTTATGATGTCTAAAAGTCAAATGAGAAATATGACCTCCACTATAGAGGATGCATGCAATGCACACAAGTCTATGGGAAGTATTCATCCCATACAAACTCTGTTGGTTTATGTTGCTCTATTGTGTCAGATCTCTTCCTCCTCCCCCCTTCCCCTTCCTACCCCCCCCCACCTCTCTCCTCTACCCCCCCCCCCAACTCTGTATGGCCACAATTTGTTTTCTTATTATGTTGTTGTCGTATAGATAGATCTTTGTACATAGCAGTCATCAGTATCACACAACTTTGAATGACTGTGTTATTTTAATGTATTTCTTTGTTTGGCTACCACTGAAACAGGTCAAAATTCATAAAGTTAGTCTGCTTGACAAAACAAAGTCTTTTCAAGTATTTTGTAGGCAATGATGTGATGATGACACCCCCCATAGTCAAAGATTACTGCCTGCATCTAGGTATTCATCTTATGAAGAACTGATCAACACTACATTTTTATTTTTTTTTAAAAAAACCTCAAAGGGCATGAGTTTCAAAAATGTCCCTTTTAGAAGCTTTATAACCCTTGAATGTGTAATTTCCCATATGATGTAGGTGCAAATCTCATCAAAAACACATTTATGATGTCTAAAAGTCAAATGAGAAATATGACCTCCACTGTACGGGCGGTCATTCTACGTGGAGGACTCAACAGTTTGTGGTGACGGCGCCCTCAGCGTTCGGACTTGGATGACATGTCACGTTTCTTGTGTGCGCTGTATCAGCCACATTTCTTATCAGATTTTCTTCAAATGTGGCAGAAAGGTGCATAATAGTGAAATGAAGATGCCTATTGTTTTTGGTGGTGGCGCCCTAAGCGGTAGATATTTCAGGGTCTGCTTGTGTGTCCGATCCTGGCTGTGTTTCTTGACTGATTTTGTTTTTCTTCAAATTTGATATGTAAACATATTATAGTCAAATTTAGACACACTTTCACATTGATACAGCTGCTCCCACTGTTCCCCCCTTTTACAGGGTCAAAGGTCACCCTGATCAGGACAAAATTTGCAAAAATGCTTGTTTATGCAATAATTTTATTGTTACTGGATTTTACTCAGACTTGATAAGGAGGTATATGGCTGGTCATTCACATGAAGGACACAACAGTTTGTGATGACGGCGCCCTCAGTGTTCCGGCTTGGAGGCCATGTCACATTTCTTGTACATGCTCTCTAAGCCACATTTCTTGTCGGATTTTATTCAAACTTGCTATGTAGGTTCGTGGGGGGGTATTATAGGTGACAAAAGTTTCTATTGACAGCGCCCTCATTGCTCCGACTTTTCAGGATGCCATGTCATATTTCTTGTATGTGCCATTCTACATGTAACCTCCTTCCTCATGGGATTTTATTCAGACTTGCTAAGGATCGGCGAACGGATGGTCATTCTACATGTACATGTGGGACACAACAGTTTGTGGTGGTGGTGCCCTCAGTTCCCCAAGTTTGATGCCAGTCACATTTCTTGTCGGATTTTATTCGAACTTGCTATTGAGGTTTATAGGGAGTTATTCTAAGTAACATAAGTTTTCATTGCCATTGCTCTCATTGTTCAAACTTTTATAGGATGACATGTCATATTCCTTGTATGTGCTATATACCAGCCTCATTTCTGGTTGGATTTTAGATTGTATCCTGCGACAGTTGCCATATTATACAACATTCTGGCCTAAAAAGTAATCCAGATGGGGTATGGGAGACGGGTTCGGGGAAACATGTGCTCAAACGGGTCTTCTGTGCGAGTGCTCTAGTTAATACTTATTTATAAACACTTTGTTATGAAGAAAATTAGTTGAACATCCTAGGATCTTAAATACTTAAGTGATAAATTGAGCAAATAAAATGGGATTCCATCGGGATTCGAACCCGAGACCTCAGGATTGCTGGCCCGGTGCTCTACCGACTGAGCTATAGTAAGACCTATTACAGTGTTCGTCCCAGAAACCCTCTTTAGTAGATAAAACTGTACTCTTCATAGGAAACCCTCTAAAAGATAAATAAATAAGAGATGGCAAGAACTGTGTATGGTTCAATTTTAGATCTTTGATAATGCCATCGTGCTATTTTTAATAGGATTTCCCAATTTCTAGCTAGAAGACGGACAGGATGTATACTTTTTCCTCCTTTTATTTCTCGCTTCACAAGTTAAGTACGCCTTATTGTACATATCCTACTTGCCTGCTAAGACGTTCAATTAGTTCAATTATCTTATCTTTGCAATTATAATGTGTGACGTTTTATGGATAAAAACGTTTTATATCGTAGCGATTCACCTCGATTTGTAGCTTGTGTTTGTAAAATAATTCTCCTCAAAACGGTACATTTTTCATGAAACAGAATAACTGTTTTCATGGATGCATCTTCTTTTTCTGAATCCTGCTATATTAATAGACGATTATTATTTTCTGTGAATTTATACTAAACTAACACCTTCGCAGATGACTTTACGCCCCCTCTAGATCATGTAAAGCAGGTGTGTACTGCAGCATTGACCATTTTGTGAAATGTTTTCTTGTAAACTTCATTTCACAACTGGGTATTTTTTTATGTCCAAATCATTTTTTTTTTCTAAGTAAGTGTATCGAGTTTTGTGGATAGGAAAAAGGGTATGTTAGCATTTTTGGAATTAGACTACTCGCACAGGAGACCCGTTTGAGCTCATTGTATCCCCCGAACCCGTCTCCCATACCCCATCTGGATTACTTTTTAGACCAGAATGTTGTATAATATGGAAACTGTCGCAGTCCGACAAGAAATGTGGCTTATAGAGCATATACAAGAAATGACATGGCCTCCAAGTCGGAACACTGAGGTCGCCGTCACCACAAACTGTTGTGTCCTCCATGAAGAATGACCACCCATACACCTCCTTATCAAGTCTGAGTAAAATCCAGTGAGTAACAATCAAGTTATTGCATAAATAAGCATTTTTGCAAATTATGTCCTGATCAGGGTGACCTTTGACCCTGTAAAAGGTAGAACAATGGGGGCAGCAGTATCAATATGTAAAGGTGTCTAGATTTGACTTTATTATGTTTATATACCAATTTTGAAAAAGAAATCAGTCAAGAAACACAGCCAGGATCGTACACACAAGTAGACCCTGAAATATTTACCGCTTCGTGTATGAAAACGGAACAAGCGAGGGCGCCACCACCAAAAACAATAGACATTTTTAATCAACTGTAAGGCACCTTTTTGCCAAATTTGAAGAAAATCTGATAAGAAATGTGGCTGATACAGCGCACACAAGAAATGTGACATGACACCCAAGTCGCAACACTGAGGGCGCCGTCACCACAAACTGTTGTGTCCTTCACGTAGAATGACCATCCATACACCTCCTTAGCAAGTCTGAATAAAATCCGTTGAGTAACAATCAAGTTATTGCATAAATAAGCACTTTTGCAAATTTTGACATGATCAGGGCGACCTTTGACCCTGTAAAAGGTGCAACAGTGAGCGCAGCATTATCTATAGGCGTATAGATTTGACTAAGATACATTTGCATACCAAATTTGAAGAAAAAAAAATCGGGCAAGGAATAAAGCCAGCGTCGCACACACAAGCAGCCGTGTTAAAGTTACCTTTTCATGTGTAAAGACGGAACAAGCGAGGGCGCCATCAAAAACAGTGGGCGTCTTCGTTTTTCCATAATACACCTTCATGCCAAATTTGAAGATGATCTAAGAAGAACAGCAGCCAGTAGAGCGTTCACAAGAAATCTCTGCGGCGGACGCGGCGGACGCGGCGGACGCGGACGTGGACGCGGACGCGCAATGAGGCCAAATCCATAATATCCTCCGAATTCTGTTCGGGGGATACAATTAATGTGGATAGATCTCATCACACTTTTACTGAATTTTGTTTATTTTTTCACAAACACTCACACACGCAAAACCAATTAAAGATCTTGAACATTTCAGGGGGTGAGGGAGGGCAACTCTCAAGGGTAAAACCTTTGCAACTCTCCTCTTCAATCTCATATCTTCCTTATGCAATTATCTGGACACCCTATACAATTGATTGGTCTATAGGTGGCGCTGTTCATCTTGTCTGTCTTGTGGGCCTTCTTTGCCTAGTGTCGGGCTCGTGAGTCTTTAAAGCGTAGTGTCAGTCTCGTGGGCTTTGTGAGCGTAGTGCGGAACGCGTGGGTTGTATTACCAGTGTGCTGCATGACTTGTGAGTTGTATGACTCGTGGGTGTCGGTCTCGTGACGTGCACCCATTATGGAAATCCTTGCCGGAACAAATCAAATCACGCGAAACATTTTTTCCCTTTCAAAGCCACCATGAAAAAGCATATTAAACTGTAAGGATTAGTCAACATTTGATTATCTCATTCTTCAAATGGTTCATGCAATCGGTATTTCGGGTAACATTCAATGAATCTATCCAACATCAAACCATTTAGCAAACTTCACGCCTATAGACACGGAAAAAAGGCATGTCCTATGAAACACGCGCTTGCTAAGCGAACGCAGCAATTCAATTCCTTATTCTACATGCTAGAAAGAAGTTTACCTATACAGCACCAGCACTCATTGCACTCACTCCACCCTTTTTAACATTGTCACTGCAATGCAACTCCAGAATATCGGATACCCTGGCTTCCCTTTTGATTTGTACTTACAAATTTATATATATATTTATCTATTGAATCTTTTCTTGAGGTTGTCGTCTCTTCAAGTCATTTGCCTAACGACAGTTATTTCTCTATCCTGAATTGTTTAAGCCAACATACCTTTCCACTCTGTCATCAAAATGTTGTGTATGAAATTTTACTTGTTCGAATGTACTGAAGGTAAGCCTGACTGTTCTTGAAAAATGAAATAAAGAAACATGCTGCACTTCATTTGAAATACGTTCAATGCTGAAAACAGAATAAAATCCGAATCCAACTTGAACTTAACCGAACCGATATGTAAACTTATGATTGCATTGTCATTGGTTGTACGAGATCCTAAAAGCTACAGAAAATACACATATATTAATATACACTGCGTACGCATCGTTGAGTCATTACGTACGCATGGTTCCCTCACAACACTAGCCTTTGGACAAGGCCTCGCGCGCTGCTTGACTCTCAGCAGTGTCGGAAAATAGACTAACGCAGTGTGCGTGACAGCAGTGATCGCTGGACCTAGCGGCGAGGCCTTTGCTAAACTTGCGGAGCTCATATATTCGCATGTGAATAAGGGTCTTACATGTTCAGCAGCTAGAGACGATCATGGCCAATCATAATAGTTTTAATGGATTCGTTTATTGAATGATGGGGGAATCTGTTCAAATGTGCTAAATAATTAATAGTATACAGTTCAATGTTCTATTAAACATGGCTTTATTGATAATAACAAAAGTGTATTGAATGACTAGAGTATTCATTAACTTGCTATATAAGTAGGTCTGTCGTACATTTAAAATTTTGCTCCGCTGTTGTTGTTGTTGTTTTTTTTTTCAATATCCTACGTATAGTGGTTCGCGCGATCTGTTACGTATTGCACATCCCGTGAACTTTGGACTGGGTACCAGGTACTTGGTGCACATAAATGTACGTAAACACTTGTATGAATGAAACGAAAGTTCTTCGCCTCGATTTGAATGGCAGGATTGAGCTAGCTGCTGGTGAATTACATTGTATGTCTAATTACTCAGAACCTCCACCAGTAGGTGAAACCTACTACGGTCAGTAGAGGTTGTGTTTTCGGTTCCGTATGTGTGTTTGTCTGTCTGCCTGTCTGTTTGCGTACTAGACAACTTGAGACAGATGAACACATTTTAAGTGACCAATGCTACCTTATACAACCCGATCACTTTCATATCACAATAACAATCTCATGCCACACAAATATGAACATAAGATTATATGCATGTACAGCATGCTGAGACACACCAACTTACATACACAAACACGCATTCACAAACACAAGAAAACACACACACACGCACGCACACACACACACAATCTATACAAATTTATGTAAATGCATCCCACATATATCATTACACACATTCCCACATTGCATAGTACATACAGATGGTACTATCTTGCAGATACTTAGCACCTAGGGCGAATAAAAGTTCATGTCAGGCAAGCACACAACTAAATCATTGCAGTCTACTTGTCCAATCAGGCAATTTAATCAGTGTAGCCTTTACTCTACTGAGGAAAAAAAAGTATTCAAGTCATTGTGGTCCTACAATATAGTCTGGGGACTACTGTATTAATCTTCTTAAAATGAATGTGACACTGGACGTTAGCTGGCGAATGACCGTTGCACACACTATACATGAACAAAATCAATAAATATTGTATCTTTAAAAGAAGGCGAAAAAAAAGAGAAATGAATCTACAATATCCACTTGTCGCGTCGACCAAATGCACGCAAAGTAAATTTAAGCAACATTTCAGTACCATAACAATTTAATACAATAATTGAATGGCTACAACATGTATTCATTTATTAATTCCTATATAGCAGAAGTATTGTACATTTCAGTACCATCACAATTTAATGCAGTTATTGAATGGCAATGACATTTCTTTAAATTTCTTTAAATTTATTTCTAATAGCAGAAAAAGTCATCATTCCCTACCCCGTATAATATTCAAAGAAGTGTCTGTGTGATCACAAGTCAATGCAAAAAAAAAAAATCTTTATATTTCTTACAATACAAAAAAAACCTTCCATTAGTGCGATGAAGTGATCTTAGAAATAGATAAAATAAAAAGATGTAAACAACAGTAAAGCAAATCATTTCATATTCATCACAAATAAAATAGAAAATTTGGTAAAAGTACAATTAAGTTTGCATGGAGAATATCTATAGGTGGCATACAGTAATCAAGGTACAATCACAACCCTTTAAAGTCTGTCCATTACTATACTACTGTGCATTAGCACGTGTGTGTCATGTGTGTCTGTGACTGGGTATGCCTATGTTCACCTGTCAGTCTATGTGTGTATATTTGCATGTATAGCACTCGATATATTTTCAACAAATTCCTCTACTGCCTGATTACAGTTTCGTATTAGGACAGAGCCGAGTTAATTCAGTTAGGGGAAAAAATAGGATATGAACAATTGCTCATCAGGCAGTGCTAGAAAACTAACCACAACCTCGTGTGCATAATCATCAATATCATATGCGTGCTGGACCAAAGTGGAATACGCGGGTTATTTTCTTGCAATCTATGCCCATCCCAAATGCTATGGTACAGAAGAGAACCCTTACCCAGTCATCTGGTTCTGACATGAAATATTGTATTTCCTCCTTTATGCACTCCTTTCAGCAGTGATGGAATGATACATGGGATAGTGGGAGTCCTTTTCATCCACTTACGTGTCTTTCAAGTAGCTACTGAAATCTCTGCACTGATGACGAGTCCGGTAGAATGTGACGGTTCTCTCAGTTTCACTATTTTGACTCAAGTAATTCTTTAACCAATGATGAAAATATCTTGGCATCTTCCTGAAGTGGTGAGTTGACAACAGAATAGCGGATGTTGGGCCTATCTGGTGCCTGTATGTTAATTTCAAGATGCTGAAGGCCCAAACTCTCTCTGAGGTTATCTCTTGTAAAGGTGAAGTATCGTTTTATTTCTATTTGCAGTATATGATATCGTGACGAAAAGGCTTGCGCTGGTTGATGATTTTGAGAGGGAAAAAAATTGCAGTCGATGTTTTCGTGACGAGATTATTTTCGCTTGTTTATTTCGTAACGAGTGACGTGCGTTATTTGAATTCGTTAAGAAAATATTTGCAGTTGATGTTTTCGTGAGGAAAATATTCGCAGTAGTTCATTTCGTGACGAATTATTTCCTGTTGTTGATTTCGTGACGAAATCATTCTCGATACTTTATTTTGTAATGACTATTTTGCACTAGTTGATTTTGTGACAAAATAACTTGCACTTGTGGATTTCATGACGAAATAATTCGCAGTTGATGTTTTCAGGGCTAAATTATTTGCGGTAGCTGATTTCATGACGAAATGACTTGCGTTAGTTGATTTCCTGACTAAATTGAGTGCACTATTAGTTTATTAATTCAGGGACGAAATGATCTGCAGTAGAATATTTCAGTTTCAGTTTCAGTTTCAGTAAGTTTTATTTCTCCACTTGTACGTAACAGAAGATAAGTATAACAATATCGAACATATTCACAAGTCATGAAAATCAAAACAAAGTGTCGCATTACAAATATATAATCATGTGAAATAATACATAAATATCATTTCAGATTTTTAAGTGTACAGGTGGAGGAGACCGTTATCAATAAGCAAAACGCTTGACTTGGACAACGGCCTCTGAACATAATATGCCTTGTAACAATTTTTTTTATTTAACTAAAGGAAGAAACAGAACAATTATACACACGTATAACAAATAATGTAAATCTTTAAAGTATTCAAAATGTCATTTGACCAAAAAGGACAACACAAGGTGGAATGTATAAAGACGAAAGAAGGACAAAACAAAACAAAACAAAACAAAGCCCGAGAATTGGGCACCCGAATAGGAAGAGTAGCGGAGAGAGAGAAGAGAAGAAAAGCGATGACATACAGTGTTCAGGAGTTGGGAACAATATAACAAAAGCGTAATTTCTAATTCGAGTGGTACATTGCGAGAAGAACGTTTTCATAAGATGATTTAAAACATTGGAGAGAAGAACTGCGTTTAAGGTCATCATTCAATGAGTTCCATACATCTAGACCATGATGTCTGATGGAATTTTGAGCTATAATGAGTTTAGGGTTTTCCAAATGATGATCTGTCTCATGACGGGTAGGATATGAATGAATACTATAATTTGAAATATACATATCTTTAAAAAAATCAGGGAGCTGATTGTTAGTATGTTTATACATAAATATTGCTGTTTGCCATGTATGTATATCAGAAGTAAAGAGTCTTTAAGTCATAAAGCAAAGATTCAATGTGTGCTAAGTAGTGTGAACCGGTAATAAGTCTTACAGCACGTTTTTGTAATCACCATATTTATTTTGTTAACACCGCAATTCCCCCACACAATATTACAGTAGGTGATATGGGGTAATATGAGTGCATTATAAAGAATTTGAAGGGTATATTTGGTAAGATATTCTCTTACTTTCCAGAGGATCCCGATATTTTTTGATATTTTTGAATAAACTCGGGGTATATAATCCAGTCAGTCGTCACGGCGCACCGTGCGAATCTCGCACAGAGCGCGGAGGACGTATGCACGCTCGGAGCTGTCATGAATACATAATTAGCTGTGCAGTGTTCTTTTTAAACTATCGTTGTGCAGCCCCAGCATAACATTTACAGCTCATTTTTACATTAAATGAAAGAAGAAAACTCACGGTCTATTTTAATGACAATGATTTGATAATACTGGAAAGGGAATTAGGGTAAAAATACGAGTAATTTCACGCGTTGAAAATATAAAATTTCAACCCGAAAGAAGTGGGTCAAATACGTTCTTTAATAACCACCTTGCATCTCTTTCAAACTAAATAAGTAGGATACTTGATTATCTTATTTTCAAAATACGGAAAAATCAAGTCACTCCATCTTTTATACCTCATGGGATCCAGCAAATTACAACAGTATGTCACATCGCTCTACATTGCTGGATCGTGATTGGTCAGAAACGACGTTCGCATGACGTCATCACATCGTCCGCTACTGTGGTTTTTTGACTTCCTGTGTCGGGTCTCGAAGACTGAAACTCGGCTTAAACGTGTATATAATAGGTTTATTCTGTCATATTCTGTCAAAATTTCGTAGATAATTATTTAAGGATTCGTTATCGCCACTTTGTGTTCGTATGGATTTGTCATTTGTTTGACTACTTGCAGATACGAGCACGTCAGCAATTTCACACGTTGTAAAAAAGAAAACACTTGGGTTGAGTGCCGTATACTAATATTTGTGTCACGATGTTTCTCATGCCTTTTCTTTTCTGAAATGTTCCATTGTGATTTTCTTTTCATGTTAATAGTTTTACATCAAGTTGTCTTGCAAGTTACGGTTTGATAAATAAAATAACCTTGTGTCTGTTTTTTTCCTTGGACATTCTCACTCCTTCAAATTATATTTTTGGTTTTGATGATATGTCCGCTAGATTATAATTCATCCATTAATTTTTTTATTTTGATTATTTTTTTTAACTGGAACTTGGAAGCTGCAGCTGGGGAGTACTGGTGATTTGCATGAATGTTAATCTTAAATAATCTGATGAACTATTAATCATGCCACATGTTTTTATCATTATTGTTATTATATTATTATCATTGTTATTATCATTATTATTATTATTATCATTATTATTATTATCATTATTATTCTAGAGCCCGAAGGCCTGGATTCATGAAGCAAGCAGTTTCGTTTTCTTTTCAGGGTGATTATTTAAAATGTTAATTTCCCCTTCTTTTTTTTTTTTTGGGGGGGGGGACTCCCAATTCCACAGAAGACTCTCTGGAAATGAACAATTATGAACCAGCATAGAATCAGAAGCATGTCATTGAACAATCTCCCTGAGAATTGCATTTCAATGTTGGCAGCTCTATATTATGAATGCAAAGAAAATACTTTCAAGGACACGCCAAGCTTCCCGCCATATGTAGGAAAAATCTTGACTTCGGCGATCACAACTTCCGGTGCAAGTCTCTTTTAAGTCAGTTTTTGAACGAATTTTTAAGTAACTTACAGATATTGCATCTTTTCGATTTTTAAAACAAGTATCGGTACATGCTTCCTCTGCCGAATTAAAAAAAAAAATTAGAGTATGAAAAGTTTTATACCAGCCAGGATCCAGCAAAAAAGAGGTTTATGTTTCGAATACATCAAAACTACGAGCAAAATATAAGGTAAATTTAACGAGAGATTAAACATTGAAAACATTGAAAAGTATGGACAAATTTTATATCAAAATGAAGAGTACGAAACAGGTACTTAGTAATTGGACTCACCCCACCATGTCGAAATCGTATACACTAGCGCTAACTGCATGGCAACTATATTGGAGCTTGTACAGAGTCTCGCAAAATCCCGTGAAACCTCAAATTCGCGAGACGGTCATGCGCATCGAGTAAACACTGGCACACGGAACCTCATTATGCCTAATTTGCATACTGCGTGACGACTGACTGAATCGGATCATGTTAGGTGTGAATCAATAGTTACCCAAAAAAATTTTACACAAGACTTTTGATCCAATTGCTTACCATCAATACATAACATGATGTCGTGCATTGGTGTATGGCTATTTCTATCGAAAACATAAGTCATTTTTTCAATATGCAATGATAATTTATTGCATTTAAACCACGTTGAAACCTATAATAATTCTGAATTGACTCTGTAGTGAGAGTATTTAGGTTTTTATGAAAAAAGAGGATGCTCGTGTCATCTGCGAACAAATAAAGTTAGATAACGAAGATGAATGCACTAAATCAATTATATATATCAAAAACAACAGAGGTCCTAAAATCGATCTTTGCGGGACACCACAGAGAACGTTTTGTTTATTAGACTCAGTCGATTGATAAAACACATATTGCTTTCTGTTGTGTAAGTAATCTCTAAACCAGTTTAGAGCTTGGCCGCGGATACCGTATTTCTGCATTTTATGCAAAAGATAGTATGATCCATGGTATCGAATGCCTTACTCAGATCCATGAAAATCCCGATAACATGTTCTTTTCTCATAAACGATTCAACAATTTGATCATGTAATTGAATAATTGCATAATCTGTAGGATATTTTTTTCTAAAACCAAATTGATTAGGAACTAATAATGCATTATCATTCAGAAACCCATATAGTCTTTTATGTACAATTTTTTCTAAAACTTTTTATAAGGCAGGAAGCAAAGAAATTGGACGATAATTCTTCATTTGAGACGAGTCATCTGTCTTGTAAATTGGTATAACCTTGCCTATTTTTAATGAGTTTGGGAATTGACCAGCAGAAAGTGATAAGTTAAAAATATGAGATAATGGATCTGCTATTTGGTTTATTATCTGCTTAACAAGGTTAACAATAAACCCATCATAGCCTTTAGAATGGCTAGTCTTAAGTTCCATGACTGTTTTAATAATTTCATAACGATTTGTGGGTGTAAGAAAAAAAGAATTTTCGGGAGATGACGGTAAGTATTGAGTAAAATGAGCATTTCCCGAATCTATGGTATAGAGGCAAGACGAGGACCCATCTCAACAAAATACGTATCAAATTCTTTTGCGATTTTGAGTGGATCGTTTACCAGCTCATCATCAACATATAAATTACATTTGTCGTTATGACATTTTTCCCCAGTAAAACATTTACTGTATTCCAAAGCGCATTTATATCAATTTTATGTGATTCAATTTTCCGTGAGTAATAAAGTTTTCTGGAAAGTCGTATCACTGAGGTAAGTCTATTTCTATAAAAAACGATATTTTGAATATTGACATTCTGATTTACTCTTCAATGCTACTTTACACAATTTATTACGGGTTTTATGGATTGTCTTATACCATTGATTACCCAAGGTTCTATTTTTTCTGTTTGTTTTTGTGAGGGCTAACGGTATATTTTTCACATATAAATTCTTCAACCTAGATATGAATATATCATAGGCCCTGTCAGTATTGGACTGATGAAACACCTCTGACCATTCTTCATTTATCAAATCGGAAATTAATAATACAATATTCATGGGAGTTTCTTTCCTATACATTTTATAAAGTTGGGGTATAGGCGGCGTAAAATGTAGTTAGTCAATGATAGTGAATATCGGTAAATGGTCTGAAATATCATAAAACAAAATTCCATTGGAACAAGTGTCATGAGGTATACTTGAAAATATATTGTCAAGGAGAGTTTGTGATGTTGTCGAAATGCGAGTTGCTCTGGAGATGTGGGAATAAAGAGCATACGTATTAAGGATGCCAACAAATTTTTGTGAGGTGTATGCATCCATTTTCAGTACTAGCAGTTAAGTCAATATCATAATCACCAATCAAATACACATACTTATTTTCACGCGTTATAT
This sequence comes from Diadema antillarum, assembly GCF_040938485.1. Taxonomy (NCBI): domain Eukaryota; kingdom Metazoa; phylum Echinodermata; class Echinoidea; order Diadematoida; family Diadematidae; genus Diadema; species Diadema antillarum. The sequence continues at coordinate 638,559 of NW_027271803.1, read as the reverse complement.
TTTCTAAACATAATTCAAATTTATCCAAAAAATTATCTGCAGAATTACAAGGTGGTCTATATATTATTCCTAGAACAATATTCTTTTTATCTTTTTGTAGTATTTCAATAAATAAGGATTCACTGTTTTTTCTATTTGTAAATCTGTTCTTAATTTAAAATCATACTGAGATTGAACAAAAAGCGCAATACCGACCCCCTTCCCGTGACGGCGATCCAAACGCAAACACTGATAATGTGGAATGCTAAATAAAGGAGGTGAATTTACGTAAAGCCCAATTTCTATTATCCCTATAACTGAAAAAGGATAATTCTTTTTTTTTAACGGATGACAGCAGTAACTCTACAGAATCAAAAATTTTTATTAAGACTTCTCGCATTTGTGTGGATTAAACTCAAACAATTCGAACAATTTTTATTTGCATCGTTTGAAATATCTGAATATATCTGATCTTCTAAAGAATAAAACTTATCATTGAATTCTTCTTTTGTATAATAATCACTCGAATGATTTACAACATTTTGGTCGCATAGATTATGATCAAAATTCATATTGTGTATTGGAAAACAACAAAATGTTGTGAATTAGGCAAGTATGAATGAGGAAGAATGGGAACTCATTTGTCCAGAACACTGTTAGGAAAAAGGCAGAAAGAGGGGAGAAAATTCGGGAGAGACGTGAAGACAAAATGATTTTACAATCATATCAAACATAGAACGAAAAAGCACACAAGAAATATATACAATACGTATCATGAACTTTTAACAAACTAAGACGTGTGCTACACGTACTAGGCAGTGGACAGAGCTCCCACTGACGAGAAAAAAACAATTATAAACAATCAGCTATTTACCGGTATACATATATCATAATTGCTTGGCAGGAAAAGAAATCGTCCAAATCACTGTATTATTCTTCACACATATAAAAAAAAACAACCAAATATATATATATATATATATATATATATATATACAGTGCGTATCCAAAAAAAAAAAACGCACAAGATTTGATTTCAAATTTGTGAAGATTGTGTTAACTTTACATCAAAGTGAGTAGCAACATCTTAAAACCACATATCTCCTCTTTCCAATAATATCTTATTTATTCATACACGGTCATGGATGGCTGAGTAATCATTCTTTTTGGACAGTGGGTCAAATTGGACATGGGACCAAGTTTAGACACTGCAAGAATCAATGCACCTTATTAGAAATTAACTTAGCAAATGGAATAATGAAATTGATAATCGCCACTTACCATTGTCTTCTTTCGGATATCTCTTTTTAACATTACATCCCATGCCCCTCAACATGGCCACCATTCCTTTCCACACAGAGATTAGCCCTTTTCTCCATCTCACGCCCAGCCCTGCGAATCATTGGTGCTTGGTGGCGAAGAGAGCTTCAAACTCATCAGTGATTCTTTGTCTCAGAGTTGCAATGTCAGATGGAGGGATAATGAACACTTTGCTCTTGAGATAACCCCAAAGAAAAAAGCCACTACAAGTCAGATCCGGAGATCGTGGTGGCCACTCCACATCATGATACAAGGCAATCACCCAATTTCCAAATACCTCAGCCAATCTGTTTCTTACTGCTACTAGTCGATGGGCTGGTGCGCCATCCTGTGCCCACCATAGGCATCTGAACACACCCCTTTGTTGCACAGGAAAATTTTCCATTAATTCAGGAATCACATGTTCATTTAGAATTTGTAAGTATCCATTTCCGTTCATGTTGTTTTCAAAGAAGAAGGGCCCTAGGAGCAAACCGTTTCCACAAAGTCCAGCCCAGACATTCAGCTTTTCTCTACGAAAATCGACGTCATAGTTAAATGCAGAAACTGAAACTTGGTCCCAACTCCAATTTGACCCACTGTCCAGAAAGAATGATTACTCAGGCATCCATGACCGTGTAAGAATAAATAAGATATCATTGGAAAGAGGAGATATGTGGCTTTAAGATGTTGCTACTCACTGTGGTGTAAAGTTAACACAATCTTCCCTAATTCGAAATTAAATCTTGTTGCGGTTTTTTTATACGCACTGTGTATCCTGTATGTATATACATACATACATATACATATATATATATATATATACATAATATATTTCGCAATCAATAAACACTAAACACCTCTGGTCTCCTTCGTCACAGAAATCCTAGAGAGGAGGGGGGGGGGGTACATCTGGCCGGCGGCAGTATCCTAATCCTCATTACATTTCGGAAAGTAATAACAATCTCTACTTTGTTATTTCCCTCATGAAAAACAAGAACAAAAAGACAAACTAAAATACAGCAAACTAAGAGGCAACTTAGTATAAAAAAAAAAATGGAAGCCCCGTGTGTTTACCTCGGGATGAATACTAGTCGAACACCTCATAAGAGATGAGCACCCTCTAAAAGGGTGCAACCAAGGAGGTTTGAGAAATGGAGTAACAACATTCTCATTCCCTTTGATCCCATGTTTAATGCCGCCACTCAGAATTATTTGAAGTAGGTGCTAAACTGGAGCTACCTCACAGGTAGGAAGACAGCTGGTTCATGTGTTATTGCATCATGACTAGTCACTCTCAAAGGAAGATATGTCTTTATGATGGTAATTACTTTTCGCCGTCCCTTCTTACAAAATCAAGCGATACATATATGTACAGACACGGGGATGTGTGAAAATTATTCAAAAATTGATGAAATAAAAAGAAGAATTACTCGAATGTGCATGACTTTACATTAATCTAACATATAAATAGATAAAGAACTACATTTGAAAATTATACTATTTCAGTTTCATTTGTCGGAAGTGATCGGGAAGATGATAAAATCGGCTTTGTAGTGAGGGTACAGTTTCAAATATTTTCACGACATTTACACTTTTGCACATAATCCTGGACCTGATTTACTTTTGTTTTATATGTTTTATCATTAAGTAAACATTCATTCTATTTTGATAAAAATAAACAAACAGAATATAGCCGATATTAAGTTAGAGTTTAAAATGACGGCGGCATGGAACCCGGTCATCAAAGGCACAAGAGCACCTGTGGAATTCTTTTGTGTATCAATAGAAAAAATGACAGCTGTTTGAATAATTACAGTCAGTTGGAACTCCATCTCTTAAACCTCCTTGGTGCAACTTTGCAGCCCCCAGAAACACATGTGCAAAAGTTTGAACTGGGCAGCTCATAGGGCAACGACCAGCCGACTATGTGAACAACGATGACGTGACAACAATGATAAAATGTTTCGTATCAACGACCATGTGTTTCAGAGTAACAAAAGAAAAAAAAACAAACATAACAGCAAAAGCCAGGGGGCAGGCCAGACAACCTGTTGGCTATCAAAAAGCAATGTTGTATCACATAATATTACGATGACACGTGTCCCCATTTTAACACACAATAGTAATGTTACAATAAACAAAATTCACTTTTGAATTACAAACTTTTCGCTCTTAGAGCCTGAGTGGCAAAACTCATCAGATTGTGACGTAAAAGACTCTTCATGGTGTTCACGCCAATTGTTACACGTTTTCGAACGAATAAACAACATTGAAATTAACGAGGGGAGTGGAGCAATGACCCGTCAACTCCAAATCATTGAGTCTATTTTTACGTAAATTACAATGAGCGTCTTTATAATGTGTGTGGATGTATATAGCCAACAGTTTTAACAGCTTGGAGGCTATTATTTGTGAGTGGCGGGAAATGAAAATAAAGCAATTAGATTTAAAAAAAACAACTTCAAGGAATGTGATTGTCGGAAGAAGCAATACAGTGTATGCAGGATGGTTTGGGCGAAGACCATTAACTTGTGTGATAGCTATGTTAGGGCGGACGCCCACTAGGGCGCGGACAAGCCCAGGAAGGGTTGCGGAAGCAAATTCTGTCATTTCGGCATCCTGTCCGCGTCAGACGCGGAAAAAATGTGCGAATGGGCTTGTCGCGGACTGTCCGCGGACTGACTGCGGACATTCCTAGAAGTGTCCTAGGAATCATTCCGGGGGAGCGCGAAATACCTCGGAATATACTAATCGTAGCCGGGCAGCGCGTAAACATCTATGATTACACCGGGAATGAACGCGGACAATCAGGATGTCTTCCGGACGCTTTAAGTTAGACATGCGGACAATACCAGGTAAATGGAAAGGTATAAATTTGGCACTGACTTTGAATTTTCCTCATTTGACTGCTAGCCGTCATGAAGGTCACACCAGCCGAAATTCGCCTTGCCCTATTGCTTCAAATACCAGCTGTGAGAGATGCTGAGATAGCACTTATACTCCCAGGTCAGTGAGGCATCACGGACCTGATACATGGAATGCTTTACCCAACTCCCTACAAACACGAACAACTCTGTTTTCTTTCAAAGCTAGTTTAAAGAAATATATTTTAACTCAATATATTTAATAAAATAGAGTATGATAATTGATATGAGTTTGTTTATGTTTTGGTCTGAATTAGTGTTAGTGTTAGTGTTATTATACTGATATACTGAAGAATAATCATATATCATAAAATGACCCCAACAAAAACATTCAACTCACCTATTGCACTCGCACAGCACTCACTCACATCTTCTTTCCACTCTAAAGCATATTACTGTAATGTAGAAACGTTTTTGTTGCTCCTTTGTCATTTGATTATGTTTGGCTTAAATTTGTCACATTGATGTAATTCATTTTTATATTTGATTTGATTTGATTTGAGAAGCAAAATGAACGAACGAGCACTGGCCCTGGTCCCTTTAGGATGGTCGTTATCAAACAAGTTAAAAAATTTCAAGCTTATAACATACTCGTAGTAGGTCCTACTTTTAACATAAGTATATAGGCCCTATGCAAATAAAAAATGACCTAGTTCCACTTTTGTGGTGTTTGAGTTGGGCGGTCACATTTAAAGCGAACTAAACGATGCACTATGTATAGATGTAAGGGCAACTATTAAAAATCCCTCAAATGAAAATGACTTCTGAAAAGAAAGCAAAAATAACCCCAAAGTTTACTCGAAGCGGAGAGTGCTGGTTCCTCATTTTCCTAGTTACAGTTGGCAAAATATCCACAGCCTTCTGCTTTACTTCCTTCATTTGGGACTGGAAAATGCTGATAATCAGCGGAAGAGAGGTTTTTGATTGTGGGGCTTGCATGGGGACCTCGCCTCCCTTATTGGTCTTTTTGCGTTTCATTGACATAATGCTGCATTGATCTATTTCTTCAACTTTTAAAATCATTTCGCTCATGGAACGTGTTGACTCTTTCATGTCTTGATCACAAAATTTCCGCATCGGTTCTGGACACTTGCATATATAGATCCGCATCGGCTCCGCGCTGTCCTAAAACATTCCTGATGTCTTCCGCTTTCATCCGCGAAGCTTCCCCACACTGCGGGATTCTTTCAGGAGCGTTTGCGGAAGGAGCGGAAGGGTTCCGGAGAGGGAGGATGTCCTGAGGACAATGTCAGGACAAGTTGCCGAAGGTGTCAGGAAGTTCATTTCCATTTTGGTCTCGATCAAAATTTGGACGCAGAAATTTTTCTCTTTCCCGTAGGTGCGGAAACGCCCGGACATGCTTGGGACAGTGAGCGGACACTTTCAGGAACGTGCGGACAGGTTGCCGAACGAGTGCGGAATACCGAATTTGCTTTCCGGGTCTTGTCCGCGTCTTGTCGGCGCCCTAGTGGACGCCTGGTCTTACATAACGTGATTCATTGCCAAGTTTTTAAGTAGCCCACATACTTAATACAATTATTATTTTGAGTGGCTAATAAACAGAATTGTTCTATATAAAACACGCATTTAGTTTTTGGACAAGAGTGGCATAAAAAAGACTGTTCTACTAATACATAAGATTTCCTTATCGTGAATCATGTCGCTATGTCTGCAAACACATTGGACCCAAAGCTTCAAAAGTTAGTATAATTCAATTGTAGAATAAGATTGACATAAGCAAAGAAAACAAAATCAGTTCTACTATTACGTAAAGTTTTGTTATCTTGAATCATGTCGCTATGTATACAAATACATTGGACATACAGCTTCAAAAGTAAATATAACATAATTTTTGACTTGCAAGGCATTGAGAGTTCTTGTGCAAAGTCAAGGGCTTTATACTATAAATAATATGTAACAGTTTAATGGGGCAACTAAGGCAACGACCAACAGACTTTGAACGACGATGGTGTGTACGTAAGACTCTGTTGCCAAGAGATACCGTATGGAATATGTTGTACACGTTTACCCTCACTTTTCAAATAGATTATGAATGGCTGATAAGCTTTTCTACTGCGGTCAGGATGGTACATACATTGTGCCCCAAACCAAAGTGGCCTGTAGCACGTGACATGATAAGGGTGAAAAAATGTTTCGTATTAACGACCATGGCCCGTATTCTGCTAAAAACTTAGACCCGAGTTTAAACCCACGCCTGGGTGTAAAGTGGGTTTTGGGGGGTTTAAACCTGGGTTTAAACCACCAGTTTAGACCCAGGTTTAAACCCAGGTTTAATTTGTATTCTACTAAGTCCAGCTGTGGTCTAAATTGGGTTTAAATTAATTAAATTGGGTTTAAATTAAACCTACCAAGGAGGAGGTTTATGTCGAGTTTAAATCGAGTCTAACGATGACTGGTAAGGGTACCAGCACACAGATCAATGCCAATGCAATGGCACAATTAAACGAGTGGCTGCCTGGATACGTACAGCAGCTAGCTTGCCGGCCACACGCTAGTACACATGAGATACGCCTACTACGTACGAACATGTTAGATCTAGTACTTGTACACTTAGAAGAGACTCGAGATCTAAATGTTAGAAATACTACTACCTAGTACTACCTGTAGTTAGTCTAGACTTTACGATGAAAATAACCTGAAGACTAGACCAAGAACTCAATGTAGGACTAGAGGTTAGGTTGAGCCTGAGGTCGATTTGGCATAGACAGACTAACTGTTACTAGATCAAGAACCTAGATCGTAGGACTAACGTTAGGACTAGGAGTAGGGTCCTACTAACGTTAGTAGAACCTATTCGAATAGCTAGAGTACATTATTGTAACGTTAGGACTAACGTTAGATCTATTAAAAGTTAGGTTAGTGTGGTACGGTAGGTAAAATCTACTTCTTCTAGTAATATCGAGACAGGGTTGATATAGGCCTAGGTATCTATTTCTAAATTTAAGAATGGTTTCCATTTTTATTAACCGACAATCTTAAGAGAAAAGCTTTTATTCAATTTCCTACCTCAAAGTCCTGGTTTGATCAATCGCCAATCCATTCCGAATTCACGATTCAATCGACATAAAAAGCCATGTCCCATCTAGCGCACACAGCAACCGTGCCGCCGGCCGGCACGGCGCGATGGCTCTGCTAGTACTGAGCATTCAAAGCTAGCTAGCCAGGAATATGATACCGTTGTACCATGTATCCTGTGATGTGCGTCGCACACGTACACAAACTGTACAGTAATGTACAGTGCTTCACGAGTCGTCGCAAGCAAAAATACAGCATGCCCTTATTCTACATAAATACCCGTAAAAACGATTCAAAATCCAAGAAAGTCACGCTCATGTGACTGATACACTGCCAATAATAAATTTAAGTGGATTTGTGGAGAGAAAAGTACTCAGAGAGGGAGAATTTCTTCTTCCATAGAGGGCACCATCGTGGCTTGACCCAAGACTATTTCGGGTTTAATTTAAACCCGAAATAGACTTGGGTTTAACTAAACCTCGCCAGCAGAATACAAATTAAACCTCGGGTCTAGCTAAACCATAGGTGAGTCTAAAATGGGTTTAAACCTTGATCTACAGTAGAATACGGGCCCATGTGTTTCAGAGTAGCAAATGGAAAATAGAACAGCAAAAGACAAGGGGCTGGCCAAACAACCTGACTTGCAAGGCATCGAGAGTTCATGTGCAAAGTTAAGGCTTTATACAATAAATATGTAAAAGTTTAATTGGGCAGCTAGGGCAACGAAGAACTGACTATGAACGACGATGTTGTGTTACGGAAGACTTTGTTGCCAATAGATGCCGATATTTTGTTTTTGCATGTTTTGCATGTTAACGGTAAACCATTGCATTTCAGTGTGATTCGTGTATGACGAGTGTACGTTTTTCCACCTAAATCGGGATGGTGTCACTTAATATCCTAAACCATCCGTACTTGACAGAAGCACGAAGAATAACCAAAATAATATCATGATATCAACAACCATGTGTGTTTCAGAGCAGGCGGCGGGCCAAAGACCCGTCATCAAACAAATAATGATTTTGCGTTATGTAGGACTTCAGTACCAGTTGTTGCCATATCTGTGGGATATACAAATTAATTAAACTTGGTTACAGTTTGTAACTGACAGCCTAAACGAAATTCACACTTGAATATCAGAATTTCAAAATTACATATTTAGCGATGAAATAAAGGGCAGCAGCTAATATCGTGACGAAATCACTTGCAGTAGTTAATTTTGTAGCGAAATAATTGATTTCGTGACAGAATTTTCCTACGGCGCACTTTGCTCCCCATAGATATAGTTTCGCGAGCACTGCAGTGCATATCATCTGTGCGTATATCACCGCTTAGATAGCATCACGTCAGGCCAGTGACTTGTTGCCTGATAGCAGAATTAAATCTTTGTCCAGTCTACCATAATACTGCAATTGATGCCAGTATGATAACAATAGAATGGAGGAGGAGATAGCTACAGCTTGTACAAGTTTAGGGACTGGCTGTTTATCCAAGATCTAAGACGTTTGCATTGTAATTCTTCGGCCTTTTACACAAATTCGTCATATTGACTGGGCTATTATGGGTAACTTGGATCGCCTCCGCGAAACAACAGACGAATAGAGAATGAGAAAGATTCTGAGAAATATGAGAAAGAGGCTAGATACTCTTCGCATTACAAACTCCCTTCAGATAAACATGATTCAAGTTCGGAAGTAACAGCAGTAACAGCTCATTGAAACAAAGATTAAGGCTGATAAATCCTAATCATATTAAAGGGGATGGCTAGTAACTGATCAGTGGGAATCAGTGAGAATGCTGAGGGATGATTGTTCCAATCCTTGTGGGATTCATTTAAGAGTACATCATATATCTATTCTTGTGTGAAAATTATTTGCTTCAGAATGGTCTCATATTCAAGTAATGTGCAGTTTAATGCTTCCAGGTAAGCGTCCCTGGTCAGTGACAGGGCATTAATTTTATTACTATAAAACAATAATTAATTACTACAAAACTTTGCCTCAGACCTTCATCAGTGGCGAAGGTCTGAGGCAGACAGAAATTTTGTAATAAAAAAACTTCTCGTTGGATCCATGGCGTACTTGAGACTCTTTCTTCTTATAATTACAACATTCGAATTCCAACACGTGGAAAATTGCAAGATATATATTTATATTCATATACTTCCATACTTCTATTTTACTAGATAAACTTGACAAGTATACAGAGTTGTGAGAGATAGCCAGCTCGCAGAATACATCATTTACAAATATCCTATAACTATATAAAAAACAACACCGCCTTTACAGAGAAGTGGATAGAATTCCTATTCCACGCACTTAGCGCTGCTCCTGACTCATGGTGACACATTTGCTCCGCCGACAATCGCTCTTCTCACAGTTTTTTTTTTCCAAAAAAAAAACACATTTGATCCGCCGATGATTGAATTCTCTGTTGAATTCCCAAGTGCTTTTCAAATCATAATGTTCGCTTTTCATAAAGTCTTCGTGAATCTGTGTTAGTCTGGCGACATCAAGATGTCATTTAGAAATTACTTTGCACAACTATTGTTTCCTTCTTATCAAATGAGATGAATGAATGAGATGAAAAAGAGATGAAAACTGGGTAAATTCGGGTCATAAGCCATCGATTCATTTTTAATGTTTCATTGGTTACGTGATCCGAAAACGCAGTGATAATGATAACAAGATGATGTTTAGGTAGGTCCCAAGTAAAATAATAAAATGAAATAAAAAATTCTTAAATCTTCCGATCTTTTTTTTGTAATGTTTTTTATTAAGTCTTAAATCTTGAAATGTTGAATTTCTCATGCCATAATGAGATGGCCATTGTAATTCAACTGTCATCAGTAAGAACTTTTAAGGTCAAATTCATCTACGTTACACACCGAGAATTCTTTTTCATGAATCCCAATATTGCAGCAACTTAACTTTGCAAAATAATCATAAGAAATCATTCGTTGAACAGCTTCATAGACATTTCGTCGCTGCTCCCACGCAAAGAGAGTTCATGAAGTAGCCACGTGTTTTGTTTATATTCTATTTGGAACTCGAAGAATCCGCGTGAGGTACATTCTTTTGTTTAACTGACCCCCTCCTACCCCTCCCCCCCCCTCCCAGCACTTTGCCGATTATTACCATGTTAGCGTTCACTTTCACTATCTGGTTATCAGTTACTAAGACTATGCTACCTTAAGAGAGGTAGATATGTTGGTTGTTACATCAGCACATAGTACTGGTTTGTACTGGTTTGCTGCAGTATGAAGTGTTTTGTTGCTGCTGTAGTTCTTCATTCACGGGGAGGGAAAAACCAAAAGAGTGGCAGAAGAGAAACGAAAGGCTGAAACGCGTGCTCAGCGAACCAACTTTGACACTAGCATTGTAGTAATTAGCAATGCAATCGCTAATAAAAAAAGAATGCGTCCTTTGCCAAACAAGGGATTGTGTAGTTTTGTTTGAAACCTAGCATCAGGTTTCTAACATTTTTGGCGAGATAGTGAGAAACCTCTTATGAAATATGAATTGAAAATGATTGCAAAAAATACGAAAGAGGATGTTATTCCAAGAGGGGATCAATATTTATTTGATGAAAACTGGTTTTGCAATAGCTGAGATATCTAAAATAGAGCGATCATACTGAAAAGCAGAACTCAACTTTCATTAGGATAGCTTTGTTTTACCTTGTTTTTTGTATGTCACAGCCATTCCCAAATCGATTTTTATCTAATAAACTTGAATTCCGGTTATAATGGTATGCTCTGTATTATTTCGAAGTTGGTTTGTAAGTATCTCGCAAAAAGTTAAAAACCCATTCCCCATCTCCACCAGTATGACCATCCCTTTTAACAACCACTCCAATCAGATCATAATTCCAGCTAAATACCTCAGCATACAAATTAAAGAGTACCAATACTCCGATGATTACGAGATACACACGTTACAAAAATAATAGCGCAAAATGAGATGGCAAAACCTTCTTTAAAATACCGCAGCAAAACCAGCGAATTGAAGACAGGCTTTTTGAAAAAAATAACACAACTCATCACTTGAGAGAAAAGCTTTACTTTGAAATGTAAAAGGAGAGGATAAAGTGACGTCAAATGAGAGAATTAATTGAACCAAAAGATGTGTAAGAAACGACATGCACGCAGGAAGACAACATGGACGTTGTTCCGAGCCAACCAGACAGTATTGGAGTCAATGTAAGGGCCAATAATTTTTTTTTCTTTGTCATTGCCATCCTTCGAAAGTCATACAGGCCCTGAAATAGCTTGTGAGTGGAGGAGCGAGGGAGTCCAATAACATACTGCCCTACCAGTGGCAGCTTTCCCGGCTTCACTGACAATTCAATTCAATTCAATTCAATTCATACATTTATTCAGTAATAAAAATCCTTTCGATATAAAATGTTTACAAAATGTAGCAGGCCCAGTTCTAAGAAAGCCAGAGGCTTGTTGAAATAGAATGTACCCTTGAAAACAAATTATACACATATTGCAATGTAAACATTATAATATCAAATGATAAAAGGAGCACAGAGAGAATGAAGCATATTAAAACAAGCACAAAATTGAAATTAACAGAAATTACCAATAATATCAAGGGAACATAGAGAGAATAAAACATACTAAGACAGAGGACAAAACAAAACAAATAACATCACATGAAGCAAAGCAAACAAAACAGAACGAGGTATAGAACGAGACTACAAAGATACGTATAAATAGTACGAGAAGACATTACCGATTGCAGCTCATGTAAGATACATAATAAAGAAATGTAATTCAAATTTCCTATTTTGACTAAAATGAGGAGAAGGCTAGAGCATATCGAAATTTTTTCTTGAAATTGTTCAGAGACAGCTTTTTAAGATTTTCCGGAATTCCGGAGTTCCAAATATTAGATCCATGAAACCTTATCGACTGTTGTTGGGCACGAGTTGTTCGGAAACAGAATGGATGAATATTGAATTGATGCCGTATGTTTTTTGAGTGAATTTCATTACAACGTTTGAAATAATCCATAAAAACAGATGGAAGTGTATTGTGAATAAACTTACATAAAAATTCCAGTCTTGTACAAAACCAAATCAGACAGAGATAAGACGCCGAGGCGTCGAAATAGATCATGTGCATGCGCACGATAATGTGAGCCAGTGCAAAGGCGAATAACCTGTTTCTGTAACACCACTAGTCTCTTTAAAAGGTAGGCAGATGCAAGACCCCATATGAGGTTACAGTAGTTATAGTAAGGTAATATAGTGGTGTTGTGCAGTGCATGCAGGGCATTTAATGGTAACATAGTACGTAGCTTATGCAGAACACCAATATTCATGCTTATCTTACGGGAAATATATTGTATATGACTGGTCCAGGATAATTTCTGATCAATACTTAAACCGAGGAAATTGACATTGTCAACCTGTGAAATATCATCGTTATTGAATTTCAGTTTTACGTCTGCAGAGGCAGTTTTATTCTTCATATTATACAACATATACTTAGTCTTTGATACACTGAGTTGCAATTTATTAGCTTGAAACCAGTTTGAAACCTTTTCTAACTCAGTATTTGCTACAGACAAAAGTCTATCTAAGCTTGTATCTGCAAAAAAGATGGTGGTATCATCCGCGTTAAGTATCATTGTGAGTGACTTTGAGACTCTCGGAAGGTCATTGACAAAGATCAAAAGAGAAGAGGTCCCAAAAGACTTCCCTGGGGGACCCCTATTGAAATTGGTACAAGAGTAGATAGAGAATCTTTAACCTGGACACATTGTTTTCTGTTTGAAAGATAACTTGAGAACCATTGATAAGCTATTCCTCTCACACCATACCGTTTAAGTTTGTAAAGAAGGATTTCATGCTCAACACAATCGAAAGCTTTACTGAGGTCAATGTAAACACCCAGTCCTAGTTTCTTTTCATCATAGAATGAATTGAGCAATTCAGTTGCATAAAGCAACGCCAATTCAGTTGAATGGTTAGCTCGAAAACCAAATTGTTTGTTCGTTAGCACCTTGTGGGTGGTCAGGTGGTTGTACAGCCTATCATAGACAATGCGCTCAATAATTTTCGACCACGTTGGAAGAAGGGAAATAGGTCGGTAGTTACTTAGAGCATTGACATCACCACTTTCAAAAACAGGAACTACTTTACTGACTTTCATCGATTCTGGAAAAACACCAGTTGACATAGACAAATTGCAAATATGTGTGATAGGAATCGAGATAAATGATATAACATCTTTTATAACACTGGAGTTAATACCATCAGTACCTGTGGACATAGATCGTTTCATTTTAGAAATGACTTTAGAGCATTGACATCACCACTTTCAAAAACAGGAACTACTTTACTGACTTTCATCGATTCTGGAAAAAATTCTGGAATTTCACATTCATCAGTTGGATACATAAATAATGACATAACATTATCTGAGCTAAAAAAAGATGTGAAATGTTTTTCTGAGGCTTCAATATTTGAGGCGACATTTTTACCAATATGACTAAAGTAATCGTTAAAACTATTGGCAATCTCATTTTCACTAAACACTTTTTTATTATGTTTTATAACAAAAGAAGGCAAAGGTTTGTGTGTGTTTTTACCGAGTAACTCTTTCAGAACATTCCACATCTTTTTCAAATTATTTCGATTAGTTTCCAGGAGACGTGCATAATACTACTTTCTTGAGAATCTCATAACATCGGTTAACTTGTTACGAAAACGCACGTAACGCCTGTGATCATACAACTGTTTTGTCTTTAAATATCTCTTATACAATCTCTGCCTCGTATTTATGGAGCGCGGAATACCAGCTGTGATCCAAGGTTTCTTTGCCCGTTCTTGTCTTTATCTTTATGTCTAGATTTAGTATGTTTCCTGCAAACACCGGTAAAAATATCTATGGATGTATCATACGCAGAATTAACATCTGACTGGTTTGTTACAGCTGTAAAGTCAACTTACTTAAGTTCCTCAGTAAGGGATGAAATACAAAGTTGTGTGGAAACCCGTGGTGACTTAACAAAGTTATCATGTATCCCATCATGAGTGAACTGAAAAACTGGAAAGTGATCGGAAATATCGGTGTATAATACACCAGAAAAAATTGATTTGTCAGTTACATTCGTAAAAATGTTGTCAATACATGTACAGGAATGATTTGTTACACGAGTGGGTTTGGTTATGATTTGTCTAAAACAGAATGAATTAAACACATTCAAAAATTCAGTAGTACCACCGTGGCATGAATATTTTAGAAGATCAAAATTGAAGTCCCCCATTAAGTAGCATGGTTTATTCTCACGTGCTGTTTTACTTAGACACAAGCGTAGCATGTCAGTGAACTCATCTGTTTGGGTGTTTGGAGCTTTGTAAATCACGCCGATAATGACATTTTTTCTGGACGCCTGTTCAACCTCAACAAACATGGTATCAACATTCTCCGAATTAAACTGCAGATCCGATCGGTTTTTAAAGGCGAAATCATTTTGGATATACAGACAACAACCACCGCCTCTCTTTTCTCTTGCTTTATGAACAAAGTTATATCCAGCTAAATTGTACATCGCAGCAACACTTTCGTCAAACCATGTTTCGGTGAATGCATATATACTGAATTGATGAGTTAAAAGTCTGGAGGTAATCTTGAACTCGGTGGAATTTTGAGGCAAGACTTCGAGCATTCAAATGAAAAAATGATAAGGTGTGTGGCATTTGTAAATTCTAAGCTTTAGCATTAAATGTGTCACTGAAGTAATAGTAACAGGGGCTGTCTAAATCTTCCAAATTGCCATCAGTTCAATATCCTTTTCATCAAATGAGAGGACATTCACAATAGAAACACTACGTTTAGAGGTATCAATGTTAAAATTGCTATGAAAAAAAGATTTCAGTGTACACTGGAATTCATCATCATCTACTGTCTGGTTAAATGGGAACTCTGCTGCCATACAGAAGGAGCATAACCATGTCCGAGAGGACGATTTGTCTGCATCTACATCGGAAACACAATTTTCATGGCACACATTGCCGCATTTGCATTGGTACTTATCATTCTTGTTTCGTACTACTTTCAAACATATGTTACATTTCATTATAGCTCCTGCTTGAGTTTTTTGGCTACGTCACAGATAATGGCATTCGTGTTTTCACCTGGTGTCTCATCGTTCGCAATTGGAGACGATTGGCCATGCAATTCTTTTTTAGATGTCCATCAAAGAACAGGAAATTTAATATGGTATCTTGCGAACGATGAGCTACAGGTTGTGCATACACAAGAGACTTATTGCAAAAATATACCTGTATTGACGCTTAAATTTCAATTTCAATCAAATTTTAGATGTAAGGAAAACAACTAATCAAAGAGCAAAGGGAATATTTATGACAGCTCAAAGTATTAGCTACAACACTTCGAAATCTGGAAGATATTCACAAGATAAATGAACTACTACTCAATTAACACAGTCATATTAACTGGCATTAGAATTTGGTTGGGCAAAGAGATAGCACATAAGTTGGTCAAATTTCACAAGGGCAACCAAAATCGATTTTTTTTTTCGCGATGATGTTGTCATGTCATTGGATAACAGTGATTACCTTATAATTTCGATACAGAATCTAATAAGCTGCAGCATACCGAAATTTGAATACAAATTGATGAAGGATAAGAGAGGAACGCTCGAATGAATTTGAAATCTGCTAACATCATCTCAAAGATTCAAATTTTTCATTTCATGCAGGACTTTGATTACTTTAGATTATTTTGCAAGACTTGTAGACCCATTAGCTGACATTTCCTACTCATCCGCCTTCAAATTATGCAAAAATATGTTGGGGTTATTGTCCATCCTAACGAGCAAAGACGAATATGAAATTTTAATTTTCCCAAACGTTTGCATTATATACATTTCCAATGACGCAAGCATGGAATTTCAACTTTAACGAGCCCGAGTCGGATAGACTTGAATTTCTGTAAAAATATTCTTAATTCAATAAAAAACAATTACATTTAAACTGAAAAGATCGTTTTAGCCTGACGGACGAGCAGATACGCGCGAATGACGCAGAGCGCACATTGTGTGCTCGCGCAAAATAGTCTGACCCCAACCCCAATTGGAGCATTTCAAAATTTCGACGCGCGCGTACAACAGCGATAGGACATTTTTTTTATTTTGAAAATATAGGTCGTCACATGAAATATGCATCTGCCCATTTTCAATGGAAAATAGCGTCTAGAAATGGAGCTAAAGACAAAGTTGTGATTTAAGAAAATGACGTCATAATGACATCACCGTTGAGGGATCACTAAACCAATAAGTTCGTAGCACCTTGAGCTAATGAAACATAAGTGCTGAAAGTTGCAAGAGCTAAGAGATTGTGCTTTTTGAGATATTCGAAGCAAAAAAAAATATTAGTCCCCTTTTATTGGTAACTATATTGTTAATTTGAACAAGTAACTAAATTATATCTATTATAGCATTTTCTGATAGTATAACCAATGAAGCGTTTGAATGAATTACATTATTACTATTGACTATACTCGAATTCCATCTCTTTTAAAGCATCGATTAAAAGAACAATTGTGTAAAATGATTTCTGAATGATATTGAAATTTGCCAGATTACAGTCTCACCAAGGATCTTTGGTCTCACACACACACAAAAAAAAAAAAAAAAAGAAAATCGAGCATCAATAAAGGCATCTATGAATTCATTGAGAATTCAATCTTCGGCAGAGTCGGCGGAGCACTCGCCGGCGGAACAAATGTGATATCTTCGAAGAAAGATGTCGACGGAGCAAATATCGGCGGAGTATTTTTTTGTGCAGCAGTTTCCTCAATTTTCGGAGAATTATCGGAGGAGCATATGTCATGGTACCTTGACGCGTACCCTGT
Organism: Diadema antillarum; assembly: GCF_040938485.1. Classification (NCBI taxonomy): domain Eukaryota; kingdom Metazoa; phylum Echinodermata; class Echinoidea; order Diadematoida; family Diadematidae; genus Diadema; species Diadema antillarum. Next base: position 621,423 of record NW_027271803.1, on the reverse strand, counting down.
GCAAGTATAAGGCCCAGATAAAAATCGTGCAGAACAAGTTAGACTCTACCTAACACTGAATGCGTAATTTCTAAGCAGATTCCATATGGACATGAGTGAAACAGACACGTGCCCGAGGTATATGCCACCCGAAAAATATCTGTTAATAGATGTAAAGCTCCACTTCGATACAATACATATACGTGTTAAATTAGGCCGGGCGGAAACCGTTGGTTTAAAACCTCGCAAATTTCAAGATGTTATGCCCACCTTGGGCCGGCAGACGGGCCCGTTGTCATGTAAACGGGGTCCTTGTTTCATTCACCATTTTCGGAAAACTAGAGTCATGTGTGCTGGTCCGGGATATGTCTCCGGGCAATATACTGAAAAAAATATTTAGGCCAAATATCTAACTTGACATAACACTGGGAAAATTAACATCGTCTCAACAATCGGTAGAATTCACACTTAACCATTTTCGTAATTTCAGGATCGTCGTGCTGTTGTGCGACGCATGTCATCGTGGGACGTGGTAACTAACGCCCCCATGGTTCTCTTCATCAAAAATGAGCTGAGTGGTCTGGCAAAAGTACTGAGGATGTTTAAGGTTTGTCGTCTATCAACGCTTATGTGCACATTCATTTTGTAACTCATAGAATATGATATAAATGTGAAGCGATAAAGTAACCCCCCCCCCAAAAAAAAAGAGAAAAAAATACCACATGCACAACAAGCAAATGAGAAAAAAAAAGCAACATAGAAGAGAACAGACAGAATTTCAAAGAAGCAAGAGGGGTATACAACAAGGCAGAAAAAAATGCTAAGAGACATCATGATGAGAACCTGGAAAAATGAGCTGACGAATTGGAGCCTAGTAGCAGGATATGGTAGAGTAAAGTAAATTCCTTATTTACGGAGAACAAATTTTAGATGTGTTCGTACGATCGTCACAATCAGTGTCGTAATGTACATGATGTTAACATGTTATAATAGCGTGTAGAAGTTAGCATAGCTGCCTGTTTCTACGCACTATTAGGGTAGGCATCATGACTGGGTGTAATTTAAACTATAATTCTAAAAGGCTTATTTTGTGAATCAAATGAATGAAGGTGTGTTCCAATGATGCATTTGCCAAACTTTTGGGGTGTCTTTCCTTATCGCCGTTTTGTGTCTGCGTGTCGTAGAGCGCATGTACTTGTTGCTGTGGTTGACGGCGGGTTTGATAAGTGTGCATGGTTCAGTGTAATGCCCATATACTGGGCTTCATGTTGTGTGGTTTGCATGGGCCGATATCAGCCAGCGCTTGAGCGGGAGCACAGCTTAAACGGGAGGAAAACTTGTCTCCGAACACCTTCCGATTAAGCGGTAAGCACCTCTGGGCCCTGTTTTATCAAGATAAAGTTAGCGTTGATCGTGAAATCAACGTTAACTTTATCCAACTTGAAGTCCGCTATAACTTTAAATCAACTGCAAGTTTCCGTTTTACGAAGAGACTTAATAGTCGATTATAGTTAGAGCTCATCACCATGTCTTAATTATTGATTTAGTCAAAACAAAAAACACGGGACGAGGCTGGTTCCCGGTACTGTCTGCTTAAAAACGATACGATACATTAAGCAAACAAACAACAAAAACATGATTGTTTGCCATGGCCACGGAAGCGTAGTCTGCTAGTGCGACGCAGTATTATTAGCGCTACAGCCGCTGAATTAGAAGTATAAGTTTGCAACAGAACCGCAAAATACGCCGTTTTGCGTTGTATTGAAGAAAGTAGGTCGATAGATCTAGCACATCTCGAGCTCGACGAAAATCTGCGTACGCGCGTATCGCAAAGATTCCGCGCACTACGTAGGATCTCAGTAAATCTATATTTACACTCAAGTACAATTCATTGACATGGATCTAAACGTACAGTAACTGACTGTCCGAGGTGAAGGTCGTGTGGGCCTATGCATTGTTTCAATAGGCTGAAGTCCTGTGTGTGTAATTACTACGTGTAGGATTATGGAAACTTGTGAGAGTGTGGTGACTATACAGTAGCTTGTTCTTACCTCTACGGCGCAGATTGGCCATCGGCCATATGTTCTGTGATTTAAACACAATTCTTAAAAATGCAAACTTATAAGATGCAGTCCATCAAGGGTTTGACCTTTGACAGGCCAATGGCCTTTTGTCATTCCCACACATCTGCTGCAGATCTTACTGTTTTTACTGTGTTTATACTTCACTGTAACTGTTCTTGTACTGTTTATGCCTTGTTTTGTGTATATTTCTGTGTTCTGTTCTGTACATTTTATACATACATGTATGTCTATCATTGTGTGTGTTTTTTTTGAAAGATGTGAAATAAATTGAATTGAATTGAAATGAATAGATCGCAAGTCTACATCAACATGTCAAAATTCTCACGTTAGACTTAGACGCTCTAATCTGCAGTACATTGTGTAACGTACGTGTTTATACGGTAAGTACAAACGATTCGCTGAACATGACGTTACTTGGGCCTAACGTTAAGCCTATCTGGTTAGCCTAAGGCCCTAACTTAGATCTCAAGTTACTGTCGTACTCGGTGCTATAGAATTAAACTCTTTATTTTCTGAATATTCTAGGCCTACTAAACTCTTAATTAGTATCTATTGACGAACTAGCTCTACGTAGGCCTACGCACGGCAGAAATCACTGCGGGCGGGCCGAGGCGCCGGGCGCGCAGGCTGGGATTGAGACTGCTGTCTAGGGCGTTTGCGTGCAGCAGTCGCGTAAGCAATGCGTGCCGATCGTGAATTTCATGCAAGGAAAAGACCATTATTACATGAAAGAAACGCAACTAAATGTTAGAGAAAGTGAGCAGTTAACAGACAAACATTTGTGACAAGACCCCAGCTAGACTAGGAAAGTGTGACAGTCATCTTTCTTCTTTAAATTGCCTTATGTCCAATTGAGTCTACCTAGACTGTTTCTACTTAACGTTAATATTTATCACCTGTTAAGTTAATCATGGATTTGGAGCGGTTCAGAAAACTTATAATTGATTTTGGAGGAAGTTAAATTTTTTTCCAACTGTGGGTGTCTTGATAAAACGGATTTTAACTTAGCTCGAAGTTAATCATAGTAAGTGGACTTAGAGTTGATATGAGGAGTTAATCATAGATTATCTTGACTTAACGTTAAATTTATCTTTTGATAAAACGGGGCCCTGGACTATTAGCTGTTACCTTATTTCAAGTTTTCGTTTGTTTGCTTGTATTTTTTCGGAGGGGGTTTATTTGTGTTTCTTTTTGTTTTTGTTAACTGCGGGTTGTTACTTGTGATTTATGCATTTACTTGTCGTATCATTTACAGGCCTATATATTTATCATGTGTATATATGTACAATTGTATATTCATTTATTTATTTAATTTCATCATATTCCAGGAAAATGAAACATACAAGTATAACAATTTCCAAATCGTGTCTTCAACAATGTCTTCAAGACCATCCATATAAACCAAATGACCAATCAGTGTGTTCATAGATTAAGACGAGTAATGCTGGGTAATCTCAGCAACCTTTTCTTCATCACTATCACATTACGATTGAGATAGGCATGTCTTTTCCACTGATTGTTACTGTTCAAAACTTCTGCATGTAGAGAAAACAGTAGTCTTACAATTATTCAACCACATCTGCGATCTTGCAGGGTTCAGTGCTGGCACGCCTATATCGTACTCTAGCCAAGATATCTGGTACAGCTGGTTTCACAGCAAGTTCAAACTGGGATTAAAGAACCACAATACGCGTTCTTTTGTCAGAGTAGAGTTTGGTCTACATTTTGTAATTTTTATACCTGAAATTGTTCCGTACAAAAAGGGCTAATATTTTGATGGTGCCAGAGAGGCATAACAGCTGCAAAGTTTTCACTGAATTACGTGGTGATGGTAAGCAAACAGCGAACGACTAATGTGCGCAAGGAGGAACCCCATGTGTGGAAAAGAAAATGATATATTGTGCCAAGGGCCAGAATGCCCGACAAAACCCTGAGTGCACCTATCTGCTCAATACTCATGAGCGTCATGAATAACATAAATATCATTTGTAGAAAACTTTAGCTTTTAGGGAGGGACAAGGATTTATCATATGGGAGCTGGAGGAACTTGATCAGAACAGATCAAAACAAAATGAACCAAAGAAGCCTGATTTTGGCGGTTTGCCAATTCAACAAAATCCTCTTGTTTAACAATCTCCACATAAGAGTAAAACTTTGTCAATAACTGATATAAACAAAAATATCTGGAAGCCAGACTAAATTTGGTACCGCATTTGGCCCAGGTTGCGTTTACAGTGAGAAAAGGCCGGGTTCGGCCGCGGCCGAGACTACCTCCAGAGCTTGGCCAAATGCGAGACAGATTTTGGTACTGCATTTGGCCTTTTGCGCGTTTACTGTGAAATGAACGTCGGGCTCGGCCGCGGCCGAGCCCGGCACTTTCACTCACTATAAACGAGGTCCAATTCGACATGCAAGTCCTGGGAAGAGACACGGGAACCCTAAAGAGTAAGCATACAAGTACCAACATTAAGATAAGAATTTGAATTACCAGCCAGCCGCACTGACAAAAAATACAACAAAGCCAGCTGTTCACGCGTTCCGAAGTCTTACGGTACGAAAAAGGGTACTGGTGTGGAGGAATTTAAGAGCGCAAACAGAGAGTCTTAACTGATTTTAATGACAACAACCAACACAGCAGCAAAAGGCACATAAACAAGATAGAAGTAAATTTCAATGGACTTACGCAATGTAATTATTCAACAAATTCCCTCTTAATTTGTATTTGAAGGTCGACAATGACAAACAACCTGCGAGTTCTACGGAGAGATCGTTCCAGTATTTCGGCCCTGTATACATAATTGTTTTTGTTTTTTTCGCAAAAATGGTTCGGGTCGCCTTGGCGGGTGGGATAATTATGAACAGAATATGCACAAACATATGCAGAAAAAAGTATATCAGGAAGATCATTTTTGGATAATCTATACATGAATATCCCTAGGTTGTAATGAAACAAATCTGACAATTCCAAAAACTAAAGATTCATCTGTATGAGATAAATACCCAGTCTCATTAACTACAGTGTATTCTAATAGCGCGCTTTTGTAGAAGGGAAAGGGAGTCAAGCAAAGATTGGGACGTGTTACCCCATGCCAGAACACCATAGTTGAGGTAAGGGGAAATCATAATTGAGTATATAATTTGCAATATATTGGTGGGGAAATAATCTTTCAGTTTGTTTAGAATTCCTGTATTCCTAGATAAAATTTTGGTCAAAAAGTTGATGTGAGATTTCCAAGATAAATCGCTATCAATATGCAGTCCTAAAAACTTAATACTGTTAACCTTTGTTAAATTAATGTCATTAATTTGGACATGACCAGGAATAGATTGCAAAGAGTTATGGAACAGCATATAGCATGTGTTATCAATGTTTAGTGATAACTTGTTGGCATGAATCAGGACTGAACAAGTTTCAGTTCGTTGTTCAATATATGAATAAGCGTATTAGAATTACGATGTGAGAGAAATGAATTTGTGCCATCTGCAAAACATATAAAAGAAAGAATCTCTGACGAATTTTGGAGATCATTTATGTACAAGATGAATAATAGCGGGCCGAGTAAGAAACCCTGGGGGACACCACATGTAATTGATTTCATGGAGGACCCATGACCACTAACTTAAACATACTGCTTTCTATCAGTAAGATGATCCCTAAACCAGGTTAATAAAAAAGTCATTAAATACATCCGCCACGCCCCTGGATCATCTACAATGTACTAAGCAACGGTCTTTAAAAATGGAATTTGGGGAATTTTTGACAACAGTGGATTTTAAAGCTGTGTTAATCACCTTCCACGTATTCTTTCTATCAAACGTATTTGTCAAACTGGATGGAGAAATACTGTTGCTTAGCTGTAGGTAAAGTGGATGTAAGCGTATTTTGATAACGAAAATAAAAAGATTTATTTGAAACATTTGGGGATTTACGGTATCTACAATATAATCTACTTTTTTTAGACTTAAAAAGAGATCTCGTGATCCATGGTTGTCTTGGTATTTTCCTATAATTTGATCTAGATTTAGATCGTTTTATTAGTGGTATATAACTATTACAATTTGTTGTTGAAATATTCATAGAAATTTAAAAAGACGCAATTACATTTCTAGAACTGTAAATAGGAGACCAGTCAACTGACCTCAATCCCTCCCTAAGTCCATTTAGATTACATTCAGACATATCACGAAAACCAGAGATATGAGTTGGTGTTCCTCTGATGAAGAACTGGGAAACGAGTGCATATACCGGGAAGTGATCTGAAAGATCTGATACAACAATACCAGGTGTAACATCAAGAGATGAATTATTAATAAATACATTATCGATGAGAGAAGAAGTAGCATCAGATATACGAGTATGTTTTCTTATAAGGGGAATAAAAGATTTTGACGACATACGGTTGAGGAAATTTGGCAGATTGGAGTATCATTGCAATTAAAAAGATTTATATTAAAGTCACCCATTATAATATATGTCTTATTCTGCAAAATATTTGTCATACAGAAGTCCGTGAACTAACTCAATTAATTCAGAAGGGTTGGAATGAGGTGGGGAATAAATTTCCCCCAGAATAATGTTCCTTTGTATGGAGTTATAACCTCAATGAAAATACTCTCAAGACATTCTGAAATAATACAATATTCATGTAGCAACTGACAATTGAAAGTTCGTGTGACATAGAAACCTACTCCACCACCTCTCTTACTGGTCCTGTGATTGGTAAGTAAATTAAAACCACTAATCGTGAGTTGGGAAGAAGGTGACGTCTTCTTTAGCCATGTTTCACTAAGGTCAATAATAGTGTGTCTGAATTGCAACTCGTTAACAAATAAAAAGTAGTTGGTCAAAATTTTTGTTTAGACTTCTAATATGAATATGTGAAACAAAAACATCTTTAGGGTTTGAATGAGATAAGGAGATGATATCTTTTTCCAAATGATAATTTGAGGATACATTTTGGGCGGAAACATCATTGGTATCTAAGTCAGGCTTTAATTCTTTGGTTTTTGTATATAAAGATAATGTAATAAAGTCGGTGCTGTCACCTTCTTCACAGTCAGAATAGTTTAAAGGGATGCTGCAGTATTGGTGGAGATGAGAATTGGGCTTTTAACTTTTTGCGAGATACCAAGAAAAACACTTATGAAATAGTACAGAGCATACCATTTTAAGAGAAATTCAAAGTTTACTTGATGAAAATCAGGTTTGGAATGACTGAAACATCCAAAAACAGAGTAAAACAAAGCGATCGTAATAAAATGTGGGTCCCACACTTTATTAGAATCGCTCTGTTTTGGATATCTCAGCCATTTCAAAACCAATTTTCATCAAATAAACGTTGAATTCCTCATAGAATTACATGCTCTTTCATACTTATTTAGAGATTTGTCATTATCTCACCAAAAAATGTTAGAAACCTGAAAGCAGGTCTCAACCAAAACTATACGATCCCTTTAAAGAGAAATTCAATGCAGCTGGTTGGTAATCACATACTCCGTTATTCATCAAGGAAAGAAAATTTACGTTAATTTGTTCAGCCATTTTTGGAAACAGGCAAACACAGGTGACATAGACCCCGTTTACAGTGTGAGGCTCGGCCGCGGCCGAGCCCACCTTCATTTCAGTGTAAACGCGCAAAAGGCCAAATGCGGGGCCAAAATTGGCCGCGCATTTGGCCACGCTCTGGAGGTGGTCTCGGCCACGGCCGAGCCCGGCCCTTTGTCAGTGTAAACGCAAACTGGGCCAAATGCGCGGCCAATTTTAGTCTGGCTTCCAAACCCTCTGCCCGTACTGTTTCGCTATTCAGGATATTAACCCCCTCAACATCGAAAACTAATATAGTTTAAGGTGGTTTTGTCCTGCAAAGGATTTTTTCCTTCGGCAAAGGCCTTTGCCCGAACGGCGACTTCGTCGCCATGGAATCCAGTTGGCAAAGGGTCTGAAAACCAGACTATGCCAAATTGCGTTTGTTTACAACCAGAGCGCCACTACGACAAAATATTGAAAGGTTTGAATTAAAAGCGCGGCCGAGCCCGGCAATGTAAACGGACAGAATTGCGGGGCTCGGCCTCGCAATTGAGGCTGGGCTCGGCCGCGGCTCGGCCCAGCCCCGCACTGTAAACGGGGTCAAGATGACTTGTTTACTAGGAATGCATGCTCATGAATTTGGTTGTCATTGGTCTCTTGGAAGCAATTCTCGAAAATAACATTCCGCCGGTGAACAAAACTACTAACATTCACACGGGGTAAAGATGAACGAAGTGATAGTGGTAAAATTACAATGTAACTTGCTGAACTATGTACAAGGGGCAAGTACACAATATCAAAGGATGAGCGGTAGGTGTTGGAAAATTCCTTGAAGCAAACAAATAACAAACAAGCACTGTGGGCAATCTGCGTCACTACGACGAAATAGCGATCATAAAAGCATTATCAAATTTAAGCGTGAGATGCCTCAGTATCAATGTAACGACACACCGAACTACACTGATTATTCCGGACATTATATGAGTTAATAGGGATTTAAGGCTTCTTTCAGAAACAGGATTCAGTTTGCGTATATATATGCACAATAATTTGTTGTCGACTAGTTTAGGAATAAAAAATACCAGCATTGCATTATAAACACTTGCAGACATGTGGTTTTTTGTAATCGGGCAGGAACACTTAACACAAAGAGTATTATGGTAATTATTGATTGTTGTACCGGAAATGCATTGAGAAGTGACAATAACTCGTAAAACATTCGAGGAGGATAGTATATCCAAAATAACGTAGAAAAACAGGAATTGCTCTAATTTCGAGCAGATAAAAGCACATGAGAATACAATCAAGAACAGATTCCGAACATCCATGTCTTTGACACGTTCCCGGGATGTCACGGCCACACACCCTACCACCCATCTTGAGACCAGTCAGGTGCTAAACGCAAGATTCCTAACACTTTGAAAATTTAAGTACATTAAAATGGAATACAAAAAAATGGGGTACAATCGTGAGAGGACATAACGTTTGCTCGTATACCAGAAAGAAGTGATGTCACTAAGACCCACAGTCTGGGTGATAAACGCACTGAGGTGAGCATGCTTTGCTCAGTTCAGTTGACATGACCGTGACCGTTTGGTGAAAAAGAGTGAGACAACGAATATGTAGGTTACAGTCTGATTCTAACATAGTAACGAGTCATTCGCGGCTGCTTGACAAATGATACTAAGGAATAACAACCTCCTGATAGTTGATAGCGGCCGTGAACGACACATTTAATATGGCTGTAGGTTAAAAACTATCAAATAACACGGAAGGAGTGTTGTTTGATACACACATTCAGGGTAAGGTTATGATATACGGTAAAACAGAATATTAAAGGTAAAATACAAATATTCAAATAGAATTAAACACGGAAAACAAGTCAACTGTGGGGTAGCCTAGTCAAGTACAATTCATCTCACAGTTCAAGATGTTTTTTAACCACAATATAATTATCTTGATAAACCTGTTTACAAATTTAGGCTGAGGATATGAGAGTACGTAAGAAATATCTCATATCACATAGGCTGTAGAAGCTCATTCCTGAAACAGATTCCAGCTCGTGGTGCTCTTCTCCTTCTAGTGTAGAAACACATTTGCACCTACCAGTGAAATTTTCGTCGACACATGTTTTTCCTTGCGTAGATTAAAGGTAGCCTTTGCGAGCACACTCCTTCTGGCTTTCATGGTTGGAGGAAGGTCTGTACGTACGGTGATCCTTCGGGAAACCTGGGCTGAGGCGGCGCCACTAGATGCCCGTGGTTGGCAGTGGCGTTGGCGGTCTTCGAAGGCGGCCAGGATTCTGTTACGATCTCGCATGTACACAAATTTTGCGATGATAGCGCGTGGGACGATGTCACGGGACGGGTAAGTCTTGTCCTGGTTCGATGTGGCGGTGTCGCGACGAGGACAGCGATGTACGTTTACCATGGCAATGTTGTCGGCATCGCCAATCCCCAGGCAAAAGTAAAATTTCGCGAAGTACATCTTCGACGTGCTCGTTTTGTGCCTCTACGACGCCATAGAAGAGATTTGGCCGCCTACTATGGATCTCTATGAGTGTCAGCTTGTCTTGTAGCTTGGTGATTTCTTCCGCCATCTTATTTTTCATGTCAGGTAGTTTTCTCTGCTCAAGCTCTGTAAGCTTATCTGAGTTCATCGACACAGAATCCTCGAGGTTGGAAATCTTCTTGTTGATGGTGGCAACTTCATTAGACAGGGAGTCGAGCTTCGCACAGACATTCGCCGAGGAGAGTTGGATGCTGCGTTGAACGTCAGCAAGTGTGAGGTCGGCAGGCTCGGGTTCACTTGGGGATTCGGGCCGAGCAGAGTGGGCCAGCTGGATGAGCTGTGGCGCTCGGCTCCTTGGTGGTTTGACGGGTTTTGCGGGAAGCCATGTCAACACATGTAAGTATGTATGATCAAATTACCAAACCATACGGCTCCAGTAAGTAAAAGAAGTAATGACTGGAACGATGCGAATAATTGACAATTTGTTGTGGCCACAAAAACGTTGAGCAGTAGTTAGCTTGTTTCAGAAAAGAAAGAGGCCAGTGAATAGGGCGGCGACCGAGAACCGGGAGTAACTACAGTTGCACGTCCGTCTCCATCGAGAGTCAAGATTCGAATCATTATAACCATCAATCAATATAATCAATATAATATATCAATATAAGCAGTCACCTTGAATATCACAAAACCTTTTCTTCTACGTTTTTCTTCTACATTTCTTCTACCATTGCAAATTGGGATGCAAGAGTTCCATCTGCCAGATAGGGTTTAAACACCCTCGAAATACGGTATAAAAACAATCGATTGTTTTCAATTTTTCGCCGTTTATAAGAAAGTATTCGTGAATATCCATTTCTGGGCTGCCATTTTGGCGGCCCAAAACTTTCAAAGATGCAAGAGATGCATCATGCAGATTCGGAGTCAGCACCCTCAAAATAGGGTAAAAACTTCCATTGCTTTCAAATTTTCACCATTTACAAGGAAATACAGGGGAATTTCAGTTTTTGGCGAGCATTTTGGCAGCCACCTTGAATGTCTCAAAACTCTCAAGGATGCAAGAGTTGCATCATGAAGATTCGGGTTCAGCACCCTTGAAGTACGGTTAAATCATCATTTGTTTTAAATTTTCCATTTGCAAAGAAATAGGTGGAAAAATCCGTTTTGACCACCATTTTGGCGGCAATCTTAGATATCTCAAAACCCTCAAGGATGCAGGAATTGCATCATACAGATTCGGATTCAGTACCCTCGAAATAGGGTAAATCCTTCAATTGCTTTCAAATTTTTGCCATTTAGAAGGAAATAGGGGGAATTTCAGTTTTTAGCGGCCATTTTGGAAGCGATCTTGAATACCTCGAAACCCTCAATACTGCAAGAGTTGCATAATCAAGATTCGGATTCAGCACCCTTGAAATAGGGTAGAATCATCAATTGTTCAATTTTTCGCCATTTAGAAGGAGACCGGGAATTTTCGTTTTTGGCGGCCATTTTAACGGCGATCTTAAATACTTTAAAACCCTCAAGAATGCAAGAGTTGCATCATGAAGATTCGGGTTCAGCACCCTTGAAGTACGGTTAAATCATCATTTGTTTTAAATTTTCCATTTGCAAAGAAATAGGTGGAAAAATCCGTTTTGACCACCATTTTGGCGGCCATCTTAGATATCTCAAAACCCTCAAGGATGCAGGAATTGCATCATACAGATTCGGATTCAGTACCCCCGAAATAGGGTAAAACCATTAGAAAACATTGGGTGGACGGTAAAACAAGGTTAGGCCCAAAATCTGGCTTTGGCACCAGGACTTGTGTATGTGTGTGTTTGTGTGTGTGCATGTGGGGGGTAATAACAATAATAATGATGATAAGGTCATATTTATCCAGGGTAGCCTCTTCAGTGTTGCCACTGCTCTACAAGAGGACCCTTACATTATTTTTTCTCTATAGCGTTACCAGGTATCCATTTATACACATGGGTCGCCCCAAAAATTGCCCTTTGAGAAATGGCTATGGAGGGTAATTGCCTCAGGGGGATTGTCCTACGGGTGTATATATATATCCTCGTGGTAGTTATCTGAAGGGTAGTTATCAAGAGGGTATTTGTCTCGGTAACAGGCGCTTGCAACTGCAAAATCTTGGTTATACACTCACGTCACGTTTTGATTAAGCGCAACGACTCATGTTTTACTGAAGAAGAAAACAATAAATGTTGAACCCAACACTTCATAAATTCCATAGAGTCACCTGTTTTATGAAACAGCGCAAAATGTAAACGTGATCGTGACCCATGAAATGTATGCTTTTGTTGCAAACCACCTTCTATATTATTTTGGCATTAATTAATTTATTTTGTGTGCGTGTGTGTGTGTGGGTCCTTATGAACCGCTGACATCACAGCTGACTCGAGAGACAGCATCTTGATACAAGTGTCGCAGGAGGCGTGTTTTCGGGTTTTCCGTACATCTGTAATCCATTTTGTGGAGGACATAACTTGAAACGGTCTTAGGTATCCACATGAAACTTTTTGTTTATGTAAGAAATATAAAATTCCATCATTTTATAGAGATTTACTGATTTATTGGACAGAAATACGATATGTGGATCTGTTACGAGTAAGAGACATTGATAAGGAAATCTTATGGCTTAACAGTAACATGAAATTTGGAAAAGAAATGCTTTATTTTCAAAATTGGAGTAACAATGGTATAAATGTAGTGTCTGATGTAATTGTAAATGGATTTTGGGTTGATTAAACCCAAGTTAATGATAGTCTGCAGACTGATAATTTGCTTGCTTCTTTTCAGTATCAAAAATTGAAACACGCCTTCCCTCATTTTGGGGTGCACATATTACGTAATCAAAACTAGAAATGTCGCTATGCGACTGGTATGCCTCCACCATAATGCATGATTCTCCTAATAGGTCTATAGTACATGTGGACAATGTGTGATTACATTTTCTCAAAATTGGCGAAATATTACAATGACATGTTTGTCACAAATGTGTTGAATGTTCACCTTCCTTGACCTAGATTTAATTGGATAAATAGGAGAACATGTATTTTGGGATTTAAGGGCTTTAACTTGACTTTGACTCTTTCATAAGTTTATGTATTGAGTAATTTTCAAGGTATGGAGAAAAAGTGCATTTTCTGTAGTGAATAGTAAAGTGTTACCATTTTCATCTGGCCTTTGACCCTAAAATTCATAAGAGAATCACTGTCAGGCAGAACATGCATAAATATGTACTAAGTTTCAAGATAACTTGAGCCACTTCGGAGATATGGAGGAAGAAGTAAGTTCAGCACTTTCACTTGATCTTTGACCTTTTGACCTTTGACCTTTTTGGGGAAAAATACTTCCCAAAGAATCTCTATTGGCTTATACATGCGTACACCAATTAAAAAATTATAATCCTGTTGGCATCGCATAAATATGAGGGAAATAGTAAAATTTTGAAGTGTTGCCCTTGACCTTTGACCCCTGACCTTTGACCCCATGAACCCAAAATTGCCTAGATAATCACTGCCAGTCGTGCATGCATATATGATATGTTCCATGAAGATACCTTGAACAATTTCCAAGATACAGAAAAAAAAAGTGCAATTTTAAAATTTCTACTTGACCTTTTGACCTTTGATCTTTGACCTCATGACCTCAAACTTCAACAGAGAATCTTGATTGGGTGATACCTGTATACACTGAATTTCAAGAAAATATCTTCAGCATTGCATAGATATGGGGAAATAGTGAAATTTTAAGCATTTGACCTTGACCTTTTGACCTTTAACCTTAAGCATGTGCACAAAAAAGTTGATAGGCACAACTTCATCCCCTAATACACATACATGCCAAGTTTCACTAGAGTACCTCAAAAGGTTTTTTTAGTTACATCGTCCACAAAATTCATTACGGACGGACGGACAACCCGAAAACATAATGCCTCCAGCACCACTTCGTGGGGGAGGCATAAATATGAAAATGAAATGAATAGTCAACAGATGTTTGAAGTGTCAAGGAGTAATGTTTTTGATATCCTCAGCAAAAAAAAAAGCCAAAATGTATTACACTTTTTTCGAAAGAAACGAAGGTTACAGAACCAAATATGATCATCATTTGGCAACGTAAACTCGACCTTTGATACGTTTGATACATTTAATTGGGTGTCAGTATTTGATTTCAAACTGTTGATATTGAAACTCAACAAGATAAAACAGTTTAATTTTAAGGTGATAAATAATATTGTACCTTTTAAAAATAATTTACTGAAATGGGAAATAACAACAAATGCACAGTGCAAATTCTGTAATGAAAATGAATCTTTAATGCATAATTTGTTGTATTGTTCGAGAATAAGAAACATCTGGGTAAGGATCAGTGACCTTATCTTCGAATGTTCAAGAAAAATATCATTATAGATGAGAAAATCATAGCAATCGGGTATGAAATTTGTAAGAAGGATTACTTTTTTCTTAATGCAATAGTTAATTTCATGGAATACACAATTTATAAGGCATATCTCATGGAAGAATACAGAAACCAGCGATTTACTGCATCATTTATTGTAAAAGAATTCAAACATGAGTTTCTGTTATATTGCAAAGATATAAAAAAAAAGAAGTATTCAAGCAACCAATGATAAAATCCGTTACATACGGAATTTTCATTTGATGTAAATTGAACTATGATTGTAATTGCTTTATGTTTGTATTGACTTTTGCATGATTCTGAACAATTGATTTAAATAAAGTTCCTCAGTTCGAGGATAAAAAAAATATAGATAGTTGTATCTAAACTACTAACAAAGATGTTGTGGGCCTCTGGTCATACTTTTCACATTGTTCGCACTGATGGAAGCTAATGCTTTGTTTTGACGGAGTAACTTCTCCTTTTTTTTTTTTGCTGTTTTATTAATTGTGTTGTCCTTGTCGTGGCGAATCAAATTTGCTTTGTGTTTGTCTACGCAGAGAAGTCAAAATGCTGAATAATTGATAATAATAATAATTAGTAGCCATTATCATAGTGCGAGAGATGTTTGCATACTATCTCTGCACACTGAAATTTGTTGTTCACTCTGTGGAATATTAATCAAAGGTAGTCACATTGTGAAATGCAATCCACACGATGGTCAGTAACACAGGGTGGTCACAATGTGAAATATATCTCACAGGATGGTCACTCTGTGAAATACACTTCACACGGTGACCACACTGTCAATTTTTTTTTTTCACAGAGGGGCCACATTTTGAAATCATCAAATTTGTAATTGAGTATATCACACTGTGATATCAAACTTCACAAAGCGCACTATGTGGTAAACCACCCTTTGGAAGTGTTCACAGAGTCACACACTGTGGGACATTGTTTTCTTTCTAGTATCGATATGCGTGTATTGCCTGATATTGATTCTCTTTGGATATTTTTGATGACGAGGTCAAAGTCCAACGGTAAAAGGTCACCTTGAAATACTAAAATTGCACCATTTTACGCTGAAATTACACTATTTTCTCAAGGTCTTGTAAATGACTTAATTCATATGGTTACTGTGTACTTAAACTTGGTACATGAATATATTATATATACACGTATATATAAATATATGTACATATGCATTACTGCACAATGATTATGAGGGAAAATTTGGCCATTGGGTCAAAGGTCAATAGAAATTGCTCCAGTTTCACCCATTTTGTACATTTTAAAAGTGGCTCTAAGAATTGTCATGAAGATTTATGTATAACTACTCAATAATGATTATTTGCCAGTCATGTTATATTGTGGTTTCACATTGGCAATATCTAGTGTAGACCTTTAGGGAGAATTATGCAATATGATGGAGGCATACCATTTGCACTGGCAACATTTCTGGTTTATTTCTTCTCCCTCCTCCTCATCTTGTTTCGTCGCCATAATAACCTGCCTGATATCATACTAGGAAAATGACATTCGGGTTCTGCATATCGAGTCACGACAATCGAAGCAGCAGGGAACTGACCTCGAGATCTTTGTTGACGTTGAAGGAAAGAAAGGACTCCTAAAGAATTTGATGATGTCGATGAGAGAAGCGCATCTCCTCTCCGAAAGCAACATCAGTATCAACATGACAGAAAGCAGCAATTACGGTAAGACAGAAAAGCAACATAATAAACATTGTACAGGAAAGGATAGATATATCTGGAGTGATAGTTGTTGAGCCATTGTAAACCAACACATAGCTAACTGCTCATACCATATATTCTTTGGTGTAGTGACCGATTTAGGCAGAAATGACCTAATATTGAGTATAACTTACTGCGTCCATAACACACATGACCTGTCCGTTTCTACTGAAAACAACACGTTGGGGATGATTAAGAAATGTAAACATTGCTAATGGCAAGATCCAATGAAGACTGTTTCAACCAGGCCAGGAAAACCCAAGAAATGCTTTCATGTACAATCGCTGAAAGTATAACAAACGGTTTGCAGATTATTTTTTTATGCTGACCACCAATACAATATGAGAATTGATTTAAATTACAAATGTTACTACCTTCAGCTGTTTCTTTCAGAAATATCAAATCAAGAAAATGGAAGAAGATGCAACAAATATTCTTAGTCTATCTTTGATGGACATAAAGCAGTCACAATTTTTTTAAAGTTATCTTTTATATTTTGGTTAAAAATATGGAAAAGTCAACCAACTGATGTTAACCGAGGTGCTAATTTGGTTGCATTCAAATCTGCAATTAACATGTCATGTAAAGGTCTAAGATTAAAAGACAAGACTTGTATATTCGGGGTGTTGTTTGTAAAAAGAGAAAAAATTAAAATGACGACATCAGATATTTGAACGTATTCGGGCATATTTCATTTTTTTGACCAGTTTTTACCCAGATTTCAGTATGTTGTAGCTTATCTAATTGCCCACCGAAGTTGTAACTACAGTATTTCAAAATGATGACGTCATTACAAGAATATTTTATAGTTAGCCATGAACAAGTTGACCATGTTACTTGCTATCCCTATGGCGGTTTAGTTTTTTGTTTGTTTGTTTGTTTGTTTGTTTGTTTTCTGTTTTTGTACAGTATAGCTCAGTAATCCTTGTACGGTTTCCTCCCACCTTTTGATATGTTATAGCTGACACTAAAAGCTATCGGAAGAAGCCCCTCTTTTTCTACTGAATGTCGGGGTCACATCTAGAATTTTGCTTTAATGTGATACTTATACTTCGACTGTAGGAGCTGTTGTGTCATACATATTGTATAGCTGCTACAGCTTAAGAATAAGAGGCCCTTTCTTCCCCATATTTTCTACGCTTGTAAACTATGTCAGGAGCTTCAATTTCTGGAGAAAAAAAAAGTACTTTTTGATCTGATGCCATGTTGGATTTGTAGATTAGGGTAAAAGTGAAATATACTGTATTCTATATCTTGGACACTATACGATCTATTGCCCCCATATTGTGCACACATAAAAACCATGATATTTGGATCATTTCATGAAATAATGAATTCTTGGTCGGATGCGATCTTGGCTGGGTCAAGTGGGGTATAAGGTAAACAATACTTATTTCTATATTGTAGAACAATTAGGGCGTGTCTTTGGAAATACATGCCGTGTGTCCGCATATTTTGGATACATGTAGACCATGTTACCTGGATCATTTAATAAAACAGCCACGTCTTGATCAGACTCCATCTTGAATATACACATTACGGTCAAAGTCTAAATCTCTGTAATCGATTTCTCGGTAAGGATAGGCTCTATTTCTCCCATATTTTGCATATGTATAGAAGTTGTTACTTGAATTATTTTATATATATATAATATATATATAACGACTTCTCTCTCGGCTATCTTGGCTGTGTATATTAAGGTCAAAGGTCCACAAGATTCAGTTCTGTTCTGCAAATATGAGATCTGTACTAGCGTGTATCTTTGGAAATACAGTGTACCTGACCTATCCCCCCCCCCCCCGTATCTTGGACATATGTGGGGTATATACCTAGATCGTTTCGTTGAATAGCGACGCCTTCTTAATCACACTCCGTCTTGGATATGCAAATAAGGGTCAAAGTCAATGATACATATAACTGTAATACGTAAATACATATTCTGTTGCCCGAGTATTTGCACACATATAGCAGTCGATTTCATATTTGTCGAACCTACAAATGTTCTTTCATATGAATTTTTTTTTCTTCATTCGTGTTCCCATGGGGTCCTAGAACAAATGTAGCTTGGTTGCTCGAACGGCAATTTTGGGCAATTTCGCTAGTTTGCATAAATCCGAAATGGCCACCACACGTCATCTTGAAACATCAACTTTTGCACCCCTTGCCCGAAATTGATAAGTAATAACTCATTTTAAGGATATGGGGTGTGTAGAATCCATTTCCGTTAGTGTTTTTGCAAGATGAAGTCATCTTCAGGTCAAGTCCAAGATTGCCGCCAGACGCCATCTTGAAAAATTGAACTTTTGAACCACTTGACCTAGAATAATATAAGGATCTTAGGGTGTGTAGAATCAATTTCTGTCAAGATTTTTTCAATAGAAGGTCAGCTTCAGGGCATATCTAAAATGGCCGACATACGTCATCTTGAAAAACTGAACTTTTGACATCGCTTGTCGTAGGCTGATAAGACCTCCTTGGCAGGGTTTTCAGTTGAGGAGAATGCCAATGCCAAATGCCAATATAAGGTCAAATCCAAGATGACTGTCGGGTAAGCCGTTATCAATTTTACCAACAAAGAAATATAAAGAAAAAACTTCATTTACCTTCAGTTATTGCATTACTCCGTATTAATGGTCCTTTTCAAATCATGACATAGGTGTACTTAAGCCCCTGTTTCACTATGCCGTTCTCGCTACGATTTGACAATTTTCTCAGATCGGGAAGGATCGGGTAAAACCTGAGCCGATCTGGACACAGTACGATGCTAGAACGCTCTAAGTACGCTGCAGTTACGACTAACACGTGCTTGCTACGCTCTTACTACGATGATCGGGACTGAGGCATTACGATCTCTGCCGCTGTAGCTACGCTTTAGAACGATGTAGCTACGCTGTCAGTGCGATGTTGCCGATGTTATCCAATCGATGCACGCTGTATCTACGCTCTGAACGATCTTATCACACTGTCACCCCGTTCAGAGAGCTGAAAAGTGCCCGATGTGCCCCGATGTACTCCGATTCGACTGTCGATCTGCAGTCAGTCAACTTATTAGCATGCAGAACCGAAGAAATATTCTGTATACCTCGAAGAGGCTCCTCAACTTCTGGTCTTTTGCAGCAATGTATTGTTATAAACAAAGACGTGCTGATTTTCCCAAGGCTTTTTCTTGATGTCCTAATTGCTTTTATAGTCCGTCTTCCTCCAGTTGTAGATGATTTCATATTCTTCAAAATTCTGCTATGTCCTCTTCCTCCTCTTTAAGCATCACGTGCAGTCTCTCTTTCTTCGCCTTTTGGGTAGCTGCTTTGCTGCTTTCTTCTCTTCTTTTTCTTCATCTCTTCTCCTTCGAAAATTTGAGCTCCTTCTTCTTCATGTTCTGCCCTGACAGGTGCAGGGACAATGCCATCCTCCTCTTTAAGAGTTTTACCTCTCGATCTCCTTGATCTTCTTCTGACAGACATTTTTTTGTAAGTTTTCTTCCTGTTCTTGTGCCGATGTTACTACGCTCAGAAAGACCTTGTTACGCTCACCCCGCTGCGTTTATGTCACTACGCTCTCCCCGCTGCGTTTACGCTGTCACTACGCTCTCCCCGCTTGCCGTACGATTGAAAATAGCTCAATTTTGATCGGGGAGATCGGGAAGAAATTTTGAACAGGTTCAAAATTTCTTCCCGATCTGAAAAAATGCCCGCTCCAACCCCGACCTCCACACGCTGCTGCTACGATGCTTCCGATCCCCGTACGCTTTTGCCGCTCTCTCCCGATCTGCTAGATTGGGACAGATCGGGGTCCAGATCGTGATAGTGGAACGGGGGCTTTCGTCTGAGGGAGCTATTTTTTTTCAAACTCTGTTCAAGCAACAGTAAAAACTTCCTCGTGTCTTAATATTCTTTAGTGTGCCAAAAGTGTCTAGAAACTGTCGCGATATTTTTTGTTCAGGCTTTGGGGTAAAAAAAAACACATAAATAACATATTTCTCATTTCAACAAGTTCTAGAAGTTTACCTGATCATTCTTTGTCACACTCGTTCTCAAGGTATTCAGAGACATCCAAAGTGACTAATATCCGCTGACTCATCAGATGGGACTGGTAGGTTTACAGCCTTTCACAGCATGACTTGCAAATGAGCTCGAAGCACAAGCAGCAAATCGTTATCATATGCTGGATGCAGGATCATTGCTCTAGGATTCTTCTTCTTCTTGGTGAAGAAGGTGAAGCAAGCAGACTCCATAGACGTGTCTGGTTGATGACCATACAGAGCAAGAATGAAGAGTTTTGCTGCTTCCGTCAGATCTGTGGGAGTGGTACCTACCTCTCCAAATATAGCAACCAAACTTGGAAAATCCCTAGCGGGTAGTGTGATAAATGCACTTATCTCGCCCTTGCCGTATGGATATGAATCATGTGTCATCCACAGGGATCTCCCATCCAAAGTGACTAATATCCGCTGACTGGTCAGGTGGAGCTGGTAGGTTTACAGCTTTCCATAGTATTACTTGCAAATGAGCTCGAAGCACAAGCAGGAAGAGGTTACCAGATGTTGGATGCAGGGCCATCACTTTAGGATTCTCCTTCTTCTTGGTGAAGAAGGTGAAGCGAGCGGACTCCAGAGACGTGTCTGGTTGTTGACCATACAAAGCAAGAATTAAGGGTTTTGCTGCTTCCATTAGATCTGTGGGAGTGGTACCTACCTCTCCAAGTATAGTAACTAAAAATGGAAAATCCCAGCAGATAGTGTGTTCAATGCACGTATCTGGCCCTTGCCGTACGGATATGAGTCGTGTCGCATCCACTGAGGGTGTGAACGTCAAGCAACTGCAAACATTTTGGCCCCTAGTCAGCACAGGTTGATATCGAGCACTGTACAATCTCATAGCTCCATTTGTACCTTGCATTATAGCTCCGCTTGATAAATCCAGTAGACAAGAAGGACAAAAACGTTTGTGTCATCGCTAAGCACACTAATCACATTCTCACCACACCTGGCTGTCTGCAAGACATACGAGATCGTGAAGACATCTCCCTCATTATGAACTAACACACCATCGTCGAGAGTCTCCATTGTCGCATGTTCCTATAGACTGAATCTACTCAAAACACTTTCCAGCCTCCGTTTATTGTTCTTGCTCTTCATAATTACAGCTCTCTTTAATAGCCAAATGAGTGGTGATTGAGAACTCATAGTCTATGATAACGTCACCAGCCCTTCGTATTCTCTCATGATCCTTGGCAGAGATATCCTTGTACTTGTCAAAAACAACAATGTTCTTCCTACCGTCTGTATGATAGTGACTCAAACGACATTGGATGGATGCCATCAGATTTGGGGGAGTGCCACCATGTGGCCACTCAATGTGGTAGAACAGCTGTAATACATACATGCTAACTGTAAATACGGATTTTGGCGAAATCTCGGGTAAACCGAGACCTTTGACTAGATCCGGCCGATTTGTTGGCTTTACGGAGACAACTACGCTCATCAATCAATGATGAAAGTACTGCACACAATTCGTAGGCAAAAAGCGGTTCAAGTTCTACCTGTTGCTTCTGACCAATTATCAAGAGCCGAAGAAAAATACTCTCAAGGTCTATTGCTAATGTTGCTTTTTTACATTTGACCATCGTCTTCATTGGGCTACTGATAGCATCATAGAATCCACCAGTGAGTTTGTTGATGTATTTGTTTTCCAACTTGTCTCCAAACATAACTGATTCTGCCACATTCACATCAGTGGGGAAAATTTCGTCCAGTTACTGGGTTTTGGAGATGAGGACGTTCGTCTTCCAGCGGGTATGGCTATTTCTCCACTTCTGCATCAATGAGACTACGATCGTTGGCATCCAAGATTTGCCAATGGGTCAACTCCTCCTTGTGTTGCTTTTGTTTCGACTGTTCTGGAACACAGAATATATGTAGTCTATCCGATCAGGCACATGGACGGCGATATGGAAGGCATCAATCCAATCGCTTACCAGCTCAGCAAAAAGAGTCATGCCCTTGAGAGCTCCTTTGCCGTTCTTGGTTGAAGTCTGCTCTCGAAACTGGTCAGCAGAGATAGCATTTCAGTATGCTGTCTTCAGCATGAACTTCACTTATCTCCAAAAGATGCTGATTGAGGTATCTTGCGTACTGCGCATGGCCAGAAAGAAAGAAGTACTTCCTGACGCGTTTGAGGATAAGCTGCTTCAAGTAGATGTCACCCCCTCTCTCTCTCTCCCTCTGCACGTTCAAACTGGTGGACAGGAGTGTTGGAAGAAGTTGTCAACCAAATGTGTGCCGGTGGGATGTAAGCATGCTGCACGCAGATACTGCTCTATCTGCTCGAATGTCTTTAGACCAGTTGATAGAAATCGCTTCAAGAGTGCAGCCGATGCTCCACGAAAGGCTTGTATGGCTTTCATCCAGGACTTCCCAGTTAAGATACCTGTCAGCCCTCCATATGTCACAGACACATACACATCTAATGCCGAACCTTTCATCAACTTCGCAATGTAGCCAACGAATGACTGTATAGTATACATCCCACAAGGATGGATGATTACATTATGGAACTGCCTGGGCTGGTACCAGCGCACTTGCTTGGAAACTACAAACAAATGCATGTCCATGCACACATGAACCATGTCCAACTCCATGTCAACTAATGACTTCTGTATGTACGCAAGTATAGTGAAGATGGTGTCTGGATGAGAGGGTGGTGCATCAATCAAAGGACCAAACATATAGATGATTGCAGGTTTGAGTGCTCCCTGGTTCCTGGATAGCTGATTGTTGAAGCCATCCCGTTCCATAGCATCTAGCCTTGGCTCAAGCTGTTGAGCCAATGAGTGTTCTTCTGTTGGCATGTTGAGCACACACGTCGATATAGCTGATGCCGGTACGCTTGTCTCTAGGCACTGAAGGGGGCATCACCCTCTTAGGTCTAGCATAGTGCTGAAGTAGAACAGCCCTGCTATTGTCAACAGACTTGGACTGTTTAGTTGTGCATCGAGGGAATGTGAGCGTACTGATCCGAGGCTGCGTGCTGCAGGTCTTGATGATCCCGGCAGGGTGTATCTGAAATTCTGTTGCCATGGCATGTGTCTCACGACAGGTTATTTACAGTCTATTTTATTTTGACACTGTCACTCACTTCAGCCAAAGGCTGTTCTTCAGTGACTCCGTGAAGTGGTAAAAACAAATCAAAGTAACATAATACAGCCTTTTATACTTAGTATACATAACATAAGAAAAGGAAGCAAACACAATGATCATACACTGTAAAATCAAGGCCATGTTCATTGAAAAATAACAGACTATGATACAAATTATCGGTTTCATTTTAGTAGACACAAATACTAACTAGAATCGGAATTTGTCAACACTGACAAATTAGGTGATCCGATATGTTCGGAAATCAATTGTTTGAGTCTCCAGATCCCAATAGGCATGACCATACCGGTTTCATCTGTGTTTAGTGGACATTGGCCGTGTGATGTTTGGATTCTCGTTTAGAAAAGGGAGTCAGACCTGCCATCTATGGTGCACAATTCCGTGTACACTAACGAAGATACAGAATGAAGTATATTTGACCTTTGACCCCACTTTCCACAGACAAGATGGCATCTGAGCAAAAAGTGGTTATTTTGTTAAATGATCCTTGTAACATGGTCTTTACGTGTACAAAATATGGGAAAGAAAGGACATGTATTCACCAAGATACAGGATGATGCATTTATGACTTTTGACCCTAATTTACATTCCCAAGATGGCGTCTGATCAAGTAGTTGTTATTTTATGAAATAATGTACGTGACATGACCTAAACATGTGCAAAATATGGTGGTGATAGGACTTTTTTTTCTTGAGTTATTGCAAAGAAAATTGCAAAAAGAAAGGAATATGAAAATACATCGAAGATAAGCTTTAATTTCAACCAAGTTTTTGGACATGATTCCGACACCGTATGAAGAAATAAAGGGGCAATTACAATAGCCCAAACTCTCAGCTACAACATATCAAAATCTGGGAGAAATTCATCGAAGCATAAGTGAGCTAGTGCTCGAAAAGGACAGTCATGTCAATTTTCATTTCCAGAAAAACTGCACTCCCATAGAGATAACACGTAAACTGATCAAATTTGACAAGCTTACTTTCAATCCATTTTTACGAGGTAATGCCGTCAACTAATCAAAATGTTGTCATCATATTAATGAAAGGACATTTAATAAGCTTCAACATACTGAAATCTGGGTGAAAATCGGCAAAGGATAAGTGAGATACGCTCGAGTGAACTTGAAATTTGATGACGTCATTTTGAAAATTTACTCTTTTTATTTTATTAAGAAATTTGATATCTTTTCATCATTTTTCCAGCATCGCCAACCCATGAAATGACATGTACAACTCATCAGCTTTTAGAATATGTAAAGAAAATTGGGGGTCACCGTCCAACCTGACGAGTAAAATCGGATTTAAAATTGGCGGTTTTTTGGCATAGTTGCACTGTATATCGCCATTGACGCGCGCGCGGAGCTTCAACTTTGACGGGCCCGTATGACGTCATATTGAGTCGGATTGACTTGAGACTTGTTGGAAATATTCCTTGACATTTCAGGCATCCGATAAATGTGAAAAAACGGGAAATTTCTATTGCATATGAGCTGTGCGTGCGTATATGTGCGCGCGCGTACGCGTCCGTCCGATTTTTTCAATTTTTCAAAAAATGCTCCAAATGGTCTGAAACGTGTGCAAAAAAAAATTGAGCTCGATTTAAGGATACAAATATTTCAACGCGCGCGTACGCGCACGTTTTGAGAGAAAATATGAATTTTGAGGACATGAGTAGAAAGCGCATAACTTCAAATATATGTGACGTAAATTTCATTGAAAAATTCCATTCCATTAATGAGATATGATTGAGAATGTGTTTTCATATAATGACGTCATAGTGACGTCACGGTTGACTGATCACTAAGATACATTAGATTTGTCGTCTTTGGGACATGATACATACATGGTATGAGTTTGAAATTGATAGGAAGAGGACTTTCTGAGCTAACCTCTGCACAACTTTTGAGGAGAAAGAAGAAAAAGAAAAGCAAAGAATCAGTACAGATACAGAAGGTGATCCGAGAGGATACTCGGATCACCTAAAAAAAAGAAAATACTACCAATTATTCTGAAATAATTCCATTAGATTACTTACGCATTGAAAAAGAAGAAAATTACTTCTACATACACATGTGATAAATGAACAAAAAATTAAAAGTGGGATCATTAAAACATAAAACTTATTGCACATACACACCCACACACAACATAAAACTGCAAATAAATTGCCTTAAAAGCCTATCCTTGTAATATATAAAACTGCAAATAAATTGCCTTAAAAGCCTATCCTTGTAATATAAAAAACTACTTTATTTAACATCGCTCGACAAACTATTCTATATTTGGCCACCGCGATATGAAAATCTACGTTTTTTTGATGTTTTTTGTTTGGTTAAATTGATGGTTAGTTTGGGTACACCTAACTGTAGGGTTGACTTCCTCAAACCATATAGATATTGTCTATACATGAATAATTCATATATATGTGAAGGCATGTTTTCGTTTACAATCATATACATGATATGTAACAACTGTTTATTGCGTCCACCCGAAAGACGATGCTATCATTACACTTTGTTCGAATCATCTGATATAGGGCTTCACTTGGAAATTTCCAGTCAACCTGCATAACCACTCTGAGTGCTCTAAATGGTATTTTCTGTAGTTTTTCAAAATATGTTTTGCCATGTTCTCCCATATAACACTCCAATAATCTATTTGATTCAGAATAACAGTTTTATAGAATATCATTGCCATTTGGTACGTGATGACCGGTCTAATTCTTTTCAGTAAACACAAACTCTTGTGCAGTTTTTCTACAAGCATTTAACATGTCGTGTCTAGCCTATGTACTGGTCAACACCAAGGTATCTGATATTCGTGACCTGATTAATGATCGTGTCCTGAATCTTTACACAAAGAACTGAAGTGCACTTTCATCTCATTCTCGACCAAATCAGTAAAAACTCGTATTTTGGGGGCATTTAGTGCTAACTTATTTCTACACAGCCACTCATTTATTCTGTCTATGCCTTCATTTAGAACCGTCACCAATCTATCAATGTTGTTTCAAGAGTAATAGAGGCATGTGTTATCTGCGTCGAGAGATACCATACTATTCCTTATCCACAAATGTAAGTCATTTATATACAAAATGAACTGTAAGGGACCTAAATTCGAACCCTGGGAATTCCACACTTTATTGTCTGTGGTCTAGATTGGAACCCCATTGACAACTGTGCACTGGTTGCGATCTGTCAGGTAACTCCAGAACCATTCAACTACTGAATCAGACAGGCCATACAGACGCGCCTTACGTAATAGAGTAACATGGTCCACTGTGTCGAATGCCTTCTTTAAATCTAATGCTACTTCACCTACAAACATTCCTTGGTAAAGTTTATTCAGCCAGTATTCTTTTACATTAATTAAGACCGTCATTGTCGAGCGTTTGGGTGTATACCTGATTGATGCACTGTCAGAAGTCCTTTCTCTTGAAGATATTTGTACAATTGATCAATATAAGTTTTTCCATAATTTTTGCTATCACTGGTAAAATAGATATTGGTCTGTAATTGTTAACCTGCGATCGTTGGCCTGCACCTTTGTATAAGGGCGTGACGCGAGACCGTTTCCATGCCAATGGAACCTTATTTTGGTGCATCATCGACAGATTAAGAATATAAATGAGAGGTTTACAAATATGTTCAGCAATAGACTTCAGGATAACTGCAGATACATTGTCCAGACCACATGCCTTTTCAGTAGCAAGATTATGTGAATGTTTCAGTACTTCGTTTTCTTCAAAATATATAAAACGGAAATGATTTTCACTGTCCATGTTTTTGGACAATATGTCCCTGCGGTCATGTACGGTATTTTCAACATTCTCTTGAATTGTTTTACCAACATCAATGAAATATGTATTAAAATATGCAACTATTTCTTCTTTATCCATCTTTTCTCCACCTTCTGATTTCACTTGTGTTATTCTACCAATTTCACATTTCTTCGGGAGAACAAAGTTCATCGATTTCCTACTCCTTGTCAGATTGACCATTACTTTTTATGATACTATTGGTAACATATTCTCTCTTTGCTTTACGAGCTCTACTTTGCTCTATTTAAGCTGTAACCGTGTTTCGTAAACACTTACATTTTTCTCAGTCAGCGGGTGAACTTAATTTTTTGGCCAAACAGCCATTTAGAGTTGATACCAATAAGTCAAAGCTGTCATGCCAGCCAAATACAGGTCCTGCCGTCTGATTAAAACCCATTATCCGATGTATAGTAACAGCTTTACCACGGACATACTTTGCTGCCGATTTGCGGAATCGCAGCACCTCATCATACGACACGATGTTTTCCATGTTGGTGTAAAATTTGAATGAAATCACTGCTACCAAACTTGTAGTGCAGTTTGACATCCAATTCAAGTTTTCTTTAGTTACCTCTATTGGTTATGCAATACTCCACGGACTGTGAGAAAGTCAGCGCTGCTTTTGTGATTTTCACCATTTGATATGAGCTTTGAGATGATTCTAAGCAATGTACGACTAATTTGTTCCGTCGTTTTAACATGAGTGAAATCACAAAGATCATAGCCTGTGTTCTTTGAGAGAATTACACATGCCTCCGTTGTGATCTTTTTCACCAAGGCATATTCTTTTTCGTCGTCCACATATTCTGCTTTAGAAATCTTCAGAATTGTATATACATACTCACGGAATACAGCAATGGATGCACAACCTTAATATTAAGGACTACCACATCATCACCAAGATAATTTATGATCTTGGTGAACATTTCCTTCCTGCCCATTGACGATTAAAAGCCACGCTCTTATCATGAAGTGCAATAGATGTCTAAGCACATTGCATTCGATTTGTATACATGTTATCAACAAGAGGCAGGCATGGCTTCATCGTCGATCACTGGGGTCTGGTCACTACGAGCAGGATTTTTTTTTTCTGAAGTCATCATTACAGCAAATATGATGGAGCGCCTCGGCTGCTGATAAATCATGTAACCCATGGCAACGCACAGCAACTTCCATATTCCAATTTTCATTACGATCTTCACAATATTTCAAGACACTAGAATTAAAACAGAAATTAAAAGGGGTGCATCTCTCATTCCCATTCTTTCGCACTGCACTACCTTATACCATCTATCAGGATGTTTGGGATTTATAGATTCACAAGCTTTCACACAAAAAAGACAGTTTCTCAAAATCATACTCTCTTGTTTGTGACCTTATTCTACCAACTGGAGCGTCATCACTGTCTCTAGATTCATCTTTTCTCTTCTTATCCAACCTATTTTCTGATATGAACCTTTCAAGTATATGGGCAGAAACAGTAGTTATGAAGTTCAATAGATGCCTGCTCTCCTTGAGAGTCCAAAACAGCTTGTATTTTGCAACGGGTATCATCGTCATTCCTCTCTATCACACACTCAATGACCGTTTTGAAAGCTCAAAGTTTGAATGTCTTCAGTGGTCCGGGCTTGCTGCAGGTTGAGAGGAGACAGTTTCCGTCATGAATCTCTGTAACAGCCATCATAATTCCTAAAATATAAAGGAAAATGAAATAAACCATATTCGTACCGAATGTCATGTTTCTTCTTTGTGCCAGAAAGATGTTAATTTATTTCTTTAAAATACAGGAATGGATTCTATATAACTCCAACCTTATCAGATGGGCCCCCAGTAGAAGCCACTGCACTGAGACACGTCAGAAACAAAACCCATTTCGGCAGATACCTCAGTACAGAGTTTATTTTACCGTCCATCTCGAAACATTAATCGGGCACTTTAGTTTCTGAAAAATACGGAAAACATTTTTTCATTGAAATGATAGTTCGAAGTCTACCACCAAAGTATGAGTGAACGCATATAAACATTGATAAGAACACCAGAAATGGATCGTAGCCCAAACCCTAAGAGAGTGGTGCATGGTAAACATCATTCTAAGATGAGCGGGTCATGATGAAATCGGGCAACCAACTTAGGTCTGACTTGACCTCGACCTGGAGAAATGATACAAGAAATGAATTCTTCATACTAAGAACCCCTTACACGAGCTCTTACTCATAGGTGTAGGGCAAGGCTTCAAGAAGTCAATTTTTCAGGATGACGACTTGCGACCATCTTAGATTTGACCTGAAGATGATCTTATATTGTAAAATTTATAACGGAAATAAATTCTACAGTCCCAACAGCCAAAAAAAAAAAAAAAACCCGGTATCATTCATCATTCCGGCTGTTCATTCAACATGGCGTCTAGCGGCCATTTTGGATATATGCAAATTAGCAAAATTGCCATAAGTTGCCGTTTGGGCAAGCAAGCTGATTTTGTTCTAGGACTTCGTTGGACCACGAATGAACAAAAAAAAAACTTCATAGGAAAGAACATCTCTAGGTTGGTGCATTGAACTTGTGGGACAGTCAAATCAACCATAGACCAGATACTGTAAATTGATTCATTTTACAAGATGTTTTTTTAATCGGAATTTTGTAGTATTATTGGTCGAACTCCTTTTCTTTTGTGTTTTTTGCGGCGTATCACATAACTCGTCCCAGTGACGAGTTCAAGTGTAGTTAGTTTGTGATCCGCTAAGGGCGTATCACAAAATGTGTATGCACGGATTTTTTTTCCTCTCTTTTTTACGTAATACGCAATTAGCGTACCACTTATTGTGTCTTTACGGAATCTTTCTTTCTTGTTTATTAGGTGATACGTCGTTAGCGTTATTGTGTGGAACCTTTTGTTTTCATTTTTCTTCTTTCAAATTTTGTGAACGCAGTATCTTAACAATGACATGACCAATTAATGTGAAATTTTCAGTCATCATATAACTTGTCAACATCTCGATAAAGAAATCTTTTTCACAACGTCAACTTATCTGTAACGTACTCATTATCATCATTTTCACATGATGTTAAATGATCGATCATATCTTCATATTTAAACTGAATATCATATTTTACCATTTTCACAGGACATAAAGTTCAGGGGTCACTTGTTCTTTTCGCACAGTGCATATCAGTCAGGCTATCATGACGCGCGCCTACGCCCGCCTCGAAATTGTAAAATGCTCAAAATAATTTCCCGACCGATTTTCCATACTTTTCGTACCATTTTAAGAGTTTCAAACATTTCCGCGCTCACAACGCGTACGCAACATGGAAATTATGCACGTTCTTTTTTGTTTGATTTGAATTCCTGATAATTTCAGTAGCAACATCCATTGATTTTTGGTCAATTTTGACCAATAGCAAGGTAAAACGCGTGCGCCGCAGTCAAAATTCCGCGCTCTCGTCAATGTGCAAATGAAGTGAAGAAACATGCCTTTGTTTACTTTGCCTTACAGAGATCTCAAAATGACAGATGATCTCCTGTTTTTTATATCATATTTCAAAAGATATAGATTGTCAATAACATTGGGAGTATCCATATTTAAGACCAATTAGATGTCATCATGTCGTCATTTGACATCAACACTTTATTGTCATGTTTCTTTTTTTTTCGTGTCGAAGATCTCTTAGTAAATATACAGATATCTTGTAGAATCGACTCACTCCCGAACGCACACAAATGTAAGCGATTTCATCCTTGTTTTTGCGTTACAGAAACAATTTGTCGAAAGGTACCTTAGTTTTGTATGTACTGAGAACTCCACTTTATTAACGTATTTCACTGAAACTTCAAGCTTGTATATCACAACCTTTTCGTGAAAATAAGAGTTGAAAATGAGGTATGGTTACAAAAGGGTGATATTGCTTTTTAATTATTAACGCCATGAATAATGCTTTTTCGATTGCTAACTGTCTTTTTTAAAGATATTTCGATGGCGGTTGACTAGTTCGCCTCTCTGATGACCCCAAGCGTTCACCTAACTCGTCCCAAAGGGATGAGTTTCATGTCTCGTTCTTTTTTTCCTTCTGACTGATTTTCTGAACATAATATCTCAGAAAGACTTGATTGATAACATGAAATTTTCTATGATCTTGTCTCATATCAATATCTGGACAAAGGGATTTTCATCACGTTAACTTTTTTTTTAATATATATGAATATGAATTAAAGGTTTATAATAATGGGGCGTCCCCGCCCGGGGCTGGGCTTTTCCAGGGTCTCTTCGGTTCCCCGGGGCGGAGTCGTCCCATGTGATACTAATTTATGTAATTTATTGTTATTGTTATGTTAATGGGGCGCGGAATGAATGACCGTGTCTCATTGTGAATAATTCATGCATGCGGAATTGCCGCACTCCACCATATATTGGATTCACTGGAATATGAATTAATGCAAATGTTTGTTAATATTCAATAGGTATGCTAAATGCCGTCAAGAGAAAAGTGTATCATTTTTTAAGTATGTACTACACTTGTCCTAGTTTTCTTCTTCTTCTTCTTCTTCATGCTATTTTACTTTTCTCCTTTTTCTTTCTTAGTTTCCATTTTCTCTACTCTTAATCTTTTCTGGTCTCATTTCTTATCCTTTTGCCTGCTTATACAACATTTTTCACACTTTGAATATGTGTAGGATTCCGTCAAAGTTATGTTCATTTATATTCGTAAATCTTCTGTAACATTGTGTGATATTTATGTATATGCCCTGCTTGTTCTGTTTATCCAGTTATGTCCTGGGCTTTTATGTTTTGTATTTATATATTCCTTTGTTCGATTTGTATATCAATAAAGTGATGAAATATAACATGTGACGTTATCTAGGCGCCATTTTGTGATTATGAGATGATATCAAATTATTGATCACATCTTTATAACTGATTTTAGGTATGAAAACATTTTAAGTCACGTGTGATCTTACAGCATAATTCTTGTTAGTCAGGTTAACATTTTGACGCATGGAGGTGCGCGTTTAAATTTTTAAATGCTCAAAATCACTTCCCGACCAATTTTCTAGTTCAAATATTTCACGCGTTTTGGCGCGTAGATCGCGTAATCAATATGGCAATGCGCTTTTTTCACTTGCTTTGGATTCCTGATGCAACCAGTAATTATATTCTTTTATTTTTTTTTTCGTCCAGCTTGATCAATAACAAGGTAAAGTTAAAATTCCGCTTGCGCGTCTATGTGCATAATATCATATAGTGAATGAGCGCATGCATGCATCTCTCACTGCTCTCCAACTTTGTTGGCTGTTTGATGACATTTTGTTATTACTTTTAGTGAAGATTTACCCCACTACAAGAATTAAGTACCAGGAAGCAGGAGGACTTTGGATGACATCTGTATTTGCCTGGTTGTCAAGATCTTACATCAAATGACATTTTAGTTGCTTGACCAAGGAAGCAACCAGGGGAAGCCATATATGCTCCATGCAGTAAAGCACAATCTGAGGTGCTCATTCGTGCATGGCTGATTAACATTGACTATGCTGTAATGGGGCCTTGCACCTGCCCTGTCTCTGATCTGAGGAAAACTGCTTGATTACAATGGGGGATATTCTTCTGATTGTGATTGGAACCCTCACCCTTCTTCCTCTTCTGAATAGATCCCATAGCTCAGCTCTCACAGCACCAAGGCCTATTGTGAAGCAGCTATTCACTCGTAAACACTTCCTACCAAGAAGGATCCCGTATGATTATAACAGCCAAGCATCTTTTAAATGTGAATTGTTTAGAGCTGGAGGTGTACACCCAAATCTAGGCCCTGTACAAGATAGCAGCCAGCTACATGGTAACCATGAAAGTAAAAAGTACGCATGCCTTACTTCGAAACAACTGTCATATGGATGGAACGGCTTGTTTCACCTCTCATATCATGGGAAGGTGAGATTACCCAGACAAGTGTAAGCTACCATAAAAGCTCTGGGTCTGAACCGTCATGTGTCCCGTGGTGGTGTGAAGATCAGAAGCCGACCTCCCCAAGGAACAGCACCTGTCTCAAAATACGGGCCGGTCAAAAACCAATCCCAGTGGCCATTTCACCGTCACCACCATATTACTCCATAGGTGCATCTCATGTAAAAAACCATGGTTTAGTAGATATTATAGTAACCTGATCCAACGTAAAACCAGTGCTTTGCCAAAACACTATCGGCAGATCAAGTTTGCTCCATGGAATGCAAGGTCTGTCAAAGCCCGGGGTAGGTCTACAGCAATATATGATTTTGTGCTGTCACAGCGCCTCGACATCATGACCCTAACCGAAACCTGGTTAACAGGTACTGATCGCGATAATCACGCGGTTGCTGACATTCACATGAAATTACCAGGATTCAAGATGTTCCATGTATATCGCTAGGGCACAGTCGAAGGTGGAGTGAGTCTTCTGCGGCGAGGTGGATTCAATGTCATTGAAAACCAGAGATTACAACTACAATCATTTGAATATATTGATTTAACCTGTACATCACACATCACTTCTTCGTTTCGCATAGTTGTTCTCTACAGGCCACCACCTTCTAGAAAAAAATGAAGCTAATGTAGGATCCTTCATCAGAGAATTGTCGCTAGTATTGGAGGTTCTGATATCATCCCGACAAAAGTTTATGTTGGCAGGAGACTTCAACATTCACTTCGAAGATCCTGCAAATAACGATTCAAAGAAGTTACTTCAAGTACTGGAGCCTGCAAACCTTCGGAATTATGTAAACATTCCGACACATCGCAGTGGTCACACTTTGGACCTGCTGATTGCTTCAGAAGATGATAATTTTGTCTCTGGTGTTTCGGCAACTCATTCTCTGCCTTCTAATCATCTGGCTGTGCTGTGTACTTTGGCTGCTGCTCGTCCGCTCTTCATAAAAATGCAGATTTCTTCACGAAATACGAAAAACATCGATGTGGTCAGTTTCCAAGTCTCGCATAATGGCTGACTCGGTAGTTGATCCTGATGCACTTACTCAAGTCTATGACGCAGAACTTCGTAGAATCTTTGACGAATACGCTCCCATGGAGCAGAAGGATGTTGTTGTGCGACCACATGCTCCATATATGATTCTCACATTCACTTCGTGAAGCAAAGCAAAAACGAAGAAAGAGCGCGAGAAAGAGGATGAAATCTGATCTACATGTTCATAAAGAAATCTACCAGGCACTGTGTATAGAATACAGCAAACTCCTGTACCACGAAAAGAATGAGTATATCTCAAGTAAGATCAACACCACTGATCAACGCAGTCTTTATCGCATGGTCAAAAGCATGTCTTGTCCTTCCTCATCGATGGCACCTCTGCTGCGACATCACCACTCACCGGAGCAATTGGCTAATGACTTTGTGGATTTTTTTTATCAGAAGATAGAACGTCTACAGAATTACTGTCATGTTGATGGGCAAGTTTATGAAGATCTCTCACTTCAATTACGTAGGAAATGCACCATCACAATGTCTGAATTTGACTTTGTCTCAGAAGATGTTATATCAAACACTCTCAAGGCAGTTTCCACTTCCTCTTCAGCACTCGATCCTATTCCTACGTCATTGTTGAAAAATTGTATGTCCAGTCTGCTGTCCTCCATCACAAAAATTGTAAATGCCATTCTGCAAACAGGTCGATTCCCTTGTTCTCTGAAGCACTCTTTAGTTCATCCACGTCTTCTTCTTGCTTTTGAGGCAGCAGCAGCTAAATAATGTCCCTCAATTGTTGTAGCCAAGTTACAGTCTGTGGAGTAGGGTGTGTCAGGTCCATGTTGTCAGGAGGGCGGAGATCAGGGCACTCACTCAAGATGTGTTGAGCAGTCTGTTCTGGTGCACCACACTGGCAAGCTGCTGACGGGCGTAGCCCCCAACGATGCATGGCTGTATTGAAACGCCCAACTCCCGTTCGAATCCGATTTAGAGACACCCACTCACTCCTTGGGAGGTTTGCTCCTGGGGGGACAGATGTATTGGGCGTGACAACTAGTTGGGCAGGTCGTTGGGTGTCTTCCCAGCTTGTTCTCCACGTCTGAAAAAGAGGGACTGCCATGTAATGATCTCAGGAGCTATCGACCTATTTCTAATCTGAGCTTCATTTGAAAACTGATTGAAAAAGCCGCTTGCGCACAGATCAAAGAGTACCTCTGTGAGCAGGACTTAATTCCTTCAACGCAGTCTACCTATAGGAAAAACTACAGTGTAGAAACAGTCCTTTTGAAAGTCTATCATGAGATCCTGCTGGACCTAGATTCACACAAGGAAGCCATCCTTGTCCTTCTTGACTGTAGTGCTGCATTTGACACCGTGGACCATCCCATCCTCCTTCGAAGGCTGGACAAGAGGTATGGGTTCCGCGGAAATGTCGTGGAATGGCTAAAATCCTATCTGAAAGACCGGACACACAGTGTGCACATTACGGACGCAACATCTGATATCCCCCATGACACCTGTGGCGTCCCACAAGGTTCAGTTATGGGACCACTGATATTTACGCTTTACAGTTCTCCAATCATCGACGTCATCAATGATCATGGCCTTCAACCTATGGTCTACGCAGATGACACACAGATTCTGGTCACTTTCAACCCGGACGATCGACAGGCGTCTGTTCTCAAGCTCAACAAGTGTCCTGTGGCAGTCAGTATCGGTGATGTCAACATTATGCCATCGTCCTGTGTTCGAAGTCTTGGCGTCCTTCTTGACAGACATCTCACCATGAAGGAACACATCAAGCATGTCTGCAAGTCTGCTACAGCTGCTCTTCGATGTCTTGGCAAACTAAGACCCTACCTCACAAAGAAGCTCACTCACACTTTAGTTCACTTTTTTGTTATTAGTAGGTTAGATAACAGGAATGAGTAATAGTCTGTTGATTAATCTTCCTCAATCGGATTGTTATCATCTTCAAAGGATTCAGAACGCTGCTGCCCGCATCATTGAAAAGCTCTTCAAGCATAGTGCAATTTCACGTACTCTTACTCAACTTCACTGGCTCCCCATGGAAAAGCGTCTCATATTGAAGATTCTCTTGTTAGTTTATAAGTTTCAAAATGATATCAG
This sequence comes from Diadema antillarum, assembly GCF_040938485.1. Classification (NCBI taxonomy): domain Eukaryota; kingdom Metazoa; phylum Echinodermata; class Echinoidea; order Diadematoida; family Diadematidae; genus Diadema; species Diadema antillarum. The sequence continues at coordinate 585,126 of NW_027271803.1, read as the reverse complement.
CCCACAATATATCAAGGAATTAATCACCTCACCTGTCTCCACAAGTAACTACTTGTGGAGACAGGTGAGGTTGGTAGATTACGACATCAATCCCTTCTCCGCATTCCTAAAGTTGATACAATGTTTTACGATGACAGATCTTTTTCAGTTGCTGCCCCAAGATTGTGGAACTCGTTACCGCAACATATCAGTCATTTGTCTTCATTGGTTTCATTCCAATCTTCTTTAAAGACTCATTTATATGTGAACTGATCTTTTTTCTTTGTACATGTGTGTGCGTATTAAAAGTAATTTGTTTATGTTTTGTGATAATATTGTAAAGCGCAAAGGGAACATTCACTTCTTATATGTGCTATGAAAATGTTATCATTATTACAGTGATAAAATCCTTTTTCTTAATCTTCTGTCCTATGTAAAGTTTAATTATATAGGTTGGTAGAGCCATGTGGCTATGTCGATGAGAACTCTGCCTTTCACACCGTCGGACAGGAGTTCGATTCCGGCAGGACGATTTTATTTTTCAGTTGAGCTACACTCAGATGTCATTCATGTTGAATTCATTTTATCGAGTATACACACCAATTTCCCTTTGTTTTGTATCTAAGGTTGAAATGCTACGATTGCTGTAAAACTTTGTGGACCGGTAGAGTTTGACCAACTGATTACATTATATATGAAGGCAAGTTGATAGATAGCCATCTTGAATATGAAAATTTGGGTCAAACTTCATATTTCAAAAGGCATATATAGAGGTCAAGATTATGCTTAGAAAACTCAGAATCCTCTTAAATTTTGCTCGTGTCAAAGACATCTTGCGTGGTCATGGAAAGGAGAATTAATCAACGGAACTTAACAAGTTCAGTTTGTTGCTCTAAGAATTCAGTGGCATTTAATGTGATACTATTTTTTTTCTTTTTTAAAGAAATATTGAGCTCGAAATGTTGCGTACGAAGCTCATGGGATAATTTTGTTATCGCCAAATTACAATTCTAATAGCTTAACATCGATTGTCAAGAAGAGTCTTAAGTAGATATGGTATAGCGTCATCTATGAACTCTGAGTTACAAATGAAAAATAACACAGTCTGAAAAGAATTTGCGAATTGATTGTGGCCGAAGTGATATTTTTCTTTCTTTAAACATTTCCTAAGAAACCTATGGTTAGTCCGTGGATAGATGAAGATGTGCCGTAACCGACGCTGGTTTTAATGTAAGCCACCTGGGTATACTATATCGTCTTTCTTTTGTCTTTTTTTTTTTGGTAGTTGAGGTAAACTTTCGATAATTATAAGTGCGTTCAAATTAAGAATGTCGTGTCAATTATCTACATCCGAAGGCACGCACATACAGCCTCTCTTTGATTTGTACTTAAAGGGGATGGCTAGTAACTGATCAGTGGGAACCAGTGGGAATGCTGGATGATGATTGTTCCAATCCTTGTGGGATTCATTTAAGAGTACATTATATATCTATTCTTGGGTGAAAATTATTTGCTTCAGGATGGTCTCATATTGAAGTAATGTGCAGTTTAATGTTTCCAGGTAAGCGTCCCTGGTCAGTGACGGGGCATTAATCTGCACATTACTTGAATATGAGACCGTTCTGAAGCAAATAATTTTCACACAACAGTAGATATATAATGTACTCTTAAATGAATCCCACAAGGATTGGAACAATCATCCCTCAGCATTCCAACTGATTCCCACTGATCGGTTACTAGCCATCCTCTTTAAGGATGTATTGTTCAAATATATTATTGTCAAAGGAGGCAGTATAGAACAGAGTATCATGCTGAACTCAACCTGAGTTACACGGCAAGCGTTCAATTTGATACATTTTTCTTCTTGTCAATCAGTCAATGGTGATCGAATAACATAATATGATATGACACGATACACCAGTACCTTACAAAGGGAAGTAAATGCACGATGCGATCAGTAGCACGTGAGTGCCGCCGTTGACTTCGGTTCAATATAATTCTCCTTTAAAGGATTTTCTACGCCTATTGGCATAGAGATAGTTGGATGTCCAACATTCTTTTTCCTTACCCCTTCAAACCCAGGCTTGAAGTTGACGATCACGGGCGACCAATATCTGATCCGTGATACTCCCATGCGTATCAACTCTCTGTTTTCTTTCTTTTCTTTTCTTTTCTTTTTTTTTACAGTTGAGCTAGACTCCGATATCGTTCGTATTGAAAACATGTTGTCAAGTAAACACACCCGCACGCACACGCAATTTCTTTTTATCTCGTATCGTAGGTTTCATCGCTTCTGCTGCTGTAAAATTTTGTATTCTCGTAGAGCTTGCCCAGCTGACTAGATCATCCAGAGGCGAGGTTATACCTAGTCATCTCGGTTATGCAAATAAGAGTCAACTTCATATTTCTCAACTTCTAATTCTCAGCTCAAGATGACCCTTAAAACATTTTATTGTCATGCTTCCTTTTTCTTGTGTCAAAGACTTCTTGGTGTACATATGTAGTAAAAAAGCATGTACAATTGACTTACTCCCATTCGCACACACACGTACGCGATTTCTCTTTGTTTTACATTACAGGAACAATTTGTCGAAACGTATCTTAATTCTGTAGGTCAGTGCAACTCGATTACACGAACGTATCTAGACAAAACTTCCAGTCGATGTAGTTCTTCCTTGTTCATGGAAATGGGAGTCGAAATCGAGGTATATAACACCATTCCTTTCTAAAAGTACTGCTTTGATTTCTAACTGTCCACTTTAAACAGCTGTCGTGAATGGTCGACCGGTATCTGATCACCCCCCCCCCCTCTAACTAGCTAACTCATCTTAAAGTGACGAGTCTCATATCTCGTCTTGATGTTTTACCTTAGTTTGCTACTTATTTACGAATGTATCGTAGAATTTAACGCCATTTATTGTTTTAGTGTGTGTAAAATGATATATTATGCAAACTGTGTGTATTTTTCTTTCTTTTTTTAATCAGTCCAGTGGCTCAATGAAGAACAGCCCTAGATGAAGGAGTGAAATAAAAGAAATTCATACTCATAAGGTCGTGATGTTATCAATTGATCAGATTCCATTAGAAATACATTATGTGTCAAATAGTACGATTGAGGAAAATTATTGTATTCTAGCTATATATCTAGTGTCCCAAAAAAGCGGAACGGTGGATTTTCAGTACCTTGCGTTTTAAAATGGATATATTTTATGACATCATTAGAAAGAGCATCTTCCACAGAAGACAAAAATGCCAAAATCATTAAAATTAGATAATTTGGTACAACTTTCACATTTGGCGCGCACACACACACACACTGTTTTTTCCTGGCCCGCTCCCAATATGAAAGCTGTATCTTTTGTTGACATGGATCAACGGGCTTACACAATACACATTCTTCGCTCATACGTCACAAAAATCAAGCGAAATTTGAAAATGACTGCATTTACAGAATTTGGTGTAGAATAAACAGTTCTGAACCAAATTATTTAATTTTAATAATTTTGGCTTCATTGTCTTCTGCGCAAGATGCTCTTTCTAATGATGTCATAAAATATATCGCTTTTAGAACGCAAGGTACTAAAAATCCACCGTTCCGCTTTTTTGGGAGGACACCCGGTATAAGTAAAGCGTGACGACGTACTTTACTTATGAGTTTGCAGATGCCAAGGAGAACAAAATGCCCGACTTTCCAAGAAAAATCGCCGATTTAGACAATTCTGCAAAAAGGGTTTTGACGTATGGCGCGGAGCTTGATGCTGATCATCCGGTAAGATTTTTCCTAAAATTTTTTTTGATTTTAACCTCACATTATATTGTTCTCCACCACATACGTCTATATATACACGGGTACACGTCACGAGGCCGTCACCTACGAGTAATGCAGCCCAGGAGTCATACAGCCAACAAATCATGCAGTCCACTACTTATACAGCCCACGTAAAAAAGTAATAAACAATATTCAGTAAACGCGTGCATCAGATCTTTCCACATTTATTTCTAAAAATGCAAAAACACCCTCGTTTTCATGTTAAATCTTTGACCTGTTTTCTATATTCTTACTCCTCCCCTACCCCCCCCCCAAAAAAAATCTTCCTACGAATGGGCTGTATGACTCGTGAGCCGTATAACTCTTGGGTTGTATGACTCATGGACTTGTTCTTTTTTATGTCGATCTCGTAGACCGTATAACTCGTGGGTGTCAGTCTCGTGAGATGACCCCATTATACATACCCAAAGATGCGTACTAATGGAAATTGGTGGAAACATTCGGATTATTTGCATGATCAAGAATAAAGGCAAGGACTGGAAGGGATATCCTCTTCCTGCATTTCCAACTTGTGTTATAGAAACGCTGTGACCATCACTGGATAAATTTGCCTTTGTAAGTAAAGCAATGAGTGATTTCCACATTTCACCTAAATTTCTATCGATGAAAACTAATGAGGCGGGGTGTTCAAACTGGCAAGAACCATGGATGTAACATCACTCTGATTGATGCTTTGATAAGGGACGCTTTATTTTGACATTTAATGTTGTCGTTCTCTTTCACCTACCATTTTGCTATCAGGGCTTTACAGATAATGAATACAGACAAAGGAGGAAGTACTTTGCTGACATCGCCTACAACTACAAACAGTAAGCAAGTTGATCACCTGCGCTATGGCAAGATAGGGAATAATGTCACTTCAACCACAAAGGACAAGGGATGTTGATGTTGATCGTTTATCATACATTACAAAAGACATCATATCATGTGTACAGGTCATGATACGACTAATTCTACTTTCAGCTTTACTTCCTTTTCTATTCTTTTTTCCCTTCTATTTTCTAGTGTGAGAATAGAGAAATGATTTGCACCCTGAACAAGTACATTGCATACGTATTTCCTATGTTATATAGATCCGAAATTTATCAAAGGCTTTTTTATACATAGGCCTACAAAACACAAGTGGCAAACTCTCTATTCTACATTTGTTTCCAAGTCCATACATACATATGCTGATATATATGGAATTATGGTACATCATACAAAAAAATAGAAGTTAATGAGGAACGTATGGCCCGTTTGGACTTCATTTAATGAAAGCTTTGATCACTCACTTAAGAGGGCATCAATTTTACATCTGATAATTCAACGGCACACGTAACCAAAACATCTCTACATTAGAGGTATTGTACGCGTATTTTACAGAGCTTACAAAGAAAAGAATTATCTTCCTGTGGCTATCAACCATTTCAAAACTCGGGTAAGAAATTTCTGAAGACGGATGCTTCCTTCTTAAATTCTCCTTTGATATCACTTTGGATTACCCTGCCATATCCTTTTCCTTTGCGAAAAGTGCACGTATTTACTTCGAATTTCATTATTAGTACTATCTGTTTACGTGAATTGTTTACTAAACCCCTCATTGTTTATATCCTTGACAGAGAGAGAGAAAAAAAAATAGCGAACACAAACGTGAAAAGTGTCCGCAGGTTTGACGTACAGTGTAAAATGTAAGTTACTACAGGTGAGCATCTTATTCCTCAACGTGATGACAGATGAGTTGCATACAACTTATGTTCATAATTTGTGTTAGGCATTTTATTTTCATTGACCATTCTTTCTTTTTTTTTGGCATCGTCTTTTTCACGCAGCGGTCATCCTATACAACGTGTGCAGTATACGGAGGAAGAGACAAAAACATGGTATGAAAACAGTACACTCACTAAGACCTTCATCTGCCTTTCGTCACTTTGAAGTGATCTCAAATATATTTGCTTCCATCATACTTTCATTTACGTCAGGTCTATTTCAGTTTCCCTGTTGGAAAGTACACAGATTCCCATAGTGTGTTCGCAATGTGTATACAAAGTTGGCTAAGTGAAAATGCTCGAATTTAACAATGTGAAGATGATTTTCCACTGTGGTGTGTTTTTGTTTACTGAGTGTTTACATAGTAATGCTTTATTTCACACTGTGAATTGATGATTCACAATGTGTCCACAATAAAAAAACACTTGAATTTAACGAGATAGAGAGACCTCAAAATGTGTTCACAATTTGTTCACACTGTGCTTCACATTCTTTTTCACACTGTGGGACATTGTGCTCTTTCAGGCATGGTTCCCTTTCTGTTTGATATTCTTTTCGATGTTTACCATATATAGTAGATGACGCTAATGATAATTCGCAAGAAACATTAATCTTTCCTCCGTTAAGTTTTCATGAAATATGATAGATGTCATTCCCCTCATTATATACGCACAACAACCAATTAGACCCTCATCAAAATACCGTAACATTATAAGGGAGAAAATACGCAAAATTTGACGACAGTGTTTCTGCATGTTTGATAACTTCTTTGTGAATAAGTGTGATCTCCTAAGCCGTGCATGACGAGCACACATTAGAGACAAATCGGCCACTTTTCAAATTTCACAACGGTCATTTGGGGGTCTGTGGAATTTTTTTTTTTTTTTACCTCGATGGTGACAATTTGAGCTGGCAAAATGAAACGTAGCTGCACAAATTGTCGTCGGCCATGCACTGTGAATTGTGTGATTGGGGTGGTTGCTCCGATGTTATGCTTTGGTGGGGTAGGTATGACTGGTAAGTCATGCGTATGTGTGTGTGAGGGGGGCTGCATGGTATGTGCTGTGTATACTTTGTAGGTGCGTATTATGTGACTTGTGTATGCGTTTGCACATAGCTGTGTGTGTGTGTGTGTTTTGAGTTTAATAATTATATAATATTGACTGGCCCTGAGGGAGGTACCAGAAAATATTGCCCAAACTGAGAGCATATTGCCCGAGTCGAAGACGAGGGCAATATGTTTTCAGTGCCGGCAATATTTATCTGGTACCTCCCGAAAGAAAGGCCAGTCAATATCATAATTATTACCTATCCCCTAGGTAAAATAAGAAAATGGGTGAATACGGCTATAGACTTTGATACAGATCACGCCACATTTGACTACCTGTAGACCATCAACATATCGAATATTTGCAAAATTGTTCATCAATGTTTATCATTCAACTCCAACTTCAAAGATACATATGTAGTTGTAACAGGCAAACTTCAAACATCTGAACGCTCTTACACTTTACTTTTACTTCTCTGTTTAAAGTTGGAGAGCTGTAAAACTGACGGTCGCTGTGCAATTACTGAGCACAAATGGACTAGTCATTGTTTGACGCCTATCGGCCTATAATGCTGCTGTAAGTGGTATGAGTTGATTTATCAGCGTTCTTCTGCGATGCGTGTAACTGACACCCTGGACGTCCTGGAATGTTTTCTTTTCGTGGTCAATGGGAATGTTTACGTTTAAAGCAGGGAGGTGGGGAGGAGATTCCACTCCTCTTCCCATCTCCCTGTTTTACAGTGCACTCATATTATAACGAACACGGTTGTAACAAAATTCTGGTTATAACGAAGTAAAAATTTGGGCTGCAATGTCATCCACACTATGTATTTCTATCGTTTATTTGTTCAATTATAACAAAATTCCGATATAACGAAAGAAAACTGCCGGTCCCGAGGATTTCGTTATAACAGGAGTCCACTGTATATGTAAAACCCCGGATGCTCGTGATATGCTCTAATGTCGCCTGCTGAACTCCCCACCCTGCAAAATACCAACTGTAATTGCCTCGCAAAACTACCTCGTATAGGTAATAATACAATATGTGGAAACTGTGCGTGTGTGGTGGTTATATAGTGGTAGTGGTTTGTTTGCCTGTGTGTATACGTGTGCCTGTCTGTTTGTGTTTGGGTTTTGATGTTTGTGCGAACGAACTTTTTGAGCAGCAGGCACTACTGTGACAATGAAAATGCCTTCAACGTGTATGAGCACGTGTTTATAGAGTTCACAGCGGCGATGATTTCAAATAGTATGGGTGTATCAATTTCAGCGGTGAAGCGGGCTAGGAGAGAGACCGAGAGAAAAGGCTTACAAGGGAGGTACCCTTTCCCTAAATGTTATCTGTCTTTGTTCACTTTTTCACAGCAGTCATATTCTTCCATCAGTCTTAACTTCAACTTCCATATCACTATTCTTTGTCCCAGAATAAGTTTGGCATGCTTTATGCATGAACGAATAATTTCGACACGCCGTAAATAATTTCCCAATCGTTAGTTGATTTTAGCACAAACGAACTGCCATATGCACACCGCAAATACATACGTATTTATAAACAAACACAAACAAACACTCAAATCCTCATAATGCATATAAACCACTTCAACACACATTTTTCCATAATAAGCAATAACACATACACACACACACACACACACACGAACGGACACTCAATTATCATGTGCGGGCGCACATACTAACTTCGTTGAAACCTCACCGTGACTTTTTACATGGCTTGTTTGCATAGATGTTTCCCTGTAAGTTATGTGTTGGTATTTCAATGACTGTGTCAAGAATGATATTACCCCAAAAATGTGTTTCGAGGGCGTGCGACAATTTGTACCGTCAGCCCTCATCACAAATTGTCGCCAGACGACAAATTGTGATGGGGCGACAATTTAAGCAGCCAACTCCGTCACAAATTGTTGCCTGTTTCAGGGGCGACAATTTGTGACGGGGCGACAATTAAGTCGCAACAGGTGTTGCAATATCTGCAATCTACAATGTGACATTCATGTTATTCATGACGCTCATGAGTATTGAGCAAATAGGTGCACTCAGAGTACTTTGTCGCGCAGTATGACCCTTGCCACAATATATACTAGGTGTTTCAAAAAACATTTCCCCCTTTTGATCATCAATAGTTCAAAAACTATTCATCCGATAAAACTGTCATTGATATGAGTAATAGCTGAATAGTGTACAATTTTGTTGAAGGTAATTTGAATGTGAAAGCATTAATTAGTTTCATTAAATCTAAGATTGATTTTGAAATAAGGTTGCAGATTTTGGTCATATTTTACCCCTCTGTACAAAAATGGAACTTTGCACAGGAACCAATGATGTGTATGTGAGTGTGTGCTGACAATGGCCCTGAACAATGGACATGCCTGAACCACCTGTTGACTAGGCGTCAGTCTCGCGCTCCCAGGCACATGAATGCGTAATCAATAATTCATGTGGATTGCCCTGGCACTGCTAGTCTGAATTCATGCACGGTAAAGGGTAAAATGCATGCACATGGAAAAAGTAAGCACATGTTTCCATGTGCTTGCAAACACCGCATTTCATTCCAGCTGGCAATCACTTTCAAATTTTGCTTTACATATCACTAAATTTGGGATCTAAATAAGCATAAATAATCTAAAGTTCTTCATTTTAATTCAACTGTGTATTAATAGTCTGACAAATTTGTCGCTTTTTCGATAAAAAGAGATCATTTTTGATAAACGTTTTTCATTAGGGCGATTTGTTTCACAGTAGATTTACTTAAGGCTCCATATACACAGGTGTATACTCTAATTGATTTTCTCTGCTTCCTGTCACCATGTTTACGACAGAACAGAAGGTATTCATTGTAATTTCGTTTTTCAGAAGTAGGGAGAGCACTGTCGCGACTTAACGACAGTATCGGCAGGCGTTTGACTTTACACAGATACTGCCAGAGGCTGAATAAAGACTAGTTGTGATAGTGGAATTTCTCATGAATTGATAATGAAGCATTCAAACCCTGGCCATTGTTCAGGACTATTGTCAGGGTGTTAACCACACACTCCCGGAGGGAGTGGCTAGAGCAGGGAGGAAGTACGTCATGCACGACACTTGCGTGGTTTCGCAGGGTGTACGTACGCACGCCACGTCTAGCCGTGAGGAGTTACGTGCATTGTATGTTGTGCACGTGGTAAGTGAGTTGTACGTGCTTACAACGCACGATATCCGTGCGATTGCCACGTTATCTTACGGAGTTTGTAATTACACGTGCTGCTCACGTACGGTATCCCTACTCTCTCGCATATTGTAAGTGCGTGCAAGTGCGATGATTTTTTTTTTCCCGGTCAGATGTTAGGGGAACTTATAGGCCCAATTATAGGACCACCTTCCCAGGTTCTTCAGATGTATAATCGTCTTCTCCATGGGTTTTACACGTGTGCATGGTAGTTTGAACTTTTGTGTGCCATATTAATTTCATGTCCATAGGTTTACATGTGAATTGTGTGTATATTTGACTCACTGACAGAGAAAGGGTTAATAGGCTACATTAGGTATAGGACCTAAGCATTGTATAACATAATTTTGGTTTAAACAGCCTAACACATCGGCGCTGGAGGTGAGGTGCATACGATTTGCTGTTACGAAGTCTGCCATCTTTACACCCAGTTTCAGAGGTGGTGGCTATTCAGCCATCCAGGCATATTTTGAGCTAGATTTAACAGCATATTACTGGAACAATGAATGTAGGCCTATGGTTTTGCAGTTTTCTCCGAGTCTGAAGGTGTCACGTTTGCAATTAAGGCCCTGTATAAGTTAATACTGTCATCATAATAAATTCTTCCTTTGCCTAATTTCAAAATACATGTATACACATGTTTAGAGAATTGTACTGACCTTTTCACTGTTCTACATACACGATGATGACCAATGCCTTTTTACCAAGCTTATGCAACTCTTAAATGTAACAATTTTTTTCAGAACCCCCCAAAACCTAGTCAATTCATGCACTGACAACTCAGAGCCCAAGATTTCTAAATGCTTTGCTTCTTCAAGCAGTTTTTGATTGTCTCTTATGTGCCGCAAAATATGATATATGCATAATATTTTTAATAACCATGAACATTACTCATCGCCTGCCAGACAGAAGGGTCCTATAGCATGACGTTTTGGTTTGTGACACTATTCAATAGAGTTTTGAAAGCTCTTTCATACAATATTACAATCATTTTTCTGTGTATGCGATTTTTTCGAGCCCAGAATCCTTACAGGGCATTTCTGCCCGGTAGGTGAAGTAGAACAGTAATTGCCAACATCATGACATCTTGGAGACGAAATGATGACACTCGTCCGTCTGCTCGGCTTGTGTACATTGCAGAAATCAGTGCGCGCAACTTACGTTTTAAGTGCGCAGCAGGTGCTTATTCGATACGATCTGCGTGCTTTATTGAACAGTTGAACTCAGGGAAGTGCCGAATAAGCACGGACTGCGCACTTATCAAGTGCTCCCACACACGTTCTACGTGCGCCGTCCGTCGAGCAAGTGACGGTGGGAAAATTTTACAAGACGCACGGAGTCAGTGCGTTGTATGCACGTTTGCTGTAGAGGGCACGTACGTTGCCGGTATACTTAGGGTGAATCCGTAGCCCAAACGCAGCGAAAGTTCCTCGTGTCCTAAAAGTGCTACGGCGTGTCTGCATGCTCCAAAATCCGTACTGAGGCGGTACTTACTACGTCAGGATCCCCAAATTTTGCCCACGTTTTTGCAAGTAGACAGCACGCACTTGCAAGTACGGCGAGTTGTGACCACGGCTATACACACCCATTGACAGTCAGACCGCAGCACGTATGCTAATCAGCCGATACGGCAAGATTCATTCAGAATCTCGTTGACGATCTTTGCGTTCCAGAGGTGTCTCGTATGTGCGAGATTTTGCGAGAGTTTGCCAGGGCTATGGTTTTCACATTGCTGCAACTTGTACATACATCCATGATGGCTACAAGCCACGGTAAGTTGTTTCCCAGACTTTGATCTTTGTTTTGATACCAAATTTATGTGTAATATCGGTTCTTATCATGACGTTGTCATCAGTTGAATTTACGTAAATTTTACCTGCTTTTCAAGGAAGATTTTGTCATCTAAAGTTCGTTTTTGGTTCCTGACCCGATTAAGAAAATGTTGTGTCTGATTTTGGCTTTTTCGTAGAGAAGCTCAGATGCTCATTATATATTCGAGTCAAGGAGACGCAAGCATGATTTATACTAATTTTTCCGTTATGAAATGTCTGTAAAATCACTCCTAAGCCGGAAGCATGCTATACACAAAGTGTGCAGTGGCGCGAAAGAGTGTAATTTCGGCGACTGGCGTGCGCTGTACCGAGCTTTTAGTCTGTCGTACACGCGTACCACGTATGGAAAATCGTGTATTGTTAGGGCTGTTGAGTCTGTGAACTGTCTGTGCTGTGGAGAATACTGCGCTCGTCAGCGCAGCGTATAGTACATGCATACGTAGCCGTAATGTATCTTTTTGACAATGCTACTACAATGTGTACTAATGATTGTGGTGATAGAGCCTACTAGTTATTTGAACAACGTTTTTCTAGCAAAACGGCGATCAGACGGTGTACTTGGCGCAGCATTTTGATCTATTTAAGGCAGGCGCAGGCCAGGTACAATTTTTGAATATCTGCAGTCAAAGTTAAAGCTAACTACAGTAGTACATTTTTATTTTCTTTACAGCTGTAATGGCAATTATGTCAACATTTAAACCCATGCACATCAGTGGTAGTGCAGTGATGTCATGACAATATCAAATGCATATGGTCCTTGAAAATTAAACCGTTCATCCAATACTGTGGATGGAAATATCTGTGCGTTTTTGTATGCTACATAGGAATGTGTATATATTTGTATCTGCATTTTAATTTTTGCTATGTTTGTTCAATAGATCCCATGTGCTACATGTATTTGTTATTCCAAAATCAACATACACAATGTATACGTGTCGCTGATTTTTTTTTTCTCTGTTTCTTCTCTTTTCAGGCATGCTTACAACATACCATCTGTCTCTGGATATGAGAGCATTCTTGAACAAAGAGGAGACTACCTGGTTAGGCACCACAGAGTCAATAATCGTTTGTCACATTGTGCTTTCCTAGCCCAAAAGTTTGCAGCTTTAGCAGCACTTTGTTTCATTAATTTGTTTGTGGATTTTATACTTGTGGATAATTTGTTATTTGACGTGTTCGAACAGATAATGTTTCAAGAAACTGTTATGAGATAGACTACCACAGAAGACCATCATCTACTTTGATATTACATTATTATGTATTTTTCTGTTTGTGCAGATCTTGTGCTTCTTCAACATTGTGCCATTTATTCAAGCATTTTTTGTGTAACAATTTTAACAACACAATGTGTGGATGAAATGTAATAAATGTATAAACCATGGATCACTGATTTTCATTCGTTTATCTCTAGGTGTTTATTCAATATCAGGAGCGGAGAATGAACGAGCAGCTGTTGTGCACATGTGATATGATTTTTTTTTTTGATCTGATATGATTTTAAGAAATTGAGGTGTATATTTGTGTATCAGTGTGTTTATTTAGACGTTTGTATGTAGGCCTATGTATTCATGTATGTATGTATGTATGTATGATATTTATCTGTGCAAAGTGAACACAGTGCAATGGTCTGGCTGGACAAAGATGTGCATGCATGGTGAATTGATGTGGTGTGTTTTTCTGGCCTTGTGGGGGCAATAGGGGGAATCCATCCCCGCTCTGTTGTATGTGGTATACTGACTGGTACAAGATGCAAGAATGGCTCCTGAAAAGTTTAATTACTGGTAACTCTAACTCATCGAGAGTAAAACAATCCGGCATTTTATCTTGGCCTATACAATTTTATCACATTCATCAAGATGTTCACAGGAAATGGGGTTTGTAACATCTAATGCTCCCCAACACACACACACACACACACACACACACACCGATGTGTTGGCTCAGTGAGTAGAGCGGCTGCCCTCACAATCCGGAGATGGGAGTTACTGCTACCTTGTTTGCCGTTCAACAGTTGAAAAGGTTAGAGCAACGTCGATCTGGCGCTGCTCAGTGGCTGCCGGGCCCACGATCAATTGGGCAAAATGAATTTCCATTCTTGGACAATAAAATTTGGAGTTTATATCCAAAACAATTATTATTATTATTATTATTACAGGTCAAAATGAAAGAAAAAACAAATAGCAAAGAATGAAAAATCTTTTGATTTATTGATTACTCGTCAATAAACAATGTATATGTATATATATATATATAAATATGTATACTGGTATATCTATTTATAGATGTAGATATATGTATCTATATATGTAAAAGTCAAAGTAAGGGTTCAGGAAAATTTGGTCTGACGTTTCGGTCAAAGAACTTGTAGTCAAAATCATATCATAGACGCACAATATATACATTGTATGTACATGTATATAATATCTATATAAAAGGCCATGGCTGACATACATAAACAAACACAGCTGCCGGAGAGCATTCGTGATGAAGGGCGAAGATTGAAAGTGCAAAAGTTTGCAACACAGCTTCTTCCTTGGTGTAATTTTGGTTTATTTTATGTATACAAAATCACACAGATCCAAAAACTTCATACATAATTGATAAGGACACTAAGGGGAAAAAAAGAATATTGAATGTGTCCATGTAATTTGGATTTGCAGAAGTTTGTTTGATAGTGATTATATGTTAATGGATATTGTAAGCAATGTAGTACAGTAATAGCATGTTTGCCGTTTTTGAATTTCACACTGTTACATGTTAGACTATAGCAGGGCCTATGTGCTACAACTTGTAGTACCTCGTGTTTTTACGATCAGTAAGCCGACACGCCCTAACAAAAAAGTCCTGTGGTACTCCCTGTGGTACTTGTCGGTACCACACAATGTACCACACACTTGTAATGTTACCACAGGAACTGTGTGGTACTGTACCACAGGCTTGTAGGGTACTCCCTGTAGTACTTGTCAATACCACACAATGTACCACATAAATAAATGTTACCACAGGAACTGTGTGGTATTGTTTTACAGGCTCATGTGGTACTCCCTGTGGTACTGGTTGGTACCACACAATGTACCACACAAATATATGTTAACACAGGAACTGTGTGGTACTGTGTCACAGGCTCGTGTGGTACTCTGGGATGTACCACAGGGCAGTACCACAGGACATTACCACAGGAAAGTACCACAGGACAGTACCACAAGACAGTATACACACGAATTGTCCTGTGGTATTTTGGGACGTATACCACACGACAGTACCACAGGATTTCATGAAACCGATTTATGCTTTCATATCTAAACCGCCTCCAACAAAATTGTACACTATTCAGCTATCACTCATATCAATGACAGTGTTATCTGATATATAGTTTTTTAATTATTAAGAATCAAAAGTGGGAAATGTTATTTTGAAACACCTAGTATATACTAGCAAGAATGTGGGAATCCACGGCTCTGAGAGCCTTTATTTTTTTTTTCATATTTGATTTTCAACATTTTTATTGATGAAATAAAATAAATGTTTTCTCATTCCTTCGTTAAAATGTGCTCTCTTCTACCCATGACCAACCTTCCCAGAAATTTAATATTAATACGAATGAATTTTCACAGTGAAAATTCATTCGCACTGTCATCCCTGATGAAGAGGAAGGATCCTCGAAAATTCGGTTTATTCATTAAAATCTAGATTGGCTTTTAATGCATTCCCCTGTTGTGACATTATTATTTCCATATATATATATATATATATATATATAGGCATATATACCCATATATACCCATTATATGGGTGAGAATTTTGAACGAAGTGCTATTGCCAATTTTCACACCTTATGGCGCTCGTTAGTACACAAGCAGGATGATCTACGAAACCAGTTTCTTTCATGTCATTTGAAAGTCGGGCAAATTTCCTTTCATTTTTGGACGAACCTCCGAGAAAAAAGGAACGTCGGTGATGATTAAATAATTATCGAGTGGGGCACCATCTTGCTTTGATGGCGCAGGTGCATCTTATCTTTGACTTTCTAGCCGAGGAGCTGCGTGCCGTGTTTGGAGCGAACTGGGGCTTGTCTGCAGTTCCTTGGACCATACGGATTCACCGAAAACCGAGCAAATAGTGAATATTTTCTCAGAAAGTCCACCTTCTACTCTCTCTCTGAAGAATACATAATTATGTTTAAAAGGTGTCAAATTTCTAATAAATTTTGAATTGAAAATACCTTTTCACAATTTCGAAAGAGTTCGGAAGGCTATCTATCGTTTAATTATCCGTCCTGGAACATGACCTCAGTTGTAGAACGAACGTCCGTGACAATTTTAGTAAACGTCTGTGACGAGGTCCCAATATCCCAAGAGGGATAATTTGTCTCAAAAAGCGTCTGTTGCGACACGGATTGTCGCCCCTACACGGATTGTCGCCTCCTGCTCGGGGCGACAATCCGTGACGGGCGTTGGCGGCACGGATTGTCGCCCGCCCTCGAAGCACATTTTGCTGGGTAATATCGTTCTGGACATAGTCATTGAATATACTAACACATAACTTACATGGCTACATCCATGCAAACATGCCATGTAAAAAGTCATGGTGAGGTTTCAAGGAAGTGTGTATGTGCGCGTGCACATGATAATTTAGTGTCCGTTTGTGCGTGTGTGTGTGTGTGTGTGTGTGTGTGTGATGGAGCGCTGCGCGTGTTGTGGGAATTGTGTCGCTTGAATGTTTTGTTCCTATTATCTCCTGCGTGCTAATGCAACAGTCACACAGTGCTTTACGATGGGTTACGTACGCCGCGGATAGATGCGGATGAGTGGACGCAGGGGGACGCAGCGTAGACGCAGGCATCCGCAGGGACGTATGCAGACGTAACTGTCCGTAACTCGTCTGTAAAGAAACGTAAAATGGAAGCGGCAAACCTGCGAAATTTTGAAATGTTCAAATTTCGCAGAGGGACTCCACGGACGCAGACTTACGTAAGGTACTACAACCGTAACCAAACGTAACTACCCGTAACTGAACGTAACTCTCCATAGCTTGAACGCAGACCATCCGCAAAACATTTTACCTCCCTTCCGTTTGCGTTCGTGTACGTCCACCGTAAGTTTTCGAAATCAACCGCAAGTTTACCTATCACAACACTTTCATCCGCTTACGGATATTTGCGGAGAGTTACGGATGCTGTACACGATTACGTCCTTCGACGTTTTCTGTTTTCCACTCGCATGGGGGCACAGAGACGCGTGGGAAGCCACACAACTCGTGTTGCCAAGCTGCAGCGCATTTACCTGAAGGAATGCTACAACACACTCGGAGCGGTGGAGAGGCAGAACCGCAAAGTCAAGTTACTAAATTTCTCCCACATATGGTCATTTTAGGTGGCACCCATATACGCATGACATCGCTTGACCATTGGTGCTGAACATTTTTTCCTTGTACTACTTGAATGTATATTTTTCGAAACTCGGAAAGCAATTTTTGGGTTGGGGATGAGGTGACAGCATTTTTTTTTCACTTTTCTGGCCGGGAAGGTGTTTGACAGCGATAAACGATATAAAATGAGAACGAATTTAGTATTTCCCTATAGTCTTACTCACTTTACGCTCCATGGATATTACATTCTTTTTAATATTGTATTTGGGTGTGGGAGGGGTGTCCGAATGTCCTAATGATTTTTTTTTTCTGGAAATGTAATAGGCTTTGCTTTGTTATAACAATCTCCTTAACATAACCCAGAAAGTCATGTATATCTCTGCACAATGACAGCGTAACCACAGTTTGTCTATTCCATGACTGTAAGTAATATTTTCTTACTCTGTTTAACTTATCGATCTAAATAGTATTCTATTTGTGGTATAATTATGTTATGTAGTCTTTACATTTATGATGTTTATCCATATTTGAGCTGCACAAATGAAATTCAAACTTCAAGTTCAAAATTTCATATATCTTTCATTACTGTAAAGCAAATTAAAGAAATGCGAAAACTTTTCACAACTTGTACGTAAATTCAATTTTAGTTTTCCCCAGTGTACAATGTAAGACAGTCCAATATGTGATAAATTTGCTGTCATAATACATTGACTTGGCAGGGGTCGTCATATTGTACATAATTATTCATAACAGTCTGTAACTATCCGAAAATATCCGTAACTCTCCGTAAATAGTCGCAACTCTCCGTATCGCCCACATATTTTTTTCCCGTATGTTTTGTAAAAATGCTCTGGTGACAGCAAGAGATCCCCGGGTGTCTTCAGAAAGGAAAAAATGACTTATTTGGACGTAACGCCGAACGCAGAGCATTATGTGACTGGGGCCTTACGTAAATACACGAAAACGCTCACACACAACACACATACGTAGGGCCTACGTAGCCCACGAACACCAAACCCCTCAGATACTCATGCAGGCACAAAACTGCGCCCACAAACACGCACCATCACATACCCTTTGATATACACATACGCCACTATATACCACATACACACGTAAGCATACAGGCACACGTATACACACAGACAAACAAACCACTGCCACTATACAACCACCACACATGCACAGTTTCTACATATTGTATTACAATGTATTATACTCCAAACACACACACACACACACGCACACATGCACACACAACAATACGGAAACCCATACTCAAGTCACTTATTGTACGCACCTACAAATCATACTCATCACATATCATGCAGCTCACAACAAATACACACACACACACACAGACATACGCATAACTTACCAGTCATACCCATCCCACCAAAGCTTAACACCGGAGGAACCACCCCGAGCCCGGGGCGACAATCCTTGACGGGGCGACAATCCGTGTCGCAACAAATTTTTTTGCCATCACGGATTGTCGCCTTCGAGGTCAAAAACTGGGAACTGCACAAGCGTCACGGATTGTCGCCAGACGACAATCCGTGACGGGGGCGACAATCCGTGCCGCCAACTCCGTCACGGATTGTCGCCCCGAGCCGGGGGCGACAATCCGTGTAGGGGCGACAATCAGTGTCGCAACAAGCATCCTTTATTTTTTCAAACTTTCAGCTCATATAGCGAAAAGTAAAGTTTTACAAAGTAAACTATGAGCTTAGAGCAGCAGTTTCGGAATTTCTAAGACCGTATGTGATCATGATGAACAAACAGCTGAAAATTCATTTGCTGTTTTATTATTCCTTCAAAGTTTATAAATACAGCTAAATACTGAACACCTAGTTTGCGTAATCTGTAATTTCTACGCATTTAGATTTCTTTCTGATGAGATTTTGGAGACAATCTGCACTGTTGTAGGTTCTGAAAGTTTCGCTCACGGACGTTCGGTCCGAGAAAAGGAATATCTGATAACTACAATTACATCATTGTACGAGAAGTTAATGTTACTTGAAAATATTATTCAATTACTGAGTCTCTCATACCCAAAAGTGAATAACGTTCAGCATTTAATCTACGCGTAATAACAAAAGCAAAACGTTTTGCTCACGGATGTTTGTTAGTTGAAGAAGTCCATAGATTACATAGTAGGAGATAGAGGAACAATGCCACTCGTTAGTGACAGATGTTCCCCATGATATCTTTTGTGTAAGGTAGCTGCCATCTCAAACAGAACACATCCATTTTTGGTCTCCATCACGGACGTTCGTTGTAATTATCATATATTCTATGCCTTTATACACTCTTATTTTTACCTTACCAACGATTTTTCTCTCATTCCCTATGTAGCCTGAACATGCCGCAACCAAAAAGAAAAAAATGATAAATCCAAAAAGTGCAACGCAGTCACATTCGGAATATATTGAAGGGAAAAGGATGAAATGACGGAAGAAGCCTGTAATGGACATGTGGCAAGAAGAAGCGTAAAAGTTTAAGAACGTGGAGGCAGTTGAGCGAATATGAGAAGAACGGAGAAGGAATCGAGTTCCAATACGTATAGAAAAGAACTGCCAGTGCACTCCCGTTATGCCGAATTGTTCTGGAGGGCTGTTTTTGTTTGTTTCTTTTTATTCATCAAAATTTCGTCATAAGAGAACAAAAATAATGCAGTGCTCAATTATTGTATGCTGAACACACGCTAACCCTGAATTTATCATTACATGGTGTTTTTTATACTCATCAGTGAAAGGTAATGTTAATTTGCAATTCTATTTCATACATCTTTTTTTTTAATTCTACATTTGAGAGACAGAGAGATCGTCAAGTTGTTAGTGTTTTTGTGCTTACTTTGAAAACACGTTAAACAAGTGATGATTTAGTAATAGGTTTAAGGTCGCAATTTGAAACGTTCGCTATTCCAAATATTCGTTACTCCGAATGTCCGTTATTTCCTGGATTCATTATTCCAAAAGTTCGTTATTCCGAGAATGAAAAAGAAGAAGGTTCGAAATAAACTCAGGAGGTTCCTTGTCCCAACGTTCTTATTCCGAAAGTTTGTTAATCCGAAAACTAAATATTAAGGTTCAGTATTCTGAAGGTCCGTTCTTCTAAAAGAGTTGTAAATTTGTTTCTCCACATTTGGATTAACGGACCTTATTTCAAGTCCCAATTACCAAACCTTTCGACTAACCTGCGGAGATTCCTATTATTTGCCGAGTAACAAATATTCATAATTATGACAAACCGTATGAATAACGAGTCTTCGAAATAACGCGCTAAAAATGTTCTTTATAAGGAGCCATATTGTGTAATTTCAAAGTCAGGAACATCGATCTAAGTTTAATGGACTTGGTGTGCTTTGTTATGACGAAACTTCGGAGTAACAAACCTTTTATCATTTCTAATATAATAACACAAACTCTCCTCGGTGACAGTGTGTAAGGAGCAAACGCAAAGGGATTTCAACTTGAACACACTGAAACGTGAAGCGTTTGCCATCCGCAGCTACAAAAACTTCGTATTTCAATATTAAATGGAGCACATTTATTTTGTTTTTCTTTGTCGGTTCTTTGTCATTTTCAGCTGTGACTTTGTTCGTTTTAAGAAAATTTTGCATGGCAGACCTGATATAACAAATTTAGGACCTGAAATTTTGATAACTATATATGATGTCAAGGACGTGCATTGTATCCCGATTACATTGGAGCGTTAAATTTTTGAAATCAGTCAACTCTCAATGCGATCTTGGGTTAATAACCGACCTTCAGTTAAGACTTCTAGACTCATAATAGATAATGTCAAAAACACCATCCAATTTTGTGTGTGTGTTGGTATAATGAAAGTAACGTGTGTGGAAAATAGCTTTTCGAATTTCCAGAGGTTACCGATAGCCTGCTTACAACTGACAAGACATGGCATTTCATTTGATTCTTTTAACCTGAAGTGTAAATTTACAAAATGGTAGTCGCTTTAATCAACGAGTTACTGTAACTGATTTGCTTGATGGAACATAGTAGTCACAAGGCGAAATTTTTTGTCAGAAGGACTCCGTCACTGAGCTTACTCGTACGTTCGTACGTAAATCTATACGAGAGATGGAAAAACTGTTTTCTTTGATTCCTCAGCATGAAAAGAAAAACAAGCTTTTACAATTGAGAATTGGCGATAGTATTATTTAGGATTTTGCAGAGGTGTTTGTTCTCGACATGAAATCGCTGTTTGTTGTCAATAGAATGCGTTTCCAACTCCACAGAACTGCATTGTTCAATATATTGTTTGTTCCGCACGTCCGTGAGCTTTATGCGAACCTCCGTGATGAAAAATATGCTATGTTTGTTTGGTTATAGAGACTGCCTAGATCAGATACATCATATTTGGGAGTAAGGATTAAAGTGTGGGATAGTGAAATAAGAAGTCGAAATATTGACTTTCAGTAAAATACGCCTAATTTGGAGAAGCGTTTAGCGAAAGAGTAATTTTTCAACAGAATTAACAAATTTTGTTTAATATTCAGTCGTCTACCATTGACGGACAGGTTAAGAGCTCAGTATTCTGCCAACACATACACATATCCCTTATATCATTACCATTCGGAACTGAATCAATCATTCCAAGCTATGTTAAATGGTATTAAAATGTATGTGCAGGAGTATTCCTTCTGAACAGGCTTTACTTCCGCGGTGAATAAAAACTTGCTTCTCTGGGAAGGTCCTGGTATATTTGATATATAGTTATTTGATTTATACTTCTTCAGGTAAGATACACGATTTTGAGTAATTCCTTCTTTTTGAATTTGGTTCTGTTTTGGCTCAATTGTACTTCGTTCAAAATTCTGACCCATATATATATATATATATATATATATATATATATATATATAACATGAGATTCCTCCTTGTGCACAGTAGTCGGCAATGTTTGCTACCAACATCCTTAAATTCAGTGAAAATGTTACAGCTGTTATTCCTCTCTGGCACCATCAAAATATCAGCTTTTTGTGCGGAGAGACTTCAGATTTTCGTCTCTATAAAAGTGTCAAAACCTAGGTCTACCTCTACTCTGCTGACAAACGAACGCATATTGTAATTGTAGTTGCTGTTAAACCAGCTCTTTACCGGATATCTTGGAGATGGTACGGTATAGGTGTGCCAGCAATGGACCCTGTAAGACAACAAATGCGGTAGAATAATTGCAAGTTTATACTGTTTTCTGTACATGCAGAGGTTTTTCCACAATAACAATCCACTCAAATTGGTTATTTGGTATATATGGGTGGCCTTGATGGCATTGTTGAAGACACGAGTTGGATATATTTTTAATACTTATGTTTCTTTAATTTAGGCAATATCCTGTAATATATGTATATGTTTATACATATATATATATAACGAGTGGATGTAAAAATCACTGGTAACGCGCCGTCATCAAAAAACGGATAAACAAACAACAACATAAGGTAACAGTTGATAGTCCAGTACTTACGAAAATAATAATCACGCAGAATTCTTTTGAAATTATGCTTATATTGATATTTACTATAGTGGTCATGGATGCAGCCATTTCTTATGACGTAATCAGAATATGCGACAAATTTCATTAGAATACGAAACGAAATTCACAAGCTCACCAGACAACTTGCAACACCAAATACCTGCATATTTACTGTATTGACGGTCGAAATGGAATAACTTCAAATCTTTGGAGCCAGAGTATGGCGACCACAAAGCAGTATTTTATAACTTTTTGGCATAATGAAATTTCAGTCGTATCTTTTTGTTCGTATATCATAAGCTCAATATAATGTTTTTTCAGTAGATGTAAAATTCCATACAAGTCATATCGGAATATCTCAGTATATTACACTGTTGTGGCAGTCATTTTGGATGCCGTTAATATTTGGCTGATATCACAAATTCGATCAACTGAAATTAATCTAAAAATACGAATTATTGCTTTTTCACCCTGGGTATAATAACTAGAGCACAATATTTCACCATAGATAAGAAAATATATAAAAATGTCCTTTTATATTATAGGACAAATGTCAAAATCTCAAAACTTTTAAAACTTTCAGCACCCTCAAAATGGGAAAGACCATCAGTTTATTTTCAATTTTTCACCATTAAGAAAGAATTATTAATATTGGAATTTCAATTTTTGACAGTCACTTTGGGCGGTCATCTCGAACAAAAAAAGTTGCATCAATCAGATTAGGAGTCAGCATCCTCGAAATAGGGTAAAACCACCAATTGTTTTCAATTTTACACCATTTAGAAGGAAAGAGGGGCCAACCTGGGTATTTATGTTTTTGCCAACAATTTTGGAGACCATCTTGAATACCTCAAAACCCCATAAGCTGCAAAAGTTGTGTTCTGCAGAGTTGGGTTCAGCATCCTCGAAATAGGGTAAAATCATCAAGTTTTACCCTGTACAGGAAACTAAAGGGGAATTTCCATCTTTAATTCTACACCATTGAGAAGGTAATAGGGTCCTACATGGCCATTTTAGGGGCCATCTTTAATATCTCAATATCTTAAAGGATGCAAGGGTTGTATCCTGCATATTCGAATTCACCAACCTCGAAATAGGGTAAAACCATCAAGTGTTCTCAGTTTTACCCTTTCGAAGGAAACTAAAAGGCCAATTTCCGTTTTTGGCGGCCATCTTGATTATTTTAAAACCTTTTAATAAGGATGCAAGACTTGCATCATTCACATTCGGATTCAGCACCCTCGAAATAGGGTAAAACCATGAATTGTTTTCAATTTTCACCATTAAGAAGGAAATACGTGGAAATTTCCCTTTTATTTGGCGACCATTGTGGCGGCCATCTTGAATTCTCAAAATCCGTAAGGATGTAAGATTTGCATCAGCAGATTCAGATTCGGCACCCTCGAAATAGAGTAAACCATCAATCGTGTTCAATTTTCATCATTTAGAAGGAAATATGTCAGAACCCTCAAGGATGCAAGAGTTCCATCATCCACATCGGGATTCAGCACTACTGAAATAGGATAAAACCATTAAAAAATATTGGAGGTTCAGCCTCTGGCACCCAGACTACCCTGGATTTATGCTCATGCAAGTGTTTGACACTTTCATGTAGTAATGCATATATTTGAAACATACGCCATACTGATACAAATATATTATGCTGCGAACAAGTCATAGCTTACTGTATCTACATGGATGCGTGTTCTACAAAATAGATTCATATATCCTGTTTTCGAAACATCTCTATTACATATGCTAAATACCTTCTTGGTACCTTCTTGTGGACCCCCCCCCCCCATCCATAAATCAATGCATAAATTTCAAAACGAATCACAGGATTTGTTTGCTTGAAGGTCAAATTCGTCATTATGTCTTATAGTATAGGTGCCAATCAATAAACTTTCTTGACCCCAATGACACGGACCGAAAAAATTTTAGCAGTAGTGCTAAAAAAAAAAATAGATGAAAACATGAATAAGTAATTGTAAGAAACATTACAATAATAATATAACCTATTATAAAAACGTGAAACTGACAGGTACGACAGAGTGCTTTAATTAGTACGCACCACCTTGGCCTACTGTGAGAAGGAAGTAAAAAAAAAATGTACAAAATGTATGAATTCGATACATTTACGTGATGCTTTTGGAAGTTGATAACTTATGATTAAACATGAAGTGCCTAAGTTCAAACGCAAATTTTTTTTTCTTTTTCAGAATTTAATGGTCAAAAACAAAGCATCGGTTTTTTGATTCGGAGACGAGGTCATAAACTGAGCGGGGTTTTTTTTTGGGGGGGTTGTTGTTTTTGTTTCTTTTTTGTTATTTGTTTTCTGGTGTAGAAGGAGTTTATCTAATAATGTCTGATGAGTATCATCCCAAACTGAAATTCTATGGTTCAAATTTGGCAATATTTAACTTGAAATAGCATCATCCATGCAGATTAAAAAACAGTATATTAATCTATTTCTTTCGCGTGTATTGCGCAAAATAATATATGACACTTGTATGACAGTTTATTGTCAACACAAACACTAAAAAGTGATAGACGAAGCTACTTCGAGCGGTACTTCGAGATGACACAATGTTGAAAGAAAGGCTATCTATGGCATTGCCAAAAAGCATACATTGTCTTTGTAATATTTTTGATAAATTCTTTGCATAAATCCATTGTACACTTTATTATTCACCGCAGATACATTCATCTTCAAGTATCATTGGGTACTGAAAATGGCATTAATTAGGAAACTTACTTTATGGAAAATGAATTTCGAAAATGGTAGAGTTCTGGGCAAGATGGGATAAATGGTTTGAAGTAGATCAAAATGCTTACGGATGGACTCATCGAAATCAAAAACGCCTCCCAGAATTGTGACAAGACACACGCACACACACACACACACACACATACACTAATTCCCAGGAACACCGCAACAATTAAAACAGACCTTAACGATAATACGATTTACCGTCAAATTAATTTCCATAATCAAGTTGTGATTTCTAGAAAAAAAACTCAATTTCTATACCGGATAACTTTTCATGTCAAGAAAAGTGCAAAATTTATGTCCTCTACAAAAGTGGGTGGTACTCACTCAAACGTAAGTGTTTTCGAACTTTTTTGTTTTATGATAGAGAATTTCAGTATCGCCTGTAGATATTAAATGGTGTAGGCAGCTTTCTTATTTTCCTACACGAAGTGGTGCAATGAGGTGCATTATCTTATACACCTTACCTTATACGTATAATTCTTTAATATCCATTGGATGCACTTAATCCAACTACAAAGAACAAAAGTATATTTATTTCGGTGTTTGGAAAACGAAGCTCTCAGACTTTGTCCAAGTACGTACTGCTTTTCAGTGCGCCGGTCTTACACTAAATGCGTCAGACTTGCTCGATCGGTCTCTGTTAATATGGTTTCCCTCCCACCCTGCAGGGGTCGAGTGTTCTACGAGCTCAGTAGACTGTATCCTTCTCACGCGTGCCAAGAATACCTGCGGAATTTCAACGTGCTAAGACGTGACTGTGGATACAGGTGAAGAAACATGATTCTGTAAATTAAGATGATGAACAAATGTTTGACGGCAATTTCTAGTTATGCGTGTAATAAACAAGATAATGCATTTAGAATTGTATCAAACTTTCCAGCTGAGACAAATCAGACCTATCTTTTTTTTTCAGACCTATCTTTTATATTGAGACCATCATGAGGTCAGTGATGTTCTTTTCCTCTAAACAATTAACAAAACATCAGTGATGTTCTATTCCTCTAAACAAGTAACGAAACATCAGTGACTACTTGCTAAGTATTAGGATTAGTCTCCATCTTGCATCACTAAGACTTTCGTGCTGTTTTGGGGTCGTCCCACGAGACCGACACCCATAAGTCATACGGCTCATGAGACCGACATTCAAGATAGGTCCATGAGTCATACAGCCCATGAGTTTGACACTAGGCAAATAAAGCCCGTGAGTTCGACAACAAGCTAAAAAGACTCAAGAGACCAACACTACGCAAAGAAGGCTTACGAGACCGACAGTACGCAAAAGAGGGTCACGATACCGACACTGCGTAAGAGAGGCTCACGAGACTGACACTAGGCAGATAAGGCCCATGAGACCGACAGGATGAACACGACCATCTATAGGTCAACTGAAAGTGTGTACTGATCTGCAGAGAGTGTTGCATTAATGGCATAAAAGGGGAAAAACAAGAACGATGTATGGCTTCAAGTTTAGGTCTTTTATAATAATATCGTCCTAATTTAGATAGGCTTTCCCCATTTCTAGCTAGAAGATACAAGATGTAAGAATTTCCCCTTTTCCATCTCTCTACTAGATATCCTACCCGACTCCAAAGAAGTTTTAGAGAACCAATTTGTCTCTGTAATTATAATGTATGAAATTCAATTGTTGAAAACTTTTTATATCGCAGCAATTGATCCTCAATTTGTTTGCTTGTGTTGGTAATGTAATCATTCTCAAAACGGTAAATCTTTTAAAGAATAAAAGCTGTTTTCACGGATGCATTTTCTTATCCTGAATAAAGAATACCTTTATAAACGATTACGTTATTTTGTGCAAATTCATACTAAATCCACACCTATGCTGATTACTACGCCCCCTCCAAATCAAGTAAAGCAGGCTTCCGCTGACATTGATCATTTTGTGAAATATTTCTTTGTAACTTGATTTCACAACTGGACTTTTTTGTAGGCTAACCTTAATATGCACATATATATATATATATCATATATATACATATATATATATGTATATAATTGTATATCATATATATATATATTTCCCTGAGTAGGTGTATCTAGGAGGGGACAGGACGGCTTCAGGGGATAAATTCCTCTACGAATTGAAAAAAAAAAAGAATAAATGGACGGCGAATGTAAAATTTTAATTTCATAAAGAAGTGTTATAAACCAGCACAACAAAATTTTTGTAATGAGGCAATATTAAGGAATTTTGATATAAATTAACAGTCACATTTTATTTGAATATCCCACAAGACTGTAGTAGTCATTACCGTGCACAGGTTTTTGTATATTTTTATTTTTTCAGGGGGGAGAGCAAGAATACCTTAAAAAATTGAGGACTTAACATGGAAACGACGGAGCCTTTGCATTTTAGAAATAGAAGTATAAAGAACTGTTGCACACTTTTAATGAATTCTATCAATTTTTTGCACAAACACTCACACACGCACACACAAATAAAGATCTTGAAATTTCCAGAGGGTGAGAGAGGGTTGCTGACGAGGCAACAACTTAATTGGCAGGATCCCCTTTCCAATCACTCATTTCTTCCCTGGACAACTACGCAGTCTTAATTGGTTCATCCTGTCGGTCTCGTGGGCTGTCTTTGCCCAGTGTCGGTCTCGTGAGCATGCTTAGCATAGTATCGATTTCATGGGCTTTATTCGCCTGGTGTCGAACTCATGAGCTGTATACCTCGCGGACCTGTTTCACTTGATGTCGAACTCGTGGGCTTTGTTCGCATAGTGTCGGTAACTTGTGGGATGTATGACTCGTGGGTCTCGGTCTCGTGACGTGCATCCGTTGTTTTGATATCCCTTTTATTTATGATTGCTAGTCCCGTTAGGTTTGCAGCTGCCAAGGCAACTCTCACCTCTCCCGTGATAATCCAGCTTCTGCGTGAACAGTTCAGATACTAGACATGGACTCGTTAGAAATTCAACTTGTCTCTTTGTGCAAGTAAAATTGTACTAGTTTACGTCATAATAACCGTATCTCTTTCCTAATCAAGCACCGGTCTCAAACAATCGTTTTATTCTCCTTCCTCCATCAGAGAAGACAACATACCGCAGCTGGATGACGTTTCGAGATTCCTCAAAGGTATGGGCACTTAACAAATCTGTCTCTAATTTGTGGCACTTGGTTGACATGTAGACACTTTTGCCCCCCCCCCCCCCCCGGTCGGGCAATATATATGTTACGAAAAAAAAAAAACACCAAACAATGTATCATTGCAAAACAAATAATGTGCAGCCTAATGTATAAAGAATGGAGGCACCCACTGAAAAGACAATGCTTGTTATATATTGCCCCCCCCCCATAAAGAATAACGGCCGTAATCTGGCAGAACTGAAAATCTCCTTTAACCAACGGCGTAAATCCGTACTGAGAAGTGGGGGGATGATCGGCGATAGCCACCATCACCACGATTACAAGCCCATAACCGGACCGGTGCAGGTCTGGGGGGGGGGGGGGGTGGGAGGGAGAGAAGCTTCCCCCCCCCCCCCCACACACACACACACACATACACTTTACAGGGATCAAAATGTCCCACTCTTTTCCATGCAAAGTGGGAGGGAAGTGGCAGCAAAAATATGAAGACTTTTTGTTCTTGTTTTTATTTGTTTATTTGTTGTTGTTTTTTTGCTTGTCAGCCGACTTTCGGCGGAAAATCAGACATTAAAAGTATGAAGACTTTTTTTTTGTTGTTTCTCTTGTCTTTTGATGTACTTTCTTCTTGACTGACGTGCGATTTAGACACCCCCCCCCCCCCCTTTCAAAAACGTAGCGCAGCCCTGAATAATGCCCAAATAAATTCAATAAAATGCTAAGATGGATGTCCATTTTTTAAAATGTAATAACGTAGTAGATATTTTCCTGAAGCTATTAATTGTATTCTTCAATTTTCTTGATTTAAGTCAGTAAAGCAATCATCCCTGGGGCATCGTTCCGTTTTAATGATGGGGGTAGGTGAGGGACTTGGAGTTTGAATATCTGTGCGAGGGAGCGCAGCGGCCTAGTGGGGGGAGGGTGTGGGAGGGGGGTATCCCCCTCCCACACAAGGAAAATTTGGCATTTTCAGACCTGAAATTCAGCGATCTGGCGCACACTTTTGGTGAAATTTGGGATTTTTTTCCTATAAAAAAAGTAAGAAAAAAAATCATAGATAATTGAATGACTACATCGTGGTATTCAGCTCTTGCTCCGCCTGTGCGACATCACTGTGAAGGGCTACTAAATAGTGGGGCCTATCACCGGCGTAGCCAGGATTTGATCTTAGGGGGAACGGTTAGATGCGAGGGAGCGATGTTTCGAGCGAGGGGGGAGGGTGTGAACTTTTTGCATATTGATGTTGTAAATGGTGCAATTTGTTGCATTTTTTTTGCGTGTTTTATCGACTTGAAATAGTCCATGTTTAAGGTAGCAGTACACTTTATGTACATTCACTGTAAAAACATCGGTGTTAGATTTAAGACCATGGGTGTTAAATCTAACACCGATCAAGCTTCAATAAAGGACCACACCCACAGGTGTAGAAAATGTATTGTGACGGTGTTAAAAAATGTTCACCTGGCACTTTGTGGTGTTAATTTGACACTGTGGCTGGTGATATTATTGACACTGCGCTAGAGTTAATTCATTAATGACACCGCATGGTGTTGATTTGATATTGGTGGTGTTAATTTCAATGGTATAACACCCGTCCAGCTTCAATAGGAGACCAGACCAACTGGTGTTACTGTGGTGTAAATTATTGTATTTACACTTTTTTTCAAAAATCAAGTACTTTATCGGAAAATTCTTCATCGTCTTGTTCAGAATTAACAAGAAATTCAGTCCCTAAAAAACTACAAGCATTAAAAAAAAAAAAAATTCTATATTTTGAAATGACACCCGGAGGTGTTAATCTAACACCATGAATGAGCACCGGAAATTTAACACCAGCTCGGTGTGTCATATTTAACACCGGACTTTTTGCAGTGTTATTATTGAACAATTTTGCTTATAAAATGGTATCATTTAGAGAAACTTCTTGTATTAATTCTTACACTGAAGATCATGAACACGATCATGAATTTTGACATTGTACGGTCCAAAAACGGCCGTTTGTAGCTATATTTTTTCGCTGAGGAAATTAAGGGGGGCGCACCGGGCGCAACTGCTGGCAGTTACTGGCAGCAACATCAGGAGAATGACATAACGATTAAATGCGAGCGAGCTTGAAAATTTGGTATTGTACAGTCCCAAAACGGCCGCTTGTAGCTATATTTTTTCGCTTTGAAAATTATGGGGGCGCACCGGGGCTAACTGCTGGCAATTACCCGGCAACAACATCAGGAGAATGGCATGGCGATTAAAATGCGAGCGAGCGAAGCGAGCGAGCTTGAAAATTTTGATATTGTACAGTCCAAAAACGGCCGCTTGTAGCTATATTTTTTCGCTTTGAAAATTAAGGGGGGCGCACCGGGCCCAACTGCTTGCAATTACCCGGCAGCAACATCAGGAAAATGGCATAGCGATTAAATGCGAGCGAGCGAAGCAAGCCAGCTTGAAAATGTTGATATTGTACAGTCCAAAAACGGCCGCTTGTAGCTATATTTTTTTTTTCGCTTAGGAAATCAAGGGGCGTGGAGGCGCACTGGGCGCAACTGCTGGCAATTGCTGAAAGCAACGTCAGGAAAATGACATAACGATTAAATGCGAGCGAGCGAAGCGAGCAAGCTTGAAAATTTTGATATTTTACAGTCCAAAAACGGCCGTTTGTAGCTGTACTTTTTTCGCTTGGGAAATTAAGGGGGTGGGGGCGCACCGGGCGCAACTGCTGGCAATTACTGGCAGCAACAAATATCTCGTAAACACATTTATGATGTAATCTGGGGAATTTCCAATCCCAGAACTGTATACTATTTTTTTAGGGGGGGGGGGAACCCTCCGTTAATTGAAAGTATCTTATGTCTCCTCCCACCCAAGGAACATTTGCATTTCTTTAAACAGAAGTAACAGACCTGGTGCACACTTTAGATGAAAAATTTTGAAATCTGTCGATCTTAAGTGTATTAAGTAGAAATGACTGAACGGGGAGGGTATGGGAGGGGTTAGGCCTATCCCCCTCTTACGCGAGGGAGATTTTGTATTTTCAGAATTGAAATTCTGCCATCTTTGGGTGAAATATTGAGACAGTTTTCTATCAAAAAAGTAAGAGCATTTCCACATCTCGGGAGTTGCGAGGAGCAAAATGATCTGTTTGTCCCTAATACTTTTATGGGGAACCATCCCCCTCCCCCTCCATCGACGCCTCTGCATATGAGGGAGCTTTTGTAAGTGAAAGATCCGCTGCACACTCTTTGATAAATATAAGGAAATAAAACGTCAATCTCAAAAGTGTACAAAGTCTATCGAAAGGGACCCAGTAGCGGATCTTTTGCATATTCATGATTGCAATTCAGCGATCCGTTGCATAATTCTGGCGGTACTTGTCCAATTTTCCACAGAGAAAGTTCGAGATTTGTCCTCACCTCGGGAATTGCTTGGAGGACAAATAATTTGTCTGCCCCCAACATTTCCGTAGGGGCAGGGCAAATGCCCCTTTGCCCCCCCCCCCCCCCCCCCGATAGATTCGACGCCCCTGATCATCCCTGGGTATGCCCATAGATGTATCAGAGTCATCATCGTTTCAGGAATGATGCAGGAAATGGAGGGGGTTCAATTATGGCGGTATAGTTTTTGTTATTGTTTGTTTGTTTTCGTACATAATTTGCAGATGGTCCCGAGTTGCTCGCTTCATAGCATGTTTACATGTAAGCCTATGCTATTTGACGTTGTCAACGTCTGGACCATACCTTTTGTCGATATTACTTTCTTCGCGAGCGAGCGAAGCGAGCGTTTGAGAAAATTATGTATACATTATCCTACAAGATAGAATACTGTTCAGCTCTGTTACCTGTCTGAAGGCGGGCATACGAACGTCATGCAATATGACAAAAATGATACAATCACATTTCTGCTTCCTCCATTTTTTTCTCAAATTTCAGGGGGGATGATTGTACAGGCCATCCCCCCTCCTCCATTTCAGGGGGGAATATATCCCCCACCCCCACCCCCCGGGATTTACGCCCATGCCTTTAACCCATTACGCCAGAAATCGGCTTTAAAGATTCAGTGGTACACCTTTTTAAACTGGGATACGATGAGTTGCATTTTTCTTCTTTTCTTGGTCATAATTGGTCTACAGAATTGACTACCACCACAAAAAAAAAGACAATTTGACCTTTTTAAGTAATAATGATAAACAATTTCAAAAACTTACGCAGTTCTGCCGGATTAATAGCAGCCAAATTTCTGTGATCGTAATCTGGCAGAATTGCGTATCTCTGGTCACGTGCCCGGGTTGACCAGCCAGAACTGCGTAAGTCTTCGGCCATGAGGTGTTTTTTTTTTAAGACAGAAATGTGTATCTCTAGGAGATACGCAGTTCTGCCTGATAAGCACGTGTTTCATCAGGCAGAACTACGTATCTCTTCTCGTAGTTAACCACGTGCTTATCAGCCAGAACTGCGTATCCATCCATCTCCCTTACTATTCAGCGGATGCAGTGTCAAAACAGTGTGTATGTTAGATCGAGTACAACTTTTTGGATTATTTGTTCACGTTGTATAAAGTCATCATTATTGATTCACATCTAATACCATTCTAACCATTCATTCTTGTTTTCCCCAAATATTGTCCGTCTGTATTCATGTTTCAGTCTTATTTCGCGGCACGAGAAGTACCGCTACATCAAAAGCCTGGCTGCTACTTGGGTTATTGTCGATCTTATGAAGCACTGCGTTTGGATTAAGAATAATAGACTGGATGTGAAGCTATATGTTCATCAAGACTACAATTACTAGTACTACATTGAAGACCGTCTGGACCGTGGTCTATTCAGGCCTAACGTTACAATAGAGATATTGTCGGGAGATATCCCGACTAGAGTAGAGCGGTAGAGGGATCTGCGTACGATACAGATCCCATTGTTCATACTCTGTGCCCAAAGTAAGAGTAGGCCCAGACCCTATGGGCTGTAGGCCTAAACTCTACTTAAACTAATGAATACTATAGGTCTGGCTAAAGCCCGTAATTACTAGAAGGTATATTTACAGCACTATTACTAGAAATTAGGCCCTAGGTCTAGTTTGTGCAGCACTGTACTAGCCACTGCTAGTGTCTAATACAGTACTAGGGTAGTAGTGTTCTACTCTCTACGTAGGCCTACAACGTACTAGAACTCTACTAGGTCGAATAAATGTTAAATTTAGACGTCTATATTGGGGCATCATTAACAGACTGAAATAAATGAAAATTAGTATCTAGTCTAGACTCTAGATCTACATGTAATTAGGTTTAAAGCTAGAGCCAAACTGTCTATTGGGGATCTAGTACCAACGTTAGTAGATCTAACAACAACGTAAGGCCTAACCTGCCTAATGTCTATAGTATTGATCACAGATCTAGATCTATTTCCAGGGCTAAATGGTTATAGTTTAGCTTTTAACCTATAGATTGTAGATTCTTTACATTACAGACTTAAAAACTGTCCATGACGAATTAAATCTAGAAAATAGAAAACTAAGTAAAGACAGTACAACCGGCGATTTGGCCTAAGTAACGGCATGATGAGATCTTCCTAAATCCTAGTCTGAGTCTACCTTTACCGATACAGACAAAGGTCTAACTTTAAAAGTGTTACTGTTAGTGTTAGTCTTTGTCAATTTCTGACGTCTTTATATAGGATTGGATCGAAGATGCCATTGTTATGGAAGGTATCCTAGATATTCATTTAACTTCAAGATATTAATCTGAAAGATCCAAGACAACTAACCGTTTATTACAATGAAAAAATAATGAAAAGCTATGGATTACAGATGAGCAGCGCAGTATCACATTGTTGTTCGCGTGACCTACCGCACAGTACATTGATTTCACGTACACTAACAATGGACAAGTGCTGCAGTACTAAGTAGACCCTTGGTCTAAAGTTGACTGGTGATGTCAGACAAGATGCAAACTATAACGTTTGTCAGATCTAGCAATGCTCTGGGCTTAAAAAGCCCTAGCTTGTAACAAAACTTAAAAGTAAGGCATACCGCATATTGACCTGTTTTGAAGCCTGCCAGTCTACGAAGGGAAAGAAAGTGGCAAATTCCCCCAGAGTCGAGGGTCATTGCTTTTGGATTCATTGCTTTAGCGTGACTCTCTTCTGCTGTTAACTTCAAAACAATGCGCAGCGCGTTCGTCGCTACCAAGACCGCCCACGCGCGTGTTAGGATGTACCATGTCCGTGCAGGATGCAGAAACACCTTGTTCCAAGCATTGTCGTAAGTCGACTTACGCAGTTCTGCCTGATTAACATCGGAAAACAGATCGTATCTCGCCTTACGCACTTCTGCCAGATTAATCGCCCTCTCTCCCTAGGAATTTTGTCAAAAGTACTTTCTAGAAATATCTTTCTATACCGAATCACAACTTAATTTTTTGCCCACTTGAAGGAACATGAGAAAAAAAAATACACAAAACACTCAAAACCTGAAAATCGACCAAAATCGACTTAGGGAGTTCTGCCAGATTAAGGCCGATAAGATACCACTCCAGAAGGGTTCAAGACTGACATGATATCAAGACAACAGAAGAGACAAGTAAACATAATTGAGGCAGCTACATGCAGAAGTTTAACGAGAAATACGCAGTAGTTGTGCAGCGGGAAGGGAAATAGAGGAAATTTTTGACTTGTTTAATATAATTTCTAATGCCTAATTCGGATTTCGTAAAGAGCACAACACATCTCAAGAAATTCTCTTGAGTCCTCAAAGCCACAGACCAATTTTATCATACAATGGGAGTTTTCCTGGACTTCTACAGGCCACTGATCATGAAATACTCATTTATAAATTGTGTCACAATGGTATCCATGGGAAGGCCTTGGAATGGTTCAGGAGCTACCTCACTGATCGTAGCAGTAACTGGAAGTTGTTTTTTTTTTTTCTTTTATAACGTGTATAAATGATATATTTTTAAAATTTTTAATATTTTATCTCTTTGTTGTTTGCAGATAACTCAAACGTATTCTTTTTCACATCCAGGTCCCCGGATCTCCGGACAGACGTCATAGTCAATAAATAATAATAATAATTACGCAGTACCCGCTGCATGCTAAGAGGATTAGAACCAACACTTGTTGTCGGTGGCGGTGGTCTAGCGGAAAAGACACCTGTCCGGAGATCAGGAGGTCGTCGGTTCGAATCCTGTTCGAGTATGTACGCCCATCCCCATTAAATGAACATTGTTCGGGGATGGATAACCAGTCACAATAGTTAAGGTTTACGCAAACTTTATTATGCTTACGCAACACAAACTGCCGACCGAAAAGGGGCGAAGGTTGTCAACAACAATATAACATTCATCTCAAACACTGCCCGTAAGAGGGCAGTGTAACACACTGGCGCAATCACTTTCTTCTTTCTGTCTTCTTCTACATAATAGAATGGAAAACACTTGGCTGTGGAATACTCATGCACATTCAATATGCCAAGAATGTGTGTGGAATTAAACCAATCAAACTTCTGACTAATGACATGGATTGGTAGACCACATAACGAACACTCAATGATTTGATAACATGAACACAAACATTATCCCCATAATTATAGACACAGTCTCTAGAAACCTGTATGGACTGGCTGACAACCAACTACATATAATATAAAACATTAACATAACACTAACTATGATCAGCACTGCTGTGCATATACAGTACTTACTCATTGGACCAACAATCAGAATCATGTCCATACAAAAATACTGTACCAATAAGCTATGCTGTACATGAAGGCCTATATTGTAACCTCATACATACACTGTATAATGTATTCTACCAATCATAAACCGGCACTTAATAAAACAAACTACCTTACGCTGTAAAGAAAACAGAACATATTTCACAATGTCAACTATGAAATATTATACATAGCTACCTCACTTTCTTTCTACCTTTTCTCACAATATGAAACACTACTGCTGTACGTAAGTTTCATGATCTCCCCACTCTCATTCACTCTTTTGTTGCAACGCTGTCGAACCCAGCACATAAATAACATACAGCTGTAATCACTTTTCTTCTGCTGGGATTTGGAACGACTGTATATAAACACTACACCATAACTGTCTTTCCTTTACAGTCTTAAAACACACACACACGCACAATGCTGTTTGAACCAAATAGACGACAACTATAGGCCCTAAAAGCGCAGAGACAAAAATCCCTACATAAATCAAATGAAAGTAACATGGTATGGAAAACACCAACAAGGTGTGTTCATTACAATACTTGATATTCAAATCGGTAAGAGTAAGACACACATGTACATGAAAGCCGCTGAGAATAGCCACCCATCTGATGTAGCAATATCAAAACCTTAGTGTCATCAACTTATCATGTGAGTTATTACTACATGTACATCCCTTTGGCATATACGAAACAAAACAACTGAAAACGATACATTCAGTAAAAAAAAATTACATATGAAAACAAATTAGCAGAAGTAAGCAGAATCAAATACACCTGTATTATACTTTTGAAAACATACTCAAACTTCCGAAACATATTTTGTCCTTGAAGTGTATCACTAGTGTATATGCGCTGCTGCTTTGTACGCATGCATCAAAAACGAAATCCTACATCTACGTCACTTCGTACAATATGACCTGACACATGATTCGTACATATCAAAAAAGGGGAAGGATGAGCGACAGGTACATCAAAACTATGTCCCATGTACAATGTGTTACCATACATATCATGTACACTACATATAATTACAAATTATCGTCATACATACATTCATTTTTTCTTTATCAATAAACCTGTTACTGATGTTCTACCCTTGTATGTGCAACACCAAAAGAAGTCAAACGAGCATCATACGCACGTATGACAAAAACTCACCTCTCCTACATGTATGTGTGCAATATGTATTTGACATATAACACAGGAAATGACTCTAAAAATCATACACATTGGACAAAAGCAGCTCGGAAAAACAAAAACATAAAATACTGAATTATACTTACTGAGTTGCCATCAAAACTATTGTACATATACTACATACATAAAAACGTTTACATTTTGATATGATTTGCAAAACTTTCTACGTTCAAGACACCTGGCAGCTTACGCGATGTAAACTACCGGCATCTATAGGTGTATTAACAAGATACACGTACTGTTTCTGTACAGAATCAATGCACAACACTGAAAACCATATCAAGAATATTATCAAAACCTTGAAAAAATATTACGTGCATAGATTCTTTGGATGCAATCACAAAAACAAACAGAAATAAACACAAATTTTATAATTCCAACACTGTTGACAATATAAAGAGTTGTAGTACTACACAATTCACACAAACGTACCAAATTACAACTAAAACTTTACTCATTTTCTGAAAAAAATAACATTCTAACATAATTATCAAATAAAGTATGCAATATTACTGGAGTTATTAAACATAATACATGTAGATTACAAACTTGTACATTACAAGTCCTTTACTCACTTCTTAAAACTGATTTCACATACAATGTACATGCATACAATGTGGGAAAAAAATATCCCATAACCCTGGAGATCCTCGATCGTTTCACAGGAATCAGTCCATTTATCCTTAACAGACATTAAGTGAGCTTATAAAGGTAAAGCAGGTATGGAGCACACAGTTTTGTTCAAAATCGAGAAACATCCAGTATCCGAGGTCATAAGAGGAGGTTATCAGTTAGCTTATTGATAACCAGCCAACGTCTGGGGGACGGCCAGGAGGGGGTCCTACATGCAAGCACGTAGAGTGACCTGGTCGAGAAGTGGGAACAATGTCTAAGGTTGGAGACATCACAAATGTGCAGAGCTGAAAACGAGGTGCAGTACTCTTCTCACGCCGTGGAACGCGAGATGTACCTCCAGGAGTGGAGGCACTGGTGAAGGGACGGGGTCCACTGGATGCATCTGGGGGGCGCCCAGGAGGGTCATTGATCTCGATAGTGCGAGGATGGTCTGGGGGCCACTGCGTCGATAGGGAGTGCTGATGCTACTTACACTGATGTTGAGAACATCCGTAGGAAGCTTATCAGTGGGTGAGGGACACTGGTTGACATCTGAAGATGGCTGGCAGGCTGGCGAGCCAGAGCGATGACGAGGTGTGGTTAGGGCACCAGAGGAATCATCATCGGTGACATCAGGGATGGTGCCATTCATCTCAGGGGTGGGAATGATGGCTAGCTCCGACTGAGCTAGACACGGACGTGCAGCCTCAGTATCCTGGGATTGGGGGTGTAGGCCTATGCCTTGGTGGTGACCGTTGCTGGCTGGTGAAGGTGCGGTCACATCATCAGAGATAGATGAAGGCGAGTTGTACCGGGGAAGGCTGAGAGACATTGGAGGCGTGCGGGAAAGACGAATATCTACCTCTGGTGGAGGATCAGGACCATAGGTGTACGAAGGTCCATCACCAATTGTGATACGGCGCTTTGCGGGACGGATGGTAATGTCGTGCAACACTATGAACGGAATGCCTCCCTCAACTCAACAACTAACCCTTCAAAGAGAAATGCCTTTCCATCTCTGGCAAGTGTTAGGCACGTCCCTGCAACAACTGCATACGGTGAAGAATGGTCAACTGGATAAGCCTCAGAAGAGTCCGTAAAAACACCTCCAAGACTCTTGACTACTGAATAGCCAATGAAGTTCTGTGGAGAACCACTGGCAAAAGTAACCCGGATAGTCTGTTGACCATGGTCAAGATCAATGTAGGGAGACATACAGGCCTTTTCAGGCAACACTGGGGGACTAGCTACTGGGGACTGTGGCAACTGATCAACCCGGAAGTGGAACTCATCCGACTCCGTTGAGCCACTATCATAGCAAAAGGAATTGTCTTGAACCCCTATTGACCAGTCTAAATCTGACATACCCTTTGCATCTCTAAGACTACTGTCTGAATCAGCAACACATACCCTAGTAGACAAGCAGACAATATCTGTAGCCAAAGCACTGTCATGAAGATCGTCACAACATTCATCAACTTCTGAGATTTCACATTCTGACTCTAACTCATAATCATCCAGATAATTGTCATATGGACACAGGGAATCAGAGTAGCCAAGGATGGAAGCCTTTTGGCGAGCACATGTAATGATATCTCTTTCATGCTCTGGCAGGAATGAGCAATCACTGATGTGATGCTCGTTTGGGCGATTAGCCACGAGACATATTGGGCAACTGTGAACTTTATGTCTAACGTTAGAACGACTGGAATCACTAACACTAAAACTACTCATACACATAGGGACAGGATGACCAGTATTGCTACATGTACTTGGACTGACGGCATCATACCGAGTAGCATGCAAAACTCTATCCTCATGGGGACGAGGTTGGTTAGGGTCCCCGAAGGGCTCATCATAACTGTCATAACTTTCATCATCATACTCGTCACAGAAATCATCATAATCAAGACCGACATAATCATCCTCAGTTATTCATTGCTTTCATTGCTTTTGATTTGAATTGACTCAGAATCGTAAACATCGTATGGTACCTGGTGCACTGTACTTCTGGTTAGGATACTGGTAGGTGCGGCCTCTCTCTCGGGCCTGGGTGCGAGGTCGTTGCCTCAATAGGGGACAGGGAACAGCCATTCAAGGGCTATGTATGAGACTACAGCAGATGCGAGCAAACCATAACTACCTATCACGACACGTTTTGTCGACGAACTGGCTGCCATATCATGCATAAAATCCATCGGTAATGAGGGAAGAGCAGGGTACTTGATCCCATGTAGCTGCCACCACGCCATTAAATGAACATTGTTCGGGGATGGGTAAACAGTCACAATAGTTAAGGTTTAAGCAAACTTTATTATGCTCACGCAACACAAACTGCCGGCCGAAAAGGGGCGAAGGTTGTCAACAACAATATAACATACATCTCAAACACTGCCCGTAAGAGGGCAGTATAACACACTGGCGCATAATTTTTCATCATGGCTACTACTAAAACACTAATCAATTCAGTGCTTATTTACGTCGATGTAGGGCAATTTGTCGATCAGTTGTAATTGAAAACATCTCGACGGAAGAATTTCATGGAAATTGAATGATTACGCAGAACCCGCTGCATGCTATAGAATTAGAACGAATACTTGCTGTCGGGTGGAAGCTCGGTGGTCTAGTGGAGATGACATCTGTCCGGAAATCAGGAGGTCGTAGGTTCGAATCATACTCGAGTATGTACGCCCACGATTTTTTTTTATACCATGGCTACTACTAAAACACTGATCAGTTAAGTGCATATTTACGTCGATGTAGGGCAATTTGTCAACCAGTTGCAAAGAGCTGTTCATTGCTGAGCAGGAAGGCATGTTCAGACTTGAATCAAATCTGCAAGGTGGATGAACTTGGCTACCAAGATGCTGAAAATGGAAACTTTAAGGCTGAATTCCCTCAACTCTTCACTGGATTGGGAAAGCTGAAGATAGCATACCACATCACATCGGCTCCAAATGTCAAACCAATGTGCTTGTATAAAGCCATGAAAGTTACTCATTTCTTACTCAAGGTGAAGAAAGAACTAGATTCCATGTAGAAGCAAGGTGTGAGATCAAAAATGACTGACCCAACATAGTGGTGTTCAGGGATGGTTCCAGCACTCATTTCAGTGTCCCAATGTTCAGTTAAAATTTGTGTTGACCTCACATCACTGAACAAAGCAGTTGAACGAGAAATTCATCCAATGTCTTCAGTTCATGAAAGCCTTGCAAAAAATTGAAAGAGTGCAATCTTCACCAAGCTGGACGTCAAATGTGGCTTTTGTGATAGTAGATACCACTCGACAATTAGTCCAAGCTGCTGACAACCTTCATTTCTCCATTTGGACGATTCTACTTCAAACGATTGTCATTCAGCATGTCATCTTCAACAGAAGTCTTCCAAAGAACGATGTGCAATATCTACGCAGCGCTTGATGGAGTGATTTGCCACATGGATGGTGTGATAATCCATGGTACAACGCAAACAGAACCTGACATCAGAGTTTGAGCTGTCCTTCAACGTCTGCAGGGAGCAGGAAGTGCACTAAATTATGACAAGTGTGAATTTTCACAGCAGAGAGTGAAATTCCCGGGGCACTTCATAGACAAGACTGTTTTCAGAGTTGATCCAAACAAAACAAGAGCCATTCGTGACTTTCCAGCTCCAAGGACCGTGACAGAATTGTAGAGATTCCTAAGAATGGTAAACCAGGTAGGGAAATCCCTCCTGAACTATCTATCATCAGTAAACCACTAAGTTGGTTTCTACAAAGTGATAGTGTGCCAAAGTGACAGTTGTTTTGGGAGAAGCGCGGCATAGATCTTTCAAGCAGATCAAAGAGATGCTGGTCTCAACAAAAGTCTTAGGACATTGTGATCCGTAACTCCCAACAGTCATTGCAGCAGATGTCTCCTGTATCGGAATGGGTGCAATCATGTATCAAGTATCAAGGAAACGTAGACCGGTGTGCTGTGCATCTCGATCATTTCCTCAGACTGAGCAGAGGTATGCATTAATCGAAAAGGAAGCACTGGCAGCTACATGGGTATGCGAAAGATTCTCCGAGTATATCTTTGGTCTTTACTTCAAAGCAGAAACTGACCACAAACAATTGGTCAGACTTCTGAAATCGAAAGAACTTGACAAAATGCCTCCACGACTCCAACGCTTCAGAATGAGAATAACATTTTACGCAAAGATAGTGTATTTTTCTGGAAAACAGCAGACAACAGCTGATACCTTGTCACTAGTAGTGAGGCCAGGAAGGAGTGATATTAGTGTCATAGTGGAGGTCGAATCATATGCGTCAAAATCAACCATCAACCTACCAGTAACAGTGCGAAGACTAGATAAATAACATCTGAGAATCATAATCAGATAATCAGTGTGGTGGTCAGGTCTGTCAAAATCATTGGAGGAAATGATCTCAAGCTGTATGACCTGTGCTATCCATCAACAAGAAATGCACGAGCTTTTGATGACCTCGTCCTTTCCTTCAAGGCCATGGAAACGTCTTGGAATGGACTTGTTAGAACACAAAGGGAACCATTCCTGATAATAGTTGCTTACTATTCGAGGTGGATTGAGGTCAAACAACTACAGGTTAAACAACAACAGTGATTTCTTCGCTGAAGAGATCTTGTCAGTCCACGGGATTCCGGACCCTTGTAGTATCAGACAGTGGTCCAAAACTTGCCAATGAGAACTTCAGAAAATTTGCTGAAGAGTATGGATTTGTCCATACTACCAATTCTCCAAGGTAACCGCAAGCAAATATGGTGAAGCATTGCTATCACATTGTGATAGCATAGTCGAAGGAGAACGATGACATCCACTTAGCTTTCTCAGCTATCGAGTGTCTCCACTTCAAAACAGGCTCGCTCTTTGTGAACTTCTCACGGGAGGGAAGACGCAGGTTGTTATGTTGCCACACATGCTTCTGCCACGAACACAACAGCAGGACATGGAATCTGTGAGAGAGAAGGAGGAGTACTGGTCAGATCAGATGACAACCTACAACAGACGTCATGACTCACGTGAGCTTCCAGAGCTACAGTCAGGAGATTTGAGTTGGATCTGCGATCAGTCTCGCTAGGGGAAATCACCCAGCAAGTGCAACAACAAATATCCTTACATGTCCAGCTACAGCATGGTACAGTACGTCGTAATCACCAGGCGCTGATTTCCGTCCAGGACGAAGCGAAGACGACTAGAGTGCCAGAGTCTTCCGGTGACGAGCCAGTGAGCCCTCATCATTCTGATGAGCGAAATACCCAGCAGCCTACCAAGCAGCCAAACCTGAGCCGGCAGGGGGCCTCACCAACAGGAGCTGTGACGGAGACGTGAACAAGATCCGGACAACTATAAAACCACCGAAGACATTGTCTGTTTAACAGAGTGAAAGGGAGGCAGTCCTGAGAATTTTCACTGTAGTGGTAATTAAGGAGAGTAAAGAATATAACCTGTCACCAGTTTATACGCGTGGAAATCAAACACTGTCTCCGTACGCGATTTTCGAAAAATAATTCCTGCAAGTGATTGTGTAAGAGCCTGCAAAAAGGTGCAACGTCAGTGATGCCCAACTCACCAAGTTGACAGTCGTGCCTCAGAAAACCAATTTAAGTGTTCAATATGATCATAAATGATTTTTTCATAAAATGTGACAATATATGGTTTTATTAATTTAAACAAAATATTTCAAGCTTATTTACATATAATTAATATAAGATAAAATTGTAACCATGAATTTATATATATTTTAAAATCAAATATACCATCAAATAGGCACGGTCCTTTTCGAGCTTCCGTCCATGTTGCATACTACTTGCGTACAAACCACTCTCGCGCGCATTCTT
Source organism: Diadema antillarum (assembly GCF_040938485.1). Lineage (NCBI taxonomy): Eukaryota > Metazoa > Echinodermata > Echinoidea > Diadematoida > Diadematidae > Diadema > Diadema antillarum. The sequence goes on along the minus strand of NW_027271803.1, from coordinate 541,353 downwards.
ATCATATTGAGTCTAACTGAGTTTGGTATTGTCACAGCCGGTGAAAGCGTGAGATTGCTTGTTGGTCCAGTGTTAACTACTTAAATACGGCACTCAGACAAAGTAGCACAAAACACTATGATTCCGGAAATTACAAGTTTTATTTCCGGTCTTCCAATTCAGATACAAATAAGGTGGTGGTACAAGAAACAAAACAACACACAGACACGTCATATACGCCCATGCACACAGTTCAGTCCATGCTTATCATGGCACCTCAAATCACACTATAACGGCGTAGTGCTTAAACGCCGACTTCATATCAATCTCCTAACTATTCATAGTATAGAGAAAACTTAACAAATGCTTCTCAATATGGTCATGAATATTGCATTAACTTTACTCCGGTTACTGATATGGTTTTACATATGCTTCTTTGATTAAACTCAACACTCGCGATAACTCATCGGTTTTATACTTGAAAGTAACCATTACGCCAGTAACCACCATGTATAATCTATTATCCTCTTACACATGCAACGGTCTTATTGAACAGGTGTGGGGGGAATAACTTCTCTGCATTACACATTATCACAGACAGTATATAATTCAAACTGTTTTCAACTAGCTTGCGCTAGAGACTATAAAAAGCTGTTCACATATAACACGATGTCAGTTTACCAAAACCACTTTTCCTTAGCAGAATACAGTTTCAAATAATAACTGTGATATTTGGCAAAAGGGGATATCGTAATAAAACTATTCACTTACAGTTTGACCGGTGACTAAAAGCTGCCGTTACCCGACTTCACATCGTCGGTTCAAGCCATTTCCAGCAGACCTTGCAGTATCACTGCTGCAAACTGCAACTGCTGCAACGATTTTTGTTCGTACTTATAATGCAAAGCCACTGAGGTTGTTTCTATGAAGCCAGTATAATATGTTGTTGTTATCGCCCCTATGTATGAAATCAACTGGGGAATAATTAGCATTGTTCTATGCAAACACCTGTAGCTTCCCCAGCACAGTGCTGCTCTTCACTGGCAGCCCGACACTGTATGATTTCAGCAATGTGTTGTTGCTAGGCCAGATTTCTTTACACAGGTATGTTCTGTCCAGGTGTTGATAACTCCCTTTTGTCTGTCAGTAGTAGCCCAGATTTTTTAGTAGGGCGTAACAATAGCAATAGGAAAATCGGGGGAGAAATGACTTGTAACATGACCCCCCATTCCTAGAAAATATTTCATATTTTCTCCTTTCTCACAAAATTACAAGCATTTATTCTACGAACAGCCTCCATAAACTCAGACTGGTGGCAAAATGTAAACATCAACATCAATGAACCTCAACACATACATTAAGTTGCCATGGTTACGTTTCGATCCTGTTTCAACTTTTCACCAATCGTGTCTTCTTTCGACAGAATCAAACTGCATCCTATCTGGATACATGGGTAGGTAAAAAATAAATAAGTCCAATTCAACCTTATAGCTTACTTGGCTACTCTACTGAGAAAATCAGCTCCGACATTCTCTGAGCCAGGAATTGCTTCAATTCTGAACCGAAATGGTTGAAGCGACAACGCCCACCGAGATAGCGATCCCAATCGGAGGGGCGATCGGCACATATTCGACGCAGGATTTCCTTTAGCGTTCCATTAAAGCGTTCTACCAGGCCGGATGGTATGGAGTAGTAGTGAGCTGTGTGAGAGAAAGTAATCTACTGACTTCGCGCATGAGATTTGAAGTGAATTGTGTGCCTTGGTCGAATAAAATCTCACTTGGCACACCAACTCGCGCAAATATATCAACAAGTGCCTCTGCTACGGTGGTCGTCTCGATATTAGGTAACGCTGTCACCTCGGGATACCGTGTTGCGCAATCTACGACAGTCAAAATATATCTATTCTTGCGTGCTGTGATATGATGTATAGACCCTATTAGACCTACTGCTACTCTCTTGAACGGTACATCAATGACAGGCATCTTACCTAGTGGGACTCGGGGTACCCTACCTCTTGGGAGGGTCCTCTGACAAATATCACACGATTGGCAAAATCTAGTGACGTCAGCACTTACACCAGGCCAATAGAAATTTGACAACACTTTGTCACAAGTTTTCTTACTACCCTGATTCCTCCCATCAGTAATTCGTGAGCTAGTTTCATGACAAGTTTACGGTATGGATGTGGGACAAAAAGTTGTGTAACTGTTTTACCACTACCGACACTTTTTGGTTCAAACTTCCGAAAGAGTAGATCATTCTCAATGAAGAAATGCAAGTCACTTCTAAGATCACTATCAGGACTACATCTAGCGTACGTTCTAACTTTGTCAAGTGTTTTGTTCTCCTTTTGGGCCTTCCTAATGTCATCTGGGGAAACTTCTGGTGTTAGCAGAGGTACTTTTAGAGGCCTAGGGGATCTTTCACTTACACTGCTCTGCGCACGAGCTTCCATTGCCATCCCAATTTCTGGTGCAACATCTGGGATAGGTACATCGGTTTCTGTGGTCACATCTACTTGTGATTTAGGACCTCCTGAATCATCTCTGCTCTCTGGGCTTAGAACTCCCCAAATTACAACTACTCCCTGGCGGTAGTGCGTTTTGAACATTGCCTAGTATAATGTCAAACACTGGGGCTTCCATGCAAAGGGCTTCTACATCTCCATCAAAGAATGGAGTGTGTATGTGAACTAAGGCAGTGGGATACCAACGAATAGTACCATCTATCAAAATACACTGCCTATACTTACCCGTCATTTGGTGAGCTTTCACCAGAGTCTTCCGAACAACAACACTTGAGCAACCGGTATCGCGAAGCACGCTTGCCTTGTGGGACCCAATGCTACCCTCCTGTACCGGAAGACGCGAGCGCAAATTTTCTTTGCATGCTGCACACATCTGCGGCCGCTTCTCAGTCTCCACATTCTCTGGGATTGCGTTGACTCCATTGATGCTGTTACTAGAAACATGCCACCCTCGGGCTGATTTGATGGGGTGGAACGACGACTAGAACATGTGGGACAATCAGCCTCCTTGTTGATTTCTTTCTCACTATGTTTGTCGTTATTTTTACCCTGCTGGTTTGCTTGCCTTGTATCTTTACCTACAAGGTCTACACTTGCATGGGACTTTGTCCTACTCCAACAGTCCTTAGCAATATGCCCATTCTTACTGCATATGTCGCAAGGTCCTACAGGCCTTCTACCACTAACATTACAAGGGCTACTCGGGGTTTTCTGTGAACCCAACTTCTCTTTGCGAGAATCCGCTGGCCAACTGCCAGATGCACTTTGTTTTTAACTCTTACGAGGGACCTTCAATTGGCCTCCATGTGCAGTCACATACACTTCGGCCATTTCCGTTATTTCCTTGACCGACTTTGGGGTCCGTTCCTTGAGGAACACCGACATACCAGGACCACATTGGTCCAAGAATTGCTGTCTTATCACTAAGTCCTTCAGACTATCATAAGACCCACTCGTCTTCGTTAAATCTAGCCGTCTATCAAAATAGTGTTCTAGTCTAACTGCAAACTGCCTAGGCAATTCACCTGGCTGCGGTTCAGCCGTGCGAAATTTCGGCTGAAAATCGCTAGCCGACATCTGAAATCTCTCTAAAAGAGCTTCTTTCAAAATATCATAATCATGGACATCATCTACACCTAATCTACTTGTACACTTCTAGTGCCCTTCCCTGCAACAGGGCACCTAAGTTAATTGCCCAAGCCGACCTTGGCCAATTCTGATTTGACGCGTATCTCTCGAAACGTTCTAAATATGCGTCAATATTGTCCTTACCTTCTATGAAATGAGGTAATTTGGGAAATGTAAAAATCTCGAATATTGCATCAACGGGATTTGTAAAAGGTCTCGCCGGGAAATGTAAAAACGTTCAATTGTGCCGGGAATTGTAAAAAAGCTACCGGGAAATGTAAAAACCATGTACTATTAAGTATACTTCAACGGTATTACGTACCGATGGTATATAGATTATCTCGATGTCTAACAAAATTGCTATAGTCCAGTCAAATTAGGGTTTCACCCACCACTAATTGCAACAGTACGAATTCCACTGCAGTGCAACTTGTTATGGGCTCCTAAACACCATACTAGAAGTCAAAAGAAATCCATTGGGGCAAAGTGGCTAAATTTGCATAATATGTAAATTAGCTCCCATAATGATAAAAATACAGTGCTTCAATAAAGACTTTGCTTCTAGGTTTCAGATTGGAAAACTGAAAGTGTTTTAACATATGTTTACAATGTCAGCTAGTGCGATGCAAACATTTCCATGTACATATTCTGGGCCTCATTTGCATAACATGCAAATTAGCTCCCCATAATGATAAAAATACAGTGTTTCCATGAAAACTATGCTTCTAGGTTTCAGATTGAAACACCAAAAGTGTTGAAACTTATGTTTTCGATGTCAATTAGTGCGATGCAAACATGTCCATGTACATATTCTGGGCCTCATTTGCATAACATGCAAATTAGCTCCAATAATGATAAAAATACAGTGTTTCCATGAAAACTATGCTTCTAGGTTTCAGATTGGAACACCGAAAGTGTTGAACCCTATATATTTGCAATGTCAGTTAGTGCGGTGCAAACATTTCCATGTACATAATCTGGGTCTCATTTGCATAATATGCAAAGGGTACCGAACCGACGGAATATCCAAATGCATCAAAGTGCCCGATATGAGCAAATTAAGAGTGTTCAAATATGATATTTCAGTTTCTCTTCGCCAAAAACAAACTTTTCAGCATTAGAAACCTAGCATGAATAATTTTATGCAAATAATAGTTTATCAGACAGATAATGATAGCTTATCCATTAATTACGTAGAATCAAAGTACGACTTTAAACAGCTGTCAACATTTTTAATAACTCTATTTGGAGAGTTGCTTATTCGAATCTTGATGATTCAGCTCTTGCATCCTTGAGGGTTTTGAGATATTGAAGATAGCACAGTCAAAGGAAACCCTGTGGGTAGTGACCAAATTTACCCCTATCGATCATATCCCCACGGCCATTTGCAAAACATGCATCAACCAACGCGATTTCCGTTGTTCTAAGCGTACAAGATTTTTTTTAAGTCGTTTGGCCGTCTAGCAAAGACTCTTTTATTTCCATGAAAGTATATCTTTAAAAGGTGGTGTACATGAGTCAAAGCGACTCGGAGGGAGGTACCCAAATGTATCCCTATACCCTCACGGCCCGGTACAAAACATGATTATACACACGTGAATACAGCTGTTTGAAGCGAAAAAAAAAACAACCCTCTATAACGTCCTTTTCCTTTCATTTCTATTAAATTTCAGTGGAAGTTATAGAAGAATTATTGTTCTACAATATCTATAAGGTGAAAATGGTTCACATACGAAGGCAACCACGTGGAGGGTGCCCAAAGTTACCCCACCCAAAGGCAGTCTAAGACATGCAGTAATCATGTACCAACGCAAATAAATAATCATGTACCAACGCAAATACATAATCATGTTCTATGGGTACATGCCTTTAAACAGTCCTTCCGGTCCTCTAGCAAAGACACTTTTATTTCATGAAATTCAATGAGGTTAACAAAAGATATATTGCTCTGCAATATTTATTTACACTGACACAGTTAAAGTGGTGATCATTCGAAGGGAGCCTCCTATATTGGAAGTGCCCACATTGATTGCTTCTATACATGACCCTTATAACGCAAATACAAACGCAATTACAGTCGTTCAAAAGTGCATGTCTCAAAAAAGGTCGTTCCCTGAGTTATATGACCATCAATTGAGTTTTATGACTATATAATAATTATCGTAAGGTGCTACAATCATTGAACGTCCTTTTCATCCTACATAGTTTTACACGCCTCATTCAATTTTTCTGTTACAAAAAAAGTGATGTCTATATTATGTTCTTGTCGAAAAATGAAATAAGAATTGAATTGAATTCCTGCCATATCAAGACACTTTTATTTCTATAAAGATTGCCGGAGTAAAGATAAAATAACAACATTGATCTACAATATCTATACAGTCCAAAGGGTTCACTTGCAGAGACCACCTTGTGGGAGGTGCTCAAAGTAACCCCACGCATCCTAAAGGCAATGAAAAACATGCAGTATATACAACAGCGAAAAAATGTTCCATGGGTACATGCCTCTGAAAAGTTCTTCCGCCTGTCTAGCACATACGCTTTTATTTTCGTAAAATATGCAATTAAGGTAATATAGTTCCAAGCAACTTTTCCTTATTGTGACTTGTAAAATGTTTGTACACTTAATAATCACAATAGGGATGATCATTTCTGTATGCAGGATATTTTGTGGGGTGTTTTCGATAGCAATCATGTGCAATAAACCGCACATTACGTGGAGCAGATACCAATATGTAGGCCTACACGTCAGGTCCTATATGTGAGCAGTTCTTTTCATATCATTTATTGTTGTCTCTGTTTGGTATAATGTATCAACAAAAACCTTCGAAAACATACTTATTTGTTCACCATTAATCATGGCTAACTTTGCAAATGAGAAATAAGGAAATCATCAAGAAAGAAAGCAGAGATAAAATAAAAAGAAAAGTGAAAGCATGGGGAATGAAGTTTGCATTTCCAGATAAAATTGTGGATTTTAACATACAAGCAGAAGATACCTCACCGATCAGAAAAAAAAGAAAGACAATAAAAATGATGAAATCACTTTCCTTCACTGCATGAGTGGCCACCATCTGGGATTTCAAAGTGAAAAAACACAGAGGACCTTCCTCATCTTGGGATGTAAAACAGTCAGGAATGTGCTATAGGCAAAAATTGAGCAAATAAAAGTCCACACAAAAAAGCGTTACAAGCCAGCAAAACCGTTACATTGTTTATGTAACAATACAGTGTTAGGTGTTCAATTACTCCGGGGATGTTACCTGCCATGTAAAGTAAAAATCTTTTCAAGAAGAAAAGGAAATCATTCATACATTCACCTTCTAATATAGCATTGCATCAGCTCTGTTGCTTCTGGTTCTGGAGAAGATTTGTGTGTACAATGTATTTTGTTCAAACAGTCCCGTATGTTGAGGTCTTTGGATTTGGTGCCCCTTCAAACAAAGTGGGATTCCTTTACCCAGGGATGCTATCTCCCAATAAGTTTAGTTGAGATGTATATGTCATAATTATATTTTTCAAGAAGATGCTGGAAATGTGAAAATTCCACTTCCCCCTACCATGGACACGCCTGGATACCGCCATAATCTAACATGAAGCTTCTAACTTAACTATACTATTTGTCTAGCTCTCTCATTTGGTTCTTATTATTGAAGAAGGTTTTTTTACAAAAAATCCATCATTTCTTATGTAATTATTTCCACATTAATTTTGGTAATGCAATATATTTTGATAATAGAATTATTGTGCACATTCATTCTTTTTTTCCTTTAAATCATGTACATAGTAAACTGATATTTTCTGAGATTTCGCTGAACGCTGAAAATGATTTTGATTCATAATAGCAAAATATATCGAAGAAAAATTAATAAATCTTACAAACAAAATAAGAAATACATTATGAACAAAATCGTAAATGTTCTATTTATCGTTAATTTTGCTCTTTTTTCTTCATTTTGTTATTTTTCTTTTAAAGTATCAAACCTATAGCTCATGTCTGTATCCCCCTTCCTATTATATTCTGAAGTACAGGCATCTTGTCCTAATATTGTCCGTGCTCGTATGTCTCGAGATGTGATGTGCTGCGTTGTATAGTAACTATTTTCATTCCTTAGTTCTTTGTGCAAAAAAAAAGAAGTTTGTTTCCTTTCTTTTCCTCTCTCCAGTTGCCCTCTAATCTATTTCTTTAGAAAGGTTATACTCTGAGGAGTATATGTCAAGCTATTGCTTTCTAGTGAACTCCTACGTTCTTCAGTACGTGTTATTAATCTGTAATAGTTTGACATGAATTTTGTTATTTCGTTGGTGACAAGGTAAGGTCCTTTGCCTTTAAGTAGTTGGTATTCTTTAAAGATTTCATTTATATCATGTTGAAGAACAAGTGAATTAAATTGAATTAAATTGAATTGAATTGAAATGAACGTGCTTGATGATGACGAATGTATTATTCATCATGATATACCGCTAGTTTGCAGGCACACACCCTTGTTGGTCGTAAATGAGTCTGCACCACAGGACCACTGGCACTGAGCCGAGCTCTCCCATGGGAGATTGGCACAACGAAATGTGTGCTCGACCGCGGCTGCATACGCATCGCTCTGACACATTTTCAGAAGCCTAGGCATCGAGTTACACTCTAAGACCGGGTTACACTTTACGACCGTAACAGACGTTGCTTTACAATATCTATATTGTCAAGAAGTTGGACATTCAAACGCAAGCCCTTAGGAAGTGCCCAAATAACCCCTACCCTGACCTTCGTGGTCCCAAAACAGGTTAACAAAACATGCATTATATGCCAAAGCAAATTCAGTTGTACATGCACGTAGAAAGTCGTTTTGCCGGGTTGTAAATAAAGACACTCTACTTTTCATGATTTTTAAATGGTAGAGACACAGCTTTACAATATTCATATAGTCAAAGGAGTGCACACTCAAAGGCCACCGAGTGGGATGTGTTGAAATCATCCAACCCACAAGGCAATGTAGGAAACATGCAGTATCATTTAGCACGAATATGTTCCAATTTTCCAACGGTTGTACAGCAAGTGCCCTATTGTTTTCAAGAAATGCAATATGATTAAAAGAAGAAAAATTGGTCTACATTAACTTTATTTTCAAAAGAGTGAACATTGAAAAGCAATCCCTTGGGAAGTGTCCAAAATTACATCTTTGCTCAAGCCCCGTAATTACAACACACGGATACTATGAACGCAAATACTGACGTTCCTTGGTGCATAGTCTTAGAAGTAGTTCCGGCGATACGGCTACACACTTTTATATCAATGAATGTCGTGGAAATAATAGAAGAAGCATTTGCTTCACAATATATATTCAGTGAGAGGATGCACATTAAATGCCAATCCTGTAGGATGTGCCCCAAAGTACCCCACCCTCATGGCAATATAGAAAACATTGAATATCATTAATGCGAATATACTATATGTTCCAAACGTACATGTTTTCAAACTTCGATCATGCCGTGCAGCAAGGGCACTTTTGTTTTCAAAAATACATTGTAGTTAATAGAGGAGACATCTAGTAGACGGCGAGTTGTAATGTTCTTAAAATTTTCTGTAGATTTTGATTTTTTGTGTGCTATTTCCCCTATTTTGGGGGTGCTGAACACGAATCCACTTGTTGCCATTTTTCTAACCGACGTCTTCACCCGTTGCCATGGCAACACATTATTTTCCTTAAAAGAACATGTATTCTTCATTGAACATCATAAAAACATGATGTAAACACCAAAATATGTCAATATAAATCCTTTTTAATCAGACTTGAGAAAGAATACAATATTCATAATCTCATGGTTGCCTTATAGCAATGACGGTTACCATGGCAACAACTATTTATAGAGAAAAAATCATATTTTTCATGAAAAAGCAAGAAAACATGACAAGATTGAGTGGAATATTTATCATAACTTACTATCTAGATTATCAGCTTATTTTTCCACTATGTTAATTTCACATCATTTTCGTTGCTATAGCAACAGCATGACAAAAGCTTCCCTTTTAAAGAAAAATAAGCATTGCGATTGAAAGAAAACGTCCCTAGATGATAAATTTCTGTATAATGAGATTTTTAAAGCTATTTCCTTTATTTTGTCGGTGCCAAACACGAATCGATCTATTGCCATATTTCTAAATGACATCTTTAGCCGTTGCCATTGCAACACATTATTTTCTTTGAAAAAACATGTATTTTCAATAAACAGCACAAAAGCATGCTAAAAACACCAAATAAGTCAATATAAACACATCACGCTTCAATCAAATTAAAACTCACAATTTCCGACTGTCACAGCAACCTCATAGCAATAACGGTTGCCATGGTAACAACTAATTTTTAAAAGAAAATGATTTTTTTCATCAAAAAGCATGAAAAATGGAAAGTTTGAGTAGCATACTCATTACAAATTGCTATGATAATTATCAGCTTTTTTCACTACGTTCATGCCACATTATTATCGTTGCTATAGCAACAACTTTTTTTCCCTAGAAAGGAGAAGTACCCCAGTAAAAGAAAAACTAGATAGATAAATGATAAATTTTTGTAGAGTTAAATTTTTCGGCCCTTTTTTGTACTCTTTTGGGAATGCTGAAAAGGAATCCACCTATGGCCACTTTTCTAAATGAGGTCTTCAGCCGTTACCATGGCAACAAATTATTTTCTTTAAAAGAACATGTGTTTTTCATTAACATCATAAAAACATGTTGTTAAGGCCAAAATATGTCATTATATACAGTTTTCCTCAATTAATAAAAGCAATCCTTTTTTTTATTACATTGATACCTCATAGCAATGACAGTTGCCATAGTAACTATTCTTAAAAAGAAAATACTTATATTTTAATGAAAAAAATTGAAAAAATGACGAGATTGAGTACCATATTCATTACAAATTACTATCAACTTTTGTTTTCACAACGTTCATTCCACATCATTTCTGTTGCCATAGCAATAACATGAGAAAAATGTTTTTTAAGGATTAAAGTTCTATAGCAATCTGTTGGAAATTACTATAGAGGAGATATCATAGTCATTTAAGATTATCAAATGTCTTGGAGACATTAATGCTGAAACAGAGTACATCATGACGAGAAAATTGGAACTTTTGGGGAGGTTTTTAGACATTTGTATTGCTTACTATTTGTATTTTATGTTTCCTGGGTATATCTGTAGTTTAAAAAAAAAACTATTCCTTAACATGTTGTTGCGATATAGGAGCAGAAATGATGTGAACAGAATTATATATGGCTAATAGTCTTGCTCATTTGTAATACTTCAAAAGTTAGGCCATAATTTCACATTTTTTTCTTGAAGATTTTTTTCTACAAAAATTGATGCATTTCCATGGCAACCATGTTAAATATTAACCATTATTTCGGTTATTTAATGTTTTAAATGTGCAATGTGATCAGAAATTCAGGAAGCTGACTAAACTTTTTGTGTTTTTACTTATTTGTTTTTTGTTTAGTGTATTCTTTCTTTCCTTATCTAATGAGTAACGTTAATTTTTTTCTTTAAAAAGCAGTTTTCTCATGTTAATTCTATAGCAACAAGAACGAAGTGGGATGACTATAGTGAAAAAACAAAGAACTGACAGTAATTTGTCATAAATGTGTTACTCAATCTTGTCATTTTTTTATGTTTTTCATAATAATTTCTTATTACCATGAAAACTGTCATTGCTATGAGGTAACCATGAAATTGAAAAATCATGATGTTTTACTATTAAAGAGACATGTTTATCTTGACACATTTTGGTGTTAACAGCATGTTTTCATAATGTTTAAAGAAGAACACATGTTCTTTTAAAGAAAATAATTTGTTGCCATGGCAACGGCTGAAGACATCATTTAAAGAAATGACCACGCACAGGTGCATTCCTGTTCACCATCCCCAAAAGAGATGAAAAAGCACAAAAGATTTAAACTTTTCTGAAATTGATCACTTGTTTATTTTATTCTTTCTTTTCCTTTTTAATGAAAGAGTTCTTTCTATGAAAGAAAGTTTTCCTCATGTTTTTGCTATAGCAACGATAATAATGTGAGATTAGCATAGTAAAAAAAAGCTGACAATCATAGTTAGACCCTAACTGGTAATGAAATAACTTTTTCAATCAATCTTTTCATGATTTCATGCTTTTTTATTTAAAAAAGATCATTATTTTCTTTAAAAAATAGCTGTTACCATGGTGACCGTCATCACTATGAGGTAGCTGTGATATTCGGAAATTGTGATATTTAATTTAATCAGAGAAATATGTTCATATTGACATCTGTTGCAAATTACAGTAAGTTTTCATAATGTTTAATGAGGAATACATGTTCTTTTAAAGAAAATATTTTTTGCCATGGCAACGGCTAAAGATGTCAATTAGAAATATGGCAACGGGTGGATTCGTGTACGGCACTCCCAAAATAAGGGAAAGAACAAAAAAAATCTAACTCTTACAGAAATATATTATCTACGGATTTACTTCATTCTTACTTTCCTGTTAATTGAAATACCTATTTTTTCTGTAAAAGGCAGTTTTTGTCACATTTTCTTGCTTTTTTATGAAAGTATCACTACTTTCTTTAAAATAGTTGTTACCATGGCAACCATCTTTGCTATGAGGTAACCATGGCGTTATAAGAATTGTGATTTTTAATTTGATTAAAGAGATGAGATTAAAGAGAAATAGATTGACTTATTTCGGTGTTTACTGCATGTTTTTATGATGTTTTTGATAAAGAATACACGTTCTTTTAAAGGTAATGATAAAAAATAAAAAATTATCATTTATTTATCTAGTTTTTCTTTTAATGGGATACTTCTCCTTTCTAGGGAAAAAAAGTTGCTGCCATAGCAACGATAATAATGTGGCATGAACGTAGTGAAAAAACTTATAATTATCATAGCAATTTGTAATGAGTATGCTACTCAAACTTTCCATCTTTTCATGCTTTTTGATGAAAAAATAATTTTCTTTTAAAAAATAAATGTTACCATGGCAACCGTTATTGCTATGAGGTTGCTGTGACAGTCGGAAATTGTGATTTTTTATTTTATTGAAGCGTGATATGTTTATATTGACTTATTTTGGTGTTTTTAGCATGCGTTTGCGATGTTTAATGAAGAATACATGTTATTTCAAAGAAAATAATTTGTTGCCATGGCAACGGCTAAAGATGTCATTTAGAAATATGGCAACAGGTCGATTCGTGTTTGGCACCGACAAAATAAAGGAAATAGCTCAAAAAATCTCACTACAGTATACAGAAATTTATCATCTATGGACGTATTCTTGCTTTTCTTTCTATCGCAATGCTTATTTTTCTTTAAAAGACAGCTTTTGTCATGTTGTTGCTATAGCAGCAAACATGATGTGAAATTAACATAGTGGAAAAATAAGCTGATAATCTAGATAGTAATTTATGATAAATATTCCCCTCAATCTTGTCATGTTTTCTTGCTTTTTCATGAAAAATATGATTTTTCTTTATAAATAGTTGTTGCCATGGTAACCGTCATTGCTATAAGGTAACCATGACATTATGAAAATTGTATTCTTTCTCAAGTCTAATTAAAAAGGATTTATAATGACATATTTTGGTGTTTACATCATGTTTTTATGATGTTTAATGAAGAATACATGTTCTTTTAAGGAAAATAATGCGTTGCCATGGCAACGGGTGAAGACGTCGGTTAGAAAAATGGCAACAAGTGGATTCGTGTTCAGCATCCCCAAAATAGGGGAAATAGCACAAAAAATCAAAATCTACAGAAAATTTTAAGAACACCCCAATATTGTGACAACTGGCCATCCCTTAACAATATCCATATTGTCAAAATGGTGAACATTAAAGGACAATCCCCTGGGAATGGTCCAAAGTTACACCTACGCTCACGCCCCCTTATTACAAAACACAGATATTAGCAACGCAAATACCGTTGTTCTAGCGTGAATGGTTGTAAAAGTAGTCCCGGCAATACAGCAAATACAATTGTCATCGATGACAAGTTATGAAAATGATAAAAGAAACTTAACTTTACAAGATCTATACACTGAAGAGGGTGCGCATCAAACGGCAACCCTGTGGGATGTGCCAAAAATACTCCACCTTCACGGCAATATAAAAAACATATCATGTTATATAACGCGAATATACATATGTTCCAAACGTACATGTTTTCGAAATTCCATCGTGTCGTATAGCAAAGGCACTTTTGTTTAAAAAAAAATGCAACTAATTAATGAGGAAACATTGCTCTACACTAACTACTTTGTCAAAAAGGTGGACATGCAAAGGTAATCCCTGGGGAGGTGTCTAAATTTACACCTACGCTCACGCCCTTTATGACAAAATACGGATATTAGCAAAGCAAATGCAGATGTTTTAGCGTGAATGGTTTTAAAAGTAGGTCCAGCAATACAGCAAATACACTCTGATATAAATGAAAAGTCATGAAAATGATAGAAGAAGGTTTGCTTTACAAGATCTACACAATAAAGAGGGTGCTAATTGAAGGGTGACCCTGTGGCGTGTGCCCCCAAAATGCCCTTTATCCTCTTGGCAATATAGAAAACATATAATATTATATACAGAGTAACGCGAATATGTATGTTCCAAACGTACATGCTGTCAAAATTCGATCGTGCCTTATAGCAAGGGTATTTTTGTTTTCAAGAAATGCAATGTGATCAATACAGGAGACATTGCTTTACAATACTTATATAGTAAAAAGTGGTGCACATTTAAAGCGGCCCCTTGGGAGGCGCCCAAAGTTACCCCCTCAACCCCGCGTCCCCATATGCAAAACGTGCATTATACCAACGTGAGTACTGTTGTTATGAATGTACTCTTACAGTTACCGCTAATTTGCATTTTATGTAAATTATTTTTGTACGACCAATTCGAAAAGGCATCTATCGTGTTCATTGACCTACAAAATATAAGTTTATACATTTAAATCTTTAAAATTGGGTAACGGGAAGCTGAGATCTGTCAATTTCCTCTCATTTCAGGTGCTAATTTGCATATTCTGCAAATTTTACTATTTTGCCCAGCTGGATTTTTTGGGACTTTTAGTATGGTGTTCAGGAGGCCTCAACGCACTGCAGTGAAATTCCTACTGTTCCAATTAGTAGTGGGTTACCCCCTAAAAATCGCTAGATTGACTGGACTACTAATGAACATTTACCGTTAAAATTTTCCTGTAAACTCCAAAACAGATTTTCATCAAACTTGGCAGATGACATCTTTATGGTGATATGATCTTAATTTGTTTAAATAAGTCCCCCCCCCCCCCCCCCCGCCGAAGGGGGGACGGGGAGGGAGTTGAAGCCTCAGATACCCAAAGTCTGGAATTTTTCATCTTCTTAGTCGAACCTAAAAAGATAGAGGTAAGTTAGTGCTATGAAGACATAAATGACTGAAATTTCATGTTTGATTATGGCGAATCCAGGCGGCCCTAACCGAGAGGGGGAGGGAGTGAGGGGAGGAAGGGAATTTTCTATATTTTCAGCATCTTCTTGAAAAATCTATGACGCATTTTCACCAAACTTGGCAGATAGCATCTTTATGGTGTAATAATCTTAATTTGCTTGAATGAGCTCCCCTCCACACCGCCGAAGGGGGGAGGCTGGGGGAGTTGGAGCCTCAGCGTCCCTAAAGTCTGATTTTTAAAAAAAAATATCTTTTAATCGAAACAGAAAAGATAGAGCTAGTTAGGTTTGTGCTATCAAGGCATTAATGACTGAAATTTCATGTTTGATTATGGCGGATCCAGGGGTGCCCCAATTTGGAGGGGGTTTGAGGGAGAGGAGGGGAATTTTCCACTTTTTCAGTATCTTCTCGAAAAATCTACGACGGATTTTCACCAAACTTGGCAAATAGTATCTTTATGGCGATATGATTTAATTTGTAAAAATAGCCCTCCCCCAACACCGATTAAAGGGGGGTGTGGGGGAGTTTAGACCTAAAAGTCTCAAAGGTCTGAAAATCTTCCTAGTCGAACCGAAAAAGAAAGAGCTTAAGTTAGAGCTATGGAGATATTCATGACTGAAATTTCATGTTTGATTATGACGGATCCAGGGGTGCCCTGAATAGTGGGAGTGGGATGAGGGGAAGGAGGGGAATTGCCTACATTTTCAGCATCTTCTTGAAAAAATTTATGACCGATTTTCACCAAACTTGGCAAATATCATCTTTATGGTGATATAATCTCAATTAATTGTTGAAACGAGTCTTCCCCCTCCCCCTCCCCAACCACTGATGGGGAGGGGGATGGGGGAGTTGAAGCCTCAGGGTCCATAAAGTCTGGAATTTTTCATCTTCTTAGTCGAACCAAAAAAGACAGAGCTAAGTTAGTAATATGAAGCAACGGAGACATTCATGATTGAAATTTCATTTTTGATTATGGCGGATCCAGGGGTGCCCAACTGATTGGGGGCGGGGGAATGTGGGGGGAGGAAGGGAATTTTCTATATTTTCAACATCTTCTTGAAAAAAAAATATGAACACACCACCAAAAGGGGAATGGGGGGGTGTTGAAGCACTACTTAGCTCTATCTGTTTTGGTTCGACTAAGAACATGAAACATTCCAGAAAGGATCCCCCCCTCCTTCGGCGTTGGGGGGGGGGGGCATAATTATATTTAAACAAATTAAGATCATGTCACCATAAATATGTTATTTGCCAAGTTTGGTGAAAATCCGTAATAGATTTTTCAAGAAGATGCTGAAAATATTCCCCTCCTCACCCACCACCTTCTTTCAGGGCACCCCTGGATCCGCTAAAATCAATGACGAAATTTCAGTCATTAATGTCTTCATATAGCACTAACCTAGCTCTATCGCTTTATATTTGACTCAGAAGATAAAAATTCCAGACTTAAAGGACTCGGTGGCAGGCTTCAACTTCCCCATGCCCCCCCCCCCCCCACCACCTTCGGCGGTGTGTGTGTGTGGGGGGGAGTCTCATTTTAACAAATTACAAATTAAGATCATATCACTATAAAGATGCTATTTGCCGTGTTTGGTGAAAATCCGTCATAGATTTTTCAAGAAGATACTGAAAATGTGAAAAATTACCCTCATCCTCCTCGTCCCCCACCCCCAATCAGGGCACCCCTTGATCCGCCATAATCAAACATGAAATTTTAGTCATTATTGTGCTTATAGCACTAACATAGAGCAATCTTTTTGGTTCGACTGAGAAGATGAAAAATTCCAGACTTTAGGGACTCTGAGACTTCAACTCCTCCACCTCCCCCTCCTTTTTTGGTGGGAGGGGGGAGGGGGACTTATTTAAACAAATAAAGATCATAGCACCATAAAGATGCTATTTGCCAAGTTTGGTAAAAATCAGTCAAAGATTTTTCAAGAAGATGCTGGAAATGTGGAAAATCAATTCCTCTCCTCCCCTCACCCCTTTCCCCCTCACCCCTTTCCCCCCAAATCAGGGCACCCCCAGATCCGCCATAATCAAACATGAAATTTCAGCATTAGTGCCTTCATAAAACACTAACTTAGCTCTATTATTTTTTTTATTCGACTACGAAGATAAAAAATTCCAGACTTTAGGGACTTTCAGGCTTCAACTCCCCCATTTCCCCCCCCCCTTCTGCGATAGGGGGAGGGGGTTAGGGCTTATTTTAACAAATTAACAAATTATGTCACCATAAAATGCTATTTGCCAAGTTTTGTGAAAATCCGTCAAAGATCTTTTTTAAAAGATGCTGAAAATGTGAAATATTCCCCTCACCCCTAACCCCCCCCCCCAAAAAAAATAATAATAAGGGCACCCCTGGATCCACCACAATCAATCGTGAAATTTCAGTTATTAGTGCCTTTATATAGCACTAACTTAGCTCTATCTAAGATAAAAAATTCCAGACTGTGGATACTCAGAGGCTTAAACCTCGGGGGGCGGGGAGGGAGGGGGATGTTTTAACAAATTAAGATCATATAACCATAAACATGCTATTAGTCAAGTTTGGTGAAAATCCTTCTCAGATTTTTCAAGAGGATGCTGAAAACTTAGAAAATTCCCTTCCTCCCCCTCACCCCTCCCCCTCCCGATTAGGGACCGCTGGATCCGCAATAATCAACAATGAAATTTCAGTCATTAATGTCTTCATAGCACTAACTTCCCTCTATCTTTTTTGGTTCGACTAAGAAGATGAAAAATTCCAGACTTTAGAGACCCTGAGGCTCAACTCCTCCCTCCCCCTCCCCCTTCGCCGGTGGAGGGAGGGGAAGGGGGGGGGAGACTTATCTAAACAAATTACGATCATATCACCATAAAGATATCTGCCAAGTTTGGTTAAAATCTGCTTTTTTTACAAGAAAATTATAATGGTAAATGTTCATTAGCAATTTTGTTAGACATCGAGATTATCTATATACCATCGGTCCGTAATACCGTTGAAGTACAATACTTAATACTACATGGTTTTTACATTTCCCAGTAGCGTTTTTACAATTCCCGGCAAAATTGAACGTTTTTACATTTCCCGGCGAGACCTTTTACAAATCCTGTTGATGCAATATTCGAGATTTTTACATATCCCGGCGAGACGTTTTTACAATTCCCGGCCCCACATTCCTTCCTTGTCCCGAAGTGGCCCGAGATTACATTCTCACGAGTTGGGGTTTTCTTTACACGGCGTGCAAGGGTTGCCTACGTACACCCGCAGTTGACCCGAGTTAACGCCATCTTACAGTAACGAAATCACCACAGCATAAAAACTACCTACTCTCTATACTATACAATTCCATATCAGTAGACATATATCCACAAGGATTTAACAATGCAGCTATCACTTCGGTGCCTACAGAAAAGAGTTAAACATTTTCACATGCCTATAATCTATATACACAACCATTCTGACTCCGGTTGAGCATTTATTTTGCTTGATAATGCTCCCTTCCGTATATCAAATATCAACATAAAAGCACTTCAGCACTTTGCTTGAAAGTAACCATTACGCCAGTAACCACCATGTATAATCTATTATCCTCTTACGCATGTAACGGTCTTATTAAACAGGTGTGGGGGAAATAACTTCTCTGCATTACACATTATCACAGACAGAATATAATTCAATCTGTTTTCAACTAGCTTGCGCTAGAGACTTTAAAAAGCTGTTCACATATAACATGTCAGTTTACCAAAACCACTTTTCCTTAGCAGAATACAGCTTCAAATAATAACTGTGATATTTGGCAAAAGGGGATATCGTAATAAAACTATTCACTTATAGTTTGACCGGTGACTAAAAGCTGCCGTTACCCGACTTCACATCGTCGGTTCAAGCCGTTTCCAGCAGACCCTGCAGTATCACTGCTGCAACTGCAACTGCTGCAACGATTTTTGTTCGTACTTATAATGAATAGCCATTGAGGTTGTTTCTATGAAGCCAGTATATGTTGTTGTTATCGCCCCTATGTATGAAATCGACTGGGGAATAATTAGCATTGTTCTATGCAAACACCTGTAGCTTCCCCCAGCACAGTGCTGCTCTTCACTGGCAGCCAGACACTGTGTGATTTCAGCAATGTGTTGTTGCTAGGCCAGATTTCTTTACACAGGTTTATGTTCTGTCCAGGTGTTGATAACTCCCTTTTGTCTGTCAGTAGTAGCCCAGATTTTTGAGTAGGGCGTAACGATAGCAGTAGGAAAATCGGGGGAGAAATGACTTGTAATAGGCATTCAAACCGAAGATTACCTGGGCATAACCGACTCGAAATCTTCAAAGAAAATATTGTTTTTATCTCGATATTTCTGCAAGTACTCAGATATCAAACGAATATGACTTCTACCGGGCAGGGTAAAAACAGAGGGCCGCGCGATATGATTTCGCTCCACTTTGCCGTGCAGGTCCTGTCGGCACTGGCAGTGGCACTGCAGTCCAACCCCTGCTGAAGCCCCACCCTAAATAAACCATAGCTAGCCACTTTCGTTACCTCTCTGTAAGCTTCCTTTCCTAGGTTCTCTTCGAAGCCGATGCTCGAGGTGTTTCTGTTTTATAACTCATATGAGCAAATATGGTCGGGATTACATCTGGCTTCAGGAGTTTTCTTGGTTTATAACCGAGAGCCACAGCCTGCACGTCCACGTCAAAACAATGCTTCTCAAAATTTACAGCACGATATCGAGAACGCTTGTAAGTTTTTATGTTCGGCTTTGTTTAGCGAGATTTCTCAGCCATACAGCGCACCCTTCACGATCCTTTTTTGGGTCTGAGATGGAAAAAAGATTTCCCTGGGCAATTTTCTCTACGATTCGAGCAAAATACTTCTTGACACATGATGAAAGATAGCCCGACCAGACGACGCCGAATGCGGTCTCCCCTTTATATTATAGTGTAAATAAATGTGTACAACCGTTTCTACGTACATAGCTACTAGAACATAAACAGCTAACTGCATGCGCGGGCTGCAGCTGCGCTGTGATAGACTGGAAACGCGCGAAGGGCAAACCTAGGTATCTACCGTACTAGTACCGTCCACACGTGTACTGTACGAATATTCTAGGTGTTTCAAAAAACATTTCCCACTTTTGATTCTTAATAATTCAAAAACTATATATCAGATAACGCTGTCATTGATATGAGTGATAGCTGAATAGTGTACAATGCACAATTACATACACACACACACACACACACAGTACATAAAAACAATGTCAAATACTAGTAGCCATCGCCTTCTTCATGCATCCGGGTAACTAAAGAGCGTACCCATAATGGGCAGAACACGGCTGGGAAAAAAGCGATTTTGTTATGCCTCAGTGACGTCTGACTCTCCGCCAAGACTTGCTCATTAGCATATTCACCATGCAGGTTCACACTTTTTCAACCAAAATTTACGAGCTTATTTGGTGATTTGAAAGTTTGTTTTCGGTGAAAGAAGTTCATTAGAGGTACCAACAATAATTTTTTTTTTTTTTACAAATTCGTGAGGACTGCCTCACTTTAAATTAAACAAGACCTTCACGGTTGCACAGTAATATTCGGGCTTGAAAAGTGACCTGAAAACAGAACTGGAAAACAGAAATGGAAGAATGTTTTCAAGGAAAATATCAATTATCTTCAAAACCGGATCCATTTTTGTACTATCTTGAACAGTGAAATTATTTAAACTTTATGGAACGGTGAATTGTTGATAACAAGGTTGTGGAAGATTTGGGAATATTGTGGCAATGACTGCTTGAGCGAAGAATGCAATTTGCACAGTGAACGCAAAGACCCAACTCAAATCGTGCTACAGTACCCTTGTATTCTCTGTTTATTTCGGGTATTCCGAGTAATACTAAAATGTGCATTGTAAATTCTTTGTTACAGGATACTTGACGACACGTGAGGTATTGCAAACCAGTGAAACGCATTGATAATTCTTCTATATAAATGTACTATAAGCTTAGATTACCTTTTCTGGACTTTCGGCATCTCTTGAAAACATGAGTCAAGGACATATTCCAATTTTTTCTCCTTTTTTGGATATCTTTACACCACGTTAACTACCATGTGGCAGCGTTCCATTAAACTTGTTGGTAACTGATAAAAGTTTCAAGCTACTGAATCTTTGCATCTACTTTTCAGAGAGCAAATTTGTCATTGACAAAAAAAAAGCACTGACAAAAACTGATGAAGAATTGATGAAGTACCCCCCCCCCCACCCGTCAGTGCAGATATTTTGTAATCATTGGCTGACTTTCCCCCAGGGCTTTCCAAATGTTCGTGACACTTTTGAAGCCATCATAAAAAAAAATCAATTTTCGTCTTTAAACATGTGATTTTATGCAAGATGTCGATCCAGTATTACAGAAATAAATAATAAATGTATAAAATAAGCAACTTTGGCTAAGCTGGACAATACCCCGTCATGGCCCAATGTGCTTAGGTGCGTGCACATCCGTGCGTTAGCAACCAAGGGTATAGGATAGTGTAGATAGATAAAGTATTGCGACCGTCCTGAGCGTTATGACGATGTGTTCTGCACAGTTCTGCATCTGGAAAGTTGATGGATTCAAAACTAGTCAAGAACACGGGCAGTCACTGCTCTGCTGATGTCCTTCATTTCCTCCATTCTCTATCCCTCACTTTTTATGAATTGTTTGAATTTATTGGTCTAATAGTAAACATATTTCTACTTTTGTCTCAATGTGCATTTTTGTCTCGCTCGCGTAGCGAAAGCGAAAGAAAGGCTTTTCTAATCTGTTATCACAGTCGCCAACACTTTGGCATATTTTTTTTTTTACATCTTCGAGCTTTGAACACCAAATTGACACAACAGGTAAATCACCTAAACGTGCCTGTCAGTTTCGGATATTAGTCTGTCCGACGAGGTCAAATATCAAAAAGTAAAGGAACTTAATTTACTTAATAAGCGGTGTATTTTGGTACTCTCAAAAACTTTGAGGTATGACAACTTAACATCACATGTGCATCACCTAAAGATGCCGGTC
This sequence comes from Diadema antillarum, assembly GCF_040938485.1. Lineage (NCBI taxonomy): Eukaryota > Metazoa > Echinodermata > Echinoidea > Diadematoida > Diadematidae > Diadema > Diadema antillarum. Next base: position 519,248 of record NW_027271803.1, on the reverse strand, counting down.
AAATTTGATTACGGCTCAGAGGTCTGACAATGCAATGTACCATGTACTTTAATACCTTGCTAAGTACTGTACTCTCAATATGTCATTGTTGAAGTACAAGTCGAAGTACAAACCCAAGGACCCTAACATTTGTACCCTTCAAGTGTCTTGCATTCAGTTAAAATTGCCTATAATGCTGATCACTCACTCATCTTGTTTATTTTAAGATATGTAAATTTAATTATGTTGGTCTTTCTCATTCAACCAGGCTTGAAGTTAGAAAGTTGGCACCATTCATATTGCTCACGCACTATTGTTTATAGCAATTTTTGCTTCAAGTACGTTTTGAAAGCTTTCATTTCCATCAACTATATGTGTTGTATTTATTTTCTAAAACTTTGTTGTTATCATACGTGTCCCAAAACAGAACACAAAAAAAAAAGTAATCAGCAGGTGTCAAAAATTCAACGAAGTGTGTTGTGAGTCGTTTTATGTGATCTGTGTCCAGGTGGAGGTGCCTGGCAACATCTTTCAGTCAATGCGGAAACAGCAGTGATGTACTTTGCCAGTGTAAAGTACTCTTGCTATGTACTTTATATTACAGCTGACTGCAAAAGGGCTGTATATCACTCATTTTTCATGTTTTACTCATCGTTTGCATGTATGAGATGTTTTTCCCCTGCTAATTTGTTAATTTCTTCAAATATCCCCCAAAACGAGAGTAATCAACATGTATCAAGAGTACAAAAGAGTGCGATGTGATGATGTGATCTGCATCCAAGACACGGTTGCCGACCAACATCTTCCACTCAACGCAAGAACAGTGACATACACACATGAGCAATGTAATGCTATCAATATACTGATTTATTTGCCGCTTCTTCAGATCTTTATAATATACCCCTGCATGGAACTTGTGTCAAGTTACCCAACCAAATAAAATTCTAATAACATACGTTGTAATGATGAGATACAGTATATTTGTCTCACTTCCCTCAGAACGAACGGGATTCCAGCTAAGGCCAGTTGCAGGCTATTTGAGTTCCAGAGATTTTTTGGCTGGTCTTGCGTTTCGACTTTTTCACTGCACCCAGTACATCCGTCATTCTTCCGACCCCCTGTACACACCAGAACCGTAAGAAGCTTCTGAATTAATCTGGCACCGCACACTGTCGATAAATTTACTGAACGAATTTCATACGCTTAGCTATAGTTATGGCGTTAGAGAGGTCTATTCATGAAAAAACTCTGCTGAGGAATGGAATGATGTTCCATGGTTTTCTATGATAATTTTCTGTTGTTCAGTCGATTTTGTCTCGAAGGTCCACTCACCTTTCAGTAACTTAGCGAGATGAATTATGAATGTCATAGGTATATTCGTGATATCTGCCAATATTCGAATGATTTATTTCATTGCGAACATTTCATATAACGCTAAGATCCACAGAACTAATGGTAAAACCGTGATGCTATGTCAGTACTCAACTACGTTCGATAAAACACTTACATTTCAACAACAAATCATCACAATCTGTATAGTCCCTTCTACCCACCGTGAGGTCTTGCATGTTCATTGTGGTGACAGAGGCCACGGAGAATGTCTAACCGTGAATAAGATCATTTCGGCTATTTGATAGTATGTACATTGATGCCTTCTGTTCCCTCACACTCACAGCGACTGCTGCCATGAGCTTCTTGGACATATACCACTGCTGGCCGATAAGAGCTTCGCTCAGTTCTCTCAGGTAAGATTAATGTAAGAACAAGAAAGAAATGAAGATGTGATGTGCTAATTCCTGAACAAAAAGCGAGTTAAAATTTGTAAAACCCTACCTGGGTTCATCTACAGGTCGCTTTGTTCTTGTTTGAAATGTTATTGGATTAAGAAAAATCAGTTAAATACGACATGACCGCAGAATAGCGAAAAGTTATCAAAATGTAGATATTCCTGTCAAAGAATATCTAAACAGAATTGTTCTTGTACTTGCAAAATACCCTAAACTGTACTTTCTTTTCAACAGGAAATTGGACTTGCCTCTCTTGGAGCAAGTGACGAAGAAATACACAAACTCGCAACGGTAAGCACCAGACCCTCCGGCGATACCTCAAGGCATAACAAAGGATCAGGGTGTTTTTCTGTCTGACTTTTTGCTTCAAAGTCTTATATATATTACAAACACTATAAAAAGTACACGGGTGGTTCTTCTTTTTTTTTTCTCACTGCCTCACTACAACTTTTACTTTCTTCCTTCTTCTTTTTTTTTTCGTCTTATCTAAAGTTTTTTTTTTTCCTCCCCGCACATCAATGATACCACATTTGTGAGATTTGTCATATGGATTGACTACCAGATATGATAACTTAGCAATCAAAGCGTCCACATTAGAAGGCACATTTATTGGCATGGTACTTTTGATAGGTACAAGAAAAATAATCCAATATCATAAGCAAAGAAAATACCAACAAACATCAGAATTGCAAAACGATCCATAAATAGGTTAAAACACTCGCAAAAATCATTCGTTCTCTTGAATGACACTGAGAAACACTTTCTAAGCCGGATTTTTTAATTGGAAAAGAAAGAGCGTTTGAAATCCTGATAGGGCATATAAAAATGCAGATAACATACTAACACCTAAACCAAACATGAACAAAATGCAATATCAACTGAAGCATTTTTTTTTCTTATGCATTTATGTACGTACTTCCGAATTTTCTTCAGCGCGGAGCAAACCTGGAGCAAAATCTATTTGCATCTGTAATAGTTGTAATATTATTCACAAAATTTCACCCAAATCAAAATGTAGTTGTTACTCACATCTCTGTGTATTTTCCCCCAGTGCTACTTCTTCACAGTGGAGTTCGGTTTGTGTATGCAGAACGGACAAACCAGAGCTTACGGGGCAGGTCTCTTGTCTTCGATTGGTGAACTGAAGGTGAGTTGACCGCAAGAGCGTCTTTCCCCTACAACGGGGCCACTGTACAAGTAATATACACATACACATACACACAAGCTTGGATTAATGCGCATTGTGAGGTTGGGGTCATCATATAGGGTATTTGTGGGATTTAATAGGGAGAAATCAAGTCCTACATTATGCTGGGAAAGATTGTAGACAAAAATTAGATGATTGTGACCGTCACAATGATTGTCATGTTTGTTTAAAGAAAGCATAGGTATTCTGCAGTAAGGGATGATCAGTGTCGAGGGTCTTCGATGAAAAAACATGTGTATCAAAGTTTCATTTTGAGACACCATAGGGTCATTTTATGGTTAACTGTCACTACGTAAACACTCATCGTGAGCAAAACGATTCATAATTCACTTTAATATTCTTGTAAGTAATTGACTGAAGAGGTTTCCCTGCAACCCTTCACACTGTTTGCAACGTAATAATATGAACTTAAACAAAAGCCGAACACAACGTGCCAACATTTGTTAGTACAATAATGTGCAAAGGTCTGAGGTTTTGTGGGATACAACGTCATGGTTTTGCTGTCACTTAAGATGCCAAGACGACTTTTCAAACTTACCTAGGCACATTCTGTAGGACGAAAAAGAGAGAGACTTGTTTAATTCCGCTGGTTTAGGTGTTTTATTCAGGGAAGAAATTCCACTGAGATTCCAATTAGAAGCTTACGATACAGCTTGAATTTGTTCTTGATCAGTTTAAGCTTCAGCATTAAAATAATCGTATTGAGCTACCCCCGTGTATGCTCATAAGAGTTATGATTTAATAATCAGATTAGAAATAGTTTCAGAAACTTTTATCGGTGGTCTATTACAATATGGTGTGAGTTACGGAAGTGTCGTGGCTCAGTAGATAGAGGAGCCATTGTTAACTTGGTGGATAAGTCAACGAACTGTTAGGCTGAAGTCCGTGACTCGGAGTCCCTAGATGTAGTGGTTGTGCCCCTGGGCAGGGCACTTTATCTTCATTGCCTATAGTGGTACCTCGGAGGGGACTTCAAGCCATCGGGCCAGTGATTACTTGTTCACAGGCAGTTACTAATTTCTTTGGAGCCACGTTTTAAACAAATCATAATAGAAATAGAAATACCATTCTTGAAGGTTGTTATATCAATGTTTCTTTTTTCATACCCTTTACATTATGAAGTTTGTGCAGCATATTCCTTTAGCTCTGTGCTGATGTAGACTTTGATTTATTTGTTTGTTGTTCTGTTTTGTTTTTAACTCTCATTTCCAAAACTAGTTGGTATGTAAGATGTTTTATGCTTTCGCTAGTTCACATTTCATAACTTAAATCAAACCGTGGCTAGTTTGATCATCCTTGGTGTTATCTTCCATAGCATGCCCTCTCCCCCAACGCCAGGGTGCTGCCATTTCATCCTGACGTTACATCCAAACAAAAGTGCTTGATTACCACGTATCAAGATGTCTACTTCATATCGAAAAGCTTCGAGGAAGCAAAGCAGCATATGAGGTGAGATTACCAGTTTACAATATGACCTGTTTTCCCTTTTCTTGCTGGGTCGTCAACTGCTTTCCTGACGTTATGTTCGTTGCTTTCATATATGTATACTCGTGTACTAACCATTTACTTGATACTGTAGACTAACATTGAGTGTTTAGATAAAGAACTACCATGCAAATTAAGTCCAGTACAGTTCTGTAGTTGGAGGGAGGGGACTGAATGGGGAATCGTCTCCACTCTTACAAAGGTCACAAACGCTTAGTAAATGGTACCTTCCTGATAAAGTTTTCTTGAGGGTGACTCTTTTTTGTCAGCGATTATTAAGCAATAAGTTGGTACATGTCTTTCTTTGTTCATGTTGAGGAGGTGGGGTCAGTTATGTATTAATGCTCTTTCCATTAGTCAAAACAGAACTCACCATGTAAACAGCATTGACTTTTCCGCAGCGATACATGAAGTCAAAGACGATTCCTCACTCATCTCAGTAAAAGTTTCTGCAAGGACAATTCTTGTGGTTTCATGAATAATGGAAGAATCACTAATTTCATATTCATGAAATTCTTCCGTCGAGATGGTTTTATTGTAAGTGATTGACAAATTGTCCTACCTTGACGTAAGTATTTACGTCGATATAGAGCAATTTGTCGATCAGTTGCAACAACAAGTTTATACATCTATTTCATATGTTTTTCACTACTACATCTATTACATCTTCAAAGTGACCGTACACGCCGTGATGAGAAGGGTCTATGTAATAATCATTAATTAAGAGAACATTGGATAATTTAAAAAATACATCTTAAATATATATACATGTGTATATTTTAAGTGGTACCCCACCAAGTGTTCTCATCTTTATTGATAATTATATATATATATATATATATATATATATATATATATATATATATATATATATATGTAGTGTGTGTGTGTGTGTGTGAAAGGTGTGTTTTCAGTTGTTAAACCCCTAGGCCGTCGAATCTTAGTAGTGTGTAGGTGAGAGGAAGGATGAGACAATAGACGTAGCTTGAATCCTCACAGTTTGATTTTTATTCTCAAGCTGTATCTGTAACTTTTCTGTATCCATCATCATTATTTTGTTCGATTTCTTTGATCCACAGTCTTGATAAAGGGCAGGGCCCGAAAGGTTGAGAATAAAAATCAAACTGTGAGGATTCAAGCTACGTCTATCGTCTCTTCCTTCCTCTCACCTATATGCATATATATATATATATATATATATATATATATATATGAAAATTTGTGAAAATTCGCACTGTCATCCCTGAAGAAGAGGAAGGATCCTCGAAAATTCGGATTATTCAGTAAATCAAGACTGGCTATCAATACATTCCCTGCATTCCTCTGTTGTGACTTTATTATTGATATATATATATATATATATATATATATATGTAAACTTCACTTCCTTGCTTAACCTCATTTTCAACAGGGAATTTGCAGCCACCATTAAGCGTCCATTCGAAGTACGCTATGACCCTTACACATCGAGTGTCCAGGTCCTGAACTCTCCCCGCGACGTGTGCAATGTCATCAATTCCGTTAGAGACGAACTCATGGTCCTCACCCATGCTCTAACCAAGCTACAAAGCAGATTTGACAAGTAGATTGAAAAGCGGTTCTGGTAAATGTATTATGCACGATGACAACAATTTATTCATGTTCTTGATATTGATACCAGAAAATACAATGTAACCATAAGAACTACCTTTAGAGTCAGATTAATCTGAGATTTTATACAGGTTTGCCATCTTTACACTAATTTAAGATGGTAGAGAATAGGAAGACGTCAGAGGAAGCTCTATTATCAATTTAATAGCTCAAGATGGAAAAAGTCACTACAGTCATTTCGTATACAGTGATGAAATTGATCATAAAGCAGGAAAAATTCCATGATGTACCTCAGTCGGTGGTTTCGTGCATTCCGACAAAGAGGCGAAATTTGACTTGAAAATTGTCTTCGATAAAGGAACGTACTGTAAAACTTGGTATGGAGTCATTGCGACATACTTAAGCATTAGGTAATATTTGACATTTTGATAAGATGATTGTGGGTATGTATTACAATAAGTTAGAGTGCATCCGATGACAGAATTCTCGAATTTTTCAGAGGGATTATTTATCAAATACAAAATGAGGAATGACAAAATACATGCTCCTACTAACGTGACAAGTTTCATTATTCATGATACATATGATAAGCATGCCAAATACATATCCATGTGGAAAAACAAACGTATCATACGTAGCATTTCTGCTGCTCAAAATTCCTCCACATGTACGGTATATTGCAAAAAAAAAAAGAAGAGAAATCCATTATCTTGAACAGGTATTTGCTTCATCCAAACACTAAAATACTTCTTGTTTTTCTGAGTTCTCGGGAGGGATTATCAAAGCAGTGGTGGTGTGACTTATATAAGTATATTAAGGGTGCTACGATATATAGTGCAACCGTGCATGCAGAGTATTTGGGCAAATCTAAAATTCCAAACATGACTTCAAAATTTAGTTGGATGAAGTTCAGATTACTAGTAGTGCTATGATAAATTCAGATAGAAATGCATATGTTTCTGCCCAGATAAATTGTCCTCTTTACATGAAATAAAGTGATGTTTGCGTTCCCAATATAGTCTGATTTAATTCTAAGGGATTATTTATGAAATACAAAATGAGGAATGACAAAATACATGCGCCTATTAATGTGACGTTTCATTATTCATGATACATATGGTAAGCATGCCAAATACATATCCATGTGGTAAAACAAACGTAGCATACGTAGCATTTCTGCTGCTGAAAATTCCTCCACATGTACGGTATATTGCCAAAAAAAGAGAAATCCATTATCTTGAACAAGTATTTGCTTCATCCAAACACTAAAATACTTCTTGTTTTTCTGAGCTCTCGGGAGGGATTATCAAAGCAGTGATGGTGTGACTTATATAAGTATATTAAGGGTGCTACGATATATAGTGCAACCGTGCATGCAGAGTATTTAGGCAAATTTAAAATTCCAAACATGACTTCAAAATTTAGTTGGATGAAGTTCAGATTACTAGTAGTGCAATGATAAATTCAAATAGAAATGCATATGTTTCTGCCCAGAAAAATTTTTCCTCTCTTTACATGAAATAAAGTGATGTTTGCGTTCCCAATATGGTGTGATTTAATTCTAAGGGATATTAGACAGGGCAGAGCCAGGCAAAAACTGCCTTTTTTTTCCAGTCAAGGTTTTCTCATTTGATTCTGGTACTTTAGACTATACTTAACAAAATAAGCTTCTGCGCCATCTGGAAATCTGTCCCGAATCCAAGATGGCCGCCAAAAATCCAAAATGGCCGCCAGAGGACCTAAAAAGTGCCTTCTGTGGTTAAGATTTGTCTGGGGATGGTTTGTTTTTTACTCTATTTGATGATAAATGGTAAGAGAAATAAGATTCAGTGGATTTAGATTAGAATCAGTTTCTTTTTTATTGCGAAAATCCAACATGGCCGCCAGACGCAGCTCCCGAAATTAATAAATGTCATAATAACCGGAGGGCCAAACCCTAAAAACTCGCTTACTTAACGAGTGAGTTCCACTCTCTCTACAAACTAAGTAGACCATGCTTATTTTCAAATTTTTATTGTAACAAACAACATTCCACTGGTCTACCTCAAAAAATTTGTTGCGAAAGCCTCCAAATCCAATATGGCGTCCAAGATGGCCGCCATATTTATTGAATTTGCTATTTGAAAGATAGAATTTGATAGAAACATCAGATTTCAACAAATGTGATATCATATGAAAGAAAATAAAATTTCCTACAAGTTGATACCAATTTTGTGGGAGATTGTGATAACTGGATTGAGATTTTAAGGAAAAATACTAATTTTTTGATATTTTTCTTAAATAAGGAAAATCATGAAAATGCTTGATTCAGCATAAATCAGAAAAAGACTGAAGGATTATCTTGAAACATTTTTAAGAATTTTGTTTAACATATAATTAATATTTGGAGAAAATTAGGGGTCAGTACCATATGCGGTTCAGGAGTTATAATGTCTCAAACTTGAAAACTCACTATGTAAAAATTTCCACTTTAGCTGTGACAAGACCTTGTTGGTCGTAAAGAGAGTCTGCACGCGCCAAGACTACTACACGCACCACTGGCACTGACGATTGTAGCAGTGCCGGTGGTGCGTGTAGTAGTCTTGGTGCGCGCAGACTTTTTTGACAAACAAGAGTTTGTGCCTTCAAACTAACTTTTCATACCAGTGGTAGCTCAGGTGACACCGATCGCTATCATTTCAAAGTAGATTGTTCTGGAGCAGATGAGATGAAGCAAAAAATGTCTTTCAAATAGAGGTAGAAGCTTGAAACAACCATGCTATAGAAAGTTTAAAACAAAATTTGGATCAATCACTCAAAAACTTCAAGATTGCAGGCCATCAAAGCTGACATAGTTTATTGCGCCAAATTAAATGTATTATTTTAATTTTGGTACAATTTTGGCTGTTGTGCTATCTATTTATAGTTTTTATATATTTTGAACATTGTAGCGCTATTTCAAACCGTTATGGGTTTTTATGGAGATATTTTTAAAACCAGTGATATTCTACTCCGAAAAAGAAAAAAAAAATCGAGTAGAAGTTTCATTTTTGGAGGAGTTAATAATGAAAATCAGTAAATTTAAAGTAAAATTGGAGTAAATTTTGAGTGAAAATTTTCATTTTCACTCATTTTAGAGTGACCTTAGGGATCACTCGTCACTCTTTGAGTGATCCCTGAGATCACTCTATAAAAGGAATGAAAAAGAACATTTCCACTCTCGAGTGATCCTGATATCTAAAATGTGAAAGCATCTACCAATGGCATTAGTTCAATTCAATTTTGACACTATAACCCACATGAAATCAGCCTAAAACGATGTAAGAAAAATCTATTCCCAGTGAATACACTTTCAGCATGCTTATTTGTAAATTCAATTCAATTCAATTCAATTCAATGTTTTATTTCATTTTTCGACAAGAACATATAAACATCACTTCTTTTTTGGTAACAGAAAATCAGGTGCTCAAAACTATGTAGGATGAAAAGAATACAATAATTGTAGCACCTTACAATCATTACAGATTATCATAAAACTCGAGTGATTTGAAGTAAGTAAACATTGTGGATAATTCGAAAAATGGAGGGGCCCACTAAAAAGACAAGTCTTGTAGAATGTGGGCCCCTCAGAAATGTGAATATACAGCATGAATAATAATTTTGGACAGTGTTATATGAACAATATACTGAGAAGTAATTTCGCACAACACATTTAAAAGCAACTTTGAGAAATTGCCGCCATGTCGGATTTTTCGGGGGGGGGGGTGCTCGGATCAGAAGGGCTTTCAAGGACATGTCCGGATCAGATATAGGTTTTCCCGGCCAATTTCGCGCTTTTGTCAGTCCATTTCCTAATTGCTGCATTCAATTTAGCGAAATTTAGCGTAGATGACATGTTCGGTAGTTCAATTTTATGATCTCTTCATTCAAATTCATTTTGGAGCATTCAAATTACCTTTAGCCTCATTCTAATTAACACTTTTTCAATTGAAATTCGTAAAACAAGCACCATTTCGTTATTCGTTCATTCAATTTAGTATGATAAGGTCACGTGATCACGGACATGCCGCACTCGTTCATTCAAATTCATTTTTGGGCATCCAATTTAACATCTTTTGCAGTCAATTTAGCACGCATGTTTATGCTTTGGTTCTTTCTTTCTTTTTTTTGTCAACGCAGTTATTGTTTTGCAAGCGTCATTACATTTCATATTTTCGTACTTATTTTAGAGATTTTGGCAACTGTTTTTTTTTTCTTCAATGTGCTTAGTGATTCTTCCAGTCCGAAGATATAGTGCATCGTGTGTACATGGCCACAACTTATCTGACCCTTGAGTGCTTTATTCCGAGTGTGTCGGCCAGTTCTAGGAAGTCAAGGTTATGATCATCAAATGTTCCTATAATTCTTTTTCTGTCTTCTTGAGAAATACGTCTGTATCTAACTTGTGCTGTCATGACTGTAAGAAGATGAAGTTAATCTGTAGTATTGGTACATGTAGGCCTAAAATGACATGTATGAAAGAAAAGGGGCGTTACAGAACAACAAACTCGAGTTATATATGGTAAAAAATATGATACTTTTACTGCTTAACAGCGCGTGGATGAAACAAAAAGTCACATAGAAATACGCGTTTAAATGTTATCACCTTTTCAAAAGAGAAATAACATGACGTTAATTTGAATGAACATGTTAGGAATTTGACTGCCCATACGCGAAATTGAATGACTGAAATACCCCTTTCGGCCAGTGTTGGCGAATTTGAATGACTGAAGAGCACGTGCCAATTTGAATGCTCGTTTTACGAATTCGAAAGGCACATGTGCAAATTTCATTGATCGAAATGCTAAATTGAACGACCAACTTGCAATTTCGAATGACAGAATGTGCAGTGACGACGATTTTCGCTAAATTGAATGAACCTTTTATCAAATGGACTGACAAAAGTGCGAAATTGGCCGGGAAAACCTATATTACACATATTCCATCATTATTCACGTTTCTACAACAGCAGAGTAACATACAAGTACAAAAGCATATCTTTGATACAGAAGCATTTCTTTTTTTAAATCAAAGATCGGGCCTTACCCAAACACTAAAATGAGCTCCACCCCCCCCCCCAAAATGAAATAAATAAATAAATAAATAAACCCTCAATATGGTTTAAACAAGGACAATAATGATAGACAGGAATACAAGAAATTCTAAAAATATATCAAATTATTAATCAAGATTTGACTCTGACGCAACACACTAAAGGTATCGTTTACCATTGGAAGAGATATCACATTCGATTTATATGTGCAGGTTAGTTGTATCACAAAACATTCTACCATGTAAAAAAAAAATATATATATATATATAATGAAGCCTAAAACATGCGGAGATATCACCATTTCTTTTCAAGAAACCATAACATTGATAACTGTTGACAGCTTTGTATAAAAAACTAGAAATGTCGCTACGGCGACTGGTATGCCTCCGCCATAATGCATGGTTCTCCTAATAGGTCTATAGTACAATGTCTTGACAATGTGTGATGACAGTTTCACACAATTGGCAAAATATTAAAATAACAGGTTTGCCACAAATCAATGTCTTGACAATGTGTGATGACAGTTTCACACAATTGGCAAAATATTAAAATGACAGGTTTGCCACAAATGTGCTGAATGTTCACTTTCCTAGAACTAGGTTCAATTGGATGAATGATTAAAACGTCAGAGTGCAGGTATTTGGGGAACTGATGATTTTTACTTGACTTTTGACCCTTTTATAAGTTTATGCATTGAGTAATTTTCAAGGTATTGAGAAAAAGTATAATTTCAGTATCAAATGGTAAAATAGCATTATCTAAACCTGGCCTTTGACCTTTGACCTCACAGTTCCAAAGAGAATCACTGTCAGGTAGAACATGCATAAATATCTAAGTTTCATGATGATACCTTGAGTTACTTTCGAGATATGGAGGAAAAAGTGCAATTAAGCACTTTCACTTGACCTTTGACCTTTTGACTTTTGACCTTTTGGCAAAAACTTCCCACAGAATATATATTTGGTAATACATGCATACATCAAGTTAAAAAAACAAACCTTCAGGCATTGCATAAATATAAGTAGTGATATTTTGAGGAGTTGACCTTGACCTTTGACCCCTGACCTTTGACCCATGACCCCCAACTTTCCTAGATAATCAATGCCCATCGGTACAAGCATATATATACTAAGTTCCATGAAGATACCTTTAACCATTTGCGAGATATGGAGAAAAACATGGAATTTCAACCTTTTTTTCACAAAATAACCTGTGACCTTTGATCTTTGACCCCATGACCCTAAAATCCAAGCAAAGTATTATCCCCCAGGATGTACCCTTATACCAAGTTTGATGTCAAACCACCGCACGGTTCTTGAGATATCGACAAAAACAAAACGGGACGGACGTCCGGACGTACGGACGACCCGAAAACATAATGCCTCCGGCCACTTCGTTGGCGGAGGCATGAAACATATCAGAACAATCTACTTTGAAATAATAACGATCAGCGTCACCTGAGCTACCACGTGGTATGAAAAGTTAGTTTGCAGGCACAAACTCTTGTTTGTCAAAAAAGTCTGCGCGCACCAAGACTACTACACGCACCACCGGCACTGCTGCAAGCGTCAGTGCCAGTGGTGCATGTAGTAGTCTTGGCGCGTGCAGACTCTCTTCACGACCAACAAGGTCTTGTCACAGCTAAAGTGGAAATTTTTACATAGTGAGTTTTCAAGTTTGAGACATTATAACTCCTGAACCGCAAATGGTACTGACCCCTAATTTTCTCCAAATATTAATTATATGCCAAGCAAAATTCTTAAAAACGTTTCAAGATAATCCAGTCTTTTTCTGACTTATGCTGAATCAAGCATTTTCATGATTTCCCTTTTTTCAGAAAAATATCAAAAAATGAGTGTTTTTCCTTTATATCTCAATTCAGTTATCACAATCGCCCACAAAAGTGGTATCAACTTGTAGGAAATGTTATTTTCTTTCATATGATATCACATTTGTTGAAATCTGATGTTTCTATCAAATTCTATCTTTCAAATAGCAAATTCAGTAAATATGGCGGCCATCTTGGACGCCATATTGGATTTGGAGGCTTTCGCAACATATTTTTTTAGGTAGACCAGTGGAATGTTGTTTGTTACAATAAAAATTTGAAAATAAGCATGGTCTACTTAGTTTGTAGAGAGAGTGGAACTCACTTGTTAAGTAAGCAAGTTTTTAGGGTTTGGCCCTCCGGTTATTATGACATTTATTAATTTCGGGAGCTGCGTCTGGCGGCCATGTTGGATTTTCGCAATAAAAAAGAAACTGATTCTAATTTTAATTCACTGAATCTTAAACCTCTTACCATTTATCATCAAATAGAGTAAAAAAAACCCATCCCCGACAAATCTTAACTACAGAAGGCACTTTTTAGGTCCTCTGGCGGCCATTTTGGATATTTGGCGGCCATCTTGGATTTGGGACAGATTTCAAGATGGCGCAGAAGCTTATTTTGTTAAGTATGGTCTAAAGTACCAGAATCAAGTGAGAAAACCTTGACTGGAAAAAAGGCAGTTTTTGCCTGGCTCTGCCCTGTCTATATTTGCTTGCGCATAATATATCACATTTTATTTTTCCTCTCGCATTTCATATTATTACCTCAAATGTAACATAAACTTGGATGAAATTTGTATCCCCTATGACACAGACAAGTTTGAATCGTCCCTTGATTCCTCCTTTACTGAATTCACAGTGTACCCCCTATGAATGGTCCGAATGCCAAAGCCAGATTTGGGCCTTCTAATACCTTGTTTTACCGTCCACCAAATTATTTTTTTTTATGGTTTCACCATATTTCGGGGTGGTGAATCCAAATCTTGATGATGCAACTATTGCATCATTGAGGGTTTTTAGGTATTCAATATGGCCACCACAATGACAGCGAAAATCGGACATTCCCATGGTGAATAATTGAAAACAATAGATGGTTTAACCCTATTTCAAGGGTCCTGAATCCGAATGTGGATAATTCAACTATTGCATCCTTGGTGGTTTCGAGATATTTAAGATGGCCGCCAAAAGCGGAAGTTCCTATGTATTACCTTCTAAATGGTGAAGACGTAAAAAAAAAAAATAAATGAAAGGTTATACCCTATTTCGAGGGTGTTTGAACCGAAGCTGGATGATGCAACTCTTGCATCCTTGAAGGTTTCGACATATTCAAGGTGGGCGCCAAAAACTTAAACTCCTATGTATTTCCTTCTAAATGGTGAAAAAATAAGGTTTTTACACTATTTCAAGGGTGCTTGGAACCGAATCTGGATGATGCAACTCTTGAATCTCAGCAGGTTTTGCAATATCAAAGCAGTGGTGGTGTGACTTATATAAGTATATTAAGGGTGCTACTATATATAGTTCAACCGTGCATGCAGAGTATATAGGCAAATTTAAAATTCTAAACATGACATGACAAAATTTAATTGGATGAAGTTCAGATTACTAGTAGTGCAATGATAAATTCAGATAGAAATGCATATGTTTCTGCTCAGATAAATTGTTCTTCTCTTAACATAAAATAAAGTGATGTTTGCGTTCCCAATATGGTCTGATTTAATTCTAAGGGATATTGCTTGCGCATAATCCTCTCGCATTTCATATTATTACCTCAAATGTAACATATCTTGGATGAAATTTGTTTCTCCTATGACACAGACAAGTTTGAATCATCCCTTGATTTCCTCCTTTACTGAATTCACAGTCTACCCCCTATGAATAATCCGAATGCCAAAGCCAGATTTGGGCTTTTATCTTGTTTTACCGTCCACTAAATGATTTTTTATTGTTTCACCATATTTCGGGGTGATTGAATCCAAATCTGGATGATGCAACTATTGCATCATTGAGGGTTTTGAGGTATTCAATATATACAATATACAATGACAGCGAAAATGGGACATTCCCATGGTGAATAATTGAAAACAATAGATGGCTTAACCCTATTTCAAGGATCCTGAAGCCGAATGTGGATGATGCAACTATTCCATCCTTGGTCATGGGCGTCACCAGGGGGGTGCCGTTCGGTGCGGACGCACCCCCTTCAGATCCTTTAAAAAAAAACAAAAAAACAACTAGAGAAGCACTCTGAGAGCGCAGACCTCCGCCAAGCATGCAAATCATTTTTGTTCTTCCATAGAGATATCAGTGATTTCCACCCATACGTACTTACAGCATTGTGTCCTGAAAGTTGCCTGTTTTCCCAATATAGAAGCCTTTGTTACGTCATAAACCCTCAGCTGCACGGCGCGCCTCACCCTAACAGAAACTAGAGCACGCACTTTAGTGCGCGCATGCAAACCTCAAATACGCGCAGCCTGGACTCCCAAGTTCATTGACCCTACCTGCCAAAATATCAAAAAACCTTCATAAATTCCCCCAAAATTATTGGATCACTACCAAAAGTTAATCGTTTCTTACTTGTGTCATTCTCAACCTTTCCTGCAAGTTTCATCCTAATCCGTTGACTACTTTTTGAGTTATTTTGCACACGGACAAACTAACTAACTAACTAACGAACGAACGCACAAACCAACGGTAACGAAAATATAACCTCCTCCCTTGGCGGAGGTAAAAATCACGACTTGAGTCTGCGAGTGACCTTACCACACCGGACGCTAAATAATTATTCTTGGGTATTTTTATTTATTTCTTTTTTTTCACCAACGACAAAAAAAAAAAATGTGGGCAAAAAAATCCCACACCACCGCATAATATATTATTATAATTTTGTCCCCCCCCATAATTAATAGTTCCCGAAATGAGAAGATTTTCTTGCTTTTTGACAGAAAGAAAATTGCCCCGTAAAAATATTTGCCCCACCCAACATGATAATAGCGAGACCCTTATAACGCGCACATTTCTACCTTAAAAAAAAAAGATACTCAAGACGCTATAGAACAGAGTACATATTGTGTCACGTTACAACAGTATCACAGAAAATAATAAGACAATAAACCAACAAACGATAGGTACGTATATAGATACGTACACATACTATACATACAGGTATACAATATTGTCAATTTAAATTCAAAATATGTCTTGAGATTCTTCTTGAAACCATCAATGGAAGATGCTTCTCTAGGCCATTCCATAGTTTTGGGCCCATATATGAAAGAGCCCGATCCCCCCAATTATACTTGATTCGAGGTACCTGTAATTTTAGCGAGTTTGATGAACAGAGATTACGTGGTGGTTGGTGAAGATGAAGAGTATTTTGAAAGTAGACAGGGGCAAATTTGTGCAATGTGCGGTAAACAAGAAGAAGAATCTTGAAGTTAATACGTTTTTCTACAGGAAGCCAGTGTAGGGACCGAAGTATTAGGGTAGTATGCACAGTTTTCTTCTTGAAAGTAAGTAATCTAGCGGCACAATTCTGAAGACCTTGCAGTTTACTGAGTTCTTTTTGTGGAGGGCTGCAAAACAGAGAATTGCAGAAATCTAGACGAGACGAAATAAGAGCATGCATCAGTTTTTCTGCTGCTGATCTAGTTATCTAGTTAAATATCTCCGAATATCTGTTTTTGAATGCCATTTTACCGGCCGTCTTGAATATCTCAAAACCCGAAGGATACAAGAGGTGCATTACCCAGATTCTGACTCAGCAACCCTGAAATAGGGTGAAAAAATTAGTATACGGGGGAACAAAAAGATTCAGCCTCTGGCACTCACACTAGAATGTAAGTCCGCTTTACTCGTCAAGTTTTCGACTGTACTACCGCCTTGGATGTATTTCGTCAGAACGATCTTCCCCTACAGAAAAACAAATGGTAAGGAGGGGCCGCATCCAGTATCATTTTGAAAACAATCCGTTTTAAAAATTTCTCGACCCAATGAAAAGTTCTTCTCATTTTATTTATTTCTGTACTTTTCCAAACAAATAAAAGAGGAAAACGTATTATTAGAAAATGGAAAAAACCCGCAAGAGATTTATTTTGATATTGTTTGATATTGCTGGAGGTCTCATTAAAAGATTTGATTCTCGAGACGTGTGTCTAAACTGAACCATAAAACAGCCGAGGAGAGAGTATTCGAAAGTGGTACTGGAGTGCGAAGTTGAACTTAGTGAATCTTATGTTTTTGTGTGTATGCATATTTGTGAAATTGTTCGTTTCTCTTTTTGTGTTTGTGTGATTGTGTGTCTCCTCTTCTGGGTGTAATGTGCCTATAATGAGTGTTTTACGATCAGAAAGGAGGGAGAGTCTGCCACATTTTATTGTGACTGCCACGAGAGCGCTTACGTACTATTCGTTTATTGCGATTGTTCTGTGATTATTTTGATTTTACTGTAAAACGAGAGTGTTCTCTGTCTATATCTTGATTTTCTGCCACCACGTTTCTAGGAGTCATGCCCTCCATGCTTAAAATGACTTGGTGCCTAAACGATCAATATCCTAATCAGGCTAACTTTGTGAGGCTTTGTGCAGGATTTACTCATTTATTGGTTTAAAAGAAAACTACCATGGCAGCCAAGACAAGCCGAATTGAGGTAGTTTATACAGTAACCGTAACATTAACTATATCACAGATAAATTGACTGTAAAAAAGAAACAGATAAAACAGCTTGCACCACAGAAAATATGATAACATAATTGCTTGTAAATTATGCAACTCAATTCCCAAATCACAGATGTAATTTTGAAATCGTCAGACATTCTTCTCACACACAGCCTACACTTCACACACACGCATACGCATTGATATCCTCCACATTACATAGCGCAATCCAGATATTTGCGAAAGTGTATTATGTAATAACACGCAAACGAGTACCGGCGAGCCGCGGCGTTATCAACACACTTGCATAAACACGCAAGCTGACACATCTTTTTGAAGTGTGTCTACACACATGATGTGGACTCGCAGATGCACACATAGGGGCTTGACATATGGGCTTGACAAGTGGGAGGAAGGGGAGGATAATGCTCATTGATCAGAGATTTCGAAGCTAGCCAGGGGAAAAGAAAGTGATTTACTGAGGGACGGTAAAGAGAGAAAAAAATAGAAAGGACAAAAGTGGAAAAACTCAATCTTAGTCCCCTTGATCCGAGCATGTTTATAAATAAAGGCTCTGAAATTGAAGAATGTTAGTCGGTGTTGGTGCCGATTAGCCACGTTAGGTGACAAGGAACTATATCCTGAACTATTGTTCTTGTAATACATACATATATATTTAGAAAAAGGGAGTCATCCTTGTGACCTTAACATTATATATATAATGTAATGTAAGTATAATGAATGTGAGAAGAGAAAATTCAAAGATAGAAGTAGTGGTTAGTATCTCTAAAATACTAAATATAACCGTGCATCACAAAACGAACGAAAAGTCGAACGCAGTGATTTTGTGTGAGGACTGAAAAAAATGTGAAATGGGTCAACCTTGCCAAGTCTTCTTCTACATGATGTTAAAGATTGGGATCATAAAACAAATGGGAAACTGTTTTTGGCAGTTTTTCTCAAACACTTTATTGAAGAACAGTTTGATTAGATGTTCCTAATAGAGTCCCCTTTTCATTTCTTAAAAACCCTGTGCACACTTTTCACTTTCAATTCTAATAACTTTTGAAAAGTTAATGCTACTGCTTAGAAAGTTGGTATTAAAATGTGTTAATAAATCATGTCTAAATTCAGCTTATATTGATATTCTCTTCATTGTTCTCTTCATTGCTCGGGTGGTTAACACCCTGTTTGTTTTTTTTTTCCCATTCATGGCACAGCTAGTGTGGTTTGGAAAAGATTAAGCGCTTGAATAGACTCTTTACTTCAGAGCCTCTTTTCTCAGTTCATACTTTTCCGGAGTGTGTGCTTTCTCTCCAATATTTTAATAGGTAAGGAGAGTCAATTTGAATTGATTGATACATCATTTTAAAGCTAAGAGTCTCCTCTGTCAAAATCTGTCCTTAACTAAAAAATTCATGTCTGGCGACTTTTGATTGGTTTTGTGGTGCAGGGTCACAAATAAGGAAATCCATGGACTGCTGAAGTGAAAAAAATTCAGACAATTCCAGAATAGATATGTTTGATCTTCGGGCTAGTGCGGTACGTTGATATACAAATCGTCTACAGTAGAGCAAGTAATGTCCTACAGTGTTTGGAGTGTTGCAGATATGGCATAGACCAGTAGGGTGTTTATGAGCGGGTGTAGATAAGCGGGAAGACGAGCATAGCCCTTTCTTAGGCGATGAAGGGTAATTTCGTCATGACGGCAAATACAATTGATGGGGAATGACTGTTTGGCGTTGTTGTGAATAAATTACTAGGTGTCACAAAAAACGCATTTCCCACTTTTGATACTTAATAGCTCGAAAACTATATGTCAAATTACTCAGCAATTGCTCATATCAATGTCAGTTTTATCTGATGAATAGTTTTTGAACTATTAACAATCAAAAGTGGGAAATGTTTTTTGTAATACCTAGTAACGACCATGAATGGATATGCGCCAAGACTCGTTCCAGGCGTCCTGGCATTTGTCCGGATGACTTGTCTGATTTCTGAAACATTTGGAGGAATCACTGTTATGTAGTTGTTGTGTAGACTTCTCTTCCCAAGGGAGCCCGGACACGTTTCTTTGTGAATGGGACCCAGACCAGTGAAAGAAAACTTCCACTTAATTGTGAAAATTTCATTAAAATTTCACATGTTAAATCATGTATATTAGAGGTATACAAGAAAATACAGAGAGATGGCCTGCTTGACTCTTGGAAGACTATACGCTCGAAAGTCCTACAACGCAACAACATTCGTCTGTCAACCAAACTCAGGGTTTGGTTGCAGTAGTCTTCTCGTCTCTGCTCTTCGGCTGCGAAATATGTACCCTGTACCACAGGCATACCAAAAAGCTTGAACAGTTCCACGTGCGCTTTATGCGGTCCATCACTTATATTCGAAGGCAAGATTGCATCACAAACCAAAAGATCTTGGACAGAGCCATAACATCAAGCATAGAAGCCAAAATCCTCTCAGCTCAACTTCGATGGTCCGACCATGTCATCCGCATAGAAGAGTCAGCTCTTCGTAGCCAGCTGTCATACGGCAATCACAAGCAAGGCCGCCCCCCCCAAAAAAAAAAAGTTATAAAGACAATCTCAAGGCCGTCCTCAATTGGGCGCATTTGCAACCCCGTGAACTTAAGACTGCTGCTGCAGACAGATATCGTTGGCAAGCCCTGACAAAAAAGGTGGTAACTGCCTGTGGAGATGACCGCAGCCAACGCCTTGCAAGCTGCTCGGAAGAGACGGCATCAAGCTACATTTATCTGTGTTCCACCGTCTGGCATTCCATGTATCAACTTTCAATCGAATATTTCGGCCTACCCAGTCACATGCGGATACATCAAAGAGGTCGCAACACCTAGTCTTCCTCGAATTTCGAATAGCAACCGAGAGAGAGAGATTAGAGTGTAATCATCTAATGAAGACAGAGCACTTAGGGAATCTTAAGATATTGCATATTTTAAGGGCGGGATGTTTAGAGCCATGTAACAATTTCTAAGATTGCACTGAGTTCGGCGCGGCGGATGGATTTTCTGGAGATTCTTCCATGAATTTTTATGTGGTTAGTGGGTATATAAATCTCAATGCCAACCCTGTTGTTGGTGGCGTCGTGGGAGCCATTTGAGTAGAAATGAAAAGAGTTAGCCTTTGAGGTATTGATTATCTGAAGACCAGTTTTTTTTTTTTTTTTTTTTTTTTTTTGCAGTAGTCATGAATACAGAGGTCAATTGTTGGGTGTATTATTGACCACGGCGAACACGGGCAGTCAGAGAGAGGAATGAGTTTGCTAAAAGTTTCATTTACTCTGATGTTTAGAGAAATTAGCGAGTTATTCTATCTGAGATTGTATTATAGCGAAAATTATGATATAATGTCTCCATTTTTATAATCAATTTACTCAGATTTTGTTTTATTTTCTACAGATGGATTCACACTGTCATCACCGATGTGTTGGCTCAGTGAGTAGAGCGGCTGCGCTCACAATCGGGAGGTCGTGGGTTCAAACCCCGGCCGCGTCATACCAAAAGACGTTAAAAGATGGGAGTTGCTGCTACCTTGTTTGTAGTTCAACAGTTGAAAAGGTTAGAGCAACGTCGATCTGGCACTGCTCAGTCCACGGGCCCACGATCAATTGGGCAAAAAGAATTTCCATTCTCGGACAATAAAATTTGGAGTTTATATCCAAACAATTATTATTATCATTATTATTATTATTACTCACTTGTACTATACAGGGCCGGCACAGTGTTACGGGTTTCATGAGCTAACAAGCAAAAAAAAAAAAAAGGCTCATCTCTTCTCTCCGTCCACTTCCGGGTTTCTTCAGCTGACAAGCAAAAAAAAAAAAAGGTCTTCAGAGAAAAAAACGTAACCTTACCGCCGCCATACTTCAAGATCCCTATCTATTTCTATTTTAGTACCACTTACGTACTTCCGGGTTAAAAAAAAGTGTGGGGGCCCCAAAGTGATGACACCTATTCCTTTGTATGGTGCACAAAAAGGTGTGGGGGCCCGAGCCCCCACGGCCCCCACTGCGCCGGCCATGCTATACAATCAATTTCATACTTGCATGTTCAAATATGTTTAGATTACATTGAGACACTGAATTGTGGCTTTTGTTATTGACGATTTCATCTGTTTCTTAACAGAAATTCTCATACCGACTTCATCCTACTGATGATAATTACATGTATTACAATACAGTCTCCATCAGTGTAAGTCACGAAACAGCTCAATTGTTGAAGCGCTCTTTAACCTATTCCTGAATTTGTCTATTATTTTTGTAACTTATTGTACGTTGATGAGTACATTTATTCGGTATTTCATCATAGCAAGTGATAATACCAAGTGATATGACGCTTAAATTGAACACATATCAATGCTCTCCTTCTTATGCGTGCCATGTCTACATTGCGTCTACATGGCAACATCACTGTAAAGGGTGCGCAACCCCAGCCGTGTCTCATAGCAACCAAGTCTGTCTATGAGTGCGCGCTCTGCGTGTTCAATTTTTGTTTTGCTTTGATACCGTCATTGTCAAGACTCCTGAAGAAGGCGGAGGCCGCTGAAAATTTGAGTCGAATAAACTCAATCTTTATTGGCGAAAAAAAAAAGCATTACCAGTTTATATAAACATCATAGATGTTATCAATGTCAACATTCTTCGTCTTGTATGTATTGTTAGGTTCCTTTTCAAATATCTCAAGATTGGCCCTGTGGAAGGATTGGGACGGTTTTCTGACGTAGACTCGGTGGGAGTGATGTTGGGTACAGATGCGTTTAGTGTGACATCACATTTGATCAGGAAGCGATCACTTCCGAGCGTAGTGGTAGAGACGGACCAGTTACACCGTGCCGGCAAGGGAGGGACTCCCTTGCCTTCATGCGACCGATGATGACAAGGTTTACATCCGGGTCGGTGCGGGTCGAAGTGGATTGACACGGGTCGATAGGGGTCGAAAAGGATTAAGCTGAGGATTTTAAAGCGGGACGATACGGTTTTAAATCCTTATCGACTTGGTTCGAAATCCGGCCGTGTGTGACTGCAGCTTAAATTGCCCTCCATTCCGGGACTAATCCGGCTCATTTTCACCCGGATGAAATCCGTTTTGTGACCCGGAAGTGTGTGAAACTAGCATTTTAAAGACAACCGTCTTTTTCGATCCCTGAATCGTGACGTCATGAAAGGCTCAAACCCTTTACGAGTGCAGGGGAAAATTGAAGCCGTCAGTAATAAAGCACGTATTTCCAGGCGAGCAGATGGTAATATCTGGCCTGTCTTTCTTCGCATCGGCTGTCTCGGCTGAGCCATTAAAACGTCCAATTCTTACCTTGTACGAAAGGACTGAGTTTGATATCGAGGGTGAATAGCAGTAACAAATGACACTGAGAGTGACAAGCGACGAAGTCGGATAGGTAGAGGAAGCAAGGGCAATGTGATGACGGAGCACGGTGATTAGCTTGTTTTGTTTTGCTTTTATGTTCATATGTTGATATTTGCGCGCTTCACAGCTGCGGGGCGCATTGAACTATTATGGCGCGTTTACACCGAAGCACGGTACGGGCAACTGGCATGGTTTTTGCTCTGGTGCGCGAAAACGAACATGTCTGGTTCTGTTATAATATCACTTCCGTGCTAATAATTTTGTTACAAAATTAAACTTCTACTGGTAATTGATTCAAAATTAAACTTCTACTGGTATTTGATTGTTGCTGTTGATTTTGACATAAGAATGATATTTTGGATGATTTTGTGCCGAAATACTATTTTTCCTAACAGAACCAGACATGATTCCCTTTTGCGCACCTCGTCTCTTTGTAGGGTTATGAGCACCGTACTAGCTAGCACATATAAAAGTAGTTCAGTGGATGCATTCTACCTGGCCGCCGGTCGCCAGCAGCAATTACTAGTAAGCTACCACTAGCAGCAGAAGCCGTTTAATTACACAACGGTGTGTTTTAGACTCACGGCCTACGTCTCACAAAAGTATCGGAACCGTTACCAACTGAACTGTCACTTTTTACGGACTAACAGAGTCAAACCCAAGGTAAAGTTATCCATATCTGGGATCCGAATCTGATATATATTTAGCTAGAATCCTGAAATTTTCACGGTTCAGAGGGTGTTTTGGGAGCACTTTTTTACTGACTTTATGAGTAGGACTAATATGTTAGTCTAGATCTCTAAGGTTAGCTTTATCTAAAGATGTAACGAAGTAACGATGTAACGAAAATGGATGTGCAAAATTTCAAGGGAATTACTAGCCCGACCGCTCCAGAGCACGGCGTCCCCCGTCCTGCTTCTAGTTCTAGAACGAGTAAGCAGGTACCGACCTTTCGAGAGTCGAAACTATAAGGCACAAAAGCACAAGTAAAAATGTGCCTACGAATCATGCAGAATTCACACTTTGAACCACGCCGCTGTGTATTGTAGCAACAGCGCACGCAGGGCTCGTTCGTTTCTTCCGTGACGTCATAATTTCCGTCCCAAAAATTTCGCCGTCAGATTGGATTCATGTGGTCAGAAAATGGTCTCAAAACATCATCTATCCATCGTTCTGGAGACGTTTTCATTTTCTGGAAATTAATTATTCATATTCCTAGAGACTTAAGCTTTTCAGAAATGTATGATTCACTTTATTTATTTTTCTCGTTCATTATATTTTAAACAAACATTTACTAGTGGAGAATTGAGCAAAGAAAATGGGATTCCATCGGGATTCGAACCCAAGACCTCCGGATGCTAGCACTAAATGTGAGGGATCACCGAAGTGATGCAGCTTTTTAAGTATGTAACAAGTGAAAACACAAAAAACTGACCAGATATGAATATTATCTATTGGTGAAATTTGAGCAAAGAAAATAGGATTCCATCGAGATTCGAACCCGAGACCTCCGGATGCAGCCCGGTGCTCTACCGACTGAGCTATAGAAAGTCCTTGATCAGAGTTGTCCAAGAAACCCTTAATTCTCAATGCTTAGAAGGTCAGAAGCTAGAGCGGTGTGTTTGTATGTGACACACACGTTCACACTTGAACCTGGCATAATCCCGACAAAAAAAAAACACAGATATGAATCCCGATGGAATCCCATTTTCTTTGCTCAATTTTCCACTAGTAAAAAATCTAGGGCTTTCTATAGCTCAGTCGGTACAACACTGGGTTAGCATCCGGAGGTCTCGGGTTCATATCCCGATGGAATCCCATTTTCTTTGCTCAATTTTGCACTAATAGATAATATTCTTATCTGGTCAGTTTTTCTGTTTTCACTTGTTAAATAATCATTATTACACTATATACACACCTTCATGTGTTGTGTATTGCCCTTTCTCCTTTCTTATAAAAGTCTACTCCGTTTTCCTCGTTATATTGAATGCACGATATAGGAACTTGATCCCATGAAAGTGAAACTGAACGCTCCAAACAAGTTCATCTGCTCTTATCACATGACTATCCCGTAAATAAGGAAATGCAATGTTCGCAATTCGAACTTGAACACCCATCCCAGAGTTTGACTTGACGAAAACGGAATAGACCTCCAATTAATGAAAT
Source organism: Diadema antillarum (assembly GCF_040938485.1). NCBI lineage: Eukaryota > Metazoa > Echinodermata > Echinoidea > Diadematoida > Diadematidae > Diadema > Diadema antillarum. The sequence continues at coordinate 494,091 of NW_027271803.1, read as the reverse complement.
TCATTGATTTCTTTGCTCAATTATTTGCTCAATTTTGCACTAATAGATAATATTCTTATCTGGTCAGTTTTTCTGTTTTCATTTGTTGAATAATCATTATTACACTATATACAAACCTTCATGTGTTGTGTATGCCCTTTCCCCTTTCTTATAAAAGTCTACTCCGTTTTCTTCGTTATATTGAATGCACGATGTAGGAACTTGATCCCATGAAAGTGAAACTAAACGCTCCAAACAAGTTCATCTGCTCTTATCACATGACTATCGCTTAAATAAGGAAATGCAATGCTCGCAGTTCGAACTTGAACACCCATGCCAGAGTTTGACTTGACGAAAACGAAATAGACCTCCAATGAATAAAATACATTGATCGGATCCTGAATTTGAATGCCCGAATATTTTCGCGTGTGTCCGCTGTGAGAATTTGAATACGAATTCATGAATAGGAGTGATGAAATCATGAAATCGACCGGGGAAACCTATATCTATTTTGTTGCTTCATGTGGCCAATTCAAGTAGTTTTAGCGCCATAGATTTCTCATTTGCCATTCAGTTGAATTCATCGACAACCCTGCTCAATTTATTGCGAAGAAATTATTTCGACAATCCTGAAATCTTGCGCTTTATTACATTAGAACTAGTTTGATGTTTTTATCTTACTGTAAGATTCAGCCAATATCAAATTCAAGCAACTTCAAATGACAAGTCAGTTTTATACAACATGAAACGGTTGAGGAGACGGGTCTTGTACAAATTCCATTTGATAACATGCAAAAAAAAAAACTTATTGGAAAGAAGTGCAAAATATTTTAAGATTAATTAGGGGGATATTTCTAGAATCAACTGACTCTTACTTGGCAATAAATTGTAATCTTACAATTCTTCAAATTCTCATAATAATTGAGTGTCCATTCATGTGTGTGTGTGTGTGTGTGTGTGTGTGCGTGTCTTATATTTAGCACATCGAGAAACATAAAAGCTCTTAGTACTGTGGTATAACAAGTTGATGCATTCGAAAACGTTGCCGTTTTTTTGTCACCATTTATTTTACAACTGTGAGCCCTCTACTGCAAATCGTCACCTTTGCCGCCCTTTTTCGTCACCTTGACGAATATGTGGTTCAACGATTGAATACAAATCACACATTTCTGGGAGAGATTGTCTCGATTTGACAAAATGACTGACATGAAAAATGGTATCAATTTAATTGCATTTCGCTACCGTAAAGATTTGCAAAATGTTTGATGCATTTGAGACCTATAATCAAAACCACGTCACTTGCACAAGATCTCTGTATAAAACACGTTCAGATGGATGAAACTGCAAGAGAAATGGTAAATTAATTTCATTTCATTTCGCTACCGTTGTTATAAAGAGTTAATGTATTCGTGAACGTTGCCGCCTTTTTTCGTCACACTTTATTTTACACCTGTGAGCCCTCTAAGGAAATTCTTTATAAAAAAAAAGAAAAAAGGAAATTCTTTATTAAGGACATTGATCTGAGTGCAACTGTAATCAAAGTGGTAAATTTCAGTGGTATATCAATTTGATGTATGATCTGAATATATGCCAGGATAAATCAGTTTCGTCACCGTTCCCGCCCTTTTTCGTCACCGTGCCGAATATGTGTTTCAGCGGTTGAATACAAAGCACATGTCTCTACCAGACAATGTCTCGATATGACACAATGACTGACATGGATTCAACAGTAACAGAAATGGTACACCAATTTAAATGCATTTCGCGACCGTTGTCGCCTTCTTTTTATATTCTCTATATTTGCAAACTATCTGATGCATTTGAGACCTGTAATCCAAAGCACATGTCACGAACAATATTTCTTTCTAAAGCACGTTCAGATGGATGCAACTGTAAAAGAAATGGATATATCAATTTGATTGCATTTGAGCCCTCAAATCCAAAGCACATGTTCCGGGAAATGAATCTTCTTGATATGGCACATTGAATATTGTTAACTGATTTGTTGTCGTTAGCTATTGCTGCTTTTTTTTTTTCGTCATCCTTTACTTGCCTCATGTACATGAAAGCATGTGGCAAAAACAAAAACAGTCTTAGAGTGGCGCATTGAGAAAAGGATTGATGTAATAGGTAAGCATATAATTTGCAGGATAGATTCCGTAACCACCGTCGCCTTTTTTGTCACCCATTATCTACAACTAACTGATGCAATAAAATCGTCAAATCCAAAGCCGTATATCAATTGAAGAGAGTTCATCACTTTGTACACTGAGATGCATCCAACTGTAAACAAAGTATGAAATCAACTTTATGTACAATCTAATCATATCGTGGGCTAAATCTGAGGGCGCTCTTCACCGACTCTGTAATTGTTACGATGATTTTTCTCTGCGGTGGAAACCTCTAAATCTGCAATTATAGAAACTGTTTTGAAAAGAAATTTGTGACTCAAGATTATATTGGAACACTTGTGAATACCTTTGTGCTTACTGGAAAGGTGGATGACAACTCTGAAATAGAAAATAACAGGATTTGATTTGAACTGCAGCACACGGATCCTGGCTTTGAAAATGGCGGCACGCAGTGACACGTCATACGCTGAGAAAGCAGCCCATGCTTTCCCTTCTGCGAAACCTGAGGAACAGCTTGGAGGTAAGACAGTCTTCCTGAAAAATAAAAACATACCATCAGTGAATGAGAAGGGAATGTCAAACGAGGACATGTACAAATGCCTCATCCGTAGTGTGCAAGGACGAGAAATTAATGGGATACAGAGAATTCGTGATCTATGGAGGCTGTACGTGGAAAATCGGGAGTCAAGAATGAAACTGATAACAAATGGCTTGAACATCAGAAATGCCAATGTCACAGTGTATGACCAAAACCCTTTCATCACAGCTGGGAAGGAGAACAGTCTACGTCTCCTCATCAGAGACATACTACTTTCAGTTCTCGATACTGTCATCACCGATGAACTGGAAAAATGCAAACACAAGGTCCTCGGTGCCCCCATCCGTGAACGTCTCCGTGTAGATGGTCTGCTCACTGACTGCCTGACCGGCAACCGGATAGTCTACATACAGCATCATCGAAGCCCCTGCCTCGAGACATGAACTTTGGTATTTTTAAAGCCAAAGTCTACCACTATGGCCAAATCGTACCACCAGGGCAACGCTCATGTGCTCACGTTGTTTGAATGCAGGACATCACCGGTCGCAATGCAGCAACCCCATTGTCTGTCGACGATGCAAACAACCCGGACACCTGCAACAGGAATGCTCCTTCGAGACCCCGGCCACCTCACCGACCAGAGACGCCAGCGAACATGGACCGATGCCAGCACCATCGCCTTCCCCGTCGGCATCAGCCTCTGCTGCTACATCACCATTGCACCTGATCGAACAGCTGATCACATGAGGTCGACAAGCGAGAACAGCGAGTGCTCGTCAATCACTCCATGACAACCAGACGCACATTCTGCCCAAGATCACGCAATACCTAGTCGGGGATCGCAACGCATCACAGCCCGGCAGTCCGCTGACAAAGCCAACGGAGAAATTTCAACTCCCACGCAGGCAGAGCCTGTCACTGATCTCGCAGCAGACCGGTCGGAGATGACCGACTTTCGCACACACTCGGAAGCTTCGAGCGAAGATGACGGCGTGGAAGCGTTGTCTGAACTCTCCGTTGAATCAACGGAACTACCTAAACGAGCAATAAAAGAAAGGAAAGTGAAACAAACGAAACGGAAGCAGAAATATTCGAAAAAAGTGCCAAAGAAGAAATTAGTGAAGTGATAAAGAATATACTTGTGTTCTCTTTACCCTTTATCTAAATGGCGAACTGTCATTTAAATGCAAGAGGTTTAAGAAATAAAGAAAAAAGAAGTCAAGTTTGTCATTGGTGTAAGCACCAGAAGGCAGATATTGTATTTTTTCAAGAGATATACTGGTGCAGTGATTTTGAATCAATTGTCAGAAGTGAATGGCGGGGTCCGTGCTTCTTTGCGCACGGATCAAATCATTCACGAGGAGTTTCAATTTTATTTAATGATAGACTTGATGCTCAAAATATTGTAGTAAAATGTACCTTGAACAGTCAACTACTAATAGAGCAAAAGTTCAAGAAACTAATCTCATGAAAGAAAGATATCATTCAGAGGGGTGAAGGCTCAGGTTTGAGTTGCTTCAGTTTTGTCTCCCTCTACAAATGAACATTTGTTAAGATCGCAACTACTGATCTGTAAATTGACAAACATGTCGGAAAAAAGGAACCAGTGTTACTCGAACCTGTCATCTACTGCTTCCGGAATCTCGGAGCTTGGGTATTTGTTCTATGTTCATCGTGTCACTGCCGGCAACCAGGGGCAGCCTAGTGGTAGTGTCGCTGCCCGGAAAGCAGTAGATGACAGGTTCGAGTCCCACTGGTTCCTTTATTTCCGACATGTTTGTTAATTTACAGATCAGCAGTTGCGATCTTAACAAATGTTCATTTGTAGAGGGAGACAAACTGAAGAAACTCAAACCTGAACAAATCTAATGTTAATCAATGTGTATGCGCCAACGCAAAGTCAATACAGAGACAGTTTCTTTGAACTCTGAATTAAGTAGGCATTATACATGTAATTGCGAATTAATCTTAGGAGATTGGAATTGTGTTTTGAATATAAGCAAAGATGTGCAAAGATCGAAGAACAAATATCAGAGAAGACCTGTAAATCTTAAAAAGATATTGAAAATGTATGTTTTGATTGATGTTTGGAGATCACTGCGTCAAGACTTGAAACAATTCACCTGGCGGAATGTATCTAGATTAGATTTTGGCTTGTGACGAAAAATATTAAAGGAAAAACAATGTGTACTGACATCCGACCAGCCATCGGGTCAATTTTATGTTTAACAGAGACATGTGCTTTGTATTCAATCGCTGAAACACATATTGGGCAAGGTGACGAAAAAAGAGCGGTAAAGGTGACGAAATTTATTTTTTTTTCCCTGGGATATTCAGATCAAACATCAAATTGATATACCACTTTTACCATTTTCATTACAGTTGCAATGAGCTCAATGCTCTTCATGAAGAATTTCCTTCAATCGATATATGATTTTGAGTACTTATGTTTCTCGATGTGCTTTATACTACAGACAAACATGAACCGACACTCAATTATCATATGCGCGCGCACATTCACACTTCCTCAAAACCTCATCGAGAACTCGAAACACAAACAAATCCATTTGTCCTTATTTATACCACAAATAATCTTACTTCAACATAGATAACTCGATTATAGACCAACCCTACTAATGATTTCTTCACGAGAAAGTTTTGACATGTAGGGCCCTACCAAACCTATATTCCTTGAATATATTGGTTTGGATCATGTAACACCTTCTTACTTACAAGGGCATATACATAAAAAACACACAAATACATTACACAAATCTAGAATAAAATCAGTCGTAAAAAAACCCGACCACCCCCTCCCCTCCCCAACCGAAACAAATCTAGGGCCTACATCTATCCTAAATATTAAATCCTACTGACATCTGTCATACCATTTATAACTATCCTTCTTCAAATCCAATCCCCAACCCACCAACCCCTGATTAAACAAAACCTAAATAATCCCACACCCACATTCACCAACCCAAATACATACATACACACACACACACACACACACACGAAGGTACGTTATTCCGAAGTTTCGTTTTTTCCGAGGATTCATTTATCCGAAACACACAATTCCCTATACCTAGAGGTTCGTTGATCCAAAAATGAAATTCGGAATAACGAACCTTCGGAATAATGAGCCTTCGGACGAATGAACCTTCGGACGAATGAGCCTTCAGAATAACAAACTTTTGCAATAACGAAATGTAACCCCCTTCCCACATACCGACGCACACCCGAACCGATACCACATTCCTTCCTGATGAAACGATTTCCCAATGTTGATAAATAAGACATAATGGACCGTATGCAGAAAAGCAGATCCGCCCGCACGCAAGCTCCACTCCGAATTCATATACAAATCTACCAAACAAACTCATCAAGTTCAAAACTGCTGATAAAATCAATATCAACGTTTATGCCAGCAACAGGTTACTAGGTATCCCTCCCCACGCGCAGCTAAAAAACACATACGCAAAAAACTGACATAATAAACACATTCTTCCAACACACACACACACACACACACACACACACACACACGCACAAACGGACACTAAATTATCATATGCGCGCGCACATTCACACTTCCTCAAAACCTCACCCTAACCTTTTATATGGCTTGATTTCATTGATGCAACCATGTATATTATGAGTTGGTATTTCAATGGCTATCTGAACCGTGATATTACCCCCAAAAATGTTGTTGCGACCCGGATTGTTGCCCCTACACGGATTGTCGCCTCCTGCTCGGGGCGACAATCCGTGACGCTTGTGCAGTTCCCAGTTTTTGACCTCGAAGGCGACAATCCGTGTTGGCAAAAAATTTGTTGCGACACGGATTGTCGCCCCTTCACGGATTGTCGCCCCGGGGTTGGGGTGGTTCCTCCGGTGTTAAACTTTGGTGGGATGGGTATGACTAGTAAGTTATGCGTATGTGTGTGTGTGTGTGTGTGTGTGAGCGTGTGCGTGTGTGTGTGTGTGTGTGTATTGTGAGCTGCATGATATGTGATGTGTATGATTTGTTGTGTGTGTGTGTTTGGAGTATAATAATACAATATGTAGAAACTGTGCATGTGTGGTGGTTGTATAGTGCAGGTAGTGGTTTGTTTGTCTGTGTGTATACGTGTGCCTGTATGCTTACGTGTGTATGTGGAATATAGTGGCGCTACTGTGGCAATACAAACGCCTTCAGAGTGTATGAGCACGTGTTTAAAGAATTCACACCGGCCGCGGTTGATCTAAAAATAGTATGGGTGTGTCAACCAATATCAGCGGTGAGGCGGGCTAGGCGAGAGACCGAGAGAAAATACATACGAGGGAGGTACCCTCCCCAAATGTTATTTGTTCATTTTTTCACTGCAGTCATTTTCTTCCATCAGTCTTATAAACTAGAACGTCCATACCACTATTCTTTGTCCCAGAATAGGTTTGGCATGCTTTATGCATGAGCGAATAATTTCCACACGCCGTAAAAAATTTGTCAATCGTTAGTTGATTTTAGCACAAACGAACTGCCATTGCGCACCGCTAATGCATACGTAATACAAACAAACACCAACAAACACTCAAACAAATCCTCATAATGCAAATAAACCAACTCAACATTTTTTTCCTTGATATTTATTGATTTCATTCAAATCATTCATAAATCGACCCATTCTGGGTGTAACATGAACAAAAAAAGTTACAAATGGCAACTCGAAACACAAACAAATGCATTTGTCCCTATTTATACCACCAATAATTTCACTTCAACATAGATAACTCGATTATAGACCAACCCTACTAATGATTTCTTCACGAGAAAGTTTTGACATGTAGGGCCCTACCAAACCTATATTCCTTGAATATATTGGTTTGGATCATGTAACACCTTCTTACTTACAAGGGCATATACATAAAAAACACACAAATACATTACACAAATCTAGAATAAAATCAGTCGTAAAAAAACCCGACCACCCCCTCCCCTCCCCAACCGAAACAAATCTAGGGCCTACATCTATCCTAAATATTAAATCCTACTAACATCTGTCATACCATTTATAACTATCCTTCTTCAAATCCAATCCCCAACCCACCAACCCCTGATTAAACAAAACCTAAATCATCCCTCACCCACATTCACCAACAAAAATACATACATACACACACACACACACACACACACACACACACACACACGAAGGTACGTTATTCCGAAGTTTCGTTTTTTCCGAGGATTCATTTATCCGAAACACACAATTCCCTATACCTAGAGGTTCGTTGATCCAAAAATGAAATTCGGAATAACGAACCTTCGGAATAATGAGCCTTCGGACGAATGAACCTTCGGACGAATGAGCCTTCAGAATAACAAACTTTTGCAATAACGAAATGTAACCCCCTTCCCACATACCGACGCACACCCGAACCGATACCACATTCCTTCCTGATGAAACGATTTCCCAATATTGATAAATAAGACATAATGGACCGTATGTAGAAAAGCAGATCCGCCCGCACGCAAGCTCCACTCCGAATTCATATACAAATCTACCAAACAAACTCATCAAATTCAAAACTGCTGATAAAATCAATATCAACGTTTATGCCAGCAACAGGTTACTAGGTATCCCTCCCCACGCGTAGCTAAAAAACACATACGCCAAAACTGACATAATAAACACATTCTTCCAACACACACACACACACACACACACACACGCACAAACGGACACTAAATTATCATGTGCACGCGCACATACACACTTCCTTGAAACCTCACCATGACTTTTTACATGGCATGTTTGCATGGATGTAGCCATGTACGTTATATGTTAGTATTTCAATGATTATGTCCAGAACGATATTACCCAGCAAAATGTGCTTCGAGGGCGGGCGACAATCCGTGCCGCCAGCCCTCGACACGGATTGTCGCCAGGCGACAATCCGTGACGGGGGCGACAATCCGTGCCGCCAACGCCCGTCACGGATTGTCGCCCCGAGTAGGAGGCGACAATCCGTGTAGGGGCGACAATCCGTGTCGCAACAAATGTGGTTCGAGGGCGGGCGACAAAGCAGGCAATGGTGACTACATCGATTTAGCCCACGATATAATTACATCCATGTACACAAGCAATGTAAAAACTGAAAAGTCACGGTGAGGTTTCAAGGAAGTGTGTAATGTGCGCGCGAAATGATAATTGACTGACTGTTTGTGCGTGTGTGTGTGTATTGTGTGTGTGTGTGTGTGTTATTGTATATTATGGAAGAATGTGTCTATTATGTGTTTTGGCTGCGCGTGGGGAGGGGTAAGCTGTTGGTGGCATTAAAGTTATATTTGATTATTTATCAGCAGCTTTGAGTTTGATGAGTTTGTTTGACAGATTTGTATTTGATTTCGGAGTGGTGCTTTTATGCATACGGTCCATTATGTCTTACGTATCAACATTAGGAAGTCGTTTCATCAGGAAGGAAGGTAGTATCGGTTCGGGTGTGTGTGTGTATGGGTGTGTGTGTGTGTATGTGGGTTGGTGAACGTGGGTGTGGGATGATTTAAGTGTTGGTTAATCGGGGGTTGGGTGGATGGGGATTTGATTTGAAGAAGGTTTGTTATAAATGGTATGGCAGATATCGGTAGGATTTAATATTCATGATAGACAGTCCAAGCAAATACCCTGTGAAGGATAACGCCGAAATACCCTATAGAGGATAAAACGGGAGGACCCAACGAACTCGTCGAACCTGGCTCAGTGCCAAGCCAATCGCCTTCACGTGTAAAGATAAAGGGAACCGACAAAACCGCTTCGACATGCGTGCCTTTAAACACACACGGTATATTTTGCTCATCGCGGATTGTGCGCATTTTCCCTCGGAGTAAAGATTATCAGTCTTTCCTTGTATAGACCCTTTTGCAGGATAATCCGCGGTGAGATAAATTCACACGCTCTCTGTCATAGCACGTGTTCGAAAATTTTGTCCACTTATATGAAATGTGAAAACTTATATTCAATTCGGTCTGCATTTGTCAGGCTATCGCTACTGAAACAGAGAAAAAGGCGCGCACACCGCGTTCCTCCATGCAGTTAGCCCACGTGGAATGGTGATCGTATTGCTCTTTGGCTCGCCTTGCCTTGCTTGGTCGCCGCTTTCGTGGGCTAACGTTCGCTGCTGTACGAAGGAACCTCACTCATTTCACATTTCAAATAATGTACATGTAATCACAACTGTAAATTTTGGAAATACATTGTGTAGGATCAAATCGATGCTTTCATCTTTATATTATGATCTTCAGGGGACATTAAAAGATGGTGTCAACGCAGTTTATCAGAAAAATCAAATGTGCATTTATCACGTCCCTGCGTCGATCTTGGGAAAGTGCTGTGACATTGAAAAGATTTATCAACCTGACCGTTCTGGCAGTCTCGCTCGGCAGAGTGTCTGCTGTGGAAAATCACTGTGAAACACATACAAGTCATACCATCCAGGGGTTCTTCGGTGGGGGTGGGGGGAGTGATGTTGTTTTTGTGTTTTTATCTTATTTCCTCAGTCGGGTTTCCTCGATACCAGTCAGCTGCCAGTGAGACCATTAGCACGGTACAGTTTATCCCTGTGCAGTACCTAGGCATAATTATGTTCTCTTTCCACCTCCCCGAATTATGGAATATACGCTGCCATGACTGCATCGATAACATTTTTTGAAGACTAAGGAGGTTATTTTGTGTTATATCTACTTGGGAATGTGAGAGAATCATAACTGAAAATACAGCTGTAGTTCCAGTTGAGGAGACGTGTGATACCATCGTCTTTACAGTTCGGCACGTGTACCGGCCACGGGCAGGTATAGGAAAACGAAATCCATTCAGTTGCCAAAACTGGGATTTGAAATTGCGTTTGATCGTCTATAGAAGATGTTCTTACTCTCATATTATAGTAGCGTACATATTAATATTATGTCCACACTGCAGATGGCTGTTTTCTCAGTCACAGTGATACGATTTGATACTGGATGTGACTGTGACAGATTTAATAATTGATACATTATGAACATGATTTGAAAAAGGAAAAAATGGTTATACGTTCTTCTCAAGATACAAGTCACAGATGTATCTTGATAACATATTACAATGGGATACTCGAATTCAACACTTTCTGAATGATACCAGTTTTCGTTTTGTTTTTGCTTTTGATGTTGTTGACACCCTTGTTGTTTTTGCTGTGGGTGCTTGTGCTTGTGTGCGTACGTGAGTGTGGGGGGACTGTGTATTTTGTTTATTAGGTGATCCGATTATCCTGTCGGATCACCTTCTGTATCTGTACTGATTCTTTGGTTTTTAGGTGATCCGAGTATCCTCTCGGATCACCTTCTGTATCTGTAATGATTCTTTGTTCTTCTTTTTCTTCTTCTTTCTCCTCAAAAGTTGTGCAGAGGTTAGCTCAGAAAGTCCTCTTGCTATCAATTTCAAAAGTATAACATATATGTACAACAGATCTAATAAAATCATAGTGATCAGTCGACCGTGACGTCACTATGACGTCATTATATGAAAACACATTCTCATTTATATCTCATTAGTGGAAGGGAATTTTTCAACGAAATTTACGTCACATATATTCCAAGTCAAAACGAATTGTACTCATATTTTCAAAATTCATATCTATCCTTAAGACGCGCGCGTAGGCGCGCGTTGAAATATTTATATCCTGCAATCGAGCTCAAATTTTTTTTTGCACACGTTTCAGACCATTTGGAGCATTTTTGGGAAAAATTGACAAAATTGGACGGACGCGTACGCGCGCACTTATTTACGCATGCACAGCTCATATGCAATAGAAATTTCCAGTTTTTTCGCACGGATCAGATGTTTGAAGTGTCAAGGAATATTTCTACCAAGTTTCAAGTCAATCCGACTCAATATGACGTCATACGGGCCCATCAAAGTTGAAATTTCGCGCGCGCGTCAATGGCGATATACAGTGCAACCATGCCAAAAAACCGCCAATTTTAAATCCGATTTTACTCGTCAGGATGGACGGTGACCCCCTATTTTCTTTACATATTCTGAAAACTGATGAGTTGTACATGTCATTTCATGGGTTGGTGATGCTGAAAAAATGATTAAAAGATATCAAATTTCTTAATGAAATAAAAAAAGTAAATTTTCAAGATGACGTCATCAAATTTAAAGTTCATTAGAGCGTATCTCACTTATCCTTTGCAGATTTTCACCCAGATTTCAGTGCGACGTAGCTTATTTAGTGGTCTTTCAAAAATATGCTACAAAATTTTAAATGGATGACTGCATCATCTCGTAAAAATGGATTGAAAGTAATCTTGTCAAATTTGACCAGTTTACGTGTTATCTCTATGGGAGTGCAGTTTTTCTGGAAATGAAAATTGACATGACTATCTTTTTGAAGCACTTGCTCACTTACCCTTTGGTGAATTTCTTTAAAATTTTAATATGTTGTAGCTGAGACTTTGGGTTATCGTTATGTGCCCTTCAGTTTTTTCAAACAACGTCGGCATTAGGTCAAAAAACTTGGTTGAAATTAAAGCTGATCTTCTTCAATGTATTGAGATATTTCTTTCTTTCTGCAACTTTCTTTGCAATAACTCAAGAAAAACAGCCCCTATTACCCCCATATTTTGCACATGTTTAGTTCAATGTCACGTACATTATTTCATAATTCACATGTCCCCGAAACACAGAGGAAACCGGTATGTCATGCCTATTGCGATCAGGACTCAAATCATTGATTTCTAAATAGATGGGATCATCTAATTTGTCAGTGTTGACAAATTACAAGTCTACTTAGGTGATCCGAGTATCCTTCCGATCACCTTCTGTATCTGTACTGATTCTTCATTTCTGGAAAAAAGTTGTGCAGAGGTTAGCTCAGAAAATCCCCTGCCTATCAATTTCAAAATTATACCAAATATGTATCATGTCGCAAAGACGACAGATCTTATAAAATCAATGTGATCTATCGACCATGACGTCACTATGATGTCATTATATGAAAACACATTTTCATTCAAATCTCATTAATGGAATGAAATTTTTCAATGAAATTTACGTCACATATATTTCAAGTCAGGCGCTTTCTACCCATTTTCTCAAATTTCAGTTTACACTTAAACCGTGCGCGTACGCGCGCGTTAAAATCTTGACAAGCTCCAATCGAGCTCAAATTTTTTTTCCACACGCTTCAGAGTATTTCGAGCATTTTTTGAAAAATTGAACAAATTGGACGGACGCGTACGCGCGCACATATATACGCACGCACAGCCTATATGCAAAAGAATTTTTTTTACACATTCTGAAAGCTGATGAATTGTACATATCATTTCATGGGTTGGCGATGCTGAAAAAATTATTAAAAGATATCAAATTTCTTAATGAGATACAAAGAGTAAATTTTCAAAATTACGTCATCAAATATCAAGTTCACTCGAGCGTATCTCACTTATCCTTTGCCGATTTTCACTCAAATTTCAGTCTGTTGTAGCTTATCTTTCATAATATGTATTTCAAAATTTTGATTGGATGACTGCATCACCTCGTAAAAATGGATTTAATGTAATCTCGTCAAATTTTGACCAGTTTACGTGTTATTTCTACGGGAGTTCAGCTTTCTGGAAATGAGAATTGACATGACTATCTTTTTCGAGCAGTAGCTCACTTATCCTTTGAATTTCTCCCAGATTTTAATATGTTGTAGCTGAGGCTATCGTCAGAGTGCCCTTTGTTTTTTCATACCGATGTCGGGATCACCTCAAAAAACTTGGTTGAAATTAAAGCTTATCTTCGATGTACTGAGATATTTCTTTCTTTCTGCAACTTTCTATGCAATAACTCAAGAAAAACAGCCTCTGTCACCCCCATATTTTGCACATGTTTAATTCATGTCACGTACATTATTTCATAAAATAGCAACAACTTGATCGGACACCATTTTGGGTATGTAAAGTAGGGTCAAAGGTCATAAATGTTTCATCCTGTATCATGGAGAATACATGTCGTATCTTTCCCATATTTTGCACACGCAAAGACCATGTTACAAGAATCATTCACAAACTAAACACTTTTTGCTCAGATGCCATCTTGTCTAGCTCACTTACCCTTCGTTGAATTTGTTTCAGATTTTGATATGTTGTAGCTGACACTTCGGGCTATTGTATGTGTGCCTTCGTTTTTTCATATAATGTCGGGATCACGTTAAAAGAATTTGATTGAAATTAAAGCTTATCTTCGATGTATTGAGATATTTCTTTCTTTCTGCAACTTTCTTTGCAATAACTCAAGAAAAACAGCCGCTATCACCCCATATTTTGCACCTGTTTAGTTCATATCACGTACATTATTTCATAAAATAACAATTACTTGATCGGACACCATCTTGGTATGTAAATTAGGGTCAAAGGTCATAAATGTTTCATCTTAGATCTTGGTGAATAATTGTCCTATCTTTCCCATATTTTGCACACGTATAGACGATGTCGCAAGAATCATTTCACAAAATAACCACTTTTTCCTCAGATGCTATCTTGGGAGTGGAAATGTGGGTCATAAGTCCTTCTTTCTGTATCTTCGTTATAGTGTATACGGAATTTTTGTACCAAAGATGGTAGATATGACTCCCTTTTTTAATGAGAATCCAAACATCACACGGCCAAAGTCTCTAAACACAGATGAAACCTGTATGGTCATGCCTATTGCGATCAGGACCCGAATCATTGATTTCCAAAAAGATCGGATCACCTTAAAGGGACTGTACAGTACTGGTTGAGGTAGGGATTCATGTTTTGAACATTCCTAAGTGAAATAATGAAAAGCCTCCTTATGAAATATGAAAGAGCATGTAATTCTAAGAAGAATTCAACGTTTATTTGATGAAAATTGGTTTTTAAATGGCTGAGATATCCCAAAAGTGCTAATAATAAAAGGCGACATGCCCCAACTTTATTAGTATCTCTTTGTTTCACCTTGTTTTTCGATATCTCAGCCATTTCAAAACCGACTTTCATCGAATAAACTTTTAATACCCCTTAGAACCGCGTGCTCTTTGACATCTCATAGAGTGGTTTCTGAATATCTCCAAAACGTTAAAAGCTAAATCTTCACCTCGACCAGAACTGTACACACCCTTTAATTGTCAGTGCTGACAAATTACTATCTCTAGTCTTCTTCTTTTTCTTCTTTCTCCTCAAAAGTTGTGCAGAGGTTAGCTCAGAAAGTCCTCTTCCTATCAATTCAAAATTATACCATGTATGTATCATGTCCCAAAGACGACAAACCTAATAAAATCATAGTGATCAGTCGACCGTGACGTCACTGTGACGTCATTATATGAAAACACATCCTCATTCATATCTCATTATGGAATGGAATTTTTCAATGAAATTTACGTCACATATACTTCAAAGTCAAGCTCATTCTATTCATGTTCTCCCTTCATATTTACCCTTGAAACGTGCGCGTAAGCGCGAGTTGAAGTATTCATATGCTCCAATCGAGCTCAATATTCTTTTTGCACACGTTTAAGACCATTAGAGCATTATTGAAAAATTGAAAAAATTGGACGGACGCGTACGCGCGCGCATATACGCACGCACAGCTCATATGCAATAAAAAATTTCCCGTTTTTTCACATGGATCGGATGTCTGAAATGTCACGGAATATTTCTATCAAGTTTCAAGTCAACCGACTCAATATGACGTCAAACGGGCCCGTCAAAGTTGAAATTCCGCGCGCGCGTCAATGGCAATATACAGTGCAACTATGCCAATTTTAAATCCGATTTTACTCGTCAGGATGGACAGTGACCCCCCCCCCTCATTTTCTTTACACATTCTGAAAGCTGATGGATTGTACATATCATTTCATGGGTTGGCGATGCTGAAAAAATTATTAAAAGATATCAAATTTTTTAATAGGATACAAAGAGTAAATTTTCAAAATGACGTCATCAAATTTCAAGTTCACTCGAGCGTATCTCACTTATCCTTTGCCGATTTTCACCCAAATTTCAGTCTGTTGTAGCTTATTAAATGTTTTTTCACAAATGTGTTACAAAATTTTGATTGGATGACTGACTGCATCACCTCGTAAAAATGGATTGAAAGTAACCTCGTCAAATTTGACCAGTTTACGTGTTATCTCTATGGGAGTGCAGTTTTTCTGGAACAAGGCCACCCAGCTCATGGCGAGCGTGCAGCGCTCGCACGAGCCTGCAAAATTCGCAGAATTTGTAGTCATCAATCGGAACGACCGGCAATAAGAATATAGATAACGATCGCAACGCTTCTTTATGCCGCTGAATAGCCCTGAGAGGGCATTTCAGGTTTATCCTTCACAGGGTACTTGCTTGGACTGATAGATGTAGATTTGTTTCGGTTGGGAGGGGAGTGGTTGGTCGAATTTTTTTTAAGGAATGATTTCATTCTAGATTTGTAGAATGCATTTGTTTTTTTATGCATATGTCCTTGTAAGTGAGGAGTTACATAATCCAATACATTCAAGGTATATAGGTTTGGTACATGTCAAAACCTTCTTCTGAAGAAATTGTTGGTAAGATTGATTCATAATCGAGTTATCTATGTTGAAGTGAGATTATTTTGGAGTATAAATTGACAAATGGATTTGTTTGTGTTTTGTTGATTTATGAATGATTTGAATGAAATTAATAAATATCAAGGAGAAAAATTGTTGAGGTGGTTTATGTGCATTATGAGGATTTATTTGGGTGTTTGTTGGTGTTTGTTTATAAGTTCGCATGTACTTGCGGTGTGCATATGGCAGTTCGTTTGTGCTAAAAATGAACTAACGATTGAGAAATTATTTACGGCGTGTCGAAATTATTCGTTCATGCATAAAGCGTGCCAAACTTATTCTGGGGCAAAGAATAGTGATATGGAAGTTCAAGTTAAGACTGATGGAAGAATATGACTGCAGTGAAAAAAGGAACAAAGACAGATAATATTTAGGGAGGGTACCTCCCTCGTATGCCTTTTCTCTCGGTCTCTCTCTCCTAGCCCGCCTCACCGCTGAAATCGATACACCCATATTATTTTGAAATCAACGCCACTGTGAACTCTATAAACACGTGCTCATACACGTTTGAAGGCATTTTCATTGCCACAGTAAGTAGTGCCTGCTGCTCAAAAAGTTCGTTCGCACAAACATCAAAACATCAAAACACAAACACAAACAGGGACACGTACGCATGCAGGCACACGTATACACACAGACAAACAAACCACTACCACTATACAACCACCTCACATGCACAGTTTCCACATATTGTATTATCATACTCAAACACACACACACACATACACACACACAGAGCAATGCGCAAACGCATGCACAAGTCACATAATACGCACCTACAAAACTTAATCATATTATTCAGCCCCCCCCCCCCCCCGACGCATATCCGCATAACTTACCGGTCATACCCAGAAAAGTCATACGTGACAAATTGTCGCCCCCGATCCGGCTCTTTTTGTTTTTACCACATGCATGTACATGAGTACATGAGGCAAAAGGAGGATGAAGAAAAAAAAAGCAGCTATAGTAAAACGACACTAAATCGGTTAACAACATTCAACGTGACAAATAAAGAACATTCTTCTCCCGGAATATTGTGCTTTGGATTTGAGGGCTCAAATGTAATCAAATTTCCTTTACATTTCCATTTCCTTTACAGTCGCAGCAGCCTGAGCAATGTTGTTCAAGTGATATATGCTTTGGATTTCATGTCTCAAATGCATAAGATAGTTTGCAAATATCGTTAAAAAAAAACGAAAGGAAAAAAGAAGGCGACGACGGTAGCGAAATGCAATTAAATGGATGTACTATTTCTCTTACAGTTGAATTCATTCTAGTCATTGTGTCATATCTAGACATTCTCTGCCAGAGATATGTGCTATGTATTCAATCGCTGAAACACATAATCGGTAAGGTGACGAATAAAACGGCGGCAAAGGTGACGAAACTGATTGATAGCAGGATATGTTCAGATCAACCATCAAAATTATATACCCCTTTTACCACTGATTATAGTTGCAATCAGCTTAATTCCCTTCATGAAGAATTTTCTTCAAGTGATATATGATTTAAAGTAGAGGGCTTACAGTTCTCTTTGAGAGAATGTCTCGATATAACGCAATGACTGACATAGATTCAAGTCTAAGAGAAACTGTGCATCCATTTATAATTGTCGCCTTCTTTTTATGGTTATCCCTTTTTAATTTGAAAACTATATAATGAATTTAAGACCTGTAATACCAAGCACATGTCACTTGAACAAGATCTCTTTATAAAGCACGTTCAGATGGGATGCAACTGTAAACGAAATGGGTCTATCGATTTGAATGCATTTGAGCCCTCAAATCCAAAGCACATTATGCCGATAAAAGAATGTTCTTGATTTGTCACATTGTAAGCTGATTTGGTGTCGTCAACTATTGCTGCTTTTTTTTTCGTCATCCTTTATTTGCCTCATGTACATGAATGCATGTGGTAAAAGCAAAAAGAAAATTTGTGTGGCGCATTGAGGACTGATGTGATAGGAAAGCATAGTTTGTTGAATAGATTTCGTAACCACCGTCGCCTTTTTTTCGTCATCGATTATTTACAACTGACTGATTTAATACAATCGTCAAATCCAAAGCGTATATCACTTGAAGAGAGTTCATCAATGAGTACATAGAGATGCATCCAACTGTAAACAAAGTAGGAAATCAATTTTAAATAGTAGCTAATTATATCGTGGGCTAAATAGATATCGTCATCGTTGCCGGCTTTGTCGCCCACCCATTTTTGGGGTAATATCGTGCTTGAAAAAGGCATTGGAATACAAGAACATAATTGACATAATGACATTCATGCAATCAAGCCATGGAAAAAGTCAAGGTGAGGTTTCAAGGAAGTGTGAATGTGCTCGCGCACATGGTAATTGAGTGTCCGTCGTGAGCGCGCTCTCGTGTGTGTTATTGCATATAATGGAGGAATGTGTGTTGAGGTGGTTTATATGCATTGTGAGGATTTGTTTGAGTGTTTGTTTATAAATACGTACAGTATTTGGGGTGTGCATATGGCAGTTCGTTTCTTCTGATACCAGCGATTGCGAAATTATTTACGACGTGTCGAAATTATTCGCTCATGCATTAAGCATGGCGAACTTAGTCTGGGACCATGAATCATATAGAAGTTCAAGTTAAGACTGATGGAAGAAAATGAATGCAGTGAAAAAAAAAATGATTAAAGACAGATAGCATTTAGGGAGGGTGCTTCCCTCGTATGCCTTTTCTCCTCTCTAGCCCGCCTCACCGCTGAAATTGACACACCCCATACTATCTTGAAATCATCGCCGCTTTGATCTCTGGACACGTGCTCATTTTCAAGGCATTTTTATTGCCACAGTAGACTTTTGCTCCTGGCTGCTGCTGAAGATTTATGTGGTAAGACTTTCTCAGTTTGATTGATATTCAATTCAAAAGCTCGTTCAGGGTCCGCACCTACCAATCATACACAACATACTGACAACACACACCATGGAGCCCCCACACACATAAGCATAACTTACCAGTCATACCCACCTCACCCAAGCATAACACCGGAGCAACCACCAAAACCATACAATTCATAGTGCATGGCCGACGACAATTTGTGCGGCTACGTTTCATTTTGTCAGCAAAATGACAGCAAAGTGAGAGAGCTAGAAAAGCAAGTGAGTCAACTCAGGATAGACTTGTCAGACATCAACAGAAACATAGATGATCAATAGCAATACAGTCGCCGAAATTGTTTGAGGTTCCATGGCATAAAGGAGCATCAAGGAGAAAACACAGACACATTGGTGAGCGACATCGTCCGTGATCGTCTGGGCATCAACCTCTCCCCCGGTGACATCGACCGCAGCCACAGAATTATGCCGAGTTACATAACACCAAGCGGAGCGGTGAAAGAGAAAAGCATCATCAAGTTTTCCACGTACAACGCACGTCAAAAAGTGTACCAGGCGAGATCGAAGCTGAAGGGAACCTCAATCATCATCAACGAAGACCTTACGTACAAGCGTCAGGAAATCATGTTCACGGCCAGAAAGAGCAAAGGCATAGCGTGGACCTGGTCCCAGGACGGAAAGATCTTCGGAGTGACAGCGAGAGAAAACAAGAATGTCGTCATCTGATCACTGAGTGACATCGAGCGCCTTTGCTAATTATATATCATTGTATAGGTATCATTTGACTATATATTACTATGTCAATTCGTTTTCGATGTATTATTTGCAAATCATCTGTTAAAAACAACCAGAATGCAGAGTGCAATGCACACAGTGGTGTCATGTAGATGCGGTGTTCCATTTGAAATATTCCAAAGCAATAATGACTGGATTGTGATATTTGTATTTTTCGAGAATTACCCTTTTACCATTGTAAAATGAGAATGACTCTGTGAGACTATCAACCTGCTGACTACGGTAAATCACCCATTTTTAGTGAAGATATACAATCTAATGTATTATTTGCTGAGATTAAAGGAAATGGTTTGAAACTCGCCCATTTAAATATTAGCAGTGTATTATTCTGCATGTCCGAAACATGGTTACACGAATTTATATCAAATTCTGAAATTGATGTAAACAATTACATATTTGAAAGGAGAGATCGGAACTCCATGTCACTGCTTACCAGTGGAGATGTTGAAATCAACCCAGGTCCGTCATTTAGTGTGTCAGCTACTAAAGAGCATGCTGTTGATAACAATACAAGACGTGCATATAGTATTTCGGACCTTTTACAGCTGAACCCTTACAATGTTTACTCCACCTGCTTGTAAGTGCCTTAGGATTAATGAAGTGACATGGCAACGATAACAGCACTACAGATTAACAGAGTGAAAAAGACTCACAGGGTAGAAAGACAAAATAGGGATCAAACTGTGAAGTTGTTACACGAAAGAAAATTTGTGAATTCTGATATTTCATGTATGAATTTGAAATTTGCTATGTTAAATGCCAGATCGCTGAAGAACAAAACCGCTGAATTTGTAGATTATATTCTTGATCATGAATTAGACATTGTTGCAATTTGTGAAACATGGCTTACGCCTAATGATGCTGCTCCGATTGGTCAATTGACACCACATGGCTTCACATTTAAGCACATTCCCAGAGTTGGCAAACGAGGAGGAGGAATAGCTGTGTTGTTTAAAAGTCATTTAGATGTCAGAATTGTAGATTCCCCAAATGTTACAACATTTGAAATGATTCAGATGACTCTGAATTATATGCAAATTCGTTCCATTTCATCAATGTATATCGTCCACCCCTTTCGGTACAGTTTCAGATTTTCTTGGATGAGTTTTCTAATGTTCTTGATAGACAGTTTCTCTGCTCGTCCGACTTGTTGATTGCAGGTGATTTCAATATACCTGTGGACTCATCAACTTCGAAATCGAAGTTGTTCTCTGAATTATTGTCAGCCTTTAATATGATTCAACATATTAATGAGCCAACTCATAATCGAGGCCATGTATTAGATCTACTTATAACTCATAAAGGTAACACTGTACAACATTGTAATACCGGTGTTGTGGAAGGTAGATCAGATCATTCAGCAATAATGTGTGAATTGAACCTTCCTAAACGTTATATATAAAAAAAAAAAAACATTTGTTGTGACACGGAATTTGAAATTTGTAAACCCACAAGAGTTTGTTGCTGATACTCATGTTAAGTCTTCTTTTATCAGCTGAATCTCAAGTTAATAATGTTGATGATGAAGTGAATTTGTATAACACCTTACTCACTGCCACCCTTGATATGTTGGCACCTGAGAAACGAATCAAGGTCACAATACACCCGAATACGGAATGGTATACCCCACAAATAGCTCAAGCAAAACTGCTTCGTAGACAGAAAGGAAGTCAAGGTCCACAAAACTGGAGATTCACAAGCAGATGTATCATGCACAAAGGCGATGTGTAAATGCCTTGATTAAAGATGCTAAGTTATAATGTCATTCAAAAAAGGTTACGGATTGTGAGAAAGATACAAAGATGTTGTACAAAGTTGCTAATGCTTTACTGTACCGAAAACAGCGATCTCCTTTACCAGAACACCTCACTCATGGTGATCAAGTTGAGTTAGCCAATTGTTTTAATCGATATTTCATTGATAAAATTGTGGCAATCCAACGGAGTTTCCCAACTCGTTGTGAACAGCCAAATGACATTGTATGTGAAGTCAAGTCAGAATTGAGTGAGTTTCAGTCTGTCACTGTTAATGAGATAGAACAGCTTATTAAGAGCTCACCTAACAAATCATGTGAACTTGATCCAATCCCAACAGATTTGGTTAAGAAGTGTGGCAGAGTTTTAGCACCCGTTATCACAAGAATAATAAATGCTAGCCTGAGACTAGGTGTAGTTCCACAGGTGTGTAAAAAAGCAGTTATTCATCCAACTTTGAAAAAAAGCAGGCTTAGATCAGGAGTGTCTAAAAGATTGCCGTCCAATTTCAAATTGACCTTATTTAAGTAAATTGCTTGAAATGGTTGTTTTTCTCACAACTGACAATGTATCTGCAAGATAATGAATTGCTTGATTCATTTCAATCTGCGTGCAAGCCTGGTCATAGCGTAAAAACACTGTTAGTCAACTTATCAGATATTGTGTTCAGAGAATTAGATACTGGTAACATCACTGCTCTTATCATGCTTGATATGAGCTCAGCTTTTGACACAGTCGATCATGATATTCTGATTCAACGATTGAGATATTTGGGCATCAAAGGAACTGTTCTTGGTTGATTTATATCCTACTTATGTGATCGATCTCATTATTTTTCGAATTCATTGGTGATTCTACCTCTTGTAAAACTATGACAAAGGCGGGTCCAGAAATTCCGTAAAGGGGAGACGCCTTTAAAAAAATAAAATGCCTACGCAAGCCACCTCTCCTCTTTTTTTTTTAAATTCAATTTCTTTTGTGCTAACAAAAGTAGAGACGGGGAGGGGGTATACCGCCCCCCCCCCCCCCCGACCCGCGACTGCGTCAACCACAAGTTTTTGGCAAATCTCATTGTTTGTATTGCATGTGGGGCGGAACCAGGAATTCCGTAATTAAAGTTTACAAAATTAAAGATTGCCGCACCCCCATTCTTTTCTTTTTTTTACGTTTAAACAAATGACATAAAAAGAAAAATAAGGGGGAGGGGGATTGCGCAAGCCTTTCATTTTGAAAAGACGTCTCCCCTTTGCACTTTAAGGAATTCTTGGACCCGCCCCCGTAAATGCAAGCAATGAGCTTTGACATTTGTGGTTGACGCGATCGCGGATCGGGGGGGGGGGGGGGGGGCGCATCCCCCTCTGCTACCCCCTCTCTATTTGTTGTTGTTGTTGTCGTCGGTAAAACAACAGAATGAAATGAAAAAATAGGGGTGCGGCATAACGCGTTACAGATCAAGGAGTTTCGTAAAGGGGAGGCGTCTTTACAAAACTAGCACTGCCGCACCCCCACCCTCCATATTTTCCATTTTTTTTTCTATTGTTTCAACTAAAGAAAAAGAAAGAGAGGGAGCACCAGAGGGGGATGCTCCCCCTTCTCGATCCGCGATTGCGTCAACCACAAAATGTCAAAACTCATTGCTTGCATGATAGGGGCGGATACAGGAATTCCGTAAAGGGGAGTCGCCCTTACAAAATCAAAGCTGCTGCATCGTTTGCATTACAGGGGTGGATCCAGGAATTCCGTAAAAGGTAGGCACCTTTACAAAATTAAAAGGCTTCCACTCCCCCCCCCCCATTTTATTTATTTTTGTTGTTTTAACCAAAAAAAAAAAAAAAAGGGGGCACCAGAGATGTATCAGTCCCCTCCCAATCCATGATTGCGTCATCCGCAAATGTCAAAACTCATTGCTTGCATTAAGGGCGGATCCAGGAATTCAGCAAACGGGAGGCTCCTTTACAAAATAATTATAAGGGCTGCGGCCGCACCCCCCATATTTTATTGTTATTGTTTTAAAAAAGAGAGGTGGCACCAGAGGGGGATGTGCCTCCTTCTCGATCCGCGATTGCGTTAACCATAATATAAAAACGAATTGCTTACCGTACAGGTACGGATCCAGGAATTCCGTAAAGGGGAAGCGCCTTCACAAAATTTAAATCTGCCGCATCCCCATATTTTTTCTGTTAATTTTTCTATTGTTTAAAAAAAAAATTTGAAGGAGTCACCATAGAGGTATGAGCCCCCTCTTGATCCGCGATTGGGTTAAACACAAATGTCAACATTCATTGCTTGCATTAGAGGGGCGGTCCAAATCAAAAAGTTGCGAAAACTGCCTCGCCTTTTTTTTCATTTAATTTCTTTTGTGTTAACAAAAATAGAGACGCGGAGGGGGTACCGTGTCCCCCTCTAGATCCACGACTGCGTCAACCACAAGTTAATGGCAAAACCCATTGTTTACATTACGGGGGCGGAACCAGGAATTCCGTAAAGTGGAGGCTCCTTTACAAAATTAAAGACTGCCGCTTTAACTGTCGTTTAAACAAAAGAAATAAAAGATATTAATAAGGGGGAGGGGGATTGCGCCAACCTTTCATTTTGAGAAGAATTCCTGGACCCGCTGCTGTCTGCCTGTAATACAAGTTTTGACATTTTGTGGTTGACGCAATTGCGGATCGAGACGGGCGCATCCCCCTCTGACGCCCCATCTATTTTTTTTCTTCAAAACAACATAAATGATAAAAAGATGGGATGATGCGTCAGGCTTTATTTATGCAAAGGTGCACCCTCCTTCTCTTTACGGAATTCCAGGACCCGCCCCTGTAATGGAAGCAATGAGTTTGGTCATTTGTGGTTAACGCAATTTCCCCTCTGGTTCCCCTCACTATAGTATGTTAAAACAACAGAAATAAAGATAAGAAAATGGGGGAGGGGGTCACGCCAGCCTTTAATTTTTTTTAAAGGCGCCCCTCCCCTTTACGGAATTCCTGGATCCACCCCTGTGACGCGTTATGACATTTGCAGTTAGTTTGAAAATTTTGACATCTGTGGACGACGCGTTATGACATTTGTGGTTAATCCCGATTTTGACATTTGCGGTTGACACAATCGCGGATTGAGAGGAGGCGCATCCCTTAATTAGTGCCCAATCTCTTTATTTCGTCAACACAACAGAAATAAAAAGAAGAAAATAGGGGAAGGGGAGGGTCGTGCAAGACTTTTACTTTGCAAAGACGCCTCCCCTTTACGAAATTCCTGGATCCGCCCCTGTAATGAAAGCAATGAGTTTGGTCATTTGTGCTTGACGCAATGATGGATCAAGAGGGGGCGCATCCCCCTCTGGTGCCCCCTTTCTTTTCTTTTTTTTTTCTTAAAACACCAGAGATAAAAAGAAAAATGTGTGTGTGTGTGGGGGGGGGGGGTGCGGTAGCCCTTAATTTTGTAAAGCCGCCTCCCCTTTACGAAATTCCGGGATCCACCCCCGTAATGCAAGCAATGAGTTTTGATATTTGTCGTTGACGCAATGATGGGTCGAGAGGGGGCGCATCCCCCTCTGGTGCACCCTCACTGTAATTATTAGGTTAAAACAACAGAAACAAAAATAAATGGGGGGGGGTGTCGCACTATAGCCTTTGATTTTGTAAAGGTGCCCCCCCCCCTTTACGGAATTCCTGGATCCCCCCTGTGACGTGTTATGTCACATGTCGACCACATGTGGTCGACGTGTTATTGTGGTTGACGCAATCGTGGATTGAGATTGGGCGCATCCCCCTTTAGTGCCCATCTCTTTATTTCGTCAACACAAAAAATTGGGAGGGGGAAGGTCACGCCAGCCTTTGACTTTGTAAAGACGCCTCCCCTTTACAAAATTCCTGGATCCGCCCTTGTAATGCGAGCAAAGAGTTTTTCCATATGTGGTTGACGCAATGATGGATCGAGAGGGGGGCGCTTCTCCCTCTCTTGCATCCTCACCGACAGAAACAAAAATAAGAAAAGGGGGTCGCGTCAGCCTTTGAATTTGTAAAGCTCCCCCCCCCCCCCTTTACGGAATTCATGGATCCGCCCCTGTCTCGCGTTATGACATTTGTGGTCGACGTGTTATCACATTTTGTGGTTAATCCAATATTGATATTTGTGGTTGACGCAATCGCCGATTTAGAGGGGGCGCATCCCCCTTTAGTGCCCCCTCTCTTTATTTTGTGAACACAATAGGAATAAAAATAAGAAAATGGGGGGGGGGGGGCGAGGGTCGCGCCAGCCTTTGATTTTGTAAAAGGCCCTCCCCTTTATGGAATTCCTCGATCCGCCTTTGTGACGCGTCATGACATTTTGCTGAAAATTTGGAAGTTTTGACATTTGTCGTCGACGTGTTATGACATTAGTAGTTGATCCGATTTTGACATTTGTCGTCGACGTGTTATGACATTTGCAGTAAAAATGGAAATTTTGACATTTGTCGTCGACGTGTTATGACATTAGTGGGCGATTTTGACATAATGGGCTCTACAAGGGTATTTCACTTTCAGTGAAGCATGGGAACGAACCCATTGAACAAGTGCATGATTTAAGTATCTAAGGGGTGATGATAGACAGTCATTTGAATTGGGCCAAGCACGTTGACTACACAGGGCAGAAAATTTTTAGGACGATCTGTTACCTCTCAAGGACAAAGTGTTATTTACCGGGTGACATACTTAAAATGTTGTATTATAGCATGATTTCACCTCACCTTGATCACTGCAATGTTGTATGGGGAAGTGCAGCCAGTTGTTACATAACGAGGTTACAGAAGCTACAGAACAGAATCGCTCAATTAGTACTTAAAGGCCCTCTCACACCTGAGCGAATTGCCTGAAATATGACTTTGCGATGGCTGGCGAAAGGCATTTTTGGAAAAATCGTTTTCAATGGTAATTGATAGTAAGTCATATTTACCCTTCGTGTTTGGGTTCGTACACCTTCTGATCTAACAGATGCGATTATTCAAATTCGCACGGGATTTTTGAACATGTTTAAAATTTCCCGACGAATTGAAAAATCGTCTGTCATTCGCATCTCTTATTTAGTCTGCGGTAATCGTTCGTTTATCGTTCATGTGCTATTGTCACGCATACTATCGTAGTCCCTCATCGCGCTTTTGCCAAGGTGGACCGATCTCGAAAGAACCCTAAACGAAGCATCACGATGACTAAATATGACTTGCGCATAGAAACGAAAATACTATGACAAACGTATTTTCGCTTGCCATCTTCTATGCGAAGGGAAACTAAGATTGACTTTTACTAAATTTGAAAGGCGATGCATACACGAAGGCAAGTCTAAGAGATACCATGACAAACTATGGATTGCGAAGTGATACGAATACGAGCGAATGACCTGACGAAAAAATTGGCAAATGCTGAGCTACTCTTTGTGACCAGCCACTCACCACACTACTCATATATAAACATTCCACCTGAAAGTTTCAAAGTTTCTTCAGAAAAATGGAAGATGCAGCCCGCCTCAGAGTCCAGTATTTACTGGCAATGGCTCAGAATGATATTATACATCAGCAGCTGAACCTACACCAGTTCATCAGAGGCCGATTCAGATGGAGACGAGGCTTCAGACGACGTCGTATCTGGAGAAGGACGTGGCTGAACCCTGCCAGAAGAAGAGCTTTTGGAATCTATGACCAGCTGTTGGTTGAGCTCCGAAGAGAAGACCCTTCGACTTTCAAGAAATTTCTCTGCATGTCCCCTGAACTCTACGATGAAATCCTGGAGAGGGTCAGAGGAAGAATCAGGAGGCAGTACACTTGGTACAGGGAGCAGCTGGAAGAACGTCTCAAGTTGGCAGCTGCTCTCCGTCATCTTGTGTCAGGCACCAAGTACTCCGACATGCAGTATGGGTGCCTGAAAACACCCTATCTGTAGTGGCCAGGGAAGTCTGTCAGGCCATATGTGACGAGTATGTAGATGAAGTCATGACAGCCCCTTCAACCCCTGATGGATGGAAACAACTTGCTGGAGGATTCTACAAGCGGTGAAATTTTCCCCACTGTGTGGCAGCTATTGATGGCAAGCATTTGGCCATCAGAAAGCCTCCTCTGTCCGGCTTTTTTAGTATAAATCTGTTGGCTATAGTGGACAGTGACGACAATTTATCTGGTGCGATGTTGGTGGTAGGTATGATACAATAGGGGGAAAGGGAGTAGGTCGAGTCAATTTAGGGGTACGTCAGATTTGTTATCACCTCACCTCCATTGTTACTGTTTCAATATTTATTTTTCTTTTGCTAAAATGATAGCAATTGGGGCAATTCATCTCAGTTTTTGCTTGATACCCTTTTTCTTCTTCAAAAACGTGCTTTAAGAATAATTAATAATATTGGATATTTATTTCACACCAATGATCTTTTGTGTAGAAGCAAAAATCTGAAATTGATTTGTTTCATTATAATGTTGGTATTTTTATGTATAAATTTTAAATTGATGAGCTTCCTGACATTTTTGCACATATGTTCATAAGAAATAACTCTCTTCATATCTACCCAACTCGTCATCGTGATGGCTATCAATGACTATCAACCTTCTATGTACTCGCACAGTTTTTGCGAAAAAAAAATTAATGTTTACAGTGCCAAAAATACTGGAATCTTCCGGCTGATTCTACTGTTTATCTTTGTCGTCCTTTAAATGTAAATGTTGCGTGGATGATTTCTCTGGCCGCACTGAAATCTGGACGGACCTGGTCACTTTTATACCTACCGAGGAGCGCACACACACGTACGAGAACGCCTGATCTATTCTTTCGTCTTCGTTTCCAATCGCACGCCATATCAAACCATTGCCCATTGTTCGTTCGTCTTATCGGGTCCATCAACCCTTCTCTCGCCTTCGGCCGCAATTTACTCAAAGAAGTGAACCGAAAAATCGTTATCCTTCGCATGTCATATTTATCCTTCGCTTACCGTTCGTTAATCATATTTGACTTTAGTTTATAATCGGATGATTTGAAGGCAATTTTATTTGAAATCGTTGCATTTCGTGTGTTTTTCCCATTCGTCCCCCTTCGTCCCCCTACATTCGCTCAGGTGTGAGGGGGCTTTAACGCAGATTTTTTGACCCCACATAAGATAATGCTTCAGAGATTAGAATGGCAGTCAGTCACCCAGAGAATATTGTGTCCTTGTATATAAAGTCGTCAATGGACTGACCTCAACGTATTTGCAATCTTTGATAACAATACGAAATCCTTTTTTCCAAACTAGATATGCAATTAGCTGTCCTCTCAATATCAAACTTTCCAGAAGTGAATATTGAGAAAGATCTTTTCATTATCGTGGATCTAAAACTTGGAACAATTTGCCTGATTTCATCCGAAATGCCACCTCTATTAACTCTTTCAAACGGCAATGTAAAATGCTTAGCTTTAACACATAATTGATAGACTTTGGACATTTTGTGCGCATGGTGGCATGGGTGTGGTTGTGTGTAGGTACGTGTGCGTGTGGGTGTGTGTATGCGTGCATGTATGTGTACCGGTTTGGGTGGGTGCCGGTGTACTGGTGTGGAGGTGAACGTGTGCGTGTGTGTGTGTGTGTGTGCGTGTTGGTGTGTGTGTAAGTGAGGTCTTTTCTTATACCATTATTTTCTTTCTCTCCCGGATTTGATTGTATTTTTTTGTGTTCCATTTTTGTTTCATTGGCTTGTGTACAATCTTTTTCTCTTGTATGCTCTATATATGAACTTATATCTTGTGTTTTATGTTCCCTCTTTGTTACCGTGTTTGTAACTTTGTGTTTTTCACTCAAATTGTATTTTGTCCGTGATGCAGGGCCCCTTGGCAGAGCAGTTCCGAGTGAGCTGAAAGGGCTACCCTGCTAAAAGAAAACTGAATAAATGAATAAATAAATAAATGTAAACTGAATATTTCCAGGCCTCCGGCAGGAAAGATTGTTATAAAGAAGCGTACTCTTCATGACATAAATTTGGAGGCATTTCGTTGTGACATGACACAATCTGCACTGTTTCTTGCTCCATCTTCTGATCTAGCCGAATTTGTAGAACAGTACGAGGATGTCCTTAGTGATCTGCTGAACAAGCATTTACCTGAGATAATACAAACAATCCCTGCTCATCCACATGCTCCTTGGTATGATGATTCTCTACGTGCAGCAAAGAAGGGATTTCGGAACTGGGAACTGCTTAGAAATTCTCAGAATCTTGAAGTGTACAAACAAGTTTTTCGAGATCAGCGAGCTAGATGTAAGGCTTTTTAAACAAGAGAAGACGTGAATACCACAAGAAATCCTTCGAGGATTGTAATACTCGGCAAATGTTTCAAAAATTCAGCAAGCTTTCCTCGTCATCGTCTGACAAGGTTTTTCCATCCAACTATGGTGGGGATTTTCACTTGGCAAACCAGTTTGTGCAATTCTTCTATGAGAAAATTCAAAACATAAAGAATGAACTAGCAAAAGTATCAAAGTCATCTCTCTCACTTCCTTGCACATCACTACGTCCAAATAGCATCCATGCGACAGTTTACGGACCAATCTTTGAGGAATTTCAACCCGTGTGGAGCCGGGAAATGTGCAAACGCCGAGAAATGTGCAAATGTTCAATTTTGCCGGCAAATGTGCAAAAACCGCCGGGAGATATGCAAACCGTTCATTTCACCTATATTATGTACAGATGGAAGAAAACTCTCGATCAAACCTGCGGATGAATAATTACTACCTTTACCACATGCATGTCTTAGCCACTAACTGTCTCTAGCAACCACCTGTCTTTTTTTACATTTTCAACATTTTTTGTATACTACCTCACACCGAATTTTCACCACATTTGGCAGATAGCATCTTAATAGTGATATGGTAGTAATCTGTTAAAATGAGCTTCCCCCCCCCCCCTACTGAAGGAGGGGGGGGGGGTTGGGGTTGAAGCCCTAGAGTCCCTGAAGTATTTTTTTCTTCTTCTGCCGAGCCAAGTTAGTGCTTTGAAGACATTAATGACTGAAATTTCATTTTTGATGAAGGCGGACCCAGGGGTGCCCTGATCGAGGGGGGGGGGGGGGGGGTAGTTCCAAACTCTCAGCTGAAAGGACTCCAACGGATACAAAATTCAGCCGCAAGGCTTGTAACACGCAAAAGGAAATTTGATCCTCGTAGTCTTCATTGGTTGCCCATAAGAGCTCGTATCAGGTTTAAGATTTTGACCGTTGTATTCAAATGTTTTCATGGAAATGCCCCTGCATACCTCTATGAACTCATCAAGCCATATCTTCCTGATCGTAATCTGCGCTCAAAATAAAAAAGAATCTCCTTTCTGAAATAAGTGTCAAATCTCGTGATCTGGTGATGGGGATTTTGGAAAAATTGCACCATCAGTATAAAACAACCTCCCTCTCAGTATCAAAATGCATTACAGATTTCGATAAATTCAAATCTGTGTTAAAAACTCACCTTTTTGATAATTGTTAATTACATTTTTGAATAGAGAAATATGTGATAGATTCTGTGTCCATTAATTTTGTACACTCATAGGTATCATGCGTTGTAAGAATTGACTACTATTATTATTAATAAATTGATACCAATTAACAACGCATACTACTACCGAAAGCTTCCATGAACGTTGCCCAAATGCCTACCAAAATATAACCCTTGAAATCAGACGGTCACGAATTCCAAACAACATTATTTTGCTACCTGTATTAATGATAAACGGTTAAAGACATTAGGCTACTAGACTATTTAGCTATCAAATGTATGACCCATATACTAGTATACCTCATATAACTCACTTCTATCGTGTAGAAAGATTGTAAGTAACAGAAGTAATAACTTGTGTCATGAATATGACATATACATTATAATGTCATAGGTTGAAGTCATAGTAAATGGATGACGTACCACTGATTGGATTACTCCCTATATACACTAGTGATTGGAATTATGTATCTACATAACACAAGTGCTCGCTCTCACATTACTATGTACAACTGATATGCGAGCTTATCATAAACTACTGAGGTACAGTGTAACACTACGTTACTGCTTAGGTAATCATTCTTCACTTGAATTCTGTAACTGGACACCAAAGATGAAGAATGGCTGTATAGTAAACTGCTTACGGTCAGGGGCTCAGATCAGCTAGACAATTTAATTATTTAATTTCTTCTCAATTTATAGCCTAAATTGTTGTTGTTATACACCTTGTCGCCCCGGCACAAATTGTCGCCCCCTGAAACAGGCGACAAATTGTGCATGGAGCTGACGGCACAAATTGTCGCCCCTGCACAATTTGTCGTCTGCCGACAATTTGTGACAGAAGGCTAACGGCACAATTGTCGCCCGCCCTTGAAGCACATTTTGGGGGGTAATATCAGTCTTGACATAGTCAATGAAATACCAACTTACATGGCTATACATCCATGCAAACAAGCCATGCAAAAGTCACGGTGAGGTTTCAAGGAAGTGTGTATGTGCGCATGATGATATGATAATTGACTGTCCGTTCGTGTGTATGTGTGTGTGTGTGTGTGTGTGTGTGTATTGCATATCATGGAAGAATGTGTGTTGAGGTGGTTTATATGCATTATGAGGATTTGTTTGAGTGTTTGTTGGTGCTTGCTTATACGTATGTATTTGGGGTGTGCATATGGCAGTTCGTTTGTGCTAAAATCAACGATTGAGAAATTATTTACGGCGTGTCGAAATTATTCGCTCATGCACAAAGCATGGCAAACTTATTCCGGGACAAAGAATAGTGATATGGAAACATTTGATTGCACATTACTTGAATATGAGACCATTCTGAAGCAAACAATTTTCACACAACAAAAGGTATACAGCGTGTCCCAGAAAAAACGAAACCGGGTTTCCATGCAACTTTTTACTATCAAAATCATACATTTTCTTTATGAGATATACATCAATGGCAAGATAAACTTTTCTTCTTTCATTTGATGTACAACTTAATGTCCATCGTTCATGCATGACTGACTTAGAACAATGAACAGTGGTGCTACCAAATTTTCATATGCACGCGCAAATTGTGACTTTAAGTGAATTTTTCAGACTTTTAACGTTACGTTTTCAAAAAAAAAAGTTCATAACCCAATATTCATATTTTCTTCTTTCATATGAGATCTCACGCGCCAAATATGAATAACGCATGCTTGAGAAAAATTTGCATGAAAACATGCTTAATTTCCACCGATTCTACGGATAGTCGAAAAACAAGCATTCAGCTCTCCCGACTTAGCAATTAGACAATGGGCTCATCTGCACCATTGAATTCACACAAAACAACCGCAGTGCTACAATGAATGTTGTTCGGGGGGGGGGGGGAGGAGATATTTACAGAGAATGCTGTATGAGACGGAAAGCCCTTTGTTGTCATTTATTTAGAATAAGCTATGAGACATAACCAATAATTGAAGACTAATATCGTGAGTATTCTCAGCTGCAAGTAGTCCAATGGCTATGGGAAATCAACATTACAACAATGATAATACACATTTTGATGATTTTGTACCTCAAACTTATTTCACTGTTTTCATTCCTCTGTACATTTCCCTAACGCGTGGTTAGTCCTTCATTACTGACAGGGATTTGAAGTTTTTGAAGGGGGGGGGGGGGGGAGCAGAAAGAGAGGGTACATCCTTTTATTCATCATTGAACTTGCGCTTCTAACCTTACAAAGGTACAAGCGCAGGGCAGGAAGTCGGGTATTTTTTTTTTTTTTTTTTTGGGGGGGGGGAGTTGGGGGGCTCGGAAGGTTTTTTTCGGTCCGTTACTCCCACCCCACTTTCCCAAACATTCCGCTGATGGACATCCTTTGCTCTGTAGTTAGCTGCATGGTCAGGCAAGCCCATGATCATATTCTAATTTACGACCCTATTCACAACCGAACCGTCTGTAACAATCCCTTTCACCCCTTCCCTTCATGTATGTTTAAATTTATTTAAGCATGAAGGCCATTCATTGTTATCTGCTAAGTTGGGAATGTCGGGGAAAGCTAACTGGCTCTATATTTACTATTTATCTATCTGGGTAAATTTGAAGTATATTTTCAAGTTAAGAAGTTTTCTCGAGCAGGCGTTGATCATTTTTTTCTTTCATATGAAAGTAAAAAGAATGGATATTAAGGCTATGATTTTTTTTTTTTTTTTTTGCAAAAGATTGCTGGAAAAGTCTGAAAAACTCATTCAATGTCGCCATTTGCTCGTGCAAATGAAAATTTAGTAGCACTACTGTCTATTGTTCTAACCAGGGAGGTGAGACAAAAAGGAGTGGGCACTCTGCCCTGAGGGTTTTCCCTATCACTCAACACAGGATTACAAGGGATCAGTGGCCCAACGAACAAGTAAACGACCTCTTACGTAACGAGGTCAGTCTGATCGTTATCACTGCTGTTTGATGTTCGATCCTCGGGGCCGCGGTGATTTGGCCCTCTATCGTTAGGAGTATGGACAGGCCAGTTGACTTGTGTGTGTTCACAAGGACGTGTATGAGGGTTTTACATTCTTTACGCAGGCTCACACGGCATGTACTCTTGGGACCTGCTAGTCTAAGAATTCAGCTCTCGATAGATGCAAAAATTTTGAAAATCGGCCAAGAAGAAGTTGAGTTTTGACAATGTAACTGTTTAACAATAGCCATTGTTTTGCTCTTGTCTTAATCAATTTTTTTTTCTTTTACAAATTTATTTATTTCCTCTTCATTATACAACATAACATACAAAATCATATTACAAATCATGTTTTGTTTAACAAATTAACAACAACAACAACAGTAAAAGATGGGTATCAAACTCTTCAACAATTGAACAATATCCTAAAGATACAGTCAGCTCTCGTTACAATAAACTCCTTGGGCCCAGCGAAATCACCGTGATCTTGTCACTTTTGAAACCTTGCCGTATCCAGGGCGCAAATACCCCTGAATAGGAAAATTTTCAAACCCTGGGACCCCCAAAAAACTACCCCATCACGTCGGGGTTCTGCCATATGGATATTCTTTATCACGAGAGTCGACTGTATGTTCTTCTACAATGACCTAAAAAATATTTTCTACAGGGGACCATTTCTTATAATGAAAATTTAATTTGTTTGTTCGTTTTGTAATGTTGGATTCTATATATCGGATATTAACAATAAATGCTGTCAATCCATGAAATTTCACACCTGTATCTTTGCATCTCTGAATATATATGTACCTTTTGTATAACAATATTAAATGATTCAATAAACTCCTGTGGGGCCCTTTCCAGTCTTTGATGAATCCAAACATTACTCTAATTCTTGTACAATCCTCTAATTTGACATGAAAGATCGTACCAATTTCATCCACAAATTTTTGAAGTAATTCTTTGGCAGCTTTACAATCAAAAAACAGATGTACAGGGGTCTCAGCACATGACTTACAAAGCGTACACAACTCTGATTCTGATATTTTCATCTTAAACAATCTTTCATTTGTGTAAAGTATATCATGCGACAACTTGAACTGAAATTCTCTCAATTTTACTTCAATTGTACATGTAAATGGCAACATATATATTTGTGTCCAATCTTCTGGTTGAATTCCATACTTGCCAGCAAAAACTGTTTCGCAAACAGGTCTTGATTTAATCTCTTTTAAAAATTCCTCATATATTGGTTTTGATTTCACATTTTGTAACTGTGAAATAATAAGATCCTTTTGTTTTTGAGCCACTTCTTCTTTCCAAAACATCTCCAATAGGAGTGTATTGAAGGAACATTTCGAGTATTTTTGAACGGAGTCTACAATTGCCATATACATCATATTATATTTGCTTGGCACTCCTTTCCTTAACCAAAATTCAAAATCAATGAGCCGTCCATCAATACTAAATATTTGATATATATAACATAAACCTGCTTCAACCTGTTATTAAACTTCCAATAAGATGGGTCCACAGTGTACTCTTTAATTCTCAGATGTAAATTCACAAAATCATGATCTGACAAAACACAGGGGACCATATCACAATCTGTCACCATATTTTGTACAGACTCATGGATTAACCAGAAATCCAGTCTTGACTGAACACAAGGATTGGAGCGTCTCCAAGTAAATCGTCTTAATAACGGGTTCTTGTCTCTCCAGATATCTATTACATGATAAACGTTTTTAATATTTTCTATTATTTCACAAGAGTGCTTCCAAGTGGACTTCATATTACCGCCCTCTCGGTCCAATGCCAAATTTTGAATAAAATTAAAATCTCCCCCTATTAATATTGTCTGTTCAGCATCATAATATTCTTGTATAGTCAAGTCTACAGCTTTAAAAAAATGCATGTGGTCTTTTTCATTATTTGGTGCATATACATTACATATCATAAATTTTTTCCATATACTTCCATTTTAACCAACAAAAATCTCCCGTTAGAATCTTTCACTGTCTCTATCAATTTTATATGTGGGGTTTTCCGAAATATGATACACACTCCCCTACTAGAGGAGGTTCCATGACTGAATACAATATCGGCTCTTAATTGGTTCTTCCATAAACTTTCATCCTTATCAGTCGAATGGGTTTCCTGTAATAAAATAATATCCTTTTTAAATTTGGATAAAAAACAAAAATATTTTTTCCTGGCTTTAAAGTCCCCTAGCCCATTAACATTATGGGTCATTAACTTCAGATCCTTATACATATTTACATATTTCACAAGTAGGTAACCTTGTAAATTCTTATGACCCACCATGATCAAGACAAAACAGACAACAAAACATTGGCAATGAAAAAAACACACATACAATTTGCATGAAATCGAATAAAACATGATCACAAGGAATCCAAGTGCCCCTGGGCATCTTCACAGTTATTTTTTTCTCAGGTTGGCAAAAACAAATGATTTTCCTTATCACTTAATCACATGAATAGTGTATCTTGTCTTCGGAGATATCAACTGTTAATATACTGCTGGCATGACAGGGTGCTGACTGCTGAGCTATCGCAGTCGTGTCAAGAGTTTTTCAAAATATTTCGTATTTTGTTAGACCATTGTCTACTGTGCAAAAGCAAACTGCCAATATCCATTCTATCTTGTGGTGTGCTGCTTGTACTCCACTTCTTTTCCGCTCTCAGTCTCCCTGTAAAACAATCGCGCCGGATATTTGAAGTACACCTTTCGCTTTGGGTCCTCCTCTTTCAGCTTTCGTTTCAGTGGCAGCAATTTCCTCCTGCTTTCTCGCACTTCTACCGGCAGCATCTCATCGACAAATATCTGGTGATCCTTTCCGTTGTGCTGAAAAGGCCTCTCCTTCAAATATCTGCGGGCACTGCTGATCACTGTTTGTCTGGTTGTGTATCTACTGAAAGCTACCACAACTGGGCGAGGAGGGCCGGGTTTTGGCCTGATGCGGCCTGTGCGATGAGCTCTTTCAATGCTCACTTCACCTTCCATTTGCATATTTGACTTGGCAAATTCTTTGATCAATTGCTCACACTTTCCAGCGTTTTCAGCACCTTCAGGAAACCCGTAAAACACAGCCGTATTCCTCATCTCTCTCGCAGTGAGGTCAACAAGACGCTCTCTCAATTTCATATTCTCCTTTTCTTGCTTGTTTACTTGGTCCTGTAACTGTTTGATATCAAAACGGCACGACTCTTGCTCCTCTTTCAAGTTACTGATTTCTTTCTCATTTGTTTCAATCTTACCAAGAGCTGTGTCCAACCTGGATGTGAGATTGGAGTTCATTTCGTCTATCTTGTGGATAAGGGCCGCGAGTAGTTCATCTGTAGTTGACTTCTCCCCGTCTACTCGTCGTTTTTTCTCAAGCGAGGAGCGTGGAGGTGATTCCGCCGACGCGCCCGGGCTGGTTCCCTCCATATCTCGGTGAAGTGGTTTCACTACCGTGTGCACTGCCGAGTCAGTTAAGCCGTGTGCATTATCACTGTCACTGTGTTCTTGCGTAGCCTTCTCCGTAGTAGCGTCGCTAAAATCCATCTTAGGGTCAGAATCCTCCTTTTCCTTGAAATAATGGGAGATTGTAACGACTCCTTGGTCTAAGCTCCTTTTTCTCGATGTCATTTTGACTTTTCAAACTGTAATAGGCGAAATGAGCTGCAATTTTATTTCCTCCTAATGCCTCCGTAACACTCAGGCACGTCCTAACCGCACAGCGCCATCTTGGATTCCTGTCTTAATCAAATTACGAAGCAATGTCAAGTGTAAATCCTGACGAAATTGACGAAATTCACCTGTAGATCAGCAGATGTTGGGGTTTTTCTTTAGTCTGATGTATCACTTCATTGTTCGCTCTTGTTGGTTCTCTTGTCATATTGTTTTGGAAACTTGCGTACATCCGCCAAGACATGTTTTTTTCTGGTCCCACTAACATATTTTTATGAGCAATTTTAGTTCTCCAGGGGATGAAAACACTATTTGAATGTTTTTTTTTTTTGTTGTATGCTGGGGATATATTGAGGCAGGAGGGCTCGAATCTACAACAGAGTGGTCATGATGGAGACTACTATAGGACCTAATCTTGGTGAAATAACTTGCCTCCTTGCCTGGTGTATGGTGAGAACATGTGAGAGTTCAGTGAGAGCTGAACTATCTCACATGTCCTGTATCACTGTATGCCTGATAAGATATTCACCATGGCGCTTTTTTTGTCTGTCTCTCTGTTTTTGTTTTATTCTTATTTGAAAGCTGAATGGGTATTTTTATGATGGTTGTTGCTGTTGTGGTTGGTATTTTCTGTGCTAGCTTGGTATTAAAATTATTATTATCATCAGACATTATTAGGGCCTGTGTTCCACTACTCAGCTGTTCATGTTTCCTTCATATTCTTACAATCAGTATATTATTATTGGTGCTGCTAATCATTATTATAAAATGTTTTTAAGTCTGTGTTAATTTGTTTCCATTTCATGTAAAAGTTATTTCACCATAATAGCATGCAAAGCACATTTGTTCCCAAGAAATCTTATAGTACATGGACATGTAAATGCACATAAATTATAATACCTTGAATACTAGCTGCAAAATTCAAAATGTGACCATGCAACCAGTTCACCGCACATCACAATGCACCAGTGTTGTTTGCAGGCACAGCAATGGGTAATGCACCAGTAATGCACCAGTATACACCACCCACCAGTACCATGTGGAGTAATCCAGGGGTGGTATTCTGTAAGCGCGATCCTTATTTCGATCCTAGGAGCGCGCGTAGGACAGAAAATAGGATACCCTTAGGACAGGCAAAATCGGTATTCTGTAAGCCTGTCCTAAGCCTATCCTAGGACAGTCATTTATGAATAATGAATATTAATGAGGAAAGGCAGGACACGCCCGGCGCAGTATCTATAAGCCAATCATCTGGCTATAATTTTAAGCAATAATGCGCGCCCAAGATCTACATTGCTCAAACATGCGCTTCACGCAGCTCTTACTGTGCGAGGAGTTAAAATGTATTGTCAGTCTACTTTTACAGTTAAGAATACAATTTTGATTATCAAAGCTTTAGCACGCACTTAGCCCACCATAATAGATGTGACCTTACGAGTTCCATTAATTAGCATTTAAAGTTTTTGCAGAAATTAGCTCAAATTGTGAACTTTTGGAGGATGTTGGGGTAAACTGGGATATCATCACTGCATGCCAAACTTCGCCATTAATTCAAAGTTATTATAAAATATATAAGATTTTCTTAAATGAATATAAAGAATAATAATAATAACAATAGATGCACTCACAGACACACACACACATGCGCTCACATTATTCTATAAATATGATCGATATGCTTGGAATAATAATGTCTTGCTTATAATTACTGTTTGTCCCACTTAAACCAAACCAATGTTCCACTTCTCCCAGGAAAAAAAAAAAAAAACAATGATAACAGAAATATGAGACTTATAGGAATATAGCGTAGCAACCCGTTATATGGCTAGCATCAAAAGTCCGATACATGTGTGCCCGGCCATTCTAAATATTAGAGAGTTATTCGAGAAACTTCATCAAATCACAATTTGTGTCCCACTTAATTCACCCCGCTAGCTCTCCCCTATCTTTATGGTAGTATAGACTAACTTGCAGGGCAATGATAACAGAATAAATAAAGGAGATTACTGATAGATTAAACAAAGATATAAACATGGAGCTACTGTAGCTCCATGATATCCTTGTATACGGGTGCTGTTCGTTATTCCGAAGGTTCGCTATTCCGAAGGTTCGTTAATCCGAAACACACAAATTCTCCATACCTAAAGGTTCGTTAATCCGAAAATGAAAAAAAAGGGTTCGTTAATCCGAAAATGAAATAGGGTTCGTTAATCCGAATATTTGTGGCGTTATTTCGAAGGTTCGTTATTCTGAAGATTTGTTAATTCGAAAATGAAATTTGGAATAACGAACCTTCGGAATAACGAATCTTCGGACTGGAGCATTCGGAATAACGAACCTTCGGAATAACGAGCTGTAACCGTATAAACACGTAAGTTCACTACATTTTGAAAAAAAAATATTAACCCATGCACATGGACTGTTAGGTCACCGGGTTGCGTCACACACTACGTACGTCTTAACAATAATGTGAGCGTATGGATCGTTGCGTTACTAGTACTTTACATGGCAGGCGGAACCGTGCATGATGGGGGCCGTGGGGGCTCAGGCCCCCCACACTTTTTGTGCACCATACAAAGAAATACATAAGGTGTCATCACTTTGGGCCCCCACAATTTTTTTTACCCGGAAGTACGTAAGTGGCACTAAATAGAAATACATGACGCAAATCTCTCGTTTGAAGAGGCTACACCCCAGTAAATAATGCCAGTGCATATCTTGGCAATCAATGACTTAAAGTCAAAGATATAAAACACCTGTTTCTTGACCCTGGCCTAATCTAAGCATCAGTCATCGCCACAGCGCCACAGGAGGGGGGGGGGGGCACCGCGAGAAGAGGAGATTGTTTTGGTTTTGGCATGGGCCATGTAGCTCCATGGTGCGTGTGTGTGTGTACGTGTGTGTGTGTGAGTGTAGACATTCAGCGTATGCAGACAGAGCATGCCTGTACTGTAGTGACCGGAACTATTGTCATTCCATTTTGCTCTCCCCTTCTCCCTCCCCCATCTCTCCCCCCCCCCTCTCCCTCCCTCTCTCCCCCTCGCTCTCCCCCCCCCCCTCTCTCTCTCTCTCTCTCTCCCTCTCTCTCTCTTTCTCAATGATCCAGTCAGCAGGCTGATTGTAACCAGGGAGGTAGTCTCACCTCCCCGTTGTAACTCACTGCCAAATAGCACATTGTCAGCACCGGCAAACTGGCAATGCTCTCCTTCTTATTCCTGTATTTTCGTTATTTACGGGTCGATTTTTTTCGTTCGAAATGTAAAATGGATGACCATAGAAT
Organism: Diadema antillarum; assembly: GCF_040938485.1. Lineage (NCBI taxonomy): Eukaryota > Metazoa > Echinodermata > Echinoidea > Diadematoida > Diadematidae > Diadema > Diadema antillarum. The sequence goes on along the minus strand of NW_027271803.1, from coordinate 453,055 downwards.
TTCTCAATAGAATATAAAATTGAAAACTTTAGAAAGGATAGAGAAAATTGAGTTCACTTTGAATGGTCTGCCACAGGCAGATATCCTTATCATGCTCTTACGTAATACGACAGCTGCTTTCTCAATGATCCAGTCAGCAGGCTGATTGTAACCAGGGAGGTAGTCTCACCTCCCCGTTGTAACTCACTGCCAAATAGCACATTGTCAGCACCGGCAAACTAGCAATGCTCTCCTTCTTATTCCTGTATTTTCGTTATTTACGGGTCAATTTTTTTCGTTCGAAATGTAAAATGGATGACCATAGAATTTCTCAATAGAATATAAAATTGAAAACTTTAGAAAGGATAGAGAAAATTGAGTTTACTTTGAATGGTCTGCCACAGGCAGATATCCTTATCATGCTCTTACGTAATACGACAGCTGCTGGAGTCATCAAACCCTGGCTTGGCCTCCAGGTTTGTCACGCCTGAGCAGAAAGTTTATTTGCAATGGACAAGTCCTTCGACTCCCAACTCCCAAACGACAAATATACGCACCCCACTTTGGGTATGCCCCAGTTGGGGACTCGCCTCAAACGAGGGATTGACGGCATGTAGATAGAGATCTTGAAGTGTTTTGTTTTTTATTGTTCCATATTCCACATTTCAACAAATACATAAAACATAAACATCACAATACAAAAGCCTGGATGCATTGTCAAGTACAGGTTATAAGACAATAAAACATGTGAAATATGAGGAATCTACATAGAAGCATTGCTTGTAGGGTGTAGATTCCCAGATGCGGATGTGAGATCATTTCTTACTTGGTTATGTAATTTAAGGAATGACAATTTGTGAATTGGAGAAATATAAACGCCAAAAAGTAAAAAGAAAAAGAAAAAACATAGAAAACAATGTCCGCGGCACAGACTTCTTGAGAGTTGCGTGATCACCCGAGCGAGGTACAAGTCAGATGCAGTGTGCAATAGCAGAGATACCAAATGTGTACGAAGGAAGTTCAGGAGATAATACAGAAATCACGAGCGAGGCACATGTTACATAATCGATAATGTCAGTAATGTGAAGTATGAACAGAGAATGTCGAGGAGGATTGAAGAATAGCTATAGATATGAATTCAGAAAAACTAATTTAAGTTTATGCTTAAATGAATGAAGAGACTGAGATTGGATCATTTCTCTATCCAACTCATTCCAAAATTTAGGTCCTGTAGTGGTTATTGTTTTTAAAGCAGATACGGTTCGTACAGGAGAAAGATGACAAAAATCTTTTTGTCTAGTAGGGTAAGAATGAACTTCAGTATTTTTGACAAACATCGAAGAAAACACATAAGTGAGACCACCTGAGTTTACTTGATACATAAATGACCCGATATCAAAATGATATAAATCCTGGATCTTAAGTGTTCTACTGGAAAAGAATAAGACATTAGTGTGTTCCAAAAATGTGGCGAAGTTAATTATCCGTATAGCTCTTTTCTGTATCAATAATAAAGAATTAAGTCTAGTTGTACAGCAGTTTCCCCATGCCAGGATTCCATAACCTATATAAGGCAAAAATAGAGTAGAATACAATGAATGCAGAACATGTTTAGGAAAATACTGTTTTAACTTATACATAACACCTACATTTTTTGATAGTAATTTACGCAAAGAATCAACATGAACTTTCCATGTCAACTTAGAATCAATATAAAGACCAAGGAATTTTATATATTCCACCTGGTTCAATTCTACGTCGTTTACAACCAACTTGCCCGGGAAAATATTGATTATATTGCTAAAAACCATAAATTTTGTCTTGGTCAAATTCAATGACAATTTATTTATTAGCCCGAATCCACTTAGATACTGATTTTAATTCAGTATTTATAGTCCAAGAGCATTAGGTCAAAAAAGGCCTTAACCTGGACATTTTTGGTAACAAGCTGATTTTTTCAGGATAGATCCAGAAAAATGTCTAGAATAACATACTAAAAGTCCTCATAAATCCTCTTTGAGCGTTTTCCGCAATCCAAGATGGCGTCCAAAATGGCCGCCATTTCCAGAAATTCTTATAACTTTTCAACTAGAGAACCCAAAAACAAAATTCAAATGTCTAAATATATGTTTTGAAGCATGAAGAACCCAATAAAACACATATCAAGAGATGTTGATGCACGTAAGTACCGAAATCCAAGATGGCGTCCAAAATGGCCGCCATTTTCTGAAATTCTTATAGCTTTTCAGCCAGGTAACCCAAATATAAAATTTAAATGTCTAAATATATGTTTTGAAGGATGAAGAACTCAATGAAATACATATTAAGAGATGTTGACGCGCACAAGTACTGTAATCCAATGTGGCGTCCAAAATGGCCGCCATTTTCAAAAATTCTGACACTGTACATTTTCCTCACCTCAAGCACATGAGATGAAAATTTAGTGCTAGCCCCTTTTTATTACCAATACATTTGATGTCTACCATGAGGTGAGTTCTAAATGAAAATGTCAGTTATCACTTGAGAAGTAAAGACATTTTTTTTTTATATCTGTGCTACATAAATGTTCAAAATTAGTATCCACATGTGCTACAAAATAATGTGTAATTCATCACATGACAGTGAATTTCTTTGGTGCAGTATATTGCTCCACCTAAACATATAATGTCTAAATTATCTTATTCATTTCGTGTAGATTAGCTAAAATTATGAAATAGATAGAAATCAGAGAATATGGCACTCATAGTTATTGGTATGTGGAGGAGGGATACTCCTCTCCCACACGAGGGATCTCTCTCTTTTTTTACTCGAAAGTGAAACATATAGTGCGAACGTTTACTAAGATATTGAATTATTTCCATCGAAGAATAAGAAATTAATGTTTAAAGTAGTATTCAGGGAAATGGGCAATATATGGGAGGGTGTGGAAGGGGGATCCCCTCCCCCTTCCCCTCCCCCCAACATGATGGAGATTTTGCATTTTCAGACTTGATATTCAGACATCTGATGCACCCTATTGGTGAAATATTAGATTTTTGTTTCCATCAAAAATGGAACAAAAAGATATATAATCATGGAAGTGCGGTCATAGGGTTGCCTGCTCCCACAGGAGGGAAAATTTCGTATTTTCAGACTTGAAATTCACAGATCTGTTGCACCCATTTTGGTGAAATATCCGATATTTGTTCTCTATTTGAAAACGTTAGGAAAAATATATATTCAGGAAAGTGTCGGGGAGGGGGAAGTATGTGAAAAGAATACTCCTTCCCATACGATGGAGATTTTGGCATTTTCCAATTTGAAATTCAGAGATTTAGCGCACCCTTTGGTGAAATATCTGAAATTTGGGTTTGTCCTAAAAGTAAGAAAATATATATTTATGGAAATATGCGGGAGAGGTGTATGAGGTGATGAGCCCTTCCACAAAATGGAGATTTTTTTTTCTTTCAGGTTACGGGTTTTATGGTGCGCACTGTTGATGAAATATTAGATTTTTGTTTCTATTAAAAAGTGTAAGTAGAATAAAGACTATAGTATATTCAAGGCAATGAGCTAGTAGAGGATGTGGGGGGGGGGCATCACTTTCGACTGGAGGGAGTTTTGTATTTCTATGATCGTCATTAGCCAGCCTAGTGTACCTTTGGCGTGATATTGATTGTCCTTCCTCGAAGAGTATATAATTCATAGTCTCAGTATCCCCATCCCCTCCAGCACGAGGGAGCTTTTAAACTTGAATAGAAATGAAAATAATTATATCATTTGCACACATTTGATGGAATATTTGGGAGTTGTTAAAGGGGTATTTAATTTATATTGGGGGAAATGAGCGCTGGAAGGATTAGAAAGGGCAAATTACCCTCCAATATGAGGGAACTAACCTTTTCATTTTGTATTAGTGAAAGATCTAGTGCACACTTTTTGATGACATATTTGGAAATTTGTTAATCTCAAAAGTGTACAAAGTCTGTGGAAAGGGGCCGAGCGATTTTTGATAAACAAACGGCGGCCATTTTGGGCAACATTTGGTTTTGCAAAGAACTCACATGTTTTTTTGTTTTTTTTTTGTTCTTACGTGCGTTGGGTTCCTTATGTCTCAAAATATATATTCATACATTTAAGTGCATATCACGGTTACCTAGTTTCAGGGTTATGAGAAAAACAGGAAATGGCAGTCATTTTGAATAGCATTTTGGCTTTCTGAAAGTGCTTAAGTGCTTTATTTGTGTTTCAATATCTCTGAATAAGTATTATATTTGGTTTCTTGTGACTCAAAACGTATGTGTTTCGACATTCCAAGTGTGTACAGTTGAAATCTACTTGCAAAATTATGAGAAAAAAAAATCAGGAAATGGCGGCCATTTTGGACGCCATCTTGGATTACGGTACTTGTGTGCTTCAACAACTCTTGATATGTATTTTATTGAGTTCTTCATCCTTCAAAACATATATTTAGACATTTAAATTTTGATTTTAGGTTACCTGGCTAAAAAGTTATAAGAATTTCAGGAAATATGACGGCCATTTTGGACGCCATCTTGGATTACGGTACTTGCGTGCATCAACATCTCTTAATATGTGTTTTATTGAGTTCTTCATGCTTCAAAACATATATCTAGACATTTAAATTTTGTATTTGGGTTCTCTGGTTGAAAAGATATAAAAATTTCTGGAAATGGCGGCCATTTTGGACGCCATCTTGGATTGCGGAAAACGCTCAAAGAGGATTTATGAGGACTTTTAGTATGTTATTCTAGACATTTTTCTGGACCTTTCCTGAAAAAATCAGCTTGTTACCAAAAATGTCCAGGTTAAAACTAATACTCTTGGACTATTATAGTATTCAGTAAAGTGTGCGGAGCGCGGTAAGGTTATGTTTTTCCAATGTAGACTTTTTTTTTATTCGCTTGTCAGCTGAAGAAACCCAGAAATGGAAAGGGTGAGAGGAGCTGAGGACCTTTTTTTATTTTTTTTTCTTGTTAGCTCATGAAACCCGGAAGTAGGCCCCCACGCTTTTAAAAACGTTCAGTCGGCCCTGCTTTATTCTTCACGCGACCTAGAAGCACACTGCGTACGTTTCTTTTTCTTTGGTTACTAGATCTTCATAGCAACGACTTCAAGGGTCACGTAATGTGGGCGGCGAAGGTAGGCTACTTGCACTGCGTTCGCATGACGTTCGGGTAGACGTTGAGCATAATAATAATGATAACAACAATAATGACAATAATAATAATAATAACAATAATAATATTATAATAATGATAATAACAATGATAATATTAATAATGATAATAATTATCATTATCACAATATTAATTATAATTATAATAATAGTTTTTGTTGTTATTGTGTACATAATGTACTTTTTATTTATTTTGTGCTGAATGAAATGAAGTGTGAATTGAATTGAAAATGGCGAACAACAAACAAATAAACACATACCAGCTAGATAAAGAATACAACTGTTTCGAACATTATAGACTGCAGTTTTAGAATCCTCAGTATGAAAGGAACATACAACTCTGTTATACGATTCATGTATTTATTTTCTTGTTCATGAACATACAAAATAAGAGACAGTGGGTCGTCAGTAGGCCTATATACGCAATAGCCCGGCATAATCGCCAGAGAAAGATTGCCTAGAGGCTATCCTTATTTTTGCTCCTAAACTTGATCCTACTTGTGCTTACAGAATACCACTTATCTTAAGATCTCATTAACATCTAATTACATCTAATAAACATATCAAGTTACGCCCCTATCCTAAACTGGGAGAGAAATAAGGATCCCTGACGTCACTATCCTATTTCTCCTCCTACGCGCGGTGTTACAGAATACCAATCGCGTATTTAGGAGCGAAAGCTGTCCTAGGATCCTTACAGAATACCACCCCAGGTTCTGGCCAGGGAGGTGGTGAGACCCACCAGCCTGTTGACAAGGATTGCGCATGTGCACTGTGCGGCCAAGCGGCAGTAATCTAGTTAGTGGAGTGGTCTCTTGGGGAGTGCGGCTCCGAGGATGGTTCAAAAGACACAAATCCAGTGCCCACTCCTTTTCCTCTCACCTCCCTGTTCTAACTCAGTCAGGCACTAATTTTGAACAATGAGTTGTACATCAAATGAAAGAAGAGAAGTGTATCTTTCAATCCACGTATATCTCATAAAGCAAATGTGTGATTATGATCGCAAAGAATTGCAATGAAACTAGGTTTCGTTTTTTCTGGGACACGCTGTATAATGTACTCTTCAATGAATCCCACAAGAATTGGAACAATCATCCCCCAGCATTCCCACTGATTCCCACTGATCGGATAGCTATCCCCTTTACGACTGATGGAAGAAAATGAATGCAGTGAAAAAAATAAACAAAGACAGACAATATTTAGGGAGGGTACCTCCCTCGTATGCCTTTTCTCTCGGTCGCTCTCTCATCGCTGAAATTGACACACATATACTATTTTGAAATCAACGCCGCTTTGAACTCTAAACGCGTGCTCATACACGTTGAAGGCATTGCATTGCCACAGTAGACTTTTGCTCCTGCCTGCTGTTGAAGATTTATGTGGTAAGACTTTCTTTTCAGTTTGATTAATATTTAATTTTAATGCTCGTTTAGGGTCCCGCACCTACAAACCATTCACAACACATACTATGCAGCCCCCCCCCGACACATACGCATAACTTACCAGTCATACCCACCCCACCAAAGCATAACACTGGAGCAACCACCCCAACCACACAATTCATAGTGCATTGCCGATGACAATTTTGTGCAGCTACGTTTCATTTTGCCTGCACAAGCTGTCACCACCGAGATCAAAAATTGGAAACTGCACAAGCAGCATAATTTGTCGCCAGGCGATAAATTATGCAAGAACGACAATTTGTGCCGTAACACACCATATTTAGCGCAAATAGGTAATTGCATGAAAATAGTCAATGCAAATTTAGTGTAACCTCAACATTGTTGTAATCATGTATTTATTGATAAGTAGAACAAAGGACATGTTGACATATATACCAGGTCCATGGTCCTATTCTGGACACATGGCAGGTAATGACACAATTACAAATGCTTACCGTACACAGTGAATAGCAATATAGCTGTATTCGCAACAGATTTGTAAGGTTGACAACAATTACACAACATTAATTACACAAAATTAAATACATTTCCCCACGCAGTACCCATACACTGTATTACCAATGACCAATGTAATAATTTTACCTAAAGAACCTTTCTACATAATTACTACATTGTTACAAAGTGCCTTTCACTCTTACATGTTACTTTCTAAGTGATTAACATCCCCCAGTTCTGTTCTTTTCTTGCTTAGAATATGGTGAATGATGAAAGTATTGCATATCTGCTAATGTCTTGATAGAATGCAGTGGGACTTTGTTTGGATTTATATGTTTTGAGTAGGCCTTTCAGTCGTTGTTTGTTTTCTAGTGTTATCTGCGCCCTTGCTTCGATCTCGATGGCAAGAAAGGAAGGCTTAATAGCCCTTGCGCTTTTATAGTTCATTCAACAACACTTTGTATTTCTCTACTTTTCTTTAATGAGCGGCCTCAGTGTTAGGTTCGAAAGATACTGTCAATTCAACAATTAGGATTCGTTTTACTCTTTCTAGCAAGACTGCTATGTCTGGTCGTTGATTAGTTGTATTTACGTGGGGTGGAATCGTTCCGCCTGCCTCTTTGCACTCATCTAGATCAGCGTATATTACATGGCCAGTGGGAAGAGACTCTTTGATCGTACGGTAAATATATTGCAATATGTTGTTGTGTGTCCATTCGTACCTTTCTAAAATTTCCGGGCAATTTGACAAAATATGGTGGAGAGTGCCGGTTGTATTAGGACAAAATACGCACTTGTGTGTTAACCTTTTCCCCCACCTATAAAGATTTGCATATGATGGTAAAGAGTCATTACATGCATTTGTTACAAAACTTAATACCCTTTTCGGCAAGTTGTACATAATTGATTTCCAGGTGAGATTTTCGTCAGAAAGGGCCAGGAGCTTTACGTATTGACCTTGCACCAACAGCGGTTCGATGAGGTTTTTTCCAGTACCCGGTTATATTGTCTTCAAGTGCACCCTTAATCGTTTTCTTTATAGAATTCCACTTACTGTTATCGACATTAATGGTGTCTTTGGCCTTTTGCAGACTTTCATGACAGAGGGCCATCATTACTGCTTATTTGACCATTGTAGTTCTCGAATGAGAGTACAATCAAGTGCGTGGTTCACTAAGTTGTCACCTTTTATTCTTGACCGCGAGCATGCGAGGGTATGACATTATTCATTTTTTTTTTTTGAGATGCCATGGGGGTGCTGTCAAGGGAATCCCAACGCATCACCGGCCAGCCAGGGGGAGGTGCAAAGCACTTAAATGGGCGAAACACTGGTGATCCCTGGTGTGCTGCTGACGACCCATTGGCATTGGCGGAGTTAACATCTTTCCGTTTATTATCTTGCTTTTGAGACGCTTGGGAGAGGCCAGGTGACGACTGCGAATAGAGTAGTGACACCCCGGATAGGTGGGGCATCAGGGAAGGCTACCCTGATGGCCATGGCAAGCAAATAACCGGCCACTCAGAGTTACCGGTTTTAAGTGTGGCCCATTTGCGGCGTAGGGCTGTGCGCCAGGGCTGATGGGTGGCAGTGGGAGGGGTTTTTCACCCCTATTGATGAGTGTGTGCCCACTAGACTGAAAGGCTACTTACCCGTCCCATCCGCTTTTTCACATTGAGTCGTGCTGAATAAGAATCCATGCTGGATTCTTGAAAGGGCGGGTACTTTGACTTACGACAATGAACAAAGATCAAGAGGGTGTGTGTGAGGAATGCGGGAAGAGGTTCAGGGGAAGAGAGGTGTGGCAGTTCACAGAACAAGAACGAGCTGTGGAAGAGTGGCAGTAGGGCATGACTGCACCCGCACTCAGCTGGGTGAGACAGTGGGAGGTCCCAGTCAGGTTTCAGACCACAGAGCCGGAGACCCTCAGCATGCTCTACATGCCGTGTTTGAGTGGAAGGAGCCGATTGCATGGCCACCGGCGAGAAGTGATAAGTGGGAGCTTTTTGACATCAAGCTTGCAGGACTTTTGAAAGTGGAATTGGATAGGAGTGTTGAAAAGAAGATGCGTATGTTTGAGGGGTTGTGTTACGGAGCTTGTGCAGAAGAGTTTGGGATAAAGCCTGTGGGTAGTGGAGGTATGGGGAATGTGGAGGGGGATCTTGGAGAGTCAGGGTCGAGGAGACAGCGTTTGATGGCCCAATTGAGGGCGGAGAAGAAGAGCTTGCGGCGTAGGTGGAGGCAGGCAGATGGGGAAAGGGATAGTCTGAAGAGTCTGTATGAGGACCTGAAGAAGAGGTATGTGGATGTTAGGAGGGCTGAATATCAGTGTAGGAAGCGGAAAAGGAGGAAGAGGGAGAGGAGGAAGTTCACAAAGAGGTTGTTTTGAGGAAGGGGTATCAGGAAGTTTGGAGGTGTCGAAGGAAGAGCTCGAGAGGCATCTGAAGGCCACATACTGTGATGGAAGGAGAGAGGAGCCTTTTACTGGGGTGGCAGGGCTATTGAGGCCACAGGAGCCAGAGGTCAGCTTTGACTTGAGTGAGCTGAAGTTGTGGGAGGTTGAAGCTGTGGTTAGGAAGGCCCGAGCTGGTAGTGCAGCTGGGCAGAATGGCTTGTCCTACAAGCTGTTCAAGTACTGTCCTCGTATCCGAAGGGTGCTGTGGCGGATCCTAAGGGTACTATGGCGGGAGCGGATTGTTCCAGTCAGCTGGTGTGTTGCAGAAGGGGTATATATCCCCTTTGGGATATATACCCCTTCTGCAACACACCAGCTTGCCAAAGGCATTGGCCAGTTTAGACCAATTTCGCTTCTTAACGTGGATGGTAAGATCCTCTTTAGTGTCTTAGCGAGGCGGTCGTCAGAGTTTTTTATGAAGAACAAGTTTGTGGAGACCTCTATACAGAAGGCAGGGATCCCGGGTTTCCCTGGGTGCACGGAGCATGTCCAGATGATTTGGGAGTCAATCCAGAGGTGCAAACGTGAGAAGGAGGATGTGGATGCCATCTGGTTGAATCTTGCAAATGCATGTGGATCAGTTCCTCACATGTATCTCAGTTTTGCTCCTGAGTTTTTCTGGGTCCCTAGGGTGATTCGGGAGATGGTGCAGAGCTACTACAGCCAGTTCAGGATGAGATTCACGACCCAGGCTTACACAACAGAATGGCAAGCGCTAGAAATTGACATCCCCATGGGGTGTCCAGTCTCACCGCTGCTGTTTGTCCTTGGGCTGGAAGTGTTAACCCGGTGTGTGGCCCCGAGAATTGAAGGGTTGACGCTGGCTGCAGATGTGGTTGTACCTTCGATTAGAGGTCTCATGGATGATCTCACAATCGTGCCTGGTATTGAGACCCAGGTTGAAGATGGCCTCCATAGGTTAGAGGATTTGATGGGCTATACACGGATGAAGTTCAAGGCTAAAAAGAGCCGCTCAGTGTCAGTGCGGAAGGGGAAGGTGGTCGCAAGGAGGTTTCAGATTGGGGGAGAAGATATCCCTCAGGTTACTGAGCAGGGGGTAAAGAGCCTTGGGCGGTGGTATGAGGGCAAGTTGAATGATAGGTACCGAGGAATTCAGATCTATGACAAAGTGGTGGAGTGGTTGAAGAGGGTGAACAGGACGCCCATCCCTGGGAATGCGAAGGTGTGGTGCTGCCAGTTTGGCTTGCTACCACGGATCATGTGGCAACTGCAGGTATACGAGGTGGCAGTGTCCAGGGTTGAGAGGATGCAGCAGAAGATGAAATCGTGCTACCGGAAGTGGTTAGGCGTTCAAAGAATGCTTACAGATCTGGCATTCTTTTGCAGATCAGGCAAGTTGCAATTGTCTATGACGTCAGTGGTAGAGGAGTTTAAAGCTGGCAAGGTTAGGTTAGTGATGATGATGAGGGAGTCAAAGGACCAGATAATAGCTTGAGTTAGGCCACCGATCCACACAGGGAGGAAGGGGAGGGCGGAGGAGGCTGCGAACGAGGCAGTGGCAATGGCAAAGTGGAAGGAAATGCAGGGTGCGGTTCAGGTGGGGCGGAAAGGGGTAGGGCTTCATCAGGGTGTTAAATGGTACAGCAAGCAAGGCAGGAAAGGTAGGAGGGAGTTGGCCATGGAGGCGGTTAAGGAGGAGGAGGAGGAGTATCGCTTTGCAAAGGCTGTACAGCAGGGAGTGCATGGAGCATGGACTCGATGGGAAAGGGTGGAGCAGAGGAAGGTGTCATGGAATGACCTTTGGTCAATGTCCTCTGGAGCTGTCCGTTTCATGATCAGTCCCACCTTTGATGTTTTGCCGTCTCCAGTAAATCTCAGAGATGGGGCATTGTGGAGGATGGTGGATGCAGGGTTTGCAACAAGGCGAAGGGCTCACTAGAACACATTTTGTCAGCATGTGGAGGTTTATTACAGGCCTATACATGGAGGCACAACCAGGTGTTGAAGGAGATGGCGGAGGTGGCGAGGGTGGCAGTGGAGGCAAGGAAGAAGTATATGCCTCCTAGGGTGAGGGGAATCCGGTTTGTGAAGGAGGGGTGAGATGCAGTGTGAGAAGGAAGGGTCAGAGGGATGATGGTGTGGGGGGGTATCTTAGCAGCGGGGGACGATTGGGAGGTGCGGGTGGATGAGGGGAACCGTACAGTGTCAGAGGAGGTGGTGGTGACTGCCCTTCGGCCGGACATGGTGCTGGTGGCTGGGTCTGTGCGCAGGATAGCAATGGTGGAGCTGACTGTGCCATGGGAAACAAGGATGGATAAGGCAAGGGATCGAAAGGTGGACAGGTATGCTGATTTGAGAGAGTGTGAGAAAAGGGGTGGAGAACGGAGGTGGATACTGTGGAAAGGGGGTGCAGGGGATTTGCTGGACGATCGGTAAGGAGGTGGGTCAGAGGGATGGGAGTAGGTGGTAGGGACAGGGAAAGGTGGATCAGGAGGATTTGTGGGGCAGCGGAGACAGGATCTGCATGGATACTTGGGAAGGTGTGGGGGTTGGTGGGAATAGGGGGTGTAGAGACAGTGTTAATGCTCTGGAGTGAAGAGAGGTGATTGATGCCAAGCGTTTTTTTTTTTTTTTTGCGTCTTGTTTTGTGGGGGTGCTGTCAAGGGAATCCCAACGTAGCACCGGTCAGCCATTGGGAGGTGTACAGCACTTAAATGGCCGAAAAACTGGTGATCCCTGGTGTGCTGCTGACGACCCATTGGCATTGGCGGAGATAACATCTTTCCGTTTATCATCTCATTCCGTTAGGTATATGTAACAGACCTATAAAGTACCATTAAATTAAAAAAATACACATATATACAAGTAGGTCCAGTCTCAGATTCTTAGATCTTCATTTCTTGTAGAAGGTGAAGTTGCAAAGCCATTCCAAGGTCCTTGTTGAGCCCTGTTTCAAAAGACCTAGTTTGGATGATGAATTTCATTTCTGCTAATTTTCTGGCTTCTCTGTCTTTAAAATTATTGCCGATGATACAGAATTGCAGATCCTGAATTGAGTGGTTGCCTGAGTTGAAGTGTTCGGCAACTGGAAGTGATGAGTTGTGTTGAATTGAATTTTTGTGGTTGGTGAAGTGAAGTCTGAACTTAGTACCTGTTTCGCCAATGTATCTCGCGTTAGGGCATTTGGAGCACGAAATGCAGCAAACCACATTTTGGGTTTCGCATGTGGCATGAGGGGTAGAAACAGAGAAGCCAGTCGTTAGTTCCACTTTTTCAGATGTTAGCATATGAGCACAAATTTGGCAACAGCTTTTGACATGGGCGGTTAGCCTTCTGTTTTTGTTTCTTTGAGATTGAACTCCTTACCAACAAGTTTCGTAGGTTTTTCGAGCGTTGATGGGATGGTTTGAAAACACGGCAGGGACAAACTTGTCAAGAGATAGGTGTTTCCACTCCTTGTTGATTTCGTTAATCAACGTTTTTGTGGAGGGATGATACGTATTTACAAGAGGTACCCTGTGAGATGGTTTAGCAGTTGAGATTTTACTTTTGAGTAATTCTTCACGATTTTTTTGATTTAGCTCTTTCTAGATTGCGATTTATCATGTGGATATGATATCCTCTTTGTAAGAAGAAGCCCCCTGGTGTGATTGCTTGCTTGTAAAATTCCTCGTCACCTGAGATGACTCTCCGGTATCTCAGAAACTGACTGTACACGACTGCTTCTTTGCAGTGTTTTGGATGGAAGCTTTCATGGCGAAGATAGATGTGTTTGTCAGTGGGCTTGTGATACACACTTGTCGAAATATTGTTTCCGTCAGTTATTTTGAGTTTTATATCAAGGAAGGCAATCTCTAAATCTGACTTTGACATAGTGAATTGGATGCTTCGGTTGACCTTTGCGAAGACTTCATCAGCGACTTGTCTGAGTCAGACCAAGTTAAGAAATATTTTCAATGTATCTCAGATAAAGGAGAGGGTTCTTCTCATATTTGGATAGGAAACTTTGCTCTAGCTCACACATGAATATGTTCGCATATGAAGGGGTGTAGAGCCCACTAATGTCAAAATCGACCACTAATGTCATAACAACCACTAATTGACACTAATTGACACACGTCGACGACAAATGTCATAACAACCACTAATGTCATAACGCGTCGACGACAAATGTCATAACGACCACTTCTGTCATAACACGTCGACGACAAATGTCATAATGACCACTAATGTCATAACACGAACACAACCACAAATGTCAAAATCGGATTAATATCACAAATGTCATAACACGTCGAAGACAAATGTCAGAATTCTTATTTTTACTGCGAATGTCATAACACGTCGACGACAAATGTCAAAATGTCCAAATTTACTGCAAATGTCATAACGGTAAGAATGAACATCAGTATTGTAGGCAAAGAATGCTTCAAATGAAGATGGAAGTGTGTGACATGCTTAAAACATAGAAATGGCTGTTTGGAATGTATGAATATCAACTTTTAAGTGCTTTTTAATCTTTAAAAATGGGAGCGGTATGATCAAAATAGTTGGATTAGGAGCATATTCTAATTGCTTTCTTTTGTAATAACGAGAGTTCTTCGATCTTGGTTTCGCAGTAGTTCCCCCAAGCAATGTTGTAATAATTTAGATGCGGAAGAATAGAAGCATTAAATAACACAAAAAGAGATTTTATAGATAACAAACTTTCAATTCATATAACATAACTATATTTCTAGATATTAAACTTGACACATCTAAACATAATCATGCCAGGTGATATTGGAGTTTATGAAATACTCCTAAAAATTCAACTGAAAATTTCCTAATAAGAGGTATATCATTAATCATAATATTGAGATTTACAGGTGGAGCATTAAAATTTTGAAAATACATTAAATTAGTTTTGGTCATATTCAATGATAGCTTATTACGTTCAAGCTTTACATTATTTTCCTTTGTGTAAAAGATTGCACTTGCTCTCGATAGATCTTTAAACATGGTGGGCATCTTCCTGGACTTCTCCAAGGCCTTTGACACAACCACGAAATATTACTTCATAAAATGTATCATTAGGAAATACGTGGAACAGCCTTGGAGTGGTTCAGGAACTACCTTTCCAATCGAAAGCAATGTTTTCTTAAATGGGTATATATCTGAGTTACAGAATGTAGACTGTGGAGTTCTACAGGGCAGCCTGTTAGGCCCACTGTTGTTCATTTCATAAACATGTATAAACGACTTCGGTAAATATTCCGATACAATGTCTGCTAGTCATTTTGCTGATGATACCGGTTTCTTTTTTTTTTCACATCATTATCCCTTGATTTTTAGATAACTAAATATATGTTCAGGCGTGAGATTCTTCAATTTGTCTTCCTCTACAAATTGCTGATCTGTAAATTAACAAACATCTCGGAAAATTTACAGATCAGCAGTTGTGATCTTAACAAATTCAATTTGTAGAGGGAGACAAATTATAGAAACTCACACCTGAACCTTCAATCTTCTGAATAATATCTTTCTTTACGAAAAGATATTTTTTATGGTATTTCGGTAGGAAATGTTCCCCATATCAAAGTTTTAGGGATTATTATTGATAATATACTTTCCTGAAAATGTCATGTAGATAACATCTCCACGATTTTATCTGTGAATATTGGTGTTATGTACAGAGAAAAGTTTCACCTCCCAATTACTCCACTACTTCTGTTGTATTCCTCTCGAAATATTAACCTACTTACATTACCATTTGGTGGCTTGGGGCAACATTGGTGCTTCTGCAAAAAAAAAAATGAATAAATAAAAAAAGTACTCCGTGTAATTTTCAGCTCTTTTACAAGATCTCACACAGATCCATTATTTTTCGAGAATAAATTACTAAAATAAAAGATTTCCATAATTTTCAATTGGATTATTTCATGCTTAATTAAAAAAAAAACGGGACTTTACCTGCTTCCTTGACTAATATGTTTCACAAGAA
This sequence comes from Diadema antillarum, assembly GCF_040938485.1. NCBI lineage: Eukaryota > Metazoa > Echinodermata > Echinoidea > Diadematoida > Diadematidae > Diadema > Diadema antillarum. The sequence continues at coordinate 437,602 of NW_027271803.1, read as the reverse complement.
TTTGTTTATTCATAAATACTCCACTAGGCGATCTGAAGAATATCATTTACCCCATTGTTAAGGTTCTTGTTGGCACAAAATATGTTCATATATGACGGGCCAAGATTCCGGAATGTATTAACCCGTTGAAGACGAGTCCCAAGCATACTTGGGCAGGTGTCTATGGGAAATGCATGTTGTAGCAAAATCAGCCCGTCCTCAACGGGTTAAGTGATGATATCAAAAATTCCCCATCATCAGCTGTATTTAAAAGGAAATTGAAGTATATATTTTTGCAATTGTGGATTTGTATAACCACAATTTATTTCATCAAACCATAGCCTATTCCGTGTATGTAAATGCCCCTACCACACATCTTTCCTCTCTTCCTTTCTTCTTTTCTTTCTCCTTTCTCAACACCCGTCCTGATTTTCGTTGTATTGTTGCCTTCGTATTGTTCTTGTTCGTACTCGGTGAGTCTTAGTTCATGTACTAGGTGTTTCAAAAAACATTTCCCACTTTTGATCGTTAATAGTCCAAAAAATATTCATCCGATAAAACTGTCATTGATATGAGTAATAATAATCATAATAATGACACTTTTATAGCGCATATAACAAATGAATGTTCCCTACGCGCTTTACAATCTCATCACAAAACATACTGTAATTAACAATTTACTTTCAATACACACATGCATGTACAAAGAGAAAAGAAAATATCAATTCACAAATAGATAAGCCTTCAAAGAAGATTTGAATGAGCCCAGTGAAGCTGACTGACGGATATGTTGTGGTAGTGAATTCCACAGTCTTGGGGCAACAACTGAAAAAGACCCGTCACCATAAAAATTTGTATTGACTTTAGGTATAATAGCTGAATAGTGGACAATTTTGTTGGAGGTGATTTAAATGTGAACGCATAAATCAGTTTCATTAAATCTAAGATTGATTTTGAAGTAAGATTTCAGACTTTGGTCAAATTTTAACCCTCTGTACAAAAATTGAACTTTGCACAGGAACCAATGATGTGTATGTGAGTGTGTGCTGACAATGGCCCTGAACAATGGACATGCCTGAACCACCTGTTGACTAAGCGTCAGTCTCGCACTCCCAGGTGAATGAATGCTTAATCAATAATTAATGTGGATTGCCCTGAGCACTGCTAGTCTGAATTCATGCACGGTAAAGGGTAAAATGCATGCACATGGAAAAATAAGCACATGTTTCCATGTGCTTGCAAACACCACATTTCATTCAAGCTGGCAATCATTTTCAAATTTTGCTTTACATATCACTAAATTTGGGATATAAATAAGTATAATTGATCTAAAGTTCTTCATTTCAATACAACTGTCTACGTACTAATAGTCTGACAAATTTGTCACTTTTTCGATAAAAAAGAGATCATTTTTGACAAAGAGTTCAGTAGCATTTTTCATTGGGGCGACTTGTTTCACAGTAGATTTATTTAAGGCTCCATGTACACAAGTGTATACTCTAAATGATTTTCTTTGCTTCCTGTCACCATCTTTACGACAGAACAGGGGGTATTCATTGTAATTTCGTTTTTCAGAAGTAGGGAGAGTACTGTCACGACTCAACGACAGTATTGGTAGGCGTTTGGCCAATACCCCTCACGAAGGAGCATCAGAAACATCATCAACAAATTTACACAACATGGGACTATTTTGAACATGTGGAAAAATTATTCGGGTCGCAACAGGACAGCACGGAACAATGATACACAGACACAAATTCAGGCGATTTTGGACGAAGGCAGAGTATCCTCTCTTACGGATATGGCATCCGATATTTCATATAGCTCAGTTAGGAGAATCCTTAAGCAGGATATTCATGTAAGGCCCTATCATCTCCAGGTCCTCCATCATATAACACCAGATGATTTGCCCAGAAGAGTTGCATTATGCCGTCAGCTTTTAGCGTTTGTTACTCGTGGTAATCTGCCTTCATACTCAGACAATGTTAAATCCTCCCTCAGTAGTTGTGTGGTGTGCAATATCTGCCTCTATGCTGATAGGTCCGTTTTTCTTTGACGGGAATGTGAATGGAGAAACATATCTCCAAATGCTGTAAGACCAAGTTCTCCCAGAACTCCAAGCTTTGATGGGAGAAGATATCGCGCATGCTGTTTTCATGCAAGATGGAGAAACACCACACCGTACTCACGCAGTTAGGGCTTGGTTGCAGGAGACATTCTCGGAGAGAACTGATGGTCTTCAGTTCCATAAAGAATGCCCCCAAGAAGTCTAGACCTCACAGTTTGTGACTTCTTTTTGTGGGGATATCTAAAGGAGTTGGTGTATGTTCGACGGCCATTCCAGGACCTTGATGAATTGCGTCAAGCAATCGTTGATGTTTGTGATGGGCTTAGAGGGTGTCCTGACTTCATGCAGAAGTCTTCCTCTGCTTTCAGGGCATTTCGCCACAGACTTCAAAAATGTATTGATATTGGGGGAAGACAAGTGGAGAGTGGGAGGTTTTGAATGTTATTGCACGTAAGCCAGTTAATAGTAAATTAATTTTTACCATTTTAAATTCGTCTGTTGAGAATGAGAAGGGCGTTAAGTCTTCTCGAACACTATGGGTTTTTTGGTCACTTAACGCCCTTATCATTCTCAACCGACGAATTTTGTTTTAGTTGTATACTAGCGTTATAAAGCCACTTAGTTTCAAGATAGGATAATATAGGTAGGCCTACTATTCTTTCTAATCTAATTCCAAGATAGGAAAATGCAAATACACAGTCATTTTCAATTCTTTGAATTAATTCCAAGATGGGAAAATGTAAACACAGATAACTTATTCTTTAATCCATAATACTGAGATAGGAAAGAGTAGATACAGAAAAGGTGTTTAACTGTCATTTATTTATCAAAAAAATCACAAACAAAATAACTTTCACTTTATTTCATTATCTAATTTCGAATACAGCAAAGAGCCTGAGAATATTGAGGTTATCTTAAGAATGACAGTGAGTTTAGATATTCATAAAAAATTGCATTGATTTCATTTAATGCCTTTTTCCCACTGCAACATACTGGGGTAACATCATCATCATTACTGCCAATATCAACATCGGCGTTATTATCATCATCATCATCATCAGCATCATCATCACTGTCACTGTCATGATTATCATTATCATTAGCAGCAGCAGAATTATCATCACCGTTATCATTTCTCATCATCAACATCATTGTTATAATCATCATTATTATCGTTATCATAATCATCACTATCATTTACATCATCATTATCACTATCATTGTCATTATCATACTCATCAAAGACAACATCAATATTCCTATCCCTTGAATTACTTTGCAATACTTTGATTGCTTCAAAATCCATTAGAATGTCATCTCAGTGAAGTGACTTTACACAGATACTGCCAGAGGCTGAATAAAGACTGGTTTTGATTTTCTCATGAATAAATAATGAAGCATTCAAACCCTGGCCATTGTTCAGGACCATTGTAAGGGTGTTAACCTCACACTCCCATACACACCCATTGACCCCTGTGCAAAGTGAAAGTTTTGTACAGAGGGTTGAAAATAGAGCAAAATCTGGAACCTAAGTGTGAAATTAATCATAGATTTCATGAAACTGATTTATGCTTTCATATTCAAACCACCTCCAACGAAATTGTACACTTTCCAGCTATTACTCATATCAATGACAGTTTTATCGGATGAATAGTTTTTGAATTACTAATGATCAAAAGGGGAAAATGTTTTTTGAAACACCTAGTACTTGTCCCGTATCTTGATTGTTTGTGCTGTTTGTGCTATAGAGACGAGACGTCTCTACTGGATTTGTTCGTTTCATTTAGTGTATCACCCCTGATAGATAATACAGACTTATGGATGTATTCATGTTTAATTCGGTTAATTGTTCAAGCAGTATAAATTGGGTTTGGTGACCATGAATATCTTCTTCATTTTCGTCAGTAGCCTGCATTGAATATTGCAACGGGGGTGGGAGGGGGAGCACAATCTACGAGCTTTGCATTTCAGTGGGTCCCCATCTCCATCCTCTGATTGACTTATCATTATACAATGTAATGCTCATTTGGATGAGCCTTTTTTTAAAAGTATAATGCATCCTTTTGTCATTGACTAGTTTTGTAGAAATTTTTGACTTTCACGTAAACTGTGCATATATGTTAATAATTTATTGTTGCGATGGAGAAAAAATTAAAACAAAATGAACATGAACATATAATCTTGTCAATCTTTTATGTTGGCGACATGGCATACTATGCGGATACTTGCTCTGCTGATAATTGCTGTTACAATTGCGACATATACTTGGCGACATATGCTACGTCGACATTTTGCTCTGCTGACACTTGGTCCGCCGATATTTGCTCAGCCAAAATTTGCACCGAAGAAACGACATTTGCTTCGGTGACAATGCTTCAACGACAACTGCTCCGTCGAAATATGCTCCGAAGGTACGACCTTTGCCTAACAATACAGGTGTATTGTGTCACCAACATTTACTCCGGTATAGACGCTGATTGAACTCGCGATTTAAAGGTGCATGGGCCCCGTGTTTTAGTCAAATGCGTACGCGGGCGCACGGCGCAAGTTTCCTACAGAGACCTACGCTATCGACTCCTCTTTAGCGCTTACGCTTTGGCCCACTTCCCCGAGTCCGAAGAAGTCCGATTCACTGTAGTCATTGGTCGGATCACAGTTCGGCTCATGATTCGGCTGAGGGGATGACAGCCTTAGCAAACTTCTTTTGTGATTTCATAATAACAAGCACATATGCACGCACCCTGGCATTACTACAAACTGCGCGATGCGCAGAGAGGACAACGAAGGCAACGTTACTTAGCAACAGCTACGCACTTTACTCTTGATGTCAGCTCAACTTCGGTAATCTTCGTATCAACGGTGATCGGCAGTATCATCAACAGCGCCCTCTACACTACCGGGACTATGCCCCTTTAAAGGTGCATGGTCCCGGTGGTTTAATCAAATGCGTACGGGCGCACGGCGCAAGTTTTCTATAGAGACCTACGCTAACGACTCCTCTTCAGCGCTTACGCTGTAGCCCACTTCCCCAAGTCCGAAGAAGTCCGTTCCACTGTAGTCAGTGGTCCGATCACAGTTCGGCTCATGATTCGGCTGAGGAGGATGACAGCTTTAGCAAACTTCTTTTGTGATGTCATAATAAGAAGCACATATGCACGTACCCTGGCATTACTACAAATTGCGTGATGCGCAGAGAAGACAACGAGGGCAACTTTACTTAGCAACGCCTACGCGCTTTACTCTTGACGACAGCTCAACTTCGGCAATCTTCGTATCAATGCTAATATACGGCACTGCGGCAGTGTCATCAACAGCGCCCTCTACACTACCGGGACTATGCAACTTTAATGCTTAGTTGCTTTAGATACAATGCTCGCATTTTAAGTGAAAACTATAAAAGTTTCGCCACACTACTTAAGAAATTATTCAGAAATTATTTCGCACAATCGCTGTTTCTTTCTTGAAATACATTAAATTGAAGTATAGTCGATTGATTAATGATTGATTCACTGAAATGTTTTATTGGTTACAGTATCTAAGCAATATGATAAATAAATAGTTGCTGGTTTGTAAGTAATCATCAAACCAAGGGCATAATCAAAGAGTATAGAAGTGTACTGCGTGCGCTAAGCCTTTCTTTTTTTCTTTTTCAGGATTTTTACAGCATCGCAGATAGGACCTTGTCATCCAGAAATCTCATTTGTGCCAAAGAATTGACAAAATCGAGAAATTCCCTTATTTTGCAGTTTGTAATCCATATGTGCCGACATGTGTGGGTGCACATAAAGAGCCCTTTTTTTCTCACTCCCTCTCTTTGACCCTTGTCTTTTGGCCATGTAGTATCTAACTATAAGAATTTCAACTCCGTTATATTTTTGGTCTTCTGCTTTTTTTTTATATTATACCGATGTAGGCTAATGATGTAATTTTCCACCGAATAACCATTCGATTTTTTGGGGTCTCTTCTGAGGAACGTTATTTTATTTTATTTATGTTTTTTTTTTTTTTTTTGGCGGAGGGAGGGGGAGGTGGCGTTACATAACATAAACGTTACCTCATGATAGAGTGTGTAGATTGACTACGAAAACTTCTATAAATAAGAATATAATTATTTATTACGACGAATGACGACCAGGAAATTACATTAGGAAACTATTGACCCTTACAATGATGTGGTTATTTCTTACGACGAATGACGACCAGGAAATTACATTAGGAAACTATTGACCCTTACAAAGATTGATTCAATGCATTGGCTTTTCAGCTAGGAGATGGTATCATTAGCCTACATTATCGAGAAAAACAAAAGCAAAAAACGGACGATCCAAAAACATGAATTATGGAATTGAACTTCAAGTTAAGTGTGAATACGGCCAAAAGAGCCGGGCGAAAGAAAGTGGGGAAGTAAACATCCCTCCCCAATGTTTGAAATAGGCATGCACTCTTTCAGTACTTAGCTTTTTTTTTTTTTTTTTTTGGGGGGGGGATACTATGAAACAAAGGCCGTTTACTTCATTTTACTTTATTAGACTAAAATGATGTTTCTGTAAATATATATAATCAGTTTGTCCTTGCCCTGAATGAGGTTGATCTGATTGGTGATTTCAAAGATTTTTTGTTCTCATAATTTTGTACCTTAGTGGGTACGCTGACCTTCAACTGGTGGCTTCTTCAGACTGAGTCGTAGATGAGGTATGACGCTGGACGTGAAAGAATGGTATCATGGGGGGGGGGGGAGACTATAAAACAACTATATGCTATTTATGTTGTGTTTTGTCAGTTTTTTTAATTATCATTATTATTGTACATGTTCCTCTGTTTCTGATTCAGTTTTGTAAATTCTTATGCACGGCCTTGCTGAAAAGCAGCTTCAAAGCTGATAGCAGGCTTTTTTACCGTGTTGAAATAAATAAATCAAATCAAAATCAAAATCAAATCATATAGGGCTCACACGGGTAAATAATTCTCCATAGAGACGTGTGTTAAAATTCTCTAAAATAGCTGGGAAAAATGAGGTATTTCATCTTCACTAACCTGGAAAGTGAGATATACCCTTTAATCCATCAAATTCCCACGGTAGGTTCTTCAGGTCAAACTCTGTCCAAGGGTCTGCAAAGCCAGACTACAAGTTCTTTTCACTCAAATAATCGGGTGCTGTTCGTTATTCCGAAGGTTCGTTATTCCGAAGGTTCGTTAATCCGAAACACACAAATTCCCTATACCTAGTGGTTCGTTAATCCGAAAATGAAAAAGGGTTTCTTAATACGAACATTTGTGGCGTTATTCCGAAGGTTCGTCATTCCGAAGATTTGTTGATCCGAAAATGAAATTCGGAATAACGAATATTCGGACTGAAGAGCCTTCGGAATAACGAACCTTCGGAATAACGAGCTGTATACCTAAAAATCACCTATTTTCTGTACATGCACCCAATGAAATATAGTCCCTTCAAATTCCATGAGAAAAGCTTTCATCTTCCAACCAAAATGCAGTTTGTAGAGGAATTCATACTCAATATCTCCAGCTATTCAGTTTTTGCCAAACTGCATTGTTGCTTTTTAATCAATATTTTGTTCATTTATTTTGGTATGAGTTGAGTTTGAGTTTATTTATAACAACAACATATGTACAGGAAAGTTTGAATACATGTTTATACATCAATATTAATACATAGCACATGTAACTGTCTTAAAAGATCTAAAAAAAAAACCATATTGAATATAATCTATAATATATAATGGATAAATGATTATGTGATCTAAAACTATTAATAAAAAAAAGAGCTACAATATGGCAATGTTGTACACAATGAGGTTGCTAAATGAACCAAGAGGTAGCACAGGTGTTAGTAGGTGTTGGTCCTTTTAAACACGTATTACATAATGAACTATTAAAATACACTTAAAAATACTGTTATAACATTATTGATATGTAGTACCATTGTCTATACAGATTTAATGTGTTTTGCTAAATTACTTCGGAAATTTTTCCTGGTATTGATACTCCTTAAATCTTTTGGCAAAGCATTCCACAATTTCACTCCTATATAAGAAAGTGAGAGTTGGCCATACCTAGTTTTACATTTTGGTAGATAAAGCAAGCCTTCTTTTTTGCCCCTTGTTGAATAAGAATGTTGGATATTTTGACGATATTCTGCTAGATCATGTGGCATATTTCCCTTTGATAAATCAAATATAAATGTACAAATGTAAAGTTTATGCAGTTCAAATACGTCCATTACTCCCAGTTTTTGAAACAGGGGATCAGAAGGTGTTCTGGGTGGACTGAAAGTGATAGCTCGCATGGCCATTTTCTGACTAAGACGAAGGCAGTTTAGAGAAGATTTGCATGTACTCCCCCACACTTCAATTCCATATGTAATGTTGGACTGGGTAAAGGATTTGTACAGGAGAATAAGTGTATGTTGGGGGACACAGGGTCGTAATTTAAACAGAATACCAACCTTCCGTCTTACACATTTATTTGCAGCTTGTATGTGACTTTTCCAAGTCAAAAGACTTTCAATGCATATTCCAACAAAAAGATGCCTCATTCACTCTACTAATGACATTATCCGATAGTTTCATTGTTCCTTTTACAGTAACTTCCCATTTTATACTTTTTATAATCATATAATTTGTCTTTTTCATATTAATTGTCACTTTATTAGAATTGCACCAGTCTTGAATTTTCCCTAAATGCAGATTGATAATCCCCATGTCAACTTCCCTCTGGCCAACATTGACTGTACGAAATATATTTGAATCGTCAGCAAATAATCTAAAATAAAAAAATGAAGTTGAATTTGGTAGGTCGTTTATATATATTAAGAAGAGCGTTGGCCCAAGAACTGATCCTGGTGGTACACCACATTTTAAGGTATTCGGACTACTGACTGTTTCCTTGTAACATATTACTTGTGATCGATTCGCAAGATAACTCTGAAACCATTGTAAAGGTTTGCCACGAATGCCATAAAAACTCAACTTGCTTAAGAGAATCTTGTGGTTTATTGTGTCGAAGGCCTTTTGGAAATCAATAAATACACCAATAGTGTGTTTACCTTTATCGATATACTTTAGAAGTGAATTCACAAGGTTGATTACAGAGAGATTAGTACTGTGTTTTTTTACGGAAACCGTATTGATGTTTGTATAAAATACTGTGTGAGTCCAAAAAATCCACCAACCGCTTGGTACCATTGGTACGAATTTGTGAAGAGGTCTGGGACATGTTCCATTTTATTTACAGGTGTGTGCCCTATACCGGCGAGAGAGTATATTGGCCCGAGTCTCTGTTCATTGTGTTAGGGGTTTTCCTGATGTGAAATGCCTCCCTTATCCATCTTGATGGGCGATGATCTTCTCTCGCAAGAATACGGCTCTCGTTCCATTGGATGGAATGGTTATCGGGCCAATATATTCTCTCGCATGATACCATTCTCTCACGTCCAGCTTCATACCGCCATCTACGACGCAGTCTGAAGAAGCCATCAGTTGGAGGCAAATGTACTCAATAAAGGTACAGAATATATTTCGTGATTGTAAAAAAAAAAATAAGTTTATCTAATTTCAGAACTGTTGGTTTTTGCTCCTTATCGATAATGCATCACTCATTCTATTCCCCACTCTCTATAAGATTCCTTTCCCCACAATCTTTACTCGAGGTGAACGCACACTTGTGAAACGCACACAAGGGGAAGACAAGTCTTTCGTTTGTGTGAATGTGTGTGTGTGATGTTACGAGTTATAATGATAAGAGTATTTTCAAAGTGGTTGATTTGCTTCGTTTTCATATTTTGTAACTTTTGCACAATGTATCGTAGTGATGTACCATAAGCATGCTAAGTGAGGGGACTGCATCATACGAGCTCAATTTTTAGCAACACTTCAATTTTAATTTCCAGTGTTTCATGAAACAAGATGTGTTTCTATATGATGTTATGTTACATGAAATGTACTTTTACATGAATTGTACCCTTTGTAAGGCAGATGTATATTGTTTGGACATTACAAAAATGGATGAATGAATGAATGAATAAATAGAATAAATACATCTGTTACTCTGCATGCCCCTTCTCGTCAAAAGGAGAAAAATGGATGGGACGCGGAATTCAGTTTTTATCACGTGTTATACTTTCACGATAATCCAACGATCTGCCAACTAGAAAGTGGTAACGGCTGACTACAGTTCTCAATCGAATCAGACAGGACCAGCATGGTCATGCATTGCTTAAGTCAGTGGGTAGTTTCCTTTGGGGTTATTAATGGTCACCTTTTGAGAGGCTTCCGTGAAATGGTATTTCCACAGGGTCAGGCGCTGGGTATCAGGTGTACTATTTGTAATAGGAAGGGAATTGTCTGAGTGGATGAATCTGGTGCCTAAGCTTCAACCTTTTCCTTGCTAGTATATAATCAAACAAGGAGTGTAGAGGGTCGGTTTCCTGCCTTAATTTCTCTCTTTGACATACTACTAGTACCTTTCTTCTGATGTTAGGACGTGCGATGCCAGACAGCAGGTATATGAAATTGCTAATTGTAACAAGTTTCGTACTTTCACCTGTTGACCGAGTAGCTTGTTCACACACTTCTACTTCTTCTTCTCTGCCCCTTCTCCTTTCTCCTCGTTCTTTGTTGCGCTGTTCTTGTTGCAATGTTGCGTATTTTGTTCATGCATGCACTATTGTTATTATTTTTTTTTTGCTTTGCGTGATCACCCTTTTTGTCACCATATTTTCCTGGTACACACGGCTCAATGAATAGTGTCTGTGCTATGACGTTACTCAGTTATTTCAAGTTTGTATCTTTTTTTGGTACATGTACTGTAAAACAAATCCTGTTTACACTATGCTATTATATCATTAGCATCATAGCTACCTAAATTATGACGTTTTAAATGTACATATCAAGACTGATTTTACGGATATGTGTTATCGGTATACATTATCCACGTCTTACAAGATCCGGTTTTCAGTAGATCACCCTTTTCCATCACTTTATTTATATTAAATTGTTACCATTGCAAAGTGCGCATTGATTTCTCGTTATATGTCTATCCGTACATTTTTTTTTAATATTATACTTTGCGATTTGTACTTCTTTAAAACTGTGTAACAATATGAACTGAAAAAGGTATACTTTGTATAATGTATTACATTTTGTTTAATGAAAAAGAGTATCATTGAACTGAAAAAAAAATGTGAAGTTACACATCTTTGGAGCAATTATCAATGGAAAAAAAGTCCCGTATCTTGAGAAAATGCCGTATCATCGGAGCATATTGTTGCACAAAACGTCAGCTGTGCAGTTCTTCGATGAAGCAATTGGAGCAATGTCGGCAAGGCAAATGTCGACGGGAAAATTGCTATAGGCGGGGCAAAATGTCCCGGAGTATTTGTCTCAATTTTCGGCGCAATTGTCGGTGGAGCATGTCATGGAACTGACCCCCTTTTGCCACTCATAAAATTTTTCTCTACCAGAAAATTTCGTGACCTCAGAATCACAGAAATACATGTCCATTCTTTAGTTATGTCAAGAATTGACTCGTGCAATAGTCTCATTTTTAGATTACCGGATTGTCAAATTGATAAGTTTCAATGCCAATGAATTTCCACTGGTTACAAGGCACAACCCCTCACTATCTTCAAAACCTCTCACATAGATAATACACCAAGAAATTTACTTTCTATTATACAGTAAATCCAAGTCCCTTCTGGTCTAGGGCCAGTACCAAATCATACCTTATTCACTCATTCCAAGTTTCTGCACCCGAGCTTGGAAAAGCTTACCCGAAGTTATTAAAGAAGCAATCACTTAAAAAAATTTAGATCCACCTTCCTCTCACTGAATGAGTAATTTGCACATTACTTAAAAAAATAGATTATAGACATACTAGCGTCATGACTAATATTCCACTGTTCCTCTCTCACTGCATCTCTCTTTATCTATGTATTGATCTCTCACACTCGCTATTACAATGTAGTGCATGCCTTTGCTCATAATTTCGCCGTTAAAGATATCATTAGTGTGTATAATTATTATCAATATCGATGTTTGAATGTTGATTGTTATTATATTTTCCAAAATTAAATTGAATTGTTTGTTTTCACCTGGTCCTCTTCTGTCCATTTCTTTTGCTCTTTTCTCTTTCTCCATTCACAAAGCACATAGTGACTACATCTTCGGTGATACGCACTGTGGTTTACAAAATGTGATTTATTATTAGTATGTACATACATAATATATGTAAGAATATATGTGCCTATATGTTTATACATGTACATGCAAACATACTAATTACCATTTTGTGCACATTTCTTGGAATTTTGACGTCATGTGTTCTTATGGAAAGACATCTGTACTCAAGTGCACGTGACAGCCTTTCAGGAAGCTGTGATGACGATGTACGGAGAACAATCCAGATATTACTATTATTGATACTGAGCAAATGGCTGTCTGGTATGGTTGGTATTTACAGTTATACAATGAACGCTTGGTTCTCCTAATATACAAAGGTAGTAAGTAATCGTGGTCTTTTTTGTTGTTGCTGTTTGAAATGGTAGGCAGGAACAATAAAAGGAAAATAACAGTAGATATAGAGTAAACCTGGTAACTAAACTCTGCAAGCAATAACACTCAAATAACTAACGCCTCTAAAATATGTATGGCTTCGTAATATTGGTTTTGATAAGCCATTGGTACTAATACAGTAATGTCCACTTTTTTCGACAGGGCAGCCTAATATCAAAGTGTCATTTTAACTGAACTACTTCCTGTCACCGTTTCGACAAAAAAGGTCAGTCAGCTGTTGTTTTTTCTTCGTAACAATAACCGACTTCTCTGAAAGCAAGCCAAGCTTAAAGCTTTGATACTCGAGTAATGGAGGTAAAAGGCTAAGAGATTAGTAACTGGTGAGGTTCTTTTCCTAGTGAATGATCTTGGATGGAACGGGAACGAGACTCGGTAATTAGGTATGTTGTTGAATTGAGACACGTAGTTTCACGCTACATTTAAATTGCATAAGAGGAAAGTAATCATCAATACAACATGATATAGAACGGAAGCTCGAAATGAGTGCGATGGTGCATCACAACTCGCAGAAGATAAGAGATAACTGACATCCGTCGATCCTGATGCCTCCCAATGTTAAGGAAATATCCTTTCGAACAGTTAGTCACATATTGGCTGAAAGGCTGACGTGTCCCTGGTCAGTTTAAAGTTTACCTGTTAAGTCCAGTGTAACTTTGATGGATCAAGTAGTGCACTTTTGCCTTCACCAGTGAATCTGAAGTGGTGGTGCATTTTAGAGAATGATGAATGTAGCGTTTGCAAGTAGGCACGGGGGTCGCTTGAGCACATTCTGCCAGTGTGTGGAAGGTTATTGCAGGCTCATAAATGGAGGCATAACCAGGTGCTGAAGGAGATGGTGGAAGTGGCAAGGATGGCAGCGGAGGTGAGAAAGAAGAATGGAACCCCTAGGGTGAGGGGAATCCGTTTATAAAGGAGGGGATAAGATGCAGTACGAGAAAGGAAGGGCCCAGGGGATAATGTTGGAGGGAGTAAGCAGCGGGGGATGATTGGGAGGTGCGAGCAGATGAGGGGAATTGTACAGTGCCAGAGGAGGTTGTGGGGAATGCCCTGTGGCCAGACATGGTGTTGGTGGCACAGGATGGCGATGGTAGAACTGACTGTACCATGGGAAACGAGGATGGATGAGGCAGGGGAAAAAAGTTGGATAGGTATGCTGAGTTGAGGGAGAATCGCGAGAAAAGGGGCTGGAGAGCATAGGTGCAAACTGTGGAGGTTGGGTGCATGGGATTTGCTGGACCATCGGTGAGGAGGTTGTTCAGAGCAATGGGAGTAGGTGGTATGGAGGGGAAAGGTGGGTAACGGGGATAACTGGAGCAACGGATACAGGATCTACATGTTGGGAAGGCATGGGGTGGTGGTGGTAATAGGGGGTGTAGAGGGAGCCTTTGCGATCTATAGTGAAATAGTGGGAGGGTATCAATGACTAGAGGATTGGGATTACATCTCAGAGTCAGTGATGCTGACATTGATACTATCATGACTATTGGGGAGGTGCTGGTAAGTGTTTTGAGATGCAATGGGGGTGATGTATAGGGAATCCCAACGCAGCACTGGCCAGCCAGGGGGAGGTGTCCAGTCCTTAAATGGTCGAAACACTAGTGATTGTGATGTGCTGCTGACGACCCACTGGCATTGCCGGAATTACACCTTTCCGTTATTTATCCAGTCTTACAGCAAGTCTGGTTTTAATGACCACGCGTTAATAAACAGCCGATGCGACAAATCACATAGTCTCAACATCTTTCTGCATTGGGCCTACACATATCGAAGCTGGTGTTTTCTGAAAAACAAAAACTAACAACGGCGATTAAGATATATACATATATATATATGTATATATATATATATATATATGTATTTCTATGTTGCTTTTTCTACCAGGAACTTTTAAAACACCCAAATCTGGACCTGCAAAATATTTCTCAAGGTATACCCTATTAAGCCCAAGCTATTTTGACCCCTCGCAGGCCCAAGGGGGGGGGGGCACATTGTGCCCCCCCTATATAACTTTTTTATTATTTGATGTATCATCGTCATATTTGGCACATGGGTAGAGTAACTCATACTCTACATGACCGTACATTTGAATTTTCTCAAGGTCACCCATGGAGGGCGCTATTTTCCAAAATATAAAGAAATACATAGGAAATATGCCAAAAACATGATTTTTCTGTATAATTTCTTTATCCTCATTATATATGTCTTATTATAGACCAATCATATTCATATTTGTCACAAATGATAAGCAAGTGGAATCTTATTATTTGTTATGGTTGAAATTTCTCAAGGTCACCACATGGGGGCGCTATTCATGTCAGCATAATAATACATTATGAGACCTGAGATGAAATGTTTCGGATGGGTACATGTATAGTTTTGACACTTCATATTTGCATAATAGTGGAATTTCAAGATTGCAGATTGATAATATGATAAACTAATGATATTAGAGGCATAACTTGGGTGAGGGAATCAAAATAACACAAAATAGAAGGGCAATCTTTAGAAAATATCATTTTTTTTTCAATTATCTCTATTATATCTATTGTTTTATTCCTTTGTCTCATAAAAACAAAGGAAATAATAAGAAAAACTTTCCAGGACCATAATTACTTCAAATTTTGCTCCTTAAACAAATTTCAGCCAAGAAACACCCATTTCATCCACTGTAATGCTGTTAAATAAAATGGGAACAGAAAAAAGATGCAAAATCTGACTGACATGGTTGTCAGTTTATGGTTACCATGGCAACCAGCAACATCAAATATAGCTAAATTATATATCAAAATGTTCGCAATAAGATTTTAGGAAAAGTCACCAAATTTGGTTGAAATCGGATAAAGGGCGAAGGAGTGGCAAATGAAAATCTGGTAGGGGAGGCACAATGTGCCCCCCCTTGGGCTTTATAGGGTTAAACCGCTGTCGGTACAATATCAACATAAAACTAACAGTCCATAACGGTAAAGTCCATGTAAGTATAAAGCCAGCGAGTCAGATTATTACACTGAAAAATATTCAGCTCCGCAGTACTTGATTTTTGTGCACAACTTTAGCTGGAACACGAAATACTTGATTGACGTACAACCATGAACACATGAGAATTTAGATGTCCAAGCTGCCACTCAATTCATCGAGATCACGATATTAAGGAACACCACCGTGCAATGTTTTCCTTTCATGTATAGCAATCATGGATGCAATCACTTCCGCCGTATACACTGCACTGCACGGCTGCCGTGAACATCAACACAATAAAGTAAACGGACTACAGAATTTCTGTGTTTTTCGCGTGTCCCATACCTCAATGCAAACAGGAAAATTGAGCGTTTATCACCACGCATCAACTAATTACCACGTCAGTTTCCCTTAAACGCGTTCTAAGCCTTATATAAGCTTACGTCGGAGGCCTGCAGTTCGTACACGTTGGGTCGCCAGGTCAAGCCAAGAACGCCATCAAGTTTACCGGTTGCCTCTGATGGGAGTTTCAGATGAAAGTTCTGCACGAGATACGTCACGAAAAGAAACATCTCCATCCGGGCTAGTTGTTCACCTGGACATTGCCTCTTGCCTGGATAGAAACGAAATGGCAGATTAGCATACATTAATATATTGATATACAGCAAATTAATTGCAGCCCAAATCGGAGATGAATATGTTATTTACTTGTTTTTTATCGAGTGACGAACGCCTTGCAAAATTCTGCTTTTCAGTAGATCACACATCTCCACCGCTATATATACTTTCTGCCATCCTCGCAAAATATAAATTCTTTCTCTTGATATACACCTCATGTGTACTTACTGAAATTGACCTTTCCATTTTGTTGCAAATCTATAGATAATTTGGAGATCGAATTATTTCGCTTTAATGATAAAAATTCAGCTACATCAATAGGATGTTTTCAGATGAATATAAAGATAAGTGTTAGGTATGAAGTATGTTTTTAGTGTAATTCCGTTTCTGTCAGTCTGATTTCTTCATTGGTTTAAATTAAATCATCGTGGCAAATCAAGAATTTCCTCAAAATACATAGATATATATATAGACAGTAGTATTGGAACAAGTTCATCCGTATTTTATTGCTACTCGGAGTTTCATACCACCTCCATGAGGGGCAATCATCATTGCCTGATGATTGCCCCTCATGGACGTGGTATGAAACTCCGAGTAGCAATAAAATACGGATGAACCTGCTGTCAACTGAGTGAACTTGTTTCAATACTTCTGTCTAAAGCTCTTCCTTTGAGGATATCGAGCACTCTTCATAGAAGGATAGAATCACCAAGTGTGTACATATATATATATATATATATATATATATATACATATATATATATATATATATATATATATATATACATATATATATATATATATATATATATAGAGAGAGAGAGAGAGAGAGAGCACTTAAAGAGTACTCAAAAGAAATAGATATAAATAAGGGTATACTAAGTGTTATAAAAACATTCACCACTTTTGATATTTTGATCCTTTTGATCTTTTTGATCAGATAACAATGTCATTGATATGACCAAAAGCTGAATAGTGTACAATTTTGTTGGACGTGATTTAAAAAAAGAATAAATCAGTTTCATTAAATTCAAACATTATTTTTAAGTTAGGGTTCAAATTTTGCTCTAGTTTTAACCAGCTGTACAAAACTTTAACTTTGCACAGGGGTCAATTTACGTGTATGGGAGTGTGTTGTTTATACATCTAGACAATGGTTCTGAGCAATGGTCACGGTTTGAATGCATTACATATTCATGAGAAAGTTTACTGTCACACCTAGTCTATTTTCATCCTGAAATGTAGAAAGCACATGAAAAAATGTGCTTTCTTTTTTCATGTGCATGCATTTTATCTTTTACCATGAATTCAGACTAGCAAGCGTCCAATCCATCATGAGTTGATAATAAAGCATCCATGTGCCTTGGAGCAAGACACCTGAAGCAAAGTCAGTAGAGCTCTGGAAAGGTGGTACACTTGTATTCGTGGTATTCACGTCGATTGTTCAGGGTCATTGTAAGCACACACTCACTTACACATCATTGGTTTCTGTGTAAAGTTCAATTTTGTACAGAGGATTCAAATTCGACCAAAATCTGAAACTTAATTTTAAAATCAATCATGGATTTAATGAAACTAATTCATGTTTTATATTCAAATTACCTCCAACTAAATTGTACACTATTCAGCTATTACTCATGTAAGTGACATTGCTATCTGATGTATCATTTTTGCGCTATGAAGGATCAAAAGTGGAAAATGTTTTCTGTAACACCTAGTAGGTGAAGGAGACCGTCATCGATGAGCAGTTTGGTCATCTGGGATGACGTTCTCTGGGCGATATAGTATCACCCCAACACACATCCCAAACACAAAATAAGTATTAAGTTTGAAGCTCGGGTACTTTCAATAACATTGAGCTGTGGAAGACAATAAAAAAGGAATGTAACAAGACCGATTTATGAGAAAACATAGGTAACACCTGATCAGGTTAAAGTTGAGAGAAGAGAAAGAATAGAAATGACATTTCGTAGTTCCGAGCTGTGTGTCATTGTACACACACACATACAAAAAAAAAAACCCGCAGTAATTTGCATTTTAAGTGAAGAATTACACGATAGGTAAAGTAAAGTTACATTATGTAATATGAATGAACTAGAAATGTCGCTATGGCGACTGGTATGCCTCCGCCATAATGCATTGTTCTCCTAATAGGTCTATAGTACAATGTCTTGACAATGTGTGATGACAGTTTCACATAACTGGCAAAATATTGATATGACAGGTTTGTCACAAACGTGTTGAATGTTCACTTTCCTTGAACGAGGTTTGCTATATTGTCTAAGAGTGTAGGTACATGTATTTGGGGATTTGAGGATTTTTGCTTGACTTTTGAACCTTTTTGAAGTTTATGCATTGAGTAATTTTTGAGGTATGAAGAAAAAGTGTAATTTCGGTATTAAATAAAAAAAAATTGCATTTAGCCTGGCCTTTGACCTTTGACCCCATGACCCTAAAATTCCAAAGAGAATCACTACCAGGTAGAACATGCAAATATGTGCTAAGTTTTGTTTCATGATACCTTGAGTCACTTTCAAGATATGGAAGGAAAAAGTGAAATATAGCACTTTCGCTTGAGCGTTGACCTTTTGACCTTTGGCCTTTTGGAAGGAAAATTTCTTAGAGAATCCCCATTAGGTAATACATGTCAATATCAAATTTCAAGAGAAATCCTGTAAGCAATGCATAAATATGTTGGAAACAGTTCATTTTTATGAGTTGACTCTGACCTTTGAACCTTATCTTTGACCCCTGACCCCAAAATTCCTTAGATAATTCCTGCCAGTCAGTTCATGCATATGTACCAAGTTCCATGAAGATACCGTGAACCATTTGCGAGATATGGAGAAAAAAGTGAAATTGTAACATTTTCACCAGACATTTAACCTTTTGACCTTTGACCTCATGACCAGAAACTCTCTTTGGACAATCTCTATTTGGTAGTACATGTATACACTAAGTTTCACGAGAATACCTTCAGGAATAGATATGGGGGGAACAGTGAAATTTTGAGCATTTGACCTTGACCTTTTCACCTTTGACCTCTGGCCGATTTCACCTTTAAAAAAAAAACCTACTAGATTAATTGTCCCATCATATGTCATCCTTGGACCTAGTTTGGTGAAATTTGCTTCATCCAGTCTTGAGTTATCGCATAAATGGATACAACTTCATGATAATTGACCTTGACCTTTGACCACTATACAGCCTGGTCAGGCTCAGGTCCTGCATTTTCCAGTTTTTGTCCTATAAGATATCATGATCTATCTCTTGTATCAAATGCCTTAGTCAGATTCATTAGAAAAAAAAAACACGATGGAATGATTTCTTTTAGATTTAACAATTTTATCATAAAATTAAATAAAAGCAAATCAGGTTAAAGAAACTACATAGTAATGAACTGTCCCTCTGGAATGTACGGTGTTGTACTACAGAAGTGCTTCGCGTTCTGGCTGGTCGCAGGTATGGGCCGAGTTGATACAACGCCCACATCAAAGAACTCTTTGGCGCGCATACAAAAATGAACGTGCGCCTTCGTATAAAATATGGCGATCACGAACTGCGTGTAAATTGTCTGAAATAGGGCCGAGTTGTCCCTAAGACTGAGTTAGCCTGGATCCTTCTAGAATAAAAGTCGGTAAAAATATATCAACTTTTATTTTTGATCTCAAAATACTCCAAAACAATTCATCCCGGCAAATAGCGTCAGCCAGGTAAGTTTCTCGGTAGACCCTTTCGATATATTGCAAGCAAATATGAAATGGTGCAAGATGGGTTCTGAAACCCTACAAGAACTATGTTTTCACTTTAATCTAAGCGTCACAAGTGGTATTTGTAGGAATGTAATCGTTTTAAGAATATCGTTTAAAATGAATCCAAACACACGTTCTCTCAACGGAAGTTAGGGTAGATAATCTGATTTGTTGCATGCAAAAATTCAGTGATTCAAACGTAATTTACTTATCTTTTTTTGTCTGTAATCTTGGGATAACAGGAAAATCATTGGTTTTATAATTATAACATCAGTCTTGGAAAGAAGTTCCGATTACATACCATCTGCTAAGTGACCCAATTAAAGCTACTCTGACTGAAAGGTTCATGCACTTTGTTGGGTTGCCAACTGACACTTACCATAACCGAATGGTATTGGTTCAAGTCCTCTCATGAAATTACCAGACTCGTCGAGGAATCGCTCTGGTCGGAATTCCTCAGGGTCCTCCCACAGTGACGGACTCTTTGCGAAGTGAAGGAGATTTGCTGCAACGGCGCTACCCTTAGGCACGTCGTATCCTCCGATTTTACAGTCTCGTGCGACAACGTGAGGTAAATGGATCGGGACGGCGGGGACGAATCGCATGCATTCGGCAATAGTTGCTTCGGTCAATGGCAAGTGGGGACGATCGGAGATGGCAGGTAGACGGTCGGATCCAACGACATCATAAATCTCCTCTCGAACGCGATCCATTGCTTCGGGGTGAGTCGTGAGAATGAAGAAAGTCCAACGCAGTGTGGAGGCAACTGTCTCCCAGCCAGCAAGGAGTGCGTCAAAGCAACTAACTACAAGATTGTCGTCATCAAAGGACTTGAGGTTACCCTGAGAAGGAATAAAAATCATTGGCCTTGCATAAATAAATTCAAGTAACAGTAAATAACTTCAAACTAAAAGCATTAAAATCATACTTGGCATATGCCTTTATACGGATAACGGATGAATTGATGAAACAGCCGCAGTCACACTAAACTTTGGGTAGTTTGTTTCCCGATAACTTCCGCGAGCAGAAGCCACGGTACGTTTTTCAGTGTCGGTGGGGGTGGGGGCTGCTGGACAGGGGTGTCGAGGTCAATGGTTCCCCTTTTGAATTTCCATTTTTCTTTTGTCGATTCTCCCTTTTTTGGATAAGTAGGAGCACATGGTCACGGGACCAACAAATGTACTAGTAGTTTCAGTGATGCACAACTACCGTATTTCCTTTCTCTTAAAGGAGCCTACCCCGTTTAGAGTCCCCCGAAGTAACGGCACAACCTCCTCATGCACGTCCTCATGCACGTCCATGCACCTCCTCAATCTAACTTCTTGGAGGTTGTGCCGAGTTCACCCAAGACAATGATGACTCTAATCGGTCACAGCAAAAAGCACACACTTCCGGTGACCTGCGCTGTTTGTGTTTGCGGCGTTAGATGACCTGGGGTCTCTATAACGGGGTCGCTCTTACCCCCTGCTCAGTAAGTGTAAAAACAAAACAAAAACTAGAAATGTCACTATGCGACTGGTATGCCTCCGCCATAATGCATGGGTCTCCTAGCAGGTTTATAGTACAATGTCTTGACAATGTGTGATGACAGTTTCACATAAATGGCAAAATATTAAAATGACAGGTTTGTCACAAATGTGTTGAATGTTCACTTTCCTTGTTGGATGAATGGCTATACTGCCTAAGAGTGCAGGTATTTGGGGATTTGAGGATTTGTACCCGACTTTTGAACCTTTTATAAGTTTAAGGAAGAAGTGAAATTTAGCATTTTCATTTGATCTTTGTCCTTTTGGCAAGAAACTTCCACGAGAATCTCTATTGGTAATACATGCATACATTAAGTTTCAAGAAAAATCCCGCAGGCATTGCACAGATAAGAGGGAAATAGTGACATTTCGTTGAGTTGACCTTGACCTTTGACCAATGACTCTTAGATTCCCTAGATGATCACTGCCAGTTAGTACATGCATATGCACTAAGTCCCATGAAGATACCTTGAAATATTTGAGATGTGGAGAAAAAAGTAAAATTTTAAAATTTTCACTTGAAATTTGACCTCATGACCTAAAACTCTCTCTGCTGAATGTTCATTTGGTAGTTCATGTATTCACTAAGTTTCAAGAAAATACCTTTAGGCATTGCATAGATATGGGGGAAATAGTGAGATTTTGAGCATTTGACCTTGACCTTTTGACCTTTGACCTTGAGCATGTGCACTCAAAAGCTGATAGGTACAACTTCGCCCACTCATACATACACATGGCATGTTTGTATAGGAAGGTGGCATGGCCTGAAATATTTTTCATGTGCAAGCACACCTGGTATGCGTGCTTCTATGTTATGGCGTACACAGAAAGTGATACAAACGCCTTTCATTTATAAGTGTAGAGCATTATGCTCCAATTGGTTTGTACGCTTGGTAAGCATTTTTCCCTCTTTGTCATATATGCAATGTATCGGCATCGGAAAACAATTGCAAGCCGGGTTTTTTTTGTTCATTATGATTTTCAATGCTTTTGATACACGCAAAGCATTTGAGTTCGGTTTTAAAGATTTCTGTGTATCCAAAAATAATTTTGTACAAGTGTACATGTACTTTCCTTCTTCAGATTGGGAAGGAGAGGTTTCTTTTTCCGAGTGTTTTAACACCACATGGCGACGCCATTTTTTTAAAGGGTAGTATTGTGAATGGTGAAAAGAAAAAAAAATCAAGTGAGTTTGACGGTCTTTTTTTTATTTACGTGGGGGATTTTGTTCCGGGAAACCTAAGAGAATCCGGTTCAGTAGCCGCAATATGGCCTTAGAGTACGTGATGAATGTATGTGTGTTAATTTTTATTTGTTTTGTTCAGAGTTTCTTCTTCGGAATTTGTAAATGTTTGTCTTCTAGCTTCAGGACTTCTTTTTATTCAGATAGGATTTCTGTTTACACGGTATCAAAGGTAACCTTTTCCCCCAAGGGTCCACTGCATCTCTCAAAGATGATGTACTTTTTTGTGGATGTATTCGTATACATGTCAATGCTTATAGAACCTCTTTTGTTACGCTCTCCTGTGCTCTCTCCTCGGCGCCTGGGGGTGGGAAGTTAAACAGACCCCTCCAAGTTGAGAAGTTTATTGTGCGCGTTCCGGGCGTAAATCCATTTCTGTTCAGTTGGTACGAATTGTGCGTTGCTTTCCTTTTGGACGTCGTTGGCGCATCAGTGTCAAAGCGCTTTGGGGTATGGTGTTACGGAAAACTGGTTGGTCTGATATCATCCCTTGGATTGAGATATTGTGTTACTTTTATCCTGCGGTTTTTAGTATACATAAGCTTGAATTTTGATGAAAAAAGTGCATCTCTCAAAGATGATGTACTTTTTTGTGGATGTATTCGTATACATGTCAATGCTTGTGCAATAACGGTGTTCACATTCTCTCCCGCTAATTCTTGATTACATTGGTGTGATAATAAGGTTGTATTCAAAAGTGATTATATGTCATTATGGAAGTTTTTTTTTTCAGGACACGAAGCTGAATTTTATATCTTTGAATGTTAAAGGTATACGGTCTTATTTAAAAAGAATTAAAGTGTTTTCATGGTGTAAAGATAAACAGGCAGATGTTACATTTTTGCAGGAGACGTATAGTCTTTAAGACAACGTTACTGAACGGACAAAACAATGGGGAGGAAAGGCAAAATTTTTCAGACGGATCTTCACATAGCTGCGGGGTGATGATTTTGTTTAAAGATAGGTTAGAAGAAGTTGATATTATTGATAAGTATGTTTCGGAAAATGGAAGATGGATACTATTACGAGTGAAGATAGAAAGCAATGAATATTTACTTTGTAATATTTATGCGCCAACAGGCGACAAACACACAGATCAGAGACTTTATTTGAGCAACTACATGAACGTTTGACGTCATTTGATGATTATTAGTTCTTTGGCTGTTATAATGGGGGGGGGGGAGATTTTAATACTCTTTTGAATAGATATATGGATAGGGATGGAAGTAACCTGTCAGTGTGTAATAAAGTGAATAAGACTTAAACATGTATTAATGTGTTGAAGAAAGGAGAAGATCTTTTTTTTTGGATGATAGTGGTTCTATTAGTAAATGCATTAGATATTATTATATTGTATAAGGAGCCCGAAAAGAACATTTTTACAGACTGTTCTTTTGTAAAGTCAGATGATAGTCCATCACTGTCATCAACAAAACGCGATATATGTGATGCAGATTTGACTTTGAGAGAATTCACGGCGGCTGGGAAAATGATGGCTAAAAATAAATCTCCTGGAAATTATGGTATGACGATAGAATTTTATATCAAATTTTGGGATAAACTTGGTGCTTTTTTTCTAAGGGATTATGAATTACAGTTTTATGTCTGGTAAATTATGTTCGTCGCAACAAGGAATGATCACGTTGATAGCTAAGAAAGGGAAAGATAAATTATTTATTGAGAATAACCGTCCGATTACTGTATTAAGCGTTGATTTCAAGATATGTTCGAAGGTGTTAGCGATGAGATTAAAGAAGGTTTTACCCAATATCATTCATTCGGACCAGGTAGCCTTCATCAAAGATAGGTATATAGGTTAAGCGGTTCGCACCGTTTCAGAGACACTTTTTCATTCTAGATTGAAAAATATTTGTGGTTTTATCGTAAGCCTTGATTTTAAAAAAAGCTTTTGATTCTCTCAATCATCAATATCTACAATGTATTTGAAGTGTTGAAATTCTTTAAATTTGAAGAAAATTTTGTAGATTTCGGCGTGTGTTTTATAACGATACAGAAAGTTGTGTTTTGAATAATAATAGGTCAATTGGGTATTTTAGGATTGGGAGGGGCGTCCGCCAAGGCGATCCTTTGTCACCTTATATGTTCATTTTAGCCATAGAGACACTTGCACTCTATATTAGATCTAGCCCAGAAATTATGGGAATAAAGTTAGGCGTACGGGAGGAAATAAAACGTTCTATGTATGCTGATGATATCGCAGTTTTTTTTAACAGATGATCAATGTTTTCCTAATATTGCAAAGATTTTAGATGATTTCGCCATCTGTTCGTCTTTATCGATTAATTATGATAAGACAAAAGTGATGCGAATCGGTCCATCTGTGTTTACTACTGCACCCTACACGGACGTGCAACAATTTAAGAACGTAGAATTTGTATCTGCTCTCACTGTTTTAGGAATAGATATTTCGTGCTCTTTTCACGAACAGAAGGCACAATTACAAAGAATTTTGATGAATATTGAATCACAACTGCATAGGTGGAGATTTAGAGATTTATCCCTTTACGGGAAAATTCAGATTGTTCAGACTTATGCTTGATCTCAGTTGTTATATATAAAGTATAATTTCAGTGCCAGATTCTTTTGTACACGACGTGAATGATGTTTTAGTAAAAGATTATGAGGAGGGAGGTTTGAAAATGTGCTGTTTGAAGTCAATGATGCAAGCTCAAAAAATAAAATGGGTGCAGAGGTTATTTGGGTCATGTTCAAAAGGGTGGAAGGGTGGAAGTTAAAGATTAATGTTTCACTATGGTTTTTAGAGGTATTAGAAACGTGGCCCCTCCTTCAGAACAGAGAATTAAGCATACTCTATCAAATAATCTGGAATAATAAATACATTTTGTTTCATGGGAAGTCTATGTTTAATACACATATAGCAGAAAAAGGTTTTTTGAAGACCGATATGTTAGATGAATACGGCCGACCTCTGCGTTGGAAGGATTGTAAGGGTAAAGGTTTGCAGTTTACTCAGTATTTCAATCTTCTAGATTGCTTCAAGAAGATGCCAAGTGAATGGAATCTCTTTTTTCTTCGTAAAGATTATCACCCCTTTGTGAAACCCCTTCGTATTTTTCCTTTCATTTGGATTAAGGGTAGATGGTTGGAATTACATAACGTAACAACAAAGCAGTTATATGTGCATTTGAATGGCCCTGGAAAATCTAGTGTTTTCGATCGTTTTGATGATATGTATGGCATTGGATTTGAAGATGTTCAATCTTTTTCCAAATTACCTGCCAGTTTGACAATTGATACAAAATTAAGAATAACGCAATATAAGATATTGAATAATTTGATCCCCGTTAATTCGTGGCTTGTTCGAATAGGGAGAAAAGATGATATGACTCAAGATGTTCTTTTTGTAAAAGTGAACCGTAAACAATAGAATTTTTTTTTGATTGCCGGAAGGTGTCAGTATTCTGGGAATCATTGTTTAAAGAGGAAAAAAGGAAATTGATTCCATGCAATTGCTTTCATGTCAAAAGGTGTTATATGTGTTATACATATAATTATTCATATCATTAGGTAAAAAATTCATTTTAAGCTGTAAGTATCAAAGCTCATGTCCTCAAAGGCAAAATTTTGTGCAGTATGTAAAAAAAATAGTTTGATTGAAGAAGAGATAGCTAAAAGCAAAAATAGATTTGATTTGCATGAGGCAAAATGGAGGAAAATAGAACAAATTATATCTTTATAGAAAGTCAACTGCCCTTCCTCCTCTCTCTTTCCTTTTTCTTGCTCAGATGTTCCTTCTTTCTCACCGCGGTTTATACTCCTTTTTCTAATTCCCTCCCTCTCTCTCTCTCTCTCTCTCTCTTGTCATGGCGTTTACTGCAGTTTATGTTTATGAAACAATCGTTCTGTTCTGCATTATCATCCAAAAGACTGTAGCGTCGAATACCCCCCTTCCCCCAGGCCGGGAGAGGGCCGGGACAGGAGACTTGCCATCTTCAGCCCAGGGCTGGGTGTATATGTTATTGTAGAGAGGAAGTTACGGAGAGTGCATAAAAGAGCTAGGTGAATACAAGTGTAGTACCTTTGTTTTGTTGTTGTTGTTTTTTTGAAAGATTGTAGTGTGTGTTTTTGCGCCTTTGGTTTGTTTTGTCTTGTCTTTGGTAACGTTTAATGTTTCCATGAAAGGCATTTTTTTTTCTCCCCCCCCCCCCCCTCGTTTTCTGTGTATACGATTCTAGAGCTATTGGTGTTAACGTGTGTTAGAGAGTATAGTCCAAAAAAAGGATCAGACGCCTGGTCATTTTACTATCATTCAATGCTATCAAAGGTTTATTTTGTGATGTCAAAAATGAATATGTCATATGATTTACGAAAAAGGACAATGTTTTGTTCTGATCAATAAAATTCTGAAATAAAAATAAAATTATAAATGGGTTTTTGACAACCGATGTTGTCAATACAACACAAAAATGGATACATATCTCATGCATATCGTGAAGGAACTTACATTTGAATTGGAGATCTCGTGAAGGTACGACCCAATGAAATCCTTGGCTGGTTTGCTTGGATCGAAATTTCTCTTGTGCTCGTCAATGGACTTGTGGATGAAGTCAAGGATCTCTTCGACCAATCTCTGTATTTCGTAATTGACGGGTAGGGGCAGCTGAGAGAAGACTGGGTTTAGAGCAAAGAGTCCTGCCGGTCCGCTGATATCAAAGAGCTTCCCGGAACAAGCCACCGATTTGCTGGAAGTCTTTATTATTGTGGTCGTAGGTGACGCCTGTGATAATTCGAGTAATAATGTTAGCGATAGAGATGTTGATCAGAATGGACGGGTCAAACCTACCACCTTTAAACCCTCTGATCTTGGACACCATGATCTCCACTTGCGAACCAACAATTTCCTCCAGCTTCGTGACGCCAATGTCGACCTTTCGAAAAAACGGACACAAAGAATTTGCGCTGCTCCTTCCATCGGGTGCCATTAGAGAAGGCAATGCCTGTTAAGAAACACGATAAGCAAAGAGAATTGTTTGCCTAAATGGCATTTTCTTGATATCTGTCAAATTTTTAACTCGGAGGAGGGCAATTTTTGTTATTCATATAGTTTTTTCTTTAGAAAAAGACATTTGATGACATTTTCATAATACACGTAGTCACTGTTTTCGGTGAAACACTACGCATGAAATAATATACGATACAGACCTAGGAGAGCAAATTTACAGTCTATTAGACAGCGACGTGGGATGCTAAGGTTTGGCAACCGGCAGTGATACATGCCACATTATCAGAACATTCTGTTCAGGTATATCATATTATTCATAAACGCAAAACTTACAATATTTGAATTATATTCCTGATATATAAAACGGCAAGATACAACTTAGCCTTATATGGCAGAGAGTTTGAAGTAATCGCGTGAATTCAAGTTTTGCATTAGGCATTTTGAGACAGAATTGATTTTTACCCGGTTCTGAGAACCTGAAAGCTGAGACTCACCATTCTGCTGTCTTCCAAGAACCCTGTCACATGTGGCAAACGGCATCCTGTCACTGACGTCTGGGCTCTGGAAAGTCTCGTGCACAACGTCTATATCGTTGATAATGAGCGACACCGGTGGTTGAAAATCTTAAACCAAAAAACAGGCCCGTACTGCTTGCTCCATTTGTCCACCAACATATGCTGGGGCAATTTTAGAGAGTGCGACCGTAAAGAGGTTTCCAAAACAGTGGTAGACCTTTCGGACCAGGCGGGCGAATTGGCTTCGCCTTAGAACCGGTTTGTTTCAGGCGGTAAAGGGCATATAATAGGGACTGTCAAGGCAGTTGTCAGTATAGTTACCAGGGGAACTGTACGAGACTTCCGTAGCGAGAAGAGTCGTCATTTTTGGGTGTCTTTCCAAGACTGGCTTTATTCAAAGGTAGACCTGTATGCTCGGGTGTTCATACGACTCAGTAAATCCCTTGATAATCAAGTGGGAGGTTTGATCCTGATTCTGAATCAAAGGGGGCTAACAAGACGACGGGCCCTTCTGTAAACAAATCGTCAATATTCTGAGCTCTGAGGTTCTCTGTTGGTGAGCTCTGCGTTTATATAAGAGAAGATGAAGTGTAGTCATTCTTCAGTATCTATTAAGTCCTTGCATTCCAAAGACAACGGTACTCATGATTATACCAAACAGAAATAACCTGTAATGGGCGTATACAAGCCATAATTTTCGGAGTGAAAGACTTACCCGAAGGATCAAATCCTATTTACAGAGTAAGCATAAAGCAAATGCTATCTGCATGTCTATTTTTGTCTCTAGCTTGATAAAAACCTCGAAGATTTATACTATTTTCAGCTCTCTTCCTGTTTTCTTTTTGATAAAGGCTTCTTGGAGCTGTTTCTATTAAAGGCGTGACTGTTCTACAATATTTACTTTGAACTCTATTTTGAGCATATGCTATCTCTTCACTTGATAAAATGTCTATTCTTACACTGCTTTTAGAAAACACCTTTCGCGCGGTATGTGCGTGTTTCTTACGAACTCTTGGCCTGTTTCTATCCTAAACAAGCTCGTTCCGTAACCTGTGCATTTCGATCGGATTAAAAAGCGTTATCAGTATTTGCTTTCAATTGGACAGTATTCAAGGATTGCAGTCGAGCTAGACTGTATATTGCTTCTGTCAATCTATAAAGTTGTCATAAATAGACACGCAAGACTTTAATGTCTACGCATAATGCTGCATTTCAATTTTTTTTTTTTAGCGCACGGCCACGCGTGTGATTTACAAAGCATGGAACGTATATATAAGGAGCCAAACTCTCAAACTATATATGCATTGTTGAAGGTGTCATGCAATGATACTTTGCCATCAAGTCATTGTTTCTTCGTACCGACTGCTAATAAGTGTTTTGCGTTCAATGGAGAGATTTGGTGCAAGGTAATGCCACTGTTTAGTTAATAGGATGATTTGAATCGCTTATCCTACTCCTCTTTTATACTTTACACAAGGAAAATACTTAAACAAATATCGATCCCATTGTAGATTACATTTTCGTTTCATAAACGGAGTTTGGGTGCAAATATAGGGGTTACAATGATAACAAAAAGTACACAACATACATCTAGTTGTTTGACGGTAGACAGGTGAGTAAATTACTATCAAGTTAGCTGAAACAGTTTTCAGTAAAATTGAATCATACTCTTTTTAGGAAGAGGAATAATTTACCTTGATGTACGTCAAATATTGGAAACACAAGTTTTGAATAAGACTAACTCTGGTAGCTGATAGGATATTTAATAAAGGACGACGAAAAATAAACATGTGAATTACCCGAAGATCAGAAGTTGGTATGAATATACGAACCATGCTCCGGCGATTATTGCTCCAACAACAATTGCTCTGTAGCTCTGTAGGTCGTGACAATCGATCCGGCGACAAATGCTCCCAAATGCCAAATCGCGGATCCACTTGTACATATTTTTGATTAGTCTAATATCATACGGTGTTATTCCGGATCATATGAAAATTACCAAGGTTGTCCCTTTATTAAAAATAAAAGGAGATGACCTTGACATAGGTAATTGTAAACCCACTTCTTTACTTTCATCGTCTAAAATTTAGGAAAAAATAATACAATTTTATTCTCAAGAACAATTAATTTTCATAACGTTTTCATAAATTCTCAGTTCGGGTTTTGTCGAAAACACAGCATCATTCAAGCTCTTTTGAAGTTCATTGCTAACGTCGCGCATACCATAGGTTATCATTCACATCTTGTTAATATCTTCCTGGACTTCTCCAAGGTTTTTTATACAAATAATCATGAACTTTTACTACACAAATTCTAACCCTGGTTATTGTAAGGGTAAACATGCTCAGGTGGGAAATGTAGGCAGGGAGCTTTAGTTGCATTTAAACGGAGCTCCTACGAACTATCGCTCCCTCCGTTGGTTCCAGATGACCCTACCAATACCATCCAATTACTGTGGGAGACAGAAGGGAGGCACAAGCCTTGCAACTCTGCGAGAGTGGTTGTCCACTGGCGCAGAGAAAACGGATGAAGCAAGGATGGTGTATGACCAAGGTGGGAGGTGACAGTGGGAGTACATGTGAAGCAATAGCCCCGCAGGTCGTAGCACTGACTTTGGATCGCCTCCAAGCACCCATGCGCGACCCCAGAGTCAATGCTATCTTGGAGATGGGCTGGATTGTCATGTCTGCCCCAAGCCTTCAAAGCCCAAGAAGGACCCCAAAATAGGATCCTCATAATGGGTGTGTGGATCCTACAGTCACCAAGTCTAGTCAGCTGGTATGAGCAGCTCTCAGAGAGCATTGCTCCTGTCACCAGCGGGTCCACATCCATTGCTGCCAGCTGGCTGCAACTGAAGCAGTGGCTATATGGAAGAAGGTGTTTCCCCATGCGTACTTCAGCTACAATACAACAGTCTCCCCAGTGGGGACTGACAAGTGGAAGGCCCTAGCTGGCGTCCCATTGAATCAGCTTTTGCTGAGTTGCAGAAATGGTGGCAGAGGCTAGGCGGGAGCCGTGTGGCACAGGTCATCGGTGCCACCAGGGATAAGGGCGCCGGAAGCGGGGTGGGGTGGGGGTGGGAGGCACTTGCCCCCAATATTTATTTTGGGGGCGCAAAACAAGTCTTACCCCCTCGATCCCCCAAAGTGCCCCCTGTATCAAATAATTATTCAATTATTTAAAGACCAAAATGAACAATAGAGGCAATTTTCTTGCCTAAAAGTTGTCAATTTCATATCTGAAACTGCGAAGGGATAGAAGAGATCATAAATCATGAAAAATATTCATTTTACTATATGTACGGCCAGATCGAGAGAGCCACTTTCACTTTGCCATTCGTCTGAAATGTATTCATTAAAAGCTTAATATTTGAAGTCTATTTTCCCAAAATCGGAGTGAATAATTTTCGTAATTTTGCCAAATTCGTAATTTTCAGGACTTTGTGAATAACTGGTGCTATTTTTTACTGAAATATCATTCTATGAGTACTGAATTCAGAGTCACCAAAAAAAAAAAAAGAAAAAAGAAAGAAAAAAAAAGCGTCCGGTAATACGATCCACTCTCCTACATTGAAACCACCCCTCTGAAATAGCATTGTGCGTACAGAATGAACATTCACGCAAGAGACTACACACAGTGGTTTTGAATTCCTCACTGGCGCTTTGAAGATGTCCAAATATTACTGAAAAACCCAATAATAAACAAGATCAATAGCTGCAAAACAATGACCGTGCAAATTATAAATGCACATTGGGAAAGCATTACGTGTATTTCACAGGTATTGTCAATAGAAGGTACCGGTAGGAATGTAGGATTTCACACCGTCACATTAATGTCCCCCCCCCCCCCCCCCCCCCCCCGTCGAGATTTGCCCCCCTACCAACAACACAAAAACAAAACCCAGAAGTGTTCCGGCGCGCTTGCCCAGGGACAATGCCCTCCAATTGTATGGACCCCGCTACATTGGTGGCAGGTATGGTTGGGTATACACCATGTCACCACCCTAACGTTCAATCAGTGATTGTAATATCAAAACTGACTGGAAATCGGCCAGAAATGTGCTCATATTGTGGAGAAAATTCTCCATATTGCGATGCTGTCCTCAAAATTAAAATTTGAGGTCGCCATATAAGAATATCACCACGAAACGCGCATGATGTCAGTTTTTCTCTCGCTCATTTTTGGTATACCAGATATCACCACCCCTCAACTTTTACCGGGATTTTTATGTGAAAAAAAAAAAAAACAACCAATCAAATGTACCCGATTTTCGCCTCACAAATGTTCAAAATAATGTAGGTTCAGATACCGATCTTGCACACTCATTTTGGATTCCACGTACGGAGATATTGTCGTCTAATTGCATTGACGTATTCCATGCCATAGAACAGAAGAATCAGTAATGATTCTCTTACCTACGAGATACAACTGGCCGCCTGTCCTCTGTATTGGCGCAGAAGAGGGTGCTCCGACAGGAGCGACAGCCCGGTGCGAAGCGAGGCGAGGGGACGGTGGGCAGGCGCCTGAGACAGGCGGCCAGTTGTATCTCGTAGTTAAGAGAATCACTACTGATTCTTCTGATCTACATTCAATACAACTGGCCGCCTGTCTCAAAAGTATGCTAGACCGGCACAGATGTGGGTGGCCGGCTGTCGAGGCCCGGAGATATGGTGTTTAAGGTTTTGGGAGTGGCTGTGAAGGCTCCGCGTTGGAAGGAGCCTTCGGAGGCGAGAATGTCCTTCAGGTAGAAGAACGTGAAGGTATTGGAGGATTACCAGTACGCGGCAGTCTGGATCTCCTCCACGGAGACGCCGTCAAAGAGCGCCCAGGAGGCACTGATGCCGCAAGTATTATGGGCGCACGGCATCGCATTCGAGATGATGGCCGCTGGGCCTGTGGCCTTGATTACCGCCACGATCCATGCGGAGATTGTATCCCTAGAAGAGGGCGTGAAGGGCTCCTTGGTAATCACGAACAGCTGCTGACCTTGCCGTTTTGGTTTCGTGCGGACCATATACCATTTCAATGCATGAACCGGACACCACACTTTGTCCTCGGGGACCGAGGACAGGTCAGCGAGCGGGTGAAGGAGGATCTCGAGAGGACCCGAGGAGGCCGTTTGATTTTTGGCAAGAAAATCGGCACGGGGAATGAGGCGAACGGCGCTTCGTTCCCAGTGGATGTGACCGGGCGCAATGGAAAGAGTGTGGATCGTGGATCTCCTCTGCCCTGAGGCGATGGCCAACAGGAATACAGTTTTTATGGTGAGGTCTCTAAGAGAAGCCTCGGCGAGGGGCTCGAAGAAAGGCTTTAAGAAAACTGGCTAAATGCCAAATTGAAAACTTCAGAAAATCACAAATTTGAGCAATTTGATGCCTGTTTCCACCATGTTTTTCAACGGCAAATCAAACCAATGCATGTTCTCTGTGTGCACCCATCTTACTGCATACTTAGACGGCGCTGCACTGTAGCGACCAGTTTGCATGTCATTTCTTCTCCGGATTTGATATTTGTTTTTCACGTATTGTATGATCTCGTGGAGTATTTGTGCTTGCAAAGATGCATGTGGAAACCATACTGAGTTTGATGATATATTTTCTGACATTACTGACGATACTGTTGCCTGGAAAAAGCCTTGTTTCTGCGTCACCTGAACTGCATCCCACGATTCATTACTCCCGCCAATTCCTGTACAGTCTCGCCAACGCACCTGCATCCAGGGGCGTCCCGGCAAGTCTACACAAATGGATACCGACACGCGGGACAATACCGATGGAGTGCCTGGACTTAGGAGGGGGAAACGTGGCGGAGTTCGGAACAGGGTTTAAGAAAGAGGAAACAAACCCCCACTACCAGTGATCGCCCTCAGGAATGTGCGGTCGCTTAATAACAAAGTTGCCGAAATCAGAGCTTTGGCAAGGTACTGTAACGACTTCCGCAATTCCAGTATAATCTGCACGACTGAAACTTGGCTAAATTCAGGCATAACTTATGAAAGCATTGTTATAGACAGATTTGATATTGTCAGATTAGACAGATTTCAAGAACAGACCAACAAAAAGCTTGGCGGTGGAGTATGTATCTACGTCAATAAAAGATGGTGTACCAATTTCACGGTTAGACATTCTGTCTGTAATGAAGACGTGGAAATGCTTTGTGTGTCCTTTCGTCCATTTCACCTGCCCCGTGAGTTTAACCAAGTGCACATATTCTTGGTTTACATTGCCCCTGATGCCACGAAACTCAATCTACGCGGTATATTCAGGACTTTGTTGGAGAGATGGAAGCTCAGTCACCGGATTCACCAAAAATTGTCTAGGGAGACTTCAATCACTGCCGTTTAGAAGACGAGATGCCAAACTATTGTCAAGTCATTGATAAGCCGACTCGAGGTGACAACATTCTGGATAGATGTTACACTTCAGTTCCAAACACTTACAAGTCCGTTGTTGGATCCGGGATTGGCCTGTCAGATCACAGTACAGTGCACTTGCTACCTAAATGCCGTCAAAAACTCAAAACCCACAAAGTAGAAAAGAAAGCGATGCAAGTGTGGAACGATGACGCAATCGACAAACTTCAAACGTGTTTTCAAATTACTGACTGGGACGTTTTCTTTGAGGCATCAGATGACGTATCAATGAAATCGCTGACGCGATAAACGACTACGTGGTGTTCTGTCAGAACCTTCACGTACAAAGTTAAACTATCAGTGTATATCCTAATAACAGACCCTGGATCACAAAGCATCTAAGAAACATAGTCAAGGCTAAACGTGATGTCTTTGTTTGCGGGAGATCAACAGCTGCTCAGATCCCTTCATTTGGATATGAAGCGGGAGGTAGAAAATGCTAAAAAGAAATATAAAGAGAAGTTACAGAGTTATTTTCAAGCTAATAAGCCCAGGGAGGCATGGCAGTGCCTACAGTCTATGACGGGTTATAAGCCACGACGGGACCAAACTTTTGCTGACATTGACGACCCCCAAACGATGGCAGGTGAACTTAACACATTTTTTTTTTTTTTTTTGCCGATTCGATACCAACGAATTCATCGACGTCATCGAGGCGCAAAAGGACGAACTTCACCGTGTGTTTAATGAATCTGTGACAGTGGACGAGAAAGATGTCTACCTTCAATTCTGGAGAGTCAACCCCCGGAAAGCTACAGGGCCTGATAAAATCTGTGGGAAACTATTGCGACATTGTGCAAGAGAATTAACATCACCTTTTTGCTTGCATTTCAAATGTCTCTGGACGAGAAAGTAGTCCCTAATTGCTGGAAATCATTTACCATTATTTCTGCAGCAAAGACGCCCCGCCCATCCCAACACAATGATTACCTCCCAGTGGCTCTAACTTCTGTTGTTATGAAGTGCTTTGAGCGAATCATCCTGAAGAGTCTCCGCCAGCCAATCAGAGAACTGACTGATCCTCACAAGTATGCATACCAGCAGAACAAATCAGTTCAAGACGCTATCCTCTATCTGACACATCTTCTGTACACGCACACCGACCAGACGAAAACCTACGTGCGCACTGTGTTTGTAGATTTCGCTTCTGCATTCAACACCATTCGGCCCCATATACTCGTTGAAAAGTTGAAGCGAACTGGAATTAGACCATCGATTATTCTCTGGATTATGGACTTTCTACAAAGTCGTATCCAACGAGTGCGAGTGCGGGTGGCAAAGAGTGAGCCCATTGTTTCCAACATAGGTTCTCCTCAGGGCTGTGTGCTCTCTCCCATTCTATTCGTGCTCTATACCAACGATTGCCGCTCATCTTCAGAAAACGTGTTTGTTCTGAAATACGCCGACGACACCGTCATCGTTGGACATATTAAGGAAAATGAATGTGAATATACGCAGTTCCTGAACTGGTTCATTAACTGGTGTGAGATGAACTGTTTAGATTTGAACACATCAAATTTGAACACATCAAAAACTAAACAGATGATTATTGATTTCAGAAATCGCAAATCCATGGAACCAAGCAGTCGCCCAGTGAATATGAACGGGCAGAACATTAAGATTGTACACTTAAGTACCTAGGCACTGTAATCAATGACAATCTGAAATGGGAAGACAATTGTAGGGAGTTATACAGGAAAGGTCAGCAGAGATTGTATTTTCTTCGCAAAGTGAACACTTTTCACGTCGATTGCGCCATCATGCACTTGTTCTATAAAGCTGTCATAGAGAGTATTTTTGTACATGACTGTGTGGTTCAGTTCACCGCCTGCCGAAAGACAGATCTCTCTTTGATCAAAAAAAAAAAAAAATAGTCGGGCAGGCGGAGAAGATTCTAGGGGACAACTATATTTTGAAGATCTTTGTAGGAGTATAGAATTATTGAAAGGGCAAAATCAATCATGGATAATGGGCTTCATCCTCTGAATAATTATGTAGTGTTGAGGTCAGGGAACAGGCTGAGATCGCTTCGATGTAGAACAAGTAGGTTCCTGGACTCCTTTGTGCCTAGCTCGATTAGAATGTTGAACGGAGGGACATTGCTCAGATTGTAATATTTTGTGTATGTAGTTTTGTGTTATAATCATCAAATCTGTATATCAAACATCAGATATATGTAAATCATTATGTATGGGTGGATGAAGCTGTGTTTATCAATTGTCCCGCGGTTGGTTTGTTTGCTCGTATGTTTCAAATTCAGTGTATATTCTGTCATTCGAAAAAGATTTTGCAGGGCAAGTTCTGGGCTATTTCGTCAAAGGTCAAAGGTTAAAGTCAAGTGAAAATATTAATTCAGGAGTATATGGAATGATTATGACCGTGGTGTGATATATGTGTTTGTTTTTTTTTTTTGGTCAAGAACACATATAGATTCACATTTTTGTACCTTCACACACATGCACACACACACACACACGTATATAACCTTCAAAATTTTTATACAATTATTTATTTACATAGAAACAAGCATTCATTTGTATTGTTTAAATTTTCTTACATAGTTATCATCAATTGACACATATTTACACACCCGCATATATCATATGCACACCACATCCAAATGTTGACTCATACAAACTTTTTTGATGTTATATACTTATGACAATGATATTAGTGATATAGTGTAGCTGTATATCTTGTATCTATGTTACAATGTATACGTGTGCTTTGTAAATGTATAATGTATAGATGTAACCGGATATGCATACGCGCACAAGCAGCGAATTTATACGCGCTATGTCGATCTGGGGCATGGTGGGGAGATGTGGCTTACCTACCATACCCAAGGTGATATGCTCTAGAGGTCGCGGTTTAAGTTGAAGTGGGTTCCAGACTATCTATTTATATTGCTTTTATATTTCTTTTGGGGGACAATTTCGCACATGGTTAATTGCACTAATTTGCGGCAAAAAAGGTAAACAGAGTACTTTCTTGACATGTAAAATTTCAGGCAAATTCTGAGATATTTTAAGTTTCTATTTACAGAAAAAATTAGGGTGGTGATGTATTGGTCACCCACTGTACTCATTCATGTACTCAACTGTACTAATTAACAAGCGTGCGTTAAAAATGCGATTTGCAGTACATGCTCCAAGATGCTTTGAACGCGTGGGGTTATTTTGACGCACTCAGTTGTGCAATAATTTTGAAACCTACACCCCAACCTATCGACAATACGTGTGAAATACACATAATGCTTATTCAATATGCATTTATAATCTATGCTGTCATTGTTTTGCTATTGATCTTGTTTATTATCGGGGTTTTCAGTAATATTTGGACATCTTCAAAGCCCCAGTGAAGAATGCAAAACCACTGTGCGTAGTCTCTTGCGTGAATGTTCATTCTGTACGCACAATGCTATTTCAGACGGGTGGTCTCAATGTATAGGAGAGTGGATCGTATCACCGGACGCTTTTTTGTTTTTCGTGGCTCTGAATTCCTTAAACTCATAGGATGAAATTTCGGTCAAAAATAGCACCAGTCATTCACAAAGTCTTGAAAATTACGAATTCGGCATACGAAAATTATTCACTCCGATTCTTAGAAAATAGATTTCAAATATACCCCTCTCCAAAAAGTAAAATCGCATTATAATTCCAGACACGATTTTCGTAATGAAATAATCGGCGTCTTTCGCATCTTGTCCTTAATTGCACCAGAATCACAATTCATACTCCCACGATTCCTCGTACATATTCTTACCGAGCTGACAACACAGAAAAAGAAATCGCAAATGATGCTCAAATATTGCATACAGTAAAATATCTAACTTAAAGAAAATTTCGAATAAGTAATGATAAAACAATAAAGCCTTGTGATAAATCGAAATCTTCCTCTACATATGTGGTAAAATGTGAATTTCTTAGCGTTTTTTTCCGTCATTCTTCGCTAAGTGTATATTTTCGGCACTGCAAATTATTGAAAGAAAGTCTCAGAAATGGAAAATCTTTCATAAAGTGGGAAACATCACGATAAATGTTGACTTCATTTAATACGGGCGCAATCTTTATGGGGTGTTTCTTCATTTGAAATAACTTTCAATTTTTGTTTGTTGCAGTTATAACTATATGCAAATTGTGACGAGACAGAGATGACATTGGTAATCTAATATGGCATAAACAAGTTTAAAGGTAGAAATTTAATGCAACTGAACAAAAAGCAAGGCAAGTGCCAAATTGTGTCTCGCCTATTCGTGTAGAAGAGATTAATGTTAATCTAATTCCCGGAAATTCATTGACCCACCTATGACCTTTGACCAGGTGGTGACCTTCAACTCCCCAAGGGACATTTACCATCCAAGTTTGGTCCCAAATGGACAAAGGGATAAAAAGTTAAGAGCCTTGATCGAAATGCGCCGTAAAAAACTTGACATTGGGCCCTAAAAGTTTGTTGACCCCTGTCTGTGACCTTTGAACTTGTGGTGACCTTCAACTCCCCAAGGGACATCTACTGTCCAAGTGTGGTCACAAACAGACATATGGATCAAAAGTTATGACCCATAATAGAAAAACGCGCCATAAAAACTTAACATTGGGCTCTAAAAGTTCGTTGACCCCTGCCTGTGAGCTTTGACCTTGAGGTGACCTTCATATATGGTAAAATGTGAAACTTTGTATGACCCCTCTTCCCTCGAAGTTTGATAGCAATTGAAGCCCAGAGTAGAGTTATTGAAGTTTTTGCAGCGTTTACGGACAGACGACGGACGGACGCCGCAGGCGATCCCTTGTCTCCCCTACTCACCTCCGGTGGGCTCGACAAACATAGCAATGGTGAAAGGACTTCCAATATGATTAACACCATACATTTTTAATATCACTTTATTGTTATTTTGTACTAAAGAAAAAAATCCATCAACGTCATCTCCGTCACGAAAAGTGACGGAGATGACGGGTTTAACAATTAATGGCCTATATATCATCTTCCTAATCCATTCACCTGCGGTAAGAGCCGTGTGTAGGCCTACTGGTAGAAGGTATGATTTTCTTTCCCGTTATGCCACCAAAATTATAAATTGATTTGATTTGATATGGAATCTTAACCGATATGACGCTGAATAAAGGGACGACCTGGCTTTTGTCACACACAAAAAAATAACTATCTTGATTGAATTAGGGGGAAAACCAGGTGAGTTCTTCACCTTCAGCATGTAACTGTCATGTAGCACTAAAATCGATACTTGGGTACCTGACAGTTTTCATTTATAGCGCCCTAAATTTTAGTGACGGAGATGACGCAAAATGGCGGCACACACAATTTTGAGTTATTTATTTGATTTTTTTTTCTTAAATCGTTTGATATTGGTATATCTTATGCTAATACAGTGTAGTTGAATAGCACACTCTGAAATGAAAAAGAAAATCATTTAAAAACGTTTCAACATGCTTCAATCTTGAAATGCGACATAAGGATATTTATTTGTAGTATCACCGGGACATGGGGTTTTCAGTGGTACGGATATGGGAAATTAAAATGATAGGTCAGGATAAACAATTCATCCCTCCTTTTTTTTATGTTATCTTAATCACATGAATGTAAGATATTGTAAACAGAACAGAACGTAATAAAATGCCTTTTTTTTTTACATACATGTATTACGTTAAAACTGCTGGGACACAGAAATATACACTTAGCGAAGAATGACCCTTTTACATTTTTATGTCGCATTTTTTATTGCAATTTCGGTCCACACAACGCTCTGTGAGGCTATCTACGAAGTCCCGCGCGTATCGAATGTCATTAGGCCTAGTACACGAAAATGTGGGCGTCCGGAATTACAATGCTGTACGGTTATACCATACCTGTATCAGTGTCGATTTGTGTTGGACACCTACCTGTCAAGAAGAGACAGAAGTGCCGGCTGTGCCACGATAATGCCTTCATATCGTACGCCTGCTATGCTTGCACATTTATAATTTGACGATCAGACTGAAACTCTGTTCCTGGTGCATTTTAATTCAATTCTGCATTGCTACACGTCATGACATGGAGATGGCAAGGTCCACTTCTGGTTGGAGGAGAGTTGTACGTAAGGTTGTAAATTGGGAGCCGACTTTCGATTTTTCTCATTTGACTGCTACCCGTCATGGAGGTCACATCAGCCGAAATTCGTTTTGCCCTATTGCTTCAAATAGTAGGTTTGCTATGGGCGAAAAAAGGGGTGATTGCTGCATTTTATAGTACAAATGTCCTATTTGGCACACATGTTCCACTGTACAATTGGATTTTTTTTTAAATCTAAAGACACAATCTGTATCTATGCAAATAAGTCTTAATTTGCATAATCTATGCAAAATACGTATAAAAATTATTTAAAAATATATGTGCATCCTGCGGAAATACCTAATTTCTTAGAAGTATTCTATAGAGTACGTGTAAACAATTCCTGCAAAATTGATTTCGTGCCTATGTAAATAAACATAAAATTTGCATAATAAGGCAAGTTATTGTGCAAAAATCTGCATTATTGAAAGAATATCTAAACTATCAAGCACTGGATCTTGTAGTACAAAGTTTGAACTTGAGATGGATGTTCCTTTTGTCAAAAGTTAATGATTCATCTGAAGAGACAAACTGTCTCTATGCAAACAGCATGTTATTTGCATATATGTGCATATCATTACCTACACATCTATAGATAATCAGAACAAACAAAAAGCCTTAATGAAGCCTTAATGAAACTTCCCTTCAATCTCATCCTCGATAGATATATTCCGTTAGAAACTTTTTATGAAACAAAATAAGAAAAGAATTTGAATAATATTGAACCATCATTACCAGCTAATTTACATAATTACTAAAGAAAGTAGAGTAAAAACATTATTTTTAAAGTTTTTCTTACAGTCTAAAAACTGCATTTTATGATGAAAACTACAGAAGTAGTATGCATTTCCTTTAGTCAAAGAAATGGTTTGTAATATCAAAACACTATTTGTCTATGCAAATACCACCTAATTAGCATATTGTGCATATTAATGCCCGAATGTACCAGAAGTCAATGGTCAAGGTCGACTTAAGAAATTGCATCAGTTTATGCGATAACTCAATACTGGATTATGCAAATTTCACCAAACCTGGTCCAAAGATGACG
Organism: Diadema antillarum; assembly: GCF_040938485.1. Lineage (NCBI taxonomy): Eukaryota > Metazoa > Echinodermata > Echinoidea > Diadematoida > Diadematidae > Diadema > Diadema antillarum. The sequence goes on along the minus strand of NW_027271803.1, from coordinate 395,811 downwards.
TACAATGCGTATGATGGGGCAAGTGATTAAGCAGTTTTTAAGTAAAATCGGCAACAGGTCAAAGGTAAAAAATTTCAAGGTCAATCCTAAAATTTCATTGTTTACCCCATATGTATGCAATTGCTAAAGGTACTTTCTTCAAACATAGTGACTGCATACAATGTACTACCATAACAAGATTCTCCAGAGAGTTTCAGGTCAAAGTTCAGGTGAAAATGTTAAGATTTCACTTTTTTTTCTCTGTATCTCGCAAATGGTTCAAGGTGTCTTCATGGAACTTAGTACTGGCAGGGATTTTCTAGGGAATTTAGGGGTCATTTGTTGAAGGTCAGAGGTCAAAGATCAAGGTCAATTGGGCCCTCAGAATTTCACTATTTCCCTCATGTTTTTGCAATGCTTGTAGGATTTTTCTTGAAACTTAATATATACATGTGAAGAGCTTGTTTGCAAAAAATGATAAGTCCATTTTTGAAGATTTTGAAGTACGGTCTCTGTCATAAAGTACAAAATACTACCTTTTAAATGATATATTGGTCACTGCATATAAAGGTACATTTTTGAAGTTTTGGTCAAAAGAAACACAAATTTTCTTATTCTCTTTATTTTTCTTGACCTTTAATCGCAAATATTTCCATTTGGCAAATATGGACTTATCGGTTTTTGCTAACAAGCTCTTCATGTATTACCTAATGGATATTCTCTGGGAAATTTCCTGCCAAAATGTCAACGCTCTGATGAAAGTGCTATATTTCATTTTTTCTTTCATATCTTGAATGTGAATAAAGGTATCATGAAACTTAGTACATATGTGCATGTTCTACCTGACAGTGATACAATTGTACCTTTGTTGATTATCGAAGAAATGTTAAGCCCTCCCCTCTCAAGTGTTTTTGTTTCCTCTTGATAAGTAGGAAAGGACATGGAATTCAGTGACATGGTATAGTCATCACCATCATTATATTTAATGTATGGGTCGCATGGAAGTTAATTTTGATGCACACATGTATAACCTCTGACATTCTTACCTTTTACATTTTTACCTGTGTTTTCTTTTAATTTAACCTCTGACATCTTTACACTAAACCAGTTAACATAATTATTTTTTTTTTTGGAAAAAAGCTTCAAGATCATGTAGGTCATGATCATCTATACAGATATTAGCTGATATGTGGTGGAATATAACATTCTTTGGACCGCCAGGGAGTTACATTATCCCAAGGGAAAACAATCACAACCAGGGAGAATATGACATTTACGATTCTCGTAAGCAGTAGCCTGTGACGATCTGTTGACAAATCACATCCTAGTGACTGTAAAAGCCATCGAATATACTCTTTTATGGCTATGAACATATCATTTCTGCTTTGATTTATGGTTGATATTGACTGATTTCAAGTCAGAGACTGAGATTATTTGACTTAAAGTATAACATCTCCTATATTGTCCACATGACAATTTTTGCATATTATTGCCTTATCAAAATGTTATTGTGTATAAATTTCCTAGCATACTTTCCATGCCATAGTAGCTCATAGTATACTGAGTTAACATTTTTTTTTTCAGAAACAGACTTTGTTTCTAACTCAAGCATGTAAGTTCTTAATGTGTGCAGATACCCTTGCATCCACATAATCTGCACAAGTTTATAATCAGTTTGATGTAAAAAGCCTCTTATTCGCTTAATTGCCTACAAAATAAAATGAAAATCAGAATTCACACTTTCACTATATTAGTGTTTTTTGTAATGATTTTCTAATCATGACCTCAGTTGTGTACTGTTTGCAAGGGAAAAACAGTCCTTTTGTAAGCAATATTGTTCCGATTTGCATCTGTTCATAATTATGTAGGCCCTACTGTTAGATTTGCATAGTCATATTTAAAGAGTGTCACTATCGATTGCTTTTTCCCCACCCTGCAAAGCATTTATACAATGAGGGAAAATTGATAGCAAAAATTATTTCAAAGATCAATATGTTTCGAAATTTCACGTCTGGTGTACTTATCAACATAATTTATGCATAAAATGCCTAAGTTAATTAAATAATATGGAAACAATTTAAACAACTGAAAAGTGTTGTGAGGTTATTGTCTTATTCTATTAGCTCTTTTGATATTAAGTTCAAAGCGATTTAAGACATTGTCACATTAAGGCTTTTTGTTTGTTCTGATTATCTATAGATGTGTAGGTATTTGATATCCATATTATGCAAATAACAGGTTGTTTGCACACAGACAGTTTGTCTCTTCAGATGAATAATTTACTTTTGACAAAAGGAACATCCATCCCAGGTTCAAACTTTGTACAACAAGATCCAGTGCTTAATAGTTTAGAAATTCTTTCAAAAATGCAGATTTTTGCACAATAACTTGCCTTATTATGCAAATCTTATGTTTATTTACATAGGTATGAAATCAATTTTTGCAGTAATTGTTTCCACTTACTCTATAGAATACTTCTAACAAATTAGGTATTTCTGCTGGGTGCACATATATTTTTGTCTAATTTGTATATGTATTTCTGCATAAATTATGCAGATTAAGGCTTCATTTGCATAGATACAGAGTGTCTCTTTAGATGAAAATTTTTTAATTGCCCTAGGAAACATCTATGCCAAGTAGGACATTTGTACTTAAAAATGCAGCGTTTACCCCCTTAGCAAGTCTACTAAAATACCAACTGTGAGAGATGCTGAGATAGTTAGTACTTATAGCTCACAGGTCGGTGAGGCATCACGGACCTGATCCATGGAATGCTTTACCCAACTCCATAAAAACGCAAACATCTCTGCTTTCTTTCAAAAGCTAGTTTAAAGAAATATATTTTAAATCAATATTTTAGTAAAATAGTGTGTAATAATTGATCTGATTTTGTTTGTTTTTTTGTTAGTCTGAATTTATTACTATCATTGTACAGATATGCTGAAGAACAATTACATATTATAAAATGGCCCCAACACAAACATTCAACTCACCTAAATTGCACTCGCACAGCACTCACTCACATCTTCTTTTCCCTCTAAAGCATACTATTGTAATGTAGAAAAAAAGTACTTTTGTGAGAGGCAAACCTGAGCTATATTTCCCAATGAGACCATCAGCCCAGTCAAGCTATGCTTATTCTGACGGTCTTTTGCTTCCTTATTGCATCAAATGTACTGCCTTATTTGTATTACATATGTAAACTATAAATGTTATGCATGTAGTATAAACTACACTTTTGTGTTGCTCCTTTGTCATTTGGTTATGTTTTGCTTAAATTTGTCACATTGATGTAATTCATTTTTGATTTGATTTGATCTCATTTGATTTGAGAAGCACATTAAATATGAACGAACGAAGGAGCACTGGCCCTGGTCCCCTTAGGATGGTCATTATTAAACAAGTTGAATAATTTTCAAGCTTATAACATAGTAGGCCCTACTTTGACATAAGTATATATGCCCATTTATATATATATTAAAAATTGATCTAGTTCCCCTTTTGTGGGGTTGAGTTGCACGGTCACATCTAAAACGAACTAAACAATGCACTATGTATATGATGTAATGGCAATGATCAAAAATTCCTCAAATGAAAACGACTCCTGAAAAGAACGCATGCATCCCCCCCAAAAAGCAAACAAAGTTTGCTAGGAGCGGAGAGTGCTGCTTTCTCTTTTTTCTAGTTACTGTTGGCAAAATATCCACTGCCTTCTGCTTTGCTTCCTTCACTTGGGACTGGAAAATGCTGACATTTACCTTTTCCTAATCAGTGGAAGAGAGGTTTGGCTGTGGGGCTTGCATGGGGACCATGCCACCCTTATTTGTCTTTTTGCGTTTCATTGACATGATGCTGCATTGATCTATCTTTTTTATTTACTTTCAAAATCTTTTCGCTCATGGAACGTGTTGACTTCTTTCATGTCTTGATCATAAAATGTCTGCATCGCCTCCGGACACTTACATATGTAGATCCGCATCGGCTCCGCGCTGTCCTGAAACATTCCTGGTGTCTTCCGCTTTCATTCATGAAGCTTCACCACACCGCGGGATTCTTTCTGGAGCGTTTGCGGAAGGAGAGGAAGGGTTCCAGACAGGCGGGATATCCTGACGATGTCCTCAGGACAAGTTGTTGAAAGTGTCAGGAAGTTCATTTCCACGTCGAATTTTGGTCCCTATCAAAATTTGGACGCGGAATTTTTTTTCTCTCTCGAAGGTGCCCAAACGCCCGGACATGTTTAGGACGGTGAGCGGAAACTGTCAGGAACGTGTGGACAGATTGCCGATCGAGTGCCGAATACCAAATTTGCTTTCCGGGTCTTGTCCGCGCCCTACTAGTGGACACCTGGTCTAATGAATTTTTTTCCCCACCATCTTGTTCATGTCGATTAGAGTCATACAACAGTGAATACATGTTCATGCTAAGATGCAAGTAAGGCCGCTTTCATGCGAATTTCGTAGCCAGAATCACAAACATGAATCATGATTCAAAACGGCGTTTCAAATCACGGTCTCGTCGGAAGAGCGTTCATGCGGGCTTTTGCAACGCTGATTCTGGCTCTGCTCATCCTTTGCCATTGCGCAGCGCACTGCGCAGTTTGACCTTGTCTCTGCAACTCGAGCCAGACCTCCTTATGCCATACTGATCAGTCAGTTTATCATAGGCCTTTTCGTTTTTATTTCGGTGAATACTTTCCAGTAAGGTGTGGCATTCAGGCTCTACCCACAGATCGAGGAATATTCCTAATTCTTCGTCTCTCCAATTGTTTCCCTTGGTAAACACAGCGCTGCAGCCATTATTTTTATAAACTCAATCGGAGAGTAATTACATGTATTATTATATTAAACAGCTAACGTTAGATACTAGCATAGAATCGGTGTATGGCGTTGATGTAAACAAGCAAGTGCAAGTATGGTACCGAAACACACGACTCATAAGACGTACACAAGCTTGCGAACAGAGCAAGAAGCTGTGGGATACCCTATACGAGACACGCATGCGCACAGCGCACAATGACGTCATAGAATCATGATTGAAATCACGGTTGCGTTCATGCGGTTTCTGCGATCGTGATTCTGGCAGAATCATGATTCAAAACGCCCTTTTTTCCGCGTTTCAGATCGGCGTTTTGAAACGCGTTTAAATGGAAAAATCGCATGAACGCAACGCAACTAAACACGTTTAGCGACTAAACGTGTTTAGAAACACAATTCTAGTTTCGCATGAACGCAGCCTAAGTATTTTGCGTATTCATGCAACATGCTTACTTGTTTAAGGGTGCTTGGAAGAATATGTGAAGGTTGCTAGGCTGTTATAATTGGTCGAGTAGATGTATAAAAATGTCACATTTTTGTCTATGTGTTGTTAGTGTGGAAAACAGAATTCAGAATCTGTTTTGGTCATTTCATTGTTTATGTAAAGCCACATGCCCTAGTCAAGGGACTGACTAGTCTTAGGGAGGGGCTGTGTAATGAAATGAAGTTTTGGTGTCTCTGGTATATGGCTGGTAGGACGTAAGGGGCCTGCGGTGACCCCATGGCCGTAATAGTTTCATTGGGGGTTCACAGGTTGCACGTGGGTATATTCTCGCTAGGGTTAGCAGGAGCGAGGAGTGTGCTAGCTGATGCTTGATGGGGCAGACGTATCCGCAGCATCTCTCCGTGTTTTGTAGCGTATTGTAACAAGGAGCTTCCAAGCTCCTTGATTGCACACTTAAGTCTTGTATACGCACGCTGTGTGTATGGTCCATTTGTGCGGCGAGGACAGTTGTGCATCATTTCAGGCGGCTGGCCCTGACAGGTAGCTGGATCGGCTATAGTATGGTAATAAAGTTTCTCCTTCGCACGCACTTCGATTGTCATCTTGGTGAATTAATGATGCTGACTCGGTGTGATGATGCAATTTGATGCGAGTCTGAGTGAGGTGTCCGCAAACATACTCAAAAAAGATCCCACAAAGTAACTGGAGAAATCCGGTTGTATTAATACAGATATTAATAGCTTATTTTTCGGTGTGTGTGTGCGAACGTTTTTCTTCTTCAATTCGTCATGTTTCTTGGACTTAAAAGAATTCAAGCAGTGTGAAGATAGTGTGTTGCGGCACAAATTGTTGCCCCTGCACAATTTGTCGCCTGGCGACAAATTTGTGTAGAGGGCTGATGGCACAAATTGTTGCCCGCCTTCGAAGCACATTTTTTTTTTTTTTTTTGGGGGGGGGGAGGGGTAATATCATTCTTGACATAAGCAATGGATTATCAACACATAACTTACATGGCTACATCAATGCAAACAATCCATGTGAAACTCATGTTAAAGTTTCGAGGAAGTGTGTATGTTTGCGCACACATAATTTAGTATCCGTTTGTGTGTGAGTGTGTGTGTATGCGTGTACAAGTATGTGTGGGGTACGCGTGGAGAGGAGAGGAGTAGATGGATGGGGTGAAGGTTTGAGGACCACAAATGTGTGTGGAGTGGGTGGATGATGGGTGAGTGTAAGGGAAATGGCTGTGTGTGTGTGTGACCTATGGGTCAAAATATTATGAGCCATAATAAAAAAAAAAACATAACATTGACCCCTGCCTGTGACCTTTGACCATGAAGTGATCTCCATGTTTGTTAAAATGTGAAACTTTGTATAACCGCCCTTCCCTCCAAGTTTAATTGAAATTGAAGCCCTGTGTAAAAAGTTTTCAAGTTTTTGTACACACGAACAAGTATACACACACACAAACAAACCACCACCAGTATACAACCACCACACCATATGCACACATATTCTACACATATTAGATGCATCATACTCCAAACACACACATACACAGCTATGCGCACATGCATACACACACCACATTGGGTATACGCACCTACACTCCATACAAAACACATACCAGGTAACCCCCCCCCCCCCCACACACACACACACATACACATCACATTTAGTTTACGAGTCATACCCTCCCCGGCCAAGCACAACACAGGAACAATCACCCCCACCACACAATTTGTAGTGCATCTAAGACCCCGTTTACAGTGCGGGGCTTGGCCGAGCCGCGGCCGAGCCCAGCCTCAATTGTGAGGCCGAGCCCCGCAATTTTGTCCGTTTACACTGCCGGGATCGGCCGCGCTTTTAATTCAAACCTTTCAATATTTTGTCGTAGTGGCGCTCTGCTTGTAAACAAACGCAATTTGGTACAGTCTGGTTTTCAGACCCTTTGCCAACTGGATTCTGTGGCAACGAAGTCGCCGTTCGGGCAAAGGCTTTTGCCGAAGGAAAAAATCCTTTGCAGGACAAAACCACGTTAAAGTATACTAGTTTTCGACGTTGAGGGGGTTAATATCCTGAATAACGAAATAGTACGGGCAGAGGGTTTGGAAGCCAGACTAAAATTGGCTGCGCATTTGGCCCAGTTTGTGTTTACACTGAGAAAAGGCCAGGCTCGGCCGCGGCCGAGACCACCTCCAGAGCTTGGCCAAATGCGCGGCCAATTTTGGCCCCGCATTTCTTGCGCGTTTACACTGAGATGAAGGCGGCCTCGGCCGCGGCCGAGCCTCGCACTGTAAACGGGGTCTTAGCCATATTATCTTCTGCAGCTTGAAGACAATGACCAACGCAGGCTGTGCAGCTACGTTTCAGTTTACCTGCACAAATTGTCCCCATTTAGTTAAAAAATTGGGACCTGCACGAGCAGAGGCGACGATATGTGCCGTTGTTCCCTACACAAATTGTTGCTCCGTGCCGGGAGTGACAATTTGTGCCGCGGGTGACGATTTGAGCCGCAACATACAGTAGTGGTTTATTCTGAAGTTTTGACTTGACATTCTATGTTCTGTTGATATCAACGGCGTAAATCCGTACTGAGGAGTGGGGGGGGGGGGGGATGATCGGCGATAGTCACCATCACCACGATTACAAGCCCATAACCGGACAGGCGCAGCCCGGGGGGGGGGGGGGGGGGGTGGAGAGAGAAGCTTGGTCCTCCCGACCCAACACACACACTTTACAGGGATCGAATGTCCCACTCTTTTGCATGCAAAGTGGGAGGGAAGTGGCAGCAAAAATATGAAGACTTTTTGTTCTTGTTTTTGCTTGTTTGTTTGTTTGTTTTTTGGCTTGTCAGCCGACTTTCGGCGGAAAATCAGACCTTAAAAGTATGGAGAATTTTTTGTTGCTGTTTCTCTTGTCTTTTAATGTTCTTTCTTCTTGACTGACAGGCGATTTTGACACCCCCTTCAAAAAACGTAGCGCAGCCCTGAATAACGCCCAAATAAATTCAATAAAATGGCAATATCGATATCCATTTCTTTGTATGTAATAACGTAGTAGATATTTTCCTGTAGCTATTGTATTCTTCAATGTTCTTGATTTAAGTCAATAAAGCAATCATCCAATGGGCATCGTTCCGTTTTAATGATGGTGGGTGGGGGAGGGACTTGGAGTTGGAATATCTGTGCGAGGGAGCGGAGCGACCTAGCGGGGGGGAGGGTGTGGGAGGGGGTATCCCCCCCGCACGAGGAAGATTTTGCATTTTCAGACCTGAAATTCAGCGATCTGGTGCACTTTTGGTGAAATTTGGGACTTTTTTCCTATCAAAAAACAATTAAGAAAAAGAAATATTCGTAGATAATTGAATGACTACATCGTGGTATTTCAGATCTTGCTCCGCCTGTATGCGACATCACTGTGAAGGCCTACTAAAAAGTGGGGCCTATCACCGGCGTAGCCAGGATTTGATCTTAGGGGGAGCGGTTAGATGCGAGGGAGCGAAGCGAGAGAGGGGGGAGGGTGTTGTTCCCCCTCCCATGGTGAAAACTTTTTGCATTTTGATGTTGTAAATGGTTTAAACGTTTTGGTGCACACATTTTGTAGCATATTTGGAAAACTGTCTATGTTCAAAGTGTAACCATAGTCTACAGTGAGAACTTTTTGCATATTGATGTTGTAAATGGTGCAATTTGATGTATTTTTTTTTGCGTGTTTTATCGACTTGAAACAGTACCACATGTTTAAGGTAGCAGTACATTTCATGTAGATTATTATTGAACAATTTTGCCTATAAAATGGTATCATTTCAATAAACTTCTTGTATTAATTCTTACACTGAAGATCATGAACGCGACCGAGCCCGAGTAAGCGGAGCGAGCGAGGGGGAGGGGGTTTGAGTGTCCCCCCTCCCACGGTGAGAACTTTTTGCATTTTGATGTTGTACATGGTGCAATGTGATGCATAATTTTGCGCGTTTTGTCGACTTGAAACAGTCCCACTTGTTTAAAGTAGCAATTTATTTCGATGTCGATTATTATCAAGGGAGGAAGTGGGAGGGGGATGTTCCCCCTCCCACGGTGAAAACTTTTTGCATATTGATGTTGTAAATGGTGCAATTTGATGCATGTTTTTACGTCTTTTATCGACTTGAAACAGTCCAACATGTTTATGGCAGCAGAATATTTTGATGTCGATTATTATCGAACAATTTGCCTTAAATAGTATCATTTAAATAAAATTCTTGTATTAATTCTTCCACTGAATGTCATGAACGCGACCGAGCCCGAGCGAGCGGAAGCGAGCGGCGGGAGGGGAGAGAGGGTGTGGGAGGGGGTGTCCCCCCTTCCACGGTGAGAACTTTTTGCATTTTGATGTTGTAAATGGTGCAATTTTATGCATGTTTGGGTGTTTTATCGACTTGAAACAGTCCCACTTGTTTCAGGTAGCAGAATATTTTGATGTAGATTACAATGAACAATTTGCCTATTAAATGGTATTATTTGAATGAACTAATTGTATTAATTTTTACGATGAATAATGAACGCTGTCTGTTAAGCAATTCAAACAGAAAAAGCAAGCACACGAGAGTGTAGATAAGGGGCATTTCATCTCCCACACGAAGGCGATTTTGCATTTTCAGACCTGAACTTCAGCGATCTGGTGCAAACTATTGGTGCAATCTGCTTGGATTTTTTTCCAGCGCCCCCCCCCCCCCAAAAAGATAATTGAAGAAATGAATAGGGCTTTTTCAGGGAAGTGTTAAAATCATGGAATTTAGCTCTTACTCCGAGTGTGCACCATCAGGCCCGTAAGGGCCGTAGGATTTTTATGGGGGGGGGGGGGGTTCAAAATTGGAAATAGTGGACCTTTCTGAGGGAGTTAAGCAACCAAGCGAGATAGGGTCTCACTCTGGGAGGGGTATATTTTCAAACGTAAAAACAATCAATTCTTCACCTTTAATAGTTCGGTTTGACACATGTATCAGCCATGAAGAAACGTCTGTGATCATCTTCGTGCCTATACGTGTATACTGAATCGTTCTTATACCTATGCGTATCTAGGGAAAACGGCGCCCGGGGCAAGCGCGACAATTGCGCCCCTAATTTCTGAAAAAGTGTTCAACCCCAACCTCATCCCGGTAGGGACTTAAAAAAAATCCACATGATATGCTTTTTCAAGCGCTTAAAAGGGGTCTTTTGAGGGTGATTTCAATGTCATAAATTTTGATAAATTTTGGCGAGCGAGCGCAGCGAGCGAGCAGAAAATGTTTGTATTTCAGCCTACAAAACATGGAATTCTTGTCATTTTTTGGTTATTATATCTTATAATTCTAATTTAGATATAGTGACGGCCTTAAACGATTTTTGCCCAAAAACTGAAGACTTGCAAAAATACTCTAAATTAGTACGAGTGAGTGAGCCGAAATTTGTATATTTCTGTGTAGGAAACATTGCACTTATCTCATAGTTCGTTGTACTTGTAAATCATACAATGCTGGCACACTGTTATATATGGTGGCTTGCCCTGTATATGAAATAACAGATCATGCGACAATTGAATACAAAAGCTTGCAAAAACTTACAAATCAGTGTTAGCATTTTCTGAATATGTTCGTATATAGGGGTCTTTTGAGGGTGATTTAAATGTAGTAACTATTGAAAAAAAAAATTGGCGAGCGAGAGCAGCAAGCGAGCCGAAAATTTTTGTATTACAACTTACAAAACATGGAATTCTTGTTATTTTTTTGGTTATTAAATCTTACAATTCTAATCAAGATATAGTGACGGCTTAAACGATTTATACCAACAACAGACCGAGGACTTGAAAAAATACTCTAAATTTTACGAGCGAGTGAGCCGACATTTGCATATTTCTGTGTAGGAATTACATTGCACTTATCTCATAGTTCCTTGTACTTGTAAATCATACAATGACGGCACACTGTTAAATGGTGGCTCGCCCTGTATATAAATAACAGATCATGCGACAATTGAATCCAAAAGCTTGCTAAAACTTACAAATCAGTGTGAGCATTTTCTGAACATGTTCGTATATAGGAGTCTTTTGAGGGTGATTTCAATGTAATAAATTTTGATAAATTTTGGTGAGCGAGCGCAGCTGGCGAGCTGAAAATTTTTGTATTTCAGCTTAAAACATGGAATTCTTGTCATTTTTTGGTAATTAAATCTTACAATTCCAATCAAGATAATAGTGACGGCCTTATAGATAACGATTTATACCAACAAACTGAGCACTTGAAAAAACACTCTAAATTAGTACGAGCGAGTAAGCCAAAATTTGTATATTTCTGTGTAGGAAACATTGCACTTATCTCATAGTTGTATTTGTAAAATCATACAATGCTGGCACACTGTTATATGGTGGCTTGCCCTGTATATAAAATAACAGATCATGCGACAGTTGAATCCAAAAGCTTGCTAAAAATTACAAATCAGTGTGAGCATTTTCTGAACATGTTCGTAAATATCGTTTCACTCTTCTGTCGTATTTGGAGCTTTGGGAAGAAGTTTTCACTTCTTTTTTGTTCAAGCGGACCCTGCTCGCTAGCGGGGGGGGGGGGTTCGTTCGAACCTGAACCCCCCCCTAGTTATACATACAGGCCTGACCATCTTTGTGTTATAGTATATGTACAAAGTCTAGTGAGGTGAGCTTAGGGGGAGGGTGTGGGAGGGGGAACACAAGACGGAGCTTTTGCGTTATTGGAATTGAAATAAAGCGATTTGGAGCTTTTTTTTCTTCAGTTTTTGAACTGAAATTCAACAATCTGGCGCACACTTTTGTTGGAATATCTGGAAATTTGTCAATCAGAGAAGGTGGGAATCAGAGAAGCCCTATTCCCTATTCCCCCTTCCTACACGAGGGAGATTCTGTATTTTCTGATTGCATTTAAACGTTTTTGTGCACACATTTTGTGGCATATTTATAAAACTGTCTATGTTCAAAGTGTAACCACAGTCTACTTGTATGCATAGGGGCGTGGGGGGGGGGGGGGAGGGGGAGGGGACGGGCGAGCAGGGAGAAGGCGTGGGCGAGTGCTAACACCACCCTTCCAGTTTTCTATCAAAAAACGCAAGAAAATTTTCCTCATTTCGGGAATCATTGGGGATCATAATGATATGTTTGCCCCTCCCCTCTTCCCCCGTCCGCACTCCCCGTCCTCCAGGATCGACGCCCCTGCATACGAGGGTGCTTTTGCATTATTAGAATTCAGATGAAAATATCTCGTAAACACATTTATCATGTAATCTGGGAAAATTTCAATCCCAGAAGTGAATACTATTTTTTTTTGGGGGGGGGGGGGGAACCCTCCGTTAATTGAAAGTATCTAGATATCTCCTCCCACCCACAGAACATTTGCATTTTTTTAAAACTGAAGTAACAGACCTGGTGCACACTTTAGATGAAACATTTTAAAATCTGTCAATCTAAAGTGTATTAAGTAGAAAGGACTGAACGGGGAGGGTATGGAAGGGGTTAGGCCTGTCCCCCTCTTACGCGAGGGAGATTTTGTATTTTCAGAATTGAAAGTCAGCCATTTTTGGGTGAAATATTTCGACAGTTTTCTATCAAAAAAGTAAAAACATTTCCACATCTCGGGAGTTACGAGGAGGAGCTAAGTGATATGTTTGTCCCCAATACTTTTATGGGGGAACCATCCCCCTTCCCCTCGATCGACGACTCCATCGAGCTTTTGTAAGTGAAATATCTGCTGCACACTCTTTGATAAAAATAAGGAAATACGTCAATCTCAAAAGTGTACATAGTCAATCGAAAGGGACCAAGTAGCGGAGCTTTTGCATATTTATGATTGCAATTCAACGATCCGGTGCATAGTTCTGGCGGTAGTTGGACAATTTTCCATAAAGAAAGTTTGAGATTTGTCCTCATCTCGGGAATTGCTTGGGGGACAAATAATTTGTCTGCCCCCATTTCCGTAGGGGCGGGGCAAATGCCCCTTTGCTCCCCCAGATGGATTCGACGCTCCTGATCATCCCTGGGTATGCCCATAGATGTATCAGAGTCATCATCATTTCACGAATGATTCAGGAAATGGAGGGGGGTTCAATTATGGCGGTATAGTTTTTGTTATTGTTTGTTTTCGTACATAATTTGCAGATGGTCCACAGTTGCTCGCGTCATAGCATGTTTACATGAAAGCCTATACTATTTGACGTTGTCAACGTCTGGACCATACCTTATGTCGATGTTACTTTCTTCGCGAGCGAGCGCTTGAGAAAATTATGTATACATTATCCTACAGGATAGAATACTGTTCAGCTCTGTTACCTGTCTGAAGGCGGGCGTACGAACGTCATGCAATATGCCAAAATTGATACAATAACATTTCTGCCTCCTTCATTTTTTAAATCAAATTTCAGGGGGGATGATTGTACAGGCCATCCCCCCTCCTCCATTTCAGGGGGGGGGGATATATCCCCCCAACCCCCCCCCCCCGGGATTTACGCCCATGGTTGATATCTGTATGCTTCACCCATTTTGCATCCATAACTTCGTACAACCCCTTTTCTAGAACACAACTTTTAATATAAATTTTCGACTTAAAATAATTTTTTCCATTTTTCTTGAAATGAAGTGGGTCAAATCATACATCAATTTAAAGCTTAGAATCCGGAGAATTCATAGGGCTATCTGTGTTACAGATGAACATAAAAACAATGACATATAAAAGAAACCACAACGACATAAGAAATACAGTCATAAATTGTTCCAGATTACAGCAGGCAACAAGTAAAATGGAAAATGGTGTACACATAAAAAGCCAATAAGGCCTGTAGGCGCGCATACACCGTTGTTACAAATCATGTAGAATTGGAATCTAAGTTAAGTAGCGTAGAAACAGACAAAAGTGTAGGAGAGAGAGGAAAGAGAAATGAAATACATGTACTGACAAAGGACAGTCAACCTGCCCGAAACGTCAAGTTCCTCGGTTCTCCTAGTTATTCTTATAATTAGACATCTTGCTCTACCTTCACTAGAACCTTTTACTCAGTATTTCATTTCTCTTTCCTCTCTCTCCTACACTTTTGTCTGTTTCTACGCTACTTATCTTTTCTGTTCTGTTCTCTTCTTTTCTTCTTTTTCATTTCATTTCTTCCTTCCATACAACCCAACGGTCCTTTTCAGGACCACTTGTATTAATTTACAGTTTTCTTCACAGGTTATTTCTCTTGCCTTCTCTCCTCAGGTCCACACTTTAACCTTATTTTAATTTCTCATTTTTTGCATTTCTCCCACAGGAACTTTTTCAGGATTTAACTGTCACCAATTTTCCTTTCCATTTTTTCCCTCTCCTCTACAGCATTTATTTCTTGGATCCACGCAAGCTCCCTCTCCTTTACTTCTTGAATTTCAATTTGTTTCTTTTTCTTCTTCTTTTCTTTGTTTCCTCTCCCCCCCTCTCTCTGTCTCCCTTCTCTCAACATAGTCTCATCTCTCCTCTACTTACCTTTCCTTCACGGGATTATTCGTCCTTTCTCCATTGATTCCGCATTCCATATCCACACTGTTCGCCGACTTCGTTCTTCTCTTGGTTTCATGAATCTTCACTTCTCTCTCCTATCTCCATGATTCTCCAACATTCAGCTCCTCCCTCTTCCCTTCTATTTCATCTTTCCCCTTCTAACGATGTCCGAACATCTTACTTGATTCTCACTCTATTCTTCCTTACCACTCTCTCTCTTCCTTTCTCTACCGTCTCCACTAGTGCAACTTCAACTTCTAGCCCATTATTGTCCCCCACTCTTCACTTTTTGCCCTCCTTACAACCCCCATATGTCGCTTCCCACTTCAATTCTCCTCTTTCTAGGCTCTTCTGCCAAACAACGATCCGGTTAAGGACTACATACACATGGTGTCACCGCAAATCTTTCTCCCTCATTTACTTCACCATGCAAACCTTCAAACAATAAATTAGTTATAGTTAGTACAGAGTTTCAGAATTTATAGTGATTAGGACAAGGAATAATAGTGTTTTCATGACTTGGGGCTCAAGGAAGCAGAACAAAAGAAGAAGGCATGCATACAGATTCTACACAGGTGAACTTAGCAAGCGGATATTGTAAGGGTATTACACTGCTCCATTTCTGAAATACGTAACGCTCCTATGTCATCAACACTGTTCAGTGTAATTTGTTTAGATCTTTTAAAGTATTGGTTTCTCTGCTCAAGGACCACAATAAATTCCACAAATCTATACATGGAGCTGTCAATTTATGTACTACATGATGTGAAATTATGAAAATCGTGTGGAATGCCCCTTTAAATGAAATGAAATTTCACTTAATAAGAATATGAATCAAAAGTCAATTCTGTCCAAAAATATGTGCAAAAGTGTATATCTGAGCTGTATGTTGTGAAAGTACTTGAAATTCTTCTCTCCTGAAAAGCCAGTTTTATCACTTTTCTGATTATTTCTGTCAAATGTTACTAAAATGGTGTCATCTTCAAGTATAGTTTAAAAAAATAATGTCAGATTAGTGTACAGACATGAACAGTCGAGTAATTTTGATTATTTCATTATTTTTTTGCAGCAATTTTTATTTGCACATCCCTATGCCCATACCTATATGCACGACTCATGTTTTATAAGAAGGGAAGGTGAAAAGTAATTACCATTCTGAAGACATACCTTTTTTGAAAATGACTAATCTTGATTCAATGACGTATGAATCAATTGTCTTCCCATCTGCGTGACAGCTCCAGCATAGTTTAGCACATGCATACTTCAAAATATTTGAGTGGTGGTATCAAAAATGCGATCAAGGGAAAAAAGACTGGTGTTGCTCCATCTCTTAAACCTCGGTGAGGCAGGCGAGCAAAGGCCATGACTCATGAGTCAAGTTCTTTGTTGAAAAGAATATATCCACTCATGAAATACAGTTCCATCAGATGAGCCAGTATTTTCAATTCTGTGCTCTTTGTATTCTAAAATAGGAATTACTTCATCATTACATTTTTACATTAGATGTTTATCCTCATGTAGAGTAGAGTGGTATCAAAATATAGGATAATGCACCAATCACTTCAATTAACCATCATGATCAACTCTACTCGTGCCACAAGCCCTATGGCAACCACGAACATGACAAATCTCATTGCTGCAAGCAAAATGCACAACTTACCTAATGTGGAAGGGGAGACCCCCCTCCCAGCACCTCTCCTGCTCATTGCATATGTATCTCAGTCCCTAAGATTGAACATACTTTTGACACCCTCTCTAAAATTTTTTTCTGCATCTGGCCATGCCCCTCCAAGACCCTACTCCATTCTGTAGCTCCACTCCACCAGAAATGTCCACTCTTTTCAGTTTTGAACCCCCCAAAATCTAGTTATCAGCCTACAGTATATCATATGGTCAATTATAACCAGAAATGTCACTACATGGCGACTAGCATGCCTCCTCCATAATCGTTCTCCCAATAGGTCTGGATGTTTGCAAGACCTGAAAATCTAGCTTACATCCAATGGCCTTAAACTATTAAAATGATGATAAATCTGAGTTTTTGTTATTGGGTTCAAAGCGTATCAGGGCAATTACCCCCAGAGGGCAATTACCTCCCGGCTAAATACTGGTTAGTGGTAAGGTTAGAGTAAAGATTAGGGTTAGGGTTAGGTTTAGGATTAGGAGTTTGGGTTAGGGTTAGGATTAGGTTCAGGATTAGGATCAGGATTAGGGCCAGGGGAAGGGTACGGGGTAATTGCCCAGGGGGTAATTGCCCTAGACCCGGCTCAAAGCATACAATGTTAAGTAAAGTTGATTATCAATCATGTCATGTCAACATCGGTAGCGCTTGCATTACTCCATCAAAAACAGCCCGTAATTTAGGTGTCATATTTGATCAGGAAATGTCATTTCGAAGTCCTGTAAGTCAAATTCAGCGGAATATTCGATATCAGCTGCGTAATTTAAGTTTCATAAGGAAATATTCCTCTAAATCTGCAGCTGAGATACTTATTCATGCTTTGATTTCTTCTCGGTTGGGTTTTTCAAATTCATTGTTAAAAATAATAATAATAGTGGCTACTTGTATAGCCCAAAGGTCCACTTTTCAGTGCTTAAAAAAAAAAATGTCACAAAACTTCAACGGTTGCAAAATTCTGCTGCCCGATTGTTAAATTTCACTAACAAGTTTGAGTCCATATCACCAGTTCTCCGTTCCTTACATTGGTTACCTGTAGAAAAGAGGATTATTTTCAAGATTCTGTTATTAGTACATCATTCAGTTCATTCTTTTCCCCCATATACCCAAGTAATTCCGTTCAAAAATACAATCCGACACGGAGTCTACGTTCATCATCAGATGCATTGTTACTCTAAACACCCAGAGTAAAATATGGGTGGGGTGATCGAGCTTTCTCCGTTATGGGACCAAAAATTGTGGAATCAGTTACCTATTCAGTTAAGGGAACTGCCATCTACAGAGACATTCAAATCCAAACTTAAAACATATCTGTTCCTCTCACACTGAGGACTGTAATTGCTGTATGTCATTAATGTTCGGAACAATATTGTATTTTAAAGAGTAATTGGTTTATGTTGTATTATTTGGTTAATATTTGTTTTTTGTTTGCCATTTTCTTCTTTGTTGACATGTTTGAACATGTATATATATATATATATATATATCTTTTCATTTTTGAAGCGCCATGAGCACTGAAAAAGTGGACCTACGTGCTATACAAGTAGCCACTATTATCATTATTATTATTACTGCATCTTTACAGGGTGAACCGACAGTCACACATAATTGGCAAAAAATTGAAATAACATGTTTGTCACAAAATATGTGTTAAGTGTTTACTTTCCTTGAACTAGGTTTCATTTGGACGGATGGCTGAATTGTTTCAGAGACCACGTATTTGGGAATTGAGCATCTTCACTTGATGTAAATGATCCCCTGGCCAATGATTCTTCAAATAATCAATAAACTGTTAACATCCATTTTCAATTACAATACGTTATTTTCAAAATATGGGAAAAATTGACATTCTAACATTTTCACTTGACCTTTGACCCCATCGCCCAAATCATTCCCTACAGAATTATTATGCAGTAATGCATGTATATACCTAGTTAAATTAAGTCTATGCATACAGTAATCTCAAAAGTATGGAGTAAAAGGGTCATTTCAGCAATAGAATTTTAGCATTTTAACCTAACCTTTGACCCCATGAGCCCAAATTTCCAAGAGACTCATAGTCAGGCAGTATATACATATGCACTTAGTTTCATGAAAATACTTTGAGCCATTTCCCAGATATGGAGAAAAACAGTTATATCTTTTAACATTTTTACCTCACCTTCTGCTGTCCACAAAATTGATTATCGACAGACAGAAGGATGGATGGATGGACGTACAACCTGAAAACATAATGCCTCAGCCGACACTTATAGTGGAAACATAAATCTCACGTTGATCAGTACACTACCCAATAACATACAAACAACATCTTGTATCTTAGACATATAGAGCGAAGCCAAAAGGGCATAAATTTATTCACACTCAGAAAGTATACAAAGTACACTTCTATAAAGCAGTAACATATGAAACACAAACAAATGCCAGTGACATACCACTTGTACATTAAATTACAAACAACAAAAGTCTGTGGTATATTTGAGGGCAAAATTTTGCCTTAGCACAAATTCAGTGATTCACTAAAGCACAGAACAAAATGGGAGCAGTCATTAAAATGTTGGGATTCTTTGAACTCATCATCTGTATGCAACAGGACCAACTAAATACTTCAATAACAACCTTAAACTTAGTTTTACCTGGTGATACTACTAGTATGTACTATACTCACTTTCACCAAATCCTATTTTCTTTGTTTCTGAATGCATCGTATGTATGACAATTACCAGGCACACACGATGCAACATTCCTGAAATATGCATAAATGTATTAATACACAGGAATCAGTTTTGCGTTATACCTACTGATCGTGCAGTGTTGATGGCCCACTGATCATCTTCTGTAAATGTTGTCAAATGTTTTACGCTATTATTTGTTTGGTATTCACATTGAAGCTAAGTCAACAGGCATTTCAATAAAATTGTGTACTGAAGACTTCCCCCACACATCCTTTATGACAAATAAAATAGGATGAGATTTATCATACCTATCACTTCAATATACCTTCATGCATGTACATCAAATTCAATTCAATTTATATGAAATGTTATTTCCAATAATTAAACATGTTTGTTTTCGATACAGATTCAAAGAAAGCAAAACATACAATGTATTGCAACAATAAATGTGCATATATACACTGTACTTAGGGCAGACGTCCACTTGGGCGCGGACAAGCCCCGGAAGGGTTGCGGAAGCAAATTTTGTTATTTCGGCATCCTGTCCGCGACAGACGCAGAATAACTTTGTGAATCGGCTTGTCCTGGGACATTCCTAGGACTGTCCGCGGACTGAGTGCGGACATTTCTAGGAATCACTCCGGAAGAGCGCGAAATACCTCGGAATATGCTAATCATAGCCGGGCAGCACAGAACCATCTAGGATTACACCAGGAATGAACGCGGACAATCAGGATGCCTTCGGAACAAAACAAGCTAGGCATGCGGACAAACTGCGGACAATACCAGGAAAATGGAAAGGTATAAATTTGGCGCTGACTTTGACTTTTCCTCATTTGACTGCTAGCTGTCATTGATGCTCCTTGTTGTGCTTCCGCAGTAGCGGCTGATATTATAGTAATATGATTGGTCGATATTATTTGATAAATGTGACCACCAAAAGTCGAAGAATAGGATTGTCAGCATGTCGGCTGACGACTCTTTTTTTAAATTTTTATTTGTCTCATCTGGGAGAACAATTTTTTCTCTGCCTACAGTCACATGGATGATATTCACATACTTATTTGAACCATATATATATTTATATATATATATATATTGAGTTGCTCAATAAACTAATTCTTTCTTATATATTGGCGAAATATTGCATTACCGGTTTATTCTTTGCTATATATATATATATAATATACATAAAAATGTAAATGTATATACATGTACATATATATATATATATATATATGTATATATAATCATGTTGATATGGTAGTCCACATGTGGGCAAGATAAAAAGATAAGTAATAAAACTGCAACAAAGTTCATGCTGTATTCACCAACGGTTTATTTCTTCACAAGAAATAAACCGTTGGTGAATACAGCATGAACTTTGTTGCAGTTTACTTATATATATATACATATAGTAGAGCGGCATAGCTTGAAAAATTAGAGAAATTGTGCATTTTATGATAAAAGCACCAAATTTCGCACACATGTTGACAATTACATTTGAAATAAATTCAGATGTTGGGCCATCGTAAATAGCGCCCTCAACGGCCATGGCAGCCATTTTTCAAAATGGCCGCCATAAATGCCAGTTTTCGTATAAATTTACAAATTTCAGAAGGGAAAATCAATAAGATTTTGCAAACGAGTGGGAAATAACATTCAAAATAAATTTGGATATTGGGCCACCGCAAATTGCGCCCTCAACGGCCTTGGCAGCCATTTTTCAAAATGGCCGCCATAAATGCCATTTTTCACCAAAAAATAAAAATTTCAGAAGGGAAAATCAGTAAGATTTTGCAAGCGAGTGGTAAATAACATTCAAAATAAATTCAGATATTGACTCATCGTAAATAGCGCCCTCAACGGCCATAGCAGCCATTTTTGAAAATGGCCGCCATAAATGCCATTTTCCTAAAAAATTTACAAATATCAGAAGGGAAAATCAAAAAGATTTTGCAAACGTGTCGGAAATAGCATCCAAAATAAATTCAGATATTGGGCCATCGCAAATTGCGCCCTCAACGGCCATGGCAGGGATTTTTCAAAATGGCCACCATAAATGCCAGTTTTCGGAAAATTTTACAAATTTCAGAAGGGAAAATCAATTAGATTTTGCAAACTAGTGGGAAATAACATTCAAAATAAATTTAAATATTGGGCCATCGCAAATTGCACCCTCAACGGCCATGGCAGCCATTTTTTTTTAAATGGTCGCCATAAATGCAATATTTCGCAAAAAAAATAGAATTTCAGAAGGGAAAATCAACAAGATTTTGCAAACGAGTGGGAAATAAAATTCAAAATTAATATAGATGTTGGGCCATCGCAAATTGCGCCCTCAACGCCAATGGCGGCCATGTTTAAAATTGGCTGCCATAAATACCACCTTTTTCTCTGAATTTACTTATTCCAGAAGGAAAAGTCAATAAACTCTTGCACTCAATTTAAAAATTTCGTTTGAAAGATATCTCGCGCTTATGTATTACATTATTGTAAATAGCGCCCTCAATGGCCATTGGCGCCATTTTTCGAAATGGCCACCATGGATTCCATTATTTTTTATTTCCTGATTTCATAAAAAGTCAATAAGATTTTGCACACAATTTGAAAATTATGTTTGAAATAAATATTTGTATTAGATTATTATAATACTGCCCTCAACGGCCATGGCCGCCATACTCCAAAGTGGCTGTCATTGTCATTATTTTGTTTTAAAAAATGGTAATTTCAGAAAGAAAAATCAACAAATGTGTATATAAATTGAAAGTCATGTTTAAAATCAAACAATATATCGAGATTGCATTAACTCTAGAGATTGTTCCTTCGCAAATTTTCAAGAAGAAAACAAAATTGCTAATAACGGTAATTGCAGCCATTTTCCAAAATGGCTGTCATAGGTGCCATTTTTCTTTTATGAAGATGTCCTAATGCCGGAAGAAGACAATAAACTTTTTTTTTGCGCAAGTTCACAATTACATACAAAGAAGTTTAAAGATTGAGCAATCATAAGCTGTGTTCTCAATTGTTATTTTAGCTATTTGTCAAAATGGCTACAATACACTCTTCTTTTTTGTCTTGAAAATTTGCTTAACTTCAGAAGGAGAAGACAGTAGAATATCCACAGAGACATTATATAATCTGAAATATGGTGTTAAAGAAATCATTTGAGGAACACCTAAAATAAATGATGAATGCATATTTTAGGTGGCAAACATGAAAAATTTCTGAAAAAGAATAATATGAATATCCAGGAATAATGGCGCCATGTATTAACTTTGAGAGTAACACCATATGTGACCGTGCACCTCAAAACGAACATAAAGTCGCACACACTAATTTTGTGTGAGGACTGAAAATAAGTGAAATGGGTCAACCTAGCCGAACTTGACTTTTTCATATTTTCTGAAAGAGCGGGTCTTCTTTAACATTATGCTAAAATTTGGTATCATAAAACGGGCAGAAAAGTGTGTTTTTTAGCAGTTTATCTCGAACATTTTTGGTAGAATAGTGTCATTAGGTGTGTCTTTAAAATCCCTTTTTCATTTCTGAAAAACCTTGCCACACTCTTCACTTTCAACTCTAATAACTTTTGAAAGGATAGTGCTACTGCTTTGAAAGTTGACATTAATTATGGACAGATTGTGTTAATGAGGCATGCTTAATTTCAGTTTAATCTAATAATCTCTTCATTGTTGTTACTCTGGTGGTTTACTTCCTGTTTTTGTCCCATTCATTGCACAGCCAGCACGGTTTGGTAAAGATTAAGCGCTTGAATAGACACTGTACTTCAAAGCCTCTTTTCTCAGTTCACACTTTTCCTGAGTTTGTGCTTTCTTTCCAATATTTAGATAGGTTAGGAGAGTCCATTTGATTTGAATTATACATCATTTTAAAGCTTAAAGTCTGCTCTTTCAGAATATGGTCTTAAGTAAACATTCATGTCTGGCGACTTTTTGTTTGTTTTGAGGTGCAGGGTCACATATCATTGAATATATGGGACTATATGGCGTGTATCTATTCTAAAATGTAACTTCAAAAATATTCTTAAAGGGATGGTACAGTATTGGCGAAGATGAGAATTGGGCTTTTAACTTTTTTGCGAGATACGAAGAAAACACATATGATATAGTACAGAGCATACCATTTTAAGAGGAATTCAAAGTTTATTTGATGAAAATTTGGTTTGGAATGACAGAAACATCCAAAAACAAAGTAAAACAAAGCGATCGTCATAAAGTGTGGATCCCACACTTTTCAGAATCGCTCTTTTTTTTGGATATCTCAGCCATTTCAAAACCAACTTTCATGAAATAAACGGTCAATTCCTCAAAGAATTACATGCTCTTTCATATTTCATAAGAGGTTTCTCATATCTCACCATGTTAGAAACCTGAAATTAGGTCTCAACCAAAACAGTACTTTAAGACAGATACGAAAAAATGGGCATTCATTTTACGAAAAAAGTTAATTTACTTCCTTTGCTTCCATAAAAACATATACTTTTGATATCCATACTGTTAGCCGTCACACGCGAAATACTGCAATTAGAACTAGAATGAAAACATGAATTTAGAACTAACCCATCAATGAAACTTATTTTAAAATCTAAATTTCTTTGAACACCAGATTGCATTTGTTTAGATATAATGGCTGTTTAGCAGTATTCTATTGCTTTCTTCTTCTGGAAAAAGCAAATAAAAAAAAAGGAGTGTGTGGAAGCCATTTTGACAAAGAGCTGCCATAGCCGTTGGGGACGATGTTTAAATGGTGGCTCAATATCTTCATTTCAAATTCAAATTCAAATTCAAACTTGAATTTATTTGAATGTCTTTTGTCAATATGCACAAGAAATTGTATTGTCTTCATCTGGCATTACTATATTTTCAAGAAACAAATAGCATCTATAGTGGCCATTTGGAAAATGGCTGCCATGGTCGTTGATGGTGCCATTTGTAATGACCTCATATATTATTTTCTTTTGAATATGATTTTCAACATATGTACAAATTTCATTGATTTTCTCTCTGAAATTAGCAAATCTTTCAAAAAAACAAAAGAAAAAAGAAGCAGACATCCATGTTGATCTGCATGGCCCTTAATTGCGCCTTAAAGAAGACCTTATACTTACATTTATTTTTTAGCATAATTTTCAAATTGTTTGCAACGTCTTATTGACTTTTCCTTCTGACATCAGCAAATTTATGCAAAAAAAGGGGGCATTCATGGCAGCTGTTTTGAAACTTGGCTGCTATGGCTGTTGAGGGTGTACTTTTGGATGGCCTATTATCAAATTCAGTTTGAATGTAAGTTTCCACCTTTGTGGAAATTCAAATTGACGTCTGCAACACTTCACGAAAAAAAAAAGACATTCATGGTGGCCATTTTGAAAAATGGCTTGAATGGCTATTGAGGGGGCAATTTGCAATGGCCCAATAAGTTTACTTTTGAATGTAATTTCCCACCTGTTTGCAAAATCTCATTGGCTTTCTCTTCTGATTTTAGTAAATCTTTTCGAAAATATAGCATTTATGGCGGCCATTTTGAAAAATGGCTGTCATGACCGTTGAGGGCGCAATTTCAGATGGCCCAATATCGAGATTTATTTTAAATGTCATTTCCCATTTAGGCCTACTACCAAAATTTCATTGACTTTTCCTTTTGGAATTAGCATTCTTCGTAATGAAAAAGTGGCACCTATGGTGCCCATTTAAAAAAGAAATGTCTGCCATAGCCATTGAGAGCGCAATTTTCAATTGCCCAATATCTGGATTTATTTTGGATGTAATATCCCGCTTGTTTGCAAAAAAGGAAAAAAATAATTGGCTTTCCCTTCTGAAATTTGCATTTCTTAACAAAAAAAATATGGCATTTATGGTGGCCAATTTGAAAAAATGGCTACCATGGCCGTTGAGGGCGCAATTTTCGATAGCCCAATATCTAGATATGTTTTGAATGAATTACAATTTATGGGCAAAATCGTATCAACTTTTCCCTTCTGAAATTTGCAAAATCATCGAAGAAGTGGCACATTAGACAGCCATTTTGAAAAATGGCTGTCATGGACGTTGAGGGCGCAATTAAGAATGGCCAAATATCTAAATTCATTTTGAATGTAATTTCCCACTTGTTTGCAATATCTTACTTGCTTTTCCTTCTAAAGTTAGCAAATATTATGAAAAAAAATGGCATTTATGGCAGCCATTTTGAAAAATGGCTGCCATGGCCGTTGAGGGCGCTATTTCCGATGGCCCGATATCTAGATTTATTTTGAATGTAATTTCCCATTTGTAACCAAAATCTTTTTGACTTTTCTCTCCTAGTAATTAGCAAATTTTACGAAAACATGGCATTTATGGCAGCCATTTTTCAAAATGGCTGCCATGGACGTTGAGGGCGCTATTTACGATGGCCCAATATCTAAATTTAATCTGAACGTGACTGTCAACCTGTGTACGAAATTTGGTGCTTTTATCACAAAATGCACAATTGTTCGGCTATGCCGCTCCACTAATACATATATATTCTTTATTCCCTTTTTTTAGACCTGTGCTTTATCCATCGTGAAGTATATACATGTTGTGTCTGATACTTCTGTAGAGCATGCCAAAATGATCCTAATCATTAAATTTGTTTTTCTTTCTCTCATTTTTACCCTTGTGCATCTCTAACCCTCTCTTATTTTGATCACTTTTGAACATTTTCAAGTCCGAGAATTTGTTTTTTTCATGCTTAGAGCTTACTAGCCTATTGTCAATGAAGTGTAAAAATGGGGAAATATTTTTAACCTACTTTAATTTACTTTTTTTTGGGGGGGGGGTTCAACTGGGCTGTCAAATTGGACAATCGTGTTTATTTGCAACTAAAACAAAAAGAGAAGAAAAAATTATTAGGTAATAACAACTACGAAAATCATTCAAGTAAAGAATATTTTTGAAATGATTTGTGATGCTTAATGTGTACTTAAATATATACACTCAGCAAAAAAAAAAAAAAAAGACAGAAATTTAACACTTTTTCGAGTTTATGATTCATTGCTTTTTCTCTCATTTCACTTGAATTTTGAAGTGACAGAAAATTCTTCATTTTCCTCCATCATCTGTAGCTTTCATTGTTATTTTGGGCTTCAAAGATATTACATTGTAATGAGACCACATGTATATCTTTGCAATTGAATTCATGCTTTTTAGTGTGATGAATTTGTCTTTTGTTCTAATATGTTGTATCATTAGAAAGCATTTACGTATGAATAACAACTTGTTCGTGTTTATATAATACGTTAACATTTAGCCAAAAATTCTATGCTTTTTTTTTTTCTGAGTGTACTTCCATCTACTTTTGTAATTTTTCAGCTGGGCTGTCACATAGGACAACCTAGTTTGTTTGCAAATAAAATACGAAAACAATATAAAGGAAAATGTACTATAGTAAGTAATAGGAACCAGGAAAGTCACTCAGATGAAAAATAATTTCTGAAAAGATCAAATCAACACAAACTTACTAGGAAGTTAGGGGGCTGATTTCACTTCTTTCTGGTTGCTTTTGGCACAGTCTCTACTACCTTCTTCTTTGCCTTCTGGGACCGGAAATTCCTTAGATTTACCTGTTCTTCATTACTAGACGAAAGGTGTGCCTGTGATGGGGATATTTGCATGGGGCCTCGCCTCCCTTCTTGCTCATTTTGCGTTTCATTGGCATGACGCTCGCGGAAAGTGTCCACATTTTCGTGTCTGGATCACAAAATTTCCGCATTGGTTCCGGACACTTGCATATATATAGATCCGCATCGGCTCCGAGCTGTCCTAAAACATTCCTGGCGTCTTCCGTTTTCATTCGCGAAGTTTCCCTACACCGCGGGATTCTTTCCGGAGCATGTGCCGAAGGAGCGGAAGGGTTCCGGACAAGCGGGACATCCTCAGGACATCGTCAGGACAAGTCGCCGAAGGTGTCAGGAAGTTCATTTCCGCGTCCAAATTTTGGTCTCGATCAATATTTGGACGCGGAAATTTTTCTCTCTCCCGAAGGTGCGGAAACGCCCGGACATGTTTAGGACAGTGAGCGGACACGTTCAGGAACGTGCGGACAGGTCCCCGAAGGAGTGCGGAATACCAAATTTGCATTCCGGGGCTTGTCCGCGTCTTGTCCGCGCCCTAGTGGAAAATAATTGTGTTGTTGTAAAATAGGGACCTACATAAAGCCCCCGTTCCACTATCACGATCTGGACCTCGATCTGTCCTGATCTAGCAGGTTGGGAGAGAGCGGCAAAAGCGTATGGGGATCGGAAGCATCATAGCAGCAGTGTTTAGAGGTCGAGGTTGGAGCGGGCATTTTTTCAGATCAGGAAGAAATTTTGAATCTGTTCAAAATTTCTTCCCGATCTCCCCGATCAAAATTGACCTATTCTTAATCGTAAGGCAAGCGGGGAGAGAGTAGTGACAGCGTAAACACCACGGGATGAGCATAACAAGGTCTTTCTGAGCGTAGTAACATCAGCACAAGAACGGGAAGTAAACTGAGACACTGACGTGGTCCCGCTGCTGCGCCGCTCTTCCCTGATCAAAGCACAATCTTCCCGCTTTAACGCCGCTCTCACTACGTTCTCTGCTCTCATACAGAAACAAGGTCCGTTCCTGCAACGCTCTCAGCACGCTTCATTCCCGCTTTAGTTACGCTGTTTCCACTATAGCTTCGCATTCCCAGACTTAATTACGCACGTCTTCCATTCTCGCCGCCTTCAAAAGGGACGCAGCCGATGCGCTGGAAAAATCGCAGCCAAAATGTCTGTCAGAAGAAGATCAAGGAGATCGAGAGGCAAAACTGTTGAGGAGGAGGAGGAAATTGTCTCTGCACCTGTAGGGGCAGAATATGAAGAAGAAGGAGCTCAAATTTTCGAAGAAGAAAAAGAAGAGATGAAGAAAAAGAAGAAAAGAAAGCAGCGAAGCAGCTACCCAAAAGGCGAAGAAAGAGAGACTGCACGTGATACTAAAAGAGGAGGAAGAGGACATAGCAGAATTTTGAAGAATGTGAAATCATCTAAAATTGGAGGAAGACGGACTATAAAAGCAAGGACATCAAGAAGAAGCATGGGAAAGATCAGCGCGTCTTTGATTATAACAATGCATTGCTGCAAAAGAACCGTGAGTTGAGGAGCCTCTTTGAGGTCCACGGTATATTTCTTTGGTTCTGCGTGCTAATAAGTTGACTGACTGCGGACCGACAGTCGAATCGGGGTACATCGGGGCACATCGGGCGCTTTTCAGCTCTCTGAATGGGGTAACAGCGTGATAAGATCCTATGTGACCCTGCACCACAAAACAAACAAAAAGTCACCTGATATGAATTTTTAGTTAAAACAATATTCTATAAGAGCAGACTTTAGGCTTTAAAATGATGTATAACTCAAATCAAATGGACTCTCCTAACCTATCTAAATATTGGAAAGAAAGCACAAACTCAGGAAAAGTGTTAACTGAGAAAAGAGGCTCTGAAGTACATTGTCTATTCAAGCATTTAATCTTTACCAAACCGTGCTGGCTGTACGATGAATGGGACAAAAAACAGGAAGTAAACCACCCTAGTAACAACAATGACGGGATTATTAGATTAAATTGCAATTAAGCATGCCTCATTAACACATACTGTCCATAATCACTGCCAACTTTCAAAACAGTAGCACCATCCTTTCAAAAGTTATTAGAGTTGAAAGTAAAGAGTGTGTACAAGGTTTTTCAGAATTGAAATGGGGACGCTAAAGACACACCTAATCACACTATTCTACCAAAAATGTTCGAGATAAACTGCTAAAAAAACACACTTTACTGCCCGTTTTATGACCCCAAATCTTGGCATAATGTAAAAGAAGACTTGCCCTTTCAGAAAATATGAAAAAGTCAAGACCAGCTATGTTGACCCATTTCACCTACTTTCAATTCTCACGCAAAATCAGTGTGTGCGACTTTTTGTTCGTTTTGAGATGCACGGTCACATATAGATCATTCAGAGCATAGATACATTGTGAATTGATCAGATAACATTGGCAACATCGCACTGACAGCATAGCTACATCGTTCTAAAGCGTAACTGCAGCGTCAGAGATTGTAATGTCGCATTCCCGATCATCGTAGTAAGAACGTAGCAAGCATGTGGTAGTCGTAACTGCAGCGTTCTTAGAGTGTTCTGCCATCGTACTGTGTCCAGATCGGCTAAGGTTTTACCTGATTCTTCCCGATCTGAGAAAATTGTCAAATCGTAGCGAGAACGGCATAGTGGAACAGGGGGTTTAAAGACAAAAGAATTGATAAATTTAGCTTCACATTCCTATAGCACACAGCCCAGAGGTAATACACTCTTGAACAGATGCTCATGATGTCGTTCATTGCCTTCAATACACAGTGAATAATAAAATCTCCTGTCTACTGCATTGAGTTACTGAATACATACCAAATACATGAAGTGGATTAGCAGGACTACACATCAGGGTGGAGGTAATAAAAAAGTACAAGAATTGAGGATACGAATCAACTTTAATTTTGTGGAGACTTTGCTGCATTGAACTTGCTAAACATGTGTTTGCAAACATGTTGTTCTCCATCATATGCATTTAACACAAGGAATGAACAAGATAAGCACCAATTATAAATAAACTAGTATTTTACTTTTGGAGTCAAAGGCACTGCATTCAAATCTAAGTGCACTCAATGTACAAAAATTAGGAATAAAATTGTAAGCACAACTAGCATACTGAAATGTCAATACAGTCAGTGAATTACTTTTTTTTGAAACATATTATTGTCAAATGCTTAAGAGATGATGAAAACACCAACTTCCTGACACAGCAGCGCAATGAATACTTCAGCCATTTCAATACATGACATCTTTTCACCCAATGTGGCTTGTAGCTATATAGTACCTGATAAAAGCTACACATTTTTGAATACAACTTTAGAACTTTCTGAGAGTGATACCATTCAGCCACTTTGCCATTCAATATGACACATTAGCCACTATTCATGACTTACATGAATGCTGCTTCTGACATAAAGTATTTCTAACCCACCACCTTGTACCTCAGCCATTTTGTTGCCAGCCAAGTGCACCTCTTCAGCCAAGTGTTTAGGATCGATATGCTTATTGCTGCCAAACAATCAAATCAATCTTGACATCAACACCTCCCTGTGTGACATCAGGTTGATCTCATGCAAATGCATTAGATTAGATACAAAACATGTAGAAAAATACACCAAAATTTCATTTCCCAGTCAAAAGATAGCATCCAAATAAGGGTCTCCAATGTTTTTGAAACACTGGCGCAAATCTTCATCTTCCTTTATCATGTTTTCTCATGGTCAGTTTTCTTATCAGACTGGCTTTTAGATTTGATCAATCTTTTGGGATTCCAATTTGCATACAATGACGAGGTAACCAGTGATACATGCACATTACCATGTAAAAATGATTAACAAATCAAGAAGCCTTTCACATCTTCTTGCCTGGACAAGAACAAAATATCTTACATGTATGGGAATCTCCTGCACAAAGTGGAAGACTTTGCAGCTCTGTAAATACCATATTACTATGGTTCATGCAAGTACCAGTGCAGGAACAATTCTTTTTTTAATGGTCAAACTGACATTTCCAAAATATGGGCACTATATGAAGTCAAATTTCACACATATTTGCAGATTATCCACTTGTGTCTACCATTACTTCAGATATACTTAAGTGGCCTTAGCAGCTCTCTCAGTACTTCATGTTACATAAATTAGCTTTTAAAATGGTTGCTGTATAAACACAATTCTGTTTTGAGTGCTGCTTCTGCTTTCAAAATCTGAAGAGAAACTTTAAATTTGATTCACAATATTATTATTTTGTTTGATTGTCATATGATTGGTTGGAATGACTAGAAAGATACTAATCGAGAGTGTCTGTTGTCACAGTTTTCACATGTTTTTGGCTCCCAACTATATGTAATACCTCCCTCACAAAAGAAGAAGAAGAAGAAGAAACAAAAGTGACCTGGGGATATTGCAAGTTTACCTTCCATGCATTCTGATAATATCGGAAAATTACGGCAGGGGGCAGCTTTGAGAGCTGGGGGCGTGGTGTCCATTTGCACATTCCACCACACTGGTAAAAATTACTGCCAAGTACACTGTTACTTATGTAGAAAGTTGGACTTGCAGTTTGGAGAAAATAAGACTGACAGCTCTATAACTTCTGATTCTAGAGAAGAATATTACTGATTATTACCTATATGAGGTAGTTTTGCGAGGCACATTACAGTTGGTATTTTGCAGGGTCGTGGAGTTCAGCAGGTGACATAAGAGCATATCACGAGCATCCGGGTTTTTACATATACAGTGGACTCCCGTTATAACGAAATCCTCGGGACCGGCAGTTTTCTTTCGTTATATTGGAACTTTGTTATAACCGAACAAATAAACAATAGAAATACATAGAGTGGATGACATTGCAGCCAAAATTTTTACTTCGTTATAACCAGAATTTTGTTATAACCGTGTTCGTTATAACGGGAGTGCACGTACTGTAAAACAGGGAGGTGGGAAGAGAAGGAGTGGAATCTCTCTTCCCACCTCCCTGCTTTACATGTAAACATTCCGTTCGACCACGAAGAGAAAACATTCAAGGAGGTCGCTGCGTGTTGATTACATGCACCGCAGAAGAAAGCCGATAAATCGACTCATACAAGGTCGACCACTTCCAGCAGCACTGTGCGTCAAACAATGACTAGTTCATTTTTGTGCTCAAGAACTGCACAGTGACCATCAGTTATTACAACTCTCCAAATTGAAACCAGCAAAAATAAAGTGTAAAAGCATTCAGATGTTTGAAGTTCGCCTGTTACAACTACATATGTATCTTTGAAGTTGGAGTTGAATGATATACATTGATGAACAATTTTTCAATTATTCGACATGTTGGTGATGATCTACAGGTAGTCAAATGTGGCTTGATCTATATCAGAGTGTATAGCCGTATTCACATATTTTCCTAATTTACCTAGGGGATAGGTAATGATTATGATATTGACTGGCCTTGAGGGAGATACCAGATTAATATTGTCCGCACTGAAAGAATAATGCCCTCGTCTTCGACTCGGGCAATATTCTTTCAGTTTGGGCAATATTTTCTGGTATCTCCCTCGAGGCCAGTCAATATCATATAAATATTCCATAATTTAGAAGGTTTGGGCCCCCTGGGGCCCGAAAGGAAAGCATAGTGCCCATTCAAACACTTTGAGATCCTATCCCCCTAGGAATGCTACTTGCCAAGTTTGGTGAAAATCCACTATGTTGTTTTCAGCAAGAAGATGAAAATGTACAATTTAGGTCTGCGTTTGGATCCCCTTCCCCCACCGGGGGAGGGGGGGGGGGGGTGGGGAGATGGCAGCAATGGATCTGCATGAACAAACTTGGAACTACAGTCAATCAATGTACAAACTCATGGTATTAACTTTGCTTTATCACTTCTGGTTCTAGAGAAGAAGATTTTGAAATATTCCTGAATGTCCGGGGGGGGGGGGGGGGGGGGGGATTGGGCCTTCTAAGGGACCCTAAGGGGAGCATGGCACCCATTTGAAGGAATTGAGATCTTAACCCCCTGGTATGTTATCTGCCAAGTTTGGTGAATATTCATCAAGGGAATTGAGATCTTAACCCCCTGGTATGTTATCTGCCAAGTTTGGTGAATATTCATCAAGGGAATTGAGATCTTAACCCCCTGGTATGTTATCTGCCAAGTTTGGTGAATATTCATCAAGGTGTTTTCAAGAAGAATATGAACAAGGTACAATTTAAGTTCCCATTTGGATCCATCTCACGCCACCCCATTCCCATGGGTCCCAAGGGGGGGGGGGGTAGGGTTAAGGTTATCATTATTATGATTCTGGTATGAACAAACTTGAAACAACAGACATCAATAAACTGACTACTCATTGTATTAACTTAGCTCAATCAACTCTGGTTCTAAATAAAATCTTTAAAGATTCCGTATGGGAGGGGGAAAGGTTGGCCCCCTGGAGGCAAGGAATTGAGATTCTAGCCCCCTGGAGGCAAGGAATTGAGATTCTATCCCCCTAGGGATGCTACCTGCCACATTTGGTGAAAATTTATTTTGGGGTTTTCAAGAAGAAGACAAAAAAGTACAATTTAGGCCCCATTAGGACCCCTCCCCACCCTCCTTCCAGGGTCCCAAGGGGACACCCCTGATTCTGCCATTAAAAAACTTGAAACTATAGTCATCAATGTACAAACTCATAGTATTAACTAAGTTCTATCACTTCTGGTTCTAGAGAAGATTTTTTTCAGATTCCTTAATTTTGGGGGTTTTGCGCCCCCCCCCCCCCCCCCCCCCCCCCCCCCCCCCCCGGGGGCCCCCCAGGTGGGGCACGGTGCCCATTTGAATAAATTCAGATCCTATTCCCCCTAGTGATGCTCCATGCCAAGTTTGGTGAAAATCGGTCATGGGTTCTCAAGAAGAAGATGAAAATATAAAATTTTATGCGCGACGTACGACGCACAACACACGCCGGATGAAGAGCGATCGCACTAGCTCAGAACCTTCAGCTCAGGTGAGCTAAAAAAAAGGCAACCAACCACACAAACCAAAAAACACAATCCAACAATCTAATTAATGACAGCAAAAAGATGGGGAATGCAAAAGTCCTTCCCCACACCATTGTGATATCTTACCCATGTGCTATGATTACCCTGTGCTGACAACAGACAGGTCGGCAGTCTGTGTTTGTCTGGCAAACAAGCCTGACATCTTGCACTGAGAATTAAAAATGCTGTCATTTATTTTCTGTGGGTTGAGTAAAGTCTGAAGAAGTCGGGAAATCCAATCAAATTTGAAGTACAGTATCTATGTTGCTACATGGTTATTGCAGCTGCTCACGGTTTAAAACAAAACGAGAACTACTGAGTTCTGTCCTCAGTAAAGATTGGCAGTGTCTACAAAACTAGTGTTTTTTTTTAATGACATTTCAAATTACATCATTAACATAGAAAGAAAAAAAAAAATGCTGATGAAAGGGTAGTAGGGTATATGAAAGTTATGGAATTCTGTAGAATAATGAAGTCAAAGTGCACTTCACAACTCTTTCAGTGACTTGCGTACCTTTCTGTTTTTCTGCAATCTTATCTTACAAGAATATAACAAAACAAATAACTTGTATGTAAATTTTTGATAAAAATACATGTGTATCATATCAAATAAATATAGGGTTAACACAACACAGCAGCTATAATTTGAAGGTAAAAGCGGCTTGTTGCTAAATATGTGACCAAAAAATGATTTTTCAATAATCTTTTTATTCACAAAATAATCAAGAAAGTTCTATGGCAAGGACAGCAGTAAATATCTTTTCATATAATATGTTGTTACCACTATGACAATTTTTTGAACATATGCAAAACATTTCACAGTTTCCTTGATTTTATGATCATTTTTATTGTTTTACTCTATTCATACAGGTAATTAATAAAATGGTTTAACATTTGAAGTTTGTTGTTTAATATTTCTGAGGGTGTGACAGCTGATCTTTGCTGCTCTGTGCATCGTCTAATGTTATAAAGTATAGTTGTTCACTTCTTTTCCACAATCTATATTTTCTATAATACCTTCTATTTTTCTAGTCCTTTGTATGATAATACAAATGAGCGCTAGCTGAGTAATGAATATAACAATTTGCTATCTTACAATGTACTACTTTCTATTATCATGAATTTATTCAACATATAGACCCTAGGTCAAAGTCCATTCTTCCACACTGATACAGTCTGGCCTCTCCTATCTGGCCTCCCTTAATCTGGATCTCTCTATTATCTGGATGCAATCTTGGTATAATTTATTTTCTTCAATCTAATAATTACAGGGAAAAGGGGAATTTCAAACTCAAACAAAATTCCTACACAAACTCACTTGAATTACATATTATTCTCAACATAACATACATTCACATCTAATTTTCATCTAACATGCATTCAGACATTTACTACCCCCAAATCACTGCAAGAATGTGGACTGAAAACTTTTTATTAAATCAGGGCACAGTACAGGCGATTGTCCATTGAGCAAATTACCTAAGAATTTTAAATGCAGACAGCTGACAACCGTACCATGTCCACACAAAATTGATACACTGAACACGTATTTGCTCCTCTCATTCCCATTGCCATGTGTAGGTCACATGCATAGCCCTCAATGTGACTAGACATTGGTTCAAGTTCATTGGCTGGGCGATGAAAGACATTAAAGTAGTCATCACGTGAAAAATAGCTTGATATTCATGAATTAGTTGAATTATACATTTAAAACGTAAGCATAAGTCTCTATATAGGAACATGAATAATCAAGTTCAGAACATGTAAACATCTCTAGAAAGATGGAGAGATTGTGTTCTGAGACCCTTTTCTGACCGCCAGAACCCAATAAGATGGCAAAAATTTGGGGAACGAAATAATAATGTCACGCAAGGAACGAATCAGCCCTGCGCAGATGCGCTGTTGCTACGCAGCACTGTGGTTCAAAGTGTGAATTTTGCATGATCTGCCTATAGGAGGGAGGCGAAGTCTTTTCTTCACAGAATCAGGTACAAGTTGGCCACAATTTGTGCAAATTTGTCCTTATTGAATCCATCTTGCTTAGAATTACAAGTATACAGATCATGTTATCCTTTTAGACTTCTACTTGCACTTTTGCGCCTCGGTCTTGCCTCTCAAACAGCTCATAGGCCTAGGTGCTCTACTTGAACTAGAACCAGAAGCTAATACCCCTTTCATATTGGCCAAAAACATGGCACGTCCTCCGAAGGATGTGCCGTGTTCATCCCAGACCACTGTCAATATGAAAGCTCAACTCGGCGTGAACACAGCACGAACAGTGGGTGAACACGGCGTGAAGTTTCTGCTAGACGCTGCCAATATGAACGGACACGGCATACAACCGGAACTGGAAATCTCAGATAAACAAAACAGCGAGCGCGCTAGTATATATACAGTTACACGTGTGTGGTTTGTCAACATACAATATTTGTTTATTTATCATATATTGTATGCCATTCCAAATTGTTTGCCGACTTGCAGAGGTATCAACTTTGTAAGAACAACGAATTATTGAATAATACAAAAAAGAATAAAATATGTGTTGACTACAAAATAGTATAGTTTATGTTTTATTTATGTCTCAACAATTTTTACACTCATTTCACGGGAAAAATTGCAAGGCAATTAGGTGCGCCTGCTTAGAATTGGGTCAGTCTGCACTAGTATAGTATGAATACTGACAACTGCCGTCAGTGGCTATACATACACTGTACTGATTGCTGTCAGCTGTAAAATGTATGCACTGTTGAAATGCATTTGGAAAAATTTGTAGATAGATTCCACAAATATGAAGCCAAAATGCTCTTAACAGAGAGAGTTTGGATCTAATTGTAATATTTATATGATTTTCATTCAAAATGCACTGTTACCATGGCAACACATTGTTCAACAATGATGAAATACAAAGTTTGCATATCTCTGTACTACAATGGTTGCATGTGCCAAATTTCAAGCCAAATGCTCAGAGACTGAGGGAGTTACCTGAATCCACAATATTTTTATATGATTTTTTTCAAACTATGCTGTTACCATGGCAACACAATGATTAACAATGACGAAAGGTTACGTTAGCACATCTACGTACCAAAGTGGTCAGGTGTGCCAAATTTCAAGCTAAATGCTCAAAGACTAAGGGAGTTGGCAGAATCCAAACGCTTTTTGGTGAAAAAATGTTGTTACCATGGCAACGCAGAATTGTTCAACAATAATGACAGATTAAGTTTGAACATCTATATGCTATAGTGGTCACATGTGCCAAATTTCAAGCCAAATGCTCAAAGACTGAGGGAGATAACTGAATCCACAATATTTTTGCATGATTTTCATTCAAAATATACTGTTACCATGGTAACACATTGATCAACAATGACCAAAGACTATGTATGCTCATCTACGTATTATAGTGATCACATGTGCCAAATTTCAAGCTAAATGCTCACAGACTGCGGTAGTTACCTGAATCCACAATATTTTTGTATGCATTTTAGTGAAAAGCTGCTGTTACCATGGCAACCCTTGTTGACCACTGACGAAAGATTTCGTTTGCACATCTATATGCTAAAGTGGTTGCATGTGCCAAATTTCAAGCCAAATGCTCAACGAGTGAGGGAGTTAACTGAATCCACAATATTTCTGCATGATTTTAATTTACAATATGCCGTTACCATGGCAACGCATTGATCACCACTGACGAAAGATTACCTTTGCACATCTACATACCACAGTGGTCATGTGTGCCAAATTTCTAGCTAAATGCTCGAAGACTAAAGAAAGTTAGCTGAATCCACAATATTTTTGTATTTTTTTTGGTAAACAAAAGCTGTTACCATGGCAACGCATTGCTCACGACTCACGAAAGATCAAGTTTGCACATCTATATACTATAGTGGTCATGTGTGCCAAATTTCAAGTCAAATGCTCTAAGACTGAGGGAGTTAACTGAATCCACAATATTTTTGCATGATTTTCATTCAAACTATGCTGTTGCCATGGCAACACATTGATCAACAATGGCAAAAGAGTAAGTATGCACATCTACATACAATAGTGGTCACATGTGCCAATTTTTACGCCAAATGCTTGAAAACTGAAGGAGTTAGGCTAATCCACACATTTTTGTATGATTGGTAAAAAAAATACTGTTGCCATGGCAACAGATTCATTACCACACACATCAATTGTGTTTTGCACAAGTATACATTACATTGATCACATATCCCACATTCAAACTGAATTGCTACAAAACTAAGAGAGTAGAGCAATCCACATTTTGTAAGATTTTTATGAAAATCTTCCGTTGCCATGGCAACGCATTATGAAATACTCATGAAAAAGGTCTCTTGCACATCTGCCTGTGATAGTGGTCACACATGCCAAATTTGAAGTTAATAGCTCAAAAAATAAGAAAGTTGTTTGATCCGCAAGTTTTTATGAAAATATGCCCCTGCCATGGCAACGCATTATGCAATACTAATGAAAAAGGTGTCTTGCACATCTACCTTTGATAGCAGTCACACATGCCAAATTTGGGGTCAATTGCTCAAAAAATGAGAGGAGTTCGATCCACAACATTTTGTTTGATTTTTTTAAAATTTGCCATTGCCATGGCAACTCATTATGCAATACTAACGAAATAGGTGTCTTGCACTTCTCCCTTTGATTGCAGTCGCACATGCTAAATTTGGGGATAATTGCTCAAAAAATGAGAGAGTAGTTTGATCCACAAGCTTTTACGAAAATATGCCATTGCCATGGCAACGCATTACGCGATACTAACGAAAAAGGTGTCTTGCACATCTACCTTTGATAGCGGTCACACATGCCAAATTTGGGGTCAATTGCTCAAAAAATGAGAGAGGAGTTCGACCCACAAGATTTTGCAACAGACCGACCGCCCGACTGCCCGCCCGCCCGACCGACCGACCGGCCACCTGACCTCAGGGTGATTCCTATATACCCCCCCTACACACGGGGTGGGTAGGGGTATAAAGACAGAAGACAGAACAGGGGAGGGGGTATCCCCCTCCTACTTGAGAGAGATTTTGCATTTTCAAAATTGAATTTCAACAATCTGGTGCACTTTTTGGATAAAAGTTTGAACAATTTTCTATCAAAAAAGCAATGAAATTTTCTTCATTTCGGGAATTATTGGGGGACAAAATGACGTTTGTCCACCTTTGTTCTTCAGGATCGATGTCCCTGCATATGAAGGGTCTTTTGTACTTTTAGAATACAAATAGAAATGAAAATATCTTGTCAAGACATTTTTGATAGAATTCAGAAGGCTGCCAATCCCCAAAGTGTACTAAAGTTTTGAAAGGGAAACTACGCTGAGAAAGGGTTAAAAGGTCTTTTTTTTCTTTTAAAAAAAAAAAACTGGAGTGACAGATCTGGTGCACACTTTAGATGAAACATGTGGAAATCTGTCAATCTACACACTAAGAAATCAGGGTTCAATTTGGGGTTCAGTTTGACCCAATGCACCCTTGCTTGGACTAGGGTTGAATATTTAACCTCTGCGGGTGCTATTTACTCCAAATGGGGTTCACTTTTGAGAAAAGTTAAAGGGGCATAGTCCCGGTAGTGTAGAGGGCG
This sequence comes from Diadema antillarum, assembly GCF_040938485.1. Classification (NCBI taxonomy): domain Eukaryota; kingdom Metazoa; phylum Echinodermata; class Echinoidea; order Diadematoida; family Diadematidae; genus Diadema; species Diadema antillarum. Next base: position 356,496 of record NW_027271803.1, on the reverse strand, counting down.
CTGTTGATGATACTGCCAATCACCGTTAGCATTGATACGAAGATTACCGAAGTTGAGCTGTCATCAAGAGTAAAGTGCGTAGGTGTTGCTAAGTAACGTTGCCTTCGTTGTCTTCTCGATGCGCAGTCTGTAGTAATGCCAGGGTGCGTGCATATGTGCTTGTTATCATGACATCACAAAAGAAGTTTGCTAAAGCTGTCATCCCCCTCAGCCGAATCATGAGCCGAACTGTGATCGGACCACTGACTACAGTGGATCAGACTTCTTCGGACTCGGGGGAAGTGGGCTAAAGCGAAAGTGCCAAAGAGGAGTCTATAGCATAGGTCTCTATAGGAAACTTGCGCTGTGCGCCCGCTTACGTATTTGACTAAAACACCGGGACCATGCACCTTTAAATTTTTGAACCTCCAAATAGAAGAGTTAGTCTGCTGCAAAAACCTAGAGCATAGTGTTGCATTCAAACATGTTATGATTTGTAATGCAGTATCAGTAATGATTTGAATTGTGGATGATGTTCATCTTTAAAATTGCAAATTAATCAATATGAAAATGCTTGTTGATGTTTGATAAAATGAAATAGCATTTTTTGTTGTTGCCAGTTTCACAAACAGTACGTGGGCAAAGACTAACATGCCAATCCCGCAAATTGACCAATCACATCAGAGAAGACGATCGAGGCTCCGATTTTTGAAAGCTCATCGCACACAGCTAGCTAGATGTGTATACGTGTCACAAAGCAAAGCGTCGCGACAGTTCACTTCAATTTCGTTCTAACGATAGAACTCCCATCTGCATTGAAGCGGGGCTTTTTCGTTGCAAGACTTGCCGCTTTATACAAGATTAAGGTGAGTAACTGTTCACAAATCATGATTTATTTGGGTTGCTTCTGTACGGCTAGATCCTTCAATTCTTTGGTAATAATTTCAATCTTTTGTTGTGCCCGCAACCTTTCTTTGTTACCACGTTCACGCGTGTATTAATATATGCAAAATCACATGACCTAATGGGAAATAATACGGGCCTTTTCACGGTTACTACTACTGCCATTTAGGGATCTACGAGAAATAAGGCAAAACAGTTTGCATTGTTTAATTTAATGGTAGTTTAATGTCGTGATTTGTGATACTGTTTTGTCTTCGATTGCATGTGCTTATGAGACAGTCAAGACTGACTCACACTACAGTTACAGAGTCAGGAGGCTAACTGCTGCGACCTGCCCGAACACGAAGCGTTCCGGCTCCCACAGTTTAAAACTGTGTATGGGACTAAGACTCGATCACGTACTACACTAGTCATATCTGCATGCCCGTGATACAGTCTGCATGATGAGCTGTGTGAGAGTCGGTCGGCGGTGACATACATGATACGGATACCGGTGATTGAAACACTGAATGAGAGAAAAGTGTGTGCATCAAGCTGTACTAAGCCAAGGAGGTACGGTACAGTAATCATCAGTGTGAAAGAAATTCCTTCTTACTTAGGTTTGGTTACACATAGCCCGACCAGACGCTGTTAGTATGCTGTGCTGCATGCTGTTGCTACTACAGCGACTGGGCTGTGTATAGTTAGGTTGCACAGTGCTACACACAGTCAGTACAAGTGCATACCGTACAAGTGAGTACCGTACCCACAGTATATACCGGTATTGCGGTACCGGCAATACAGTTTTTGTGTTTAGTAGCCGACTAGCTAGACTAAACGGTTTAGTTGTATGGCAAGGGTGTGAAGCTGATGATACTGATTATTAAAAATCAGAGAAGAGATTTCAAGTAGATCTACATTACATGTACACTTTATATGTATGGACATGGTGAACTAACTATACACAGCCCAGTCGCTGTACGTAGGTACGTAGCAGCAAAACAAATATGGCGACTTAGGGAAGGAAAATCACACATCCTATTTCAACTCAGTCGGCACTGAAAAATTATTTCGACAAAATCATACGAATTCACACGCATATCTTTGCAGCAAGCACTTGAATTTAAATCGCAAAGTTGTAAGCAATTTCTTAGGGAATATGCGTTTGATTTTCAAATCAAATTTAAAACGTAGTGTCTAGAAACGGGCCCAGGTATCTGATCCCACTCTCTCAAAATCTCTCTAGAGATCTGGGAATTGTGCGTTGTCATTACTAATCTGCGCGAGATTTATGCATGAACGAAAACATAATTGTTGCTAATGTTAGTAGGTATGTTTTGGCGGCAAAAGGAGTAAGATTTGGGTAGCGATCCGCATTGCGATCTTACTCTGTATAGGGGAAATTAGTTTTCATTTATAAGTCGACAAAATGTGGACTTACTCGTAAGTCAGCATGTTTTTCTCAGTCCCTATTATGTCGACTTACGCGAGGTTAACTGTAGTTTAACAATCATTTTCCTGTGTATGTGATTTTTTCGAGCCCACAATCTTTATAGGGCATTTCTGCCTGGTAGGTGAAATAGAACAGTATGAATAGCTAATTGTCAACATCTTGGAGACGAAATGATGACACTCGTCCGTTGGCTCGGCTTGTGTACAGTGCAAAAATCAGTGCGCATAACTTGTATTGTAAGAGCGGAGCAGGTGCTTATTCATTACAGTCTGCATGCTCTATTGAACAATTGAACTAAGGTGCCAAATAAGCACGGACTACGCACTTATCACATGCTCAACATGCACGTGCCACGTGCGCCGTTCATAGAGAAAGAGACGACGGGAAAATTTTAAAAGACGCACGGTGTCAGTGCGTTGTACGCACATTTACTGTTACAGCAGAGGGCACGTACGTTGCCTGTAGTTGGGGTGAATCCGTAGCCCGAAGGGAGCGAAAGTTCCTCGAGTCCTAAAAGTGCTACAGCGTGTCTGCGTGCTCCGAAATCTGTACTGAGGTGGTACTTGCTACATACGGATCCCCAAATTTTGACGTTTTTGCAAGTAGACAGCACGCACTTGCAATTACGGCGAGTAGTGACCAAGGCTGAAGTCTACCAGTGCTTGAGCAAAATGGGTTGTCCAAGCAATTAAGGAGCTGGTCTAATTCAGTACTCACTCTTTTCTGCATTAGTTTTGACTTTTCCCCAGTTTCTCATTTCCATTTCTTACTTTTCCAAAATTACAATAAAAAAAGACTTGCAGAGCTTGTGGTTTCCCTTCCCCTGTAAAAGTTATGCTGAGCATGAGCAGGGAGGTGGGAAGAGCCATGATTGTGCTGTCAGAAAGCTCTCAAGTCTCACCAGGGAGGTGCCAGAGAAGGGGAGAAAACTACTGCTCTCCTTTGAAGTCATGCGCGACACCACCGAGAAGTTATGCGTTCAACTACGGGGTCTGGTGTTACTTGTGTGCTTTGACAAAAGAGAGCATCAATAATCGGAACTAGCGCTCTCACATCTAGAAATATTTGCCCCTACTGCAATTCACTCTCTCTTTCAATGTGATGGCAACAATGAATTTGTGTAGCGAATCAAAATGCAGTGTAAAACTGACAATTTTAAAGATAATAAAAAGTTTTGGTACCTCAAAAGCTTCCCTGAATTTCCTTGTCTTGATTTGTGTTTCAGGTTAAAGTACGTTGTCTGTGAGAATTACTCGCCCCAAAGTGCTCTCATGTCTTAGTAATCATGCAATAATGGTTTCGTACCAGAGCCGTCGCGGTACCGCGTCGATAACTATTGTACGAAACCACTGACTGCGACCAGCAGCGTGCAGCCCATTGTACGCATAGCTAATGTAATGGGGCTTCGCATTGTAGCATTCAGGATCATGATAGAATTAGTATCGCGGGTAAATGTCAACTTAAAATCCAAAAATTTCTTCGATTTGAAGACTTACCAATTAAGTTGAAGTATTGAAAACAGGCTTCGAACAACGTTTGGTTCTGCCAATAGTCCCTTCTGTTCGTAACATCTTATCCGTTCATGGATTTGAAATTTGTGCACATGTGATGTGTTCGCATGCACTGGCTGTAGTATTCAGTGTATGTAGCTCTCCCAAGGTCCTCTCGACCGAGTCACATTCAGTCATCAATTCGAACAGAAAGGGACTATAGGCAGAACCAAACGTTGCCCGAAGCCTGTTTTCAATACTTCAACTTAATTGGTAAGTCTTCAAATTGAAGAATTTTTGGGATTTTAAGTTGACATTTACCCTGCGATACTAAATCTGTCATGATCCTGAATGCTACAATGCAAAGCCCGATTACGCTATGCGTATGGGACTGCTGGTCGCTATGCGTATGGGGCTGCTGGTCGCAGTTAATTGCATGATTACTAAGACATGAGAGCACTTTGGGGCGAGTAAGTCTCACAGTGTTAGTTATATGAAAGGTACTTTAACCTGAAAGACAAACTAAGACAAGGAAATTCAAGGAAACTTTTGAGGTACCAAAACTTTTTATCTTTAACAGCAAATAGTTTAAAAGCACACTGGAACATGCTTTAGCAGAGTACTTCATATGAAAGATCAAAATATCCCAGATTAAAAGATAGAAAACTAACATGTGGAAATGTGCACATTACAGAAAAAATATTAGGTGTTTAAGAGGGCCTAATTTTCATTTCATTTCGATTTGCGCATTACGAAGAAACTAGAAATACATGTTCATAATATTGAATTCTTTCCTAAACTATTCTAAATCAATTCGAGTATTTTAAAATTTTAAAAATTTTACGGTGAAATAAAGCTTGTAATTCAACGAAAGGTGAAATGCATTCGTTTCCGAACTTCGTCTCGCAACTAGACTGGTGCCGAGCATGACTTAAAAGCGTTGTGGAATGCTAGACATCCCATTGTAAGGCCTTAAACCCAAACATGTGTTTGCATGAATTACGAAGAGTTGCCACTCCATCTCTGTAACACCTCCCTGGTCTCACCTACTCAAACATGTGGTCTCGTGATAGTTTTCTCTGCCTAGACATTCAATCTGTCTAGACATTCAAGACTATTTCAGATTTTTGCTTGTGACATGCGATTAAATTCTCGTCATGAAGAGATCCTTTTGCATGGCCAAGTGAACATTCATGATTCACAAATGTCCGTTTGATGTTTATCTTTCAGGCCAAAAGAAGACAAAATAGTACAATAATGTTGTTTGCAATGATTCTACTGTATAGGGTCTAACTTTTAAAATGATGTATTTATCAACCCTGTTCCTGCCCCACCCCCCACCCCCAATCCATGCAATTTACAGGCATTTAACAACCTGGTGGGGCATGAAGGAATGCACAAGTGTATTCCTTTGCCAGTGGTTTAGCCTGTCAGCACTTTGATTTCACAGAAATCTGCACAAGCTTGGTATGGCTTGGCTGGCATGGGTGTCAAGTTTCCCTCTCATCATCTGTCATCTCTTTTAGCCATACATGTGTAGCTGTTGTCTTTTCTGTAACGGTTTGAACGTTTACAGTAACATCGTAACAAGGGAACAAAAATTGGAACTAGAATCAGAATTTGTCATCACTGACAAATTGGGTGATCCGATCTATTCGGAAATCAATTCTTTGAGTCCTGATATCAATACAGATGATCCGATCCGTTTCATCTGTTATTAGGGGCGATTGGTCATGTGATGTTGGGATCCAGAAAAGGAGCCTGTCAAAACCTGTCAGGCCTATAGATTTAAAATGGAAAGGGCATATTATGCTACCAAAGAGACAAAATGAAAATTAGGTATATTTCAACCTCATTTTCACATACAAGTTGGCATCTGAGGAAAAATCCATTATCTTTTGAAATGATCCTATTGACAAGGTTTATATCTGTGCAAAATATGGGGGCAATATGCCATGAATTTAACAAGATACAGGACAAAGTTTGATTGATCCTTGACCCTACTTTAGAAAGCCAAGATGGCATCTGATTAGAAAGTTGTTATTTCATTAAACAATCCATATGACATGGGCTACATGTGTGCAAAATATGGGAGTGATAGGGCATGTAATTACCATGATAGAGGACAAAGTAGTCATGACTCTTGACCCTATCTTGCACTGCCAAGATGGAGTCTGAGTCAAAAGTCGTTATATGAAATGATCTAGGTAACAGGTTCATACATGTACAAAATTTGGTCCAAATTGAGCATTTAGCAAGCAAGATACAAAATAAAGAATATGTGACCTTTGAACCTCATTTACACAGCCAAAATGGTGTCTGACCAAAAAGCATTGTTATTTTACAAAATGATCCATCTATTGAGGCCCATGTGTGTGCAAAATATGGCGGTATTACCATATAAACTAATGAGGTTACAGAATGAAGTATACTTGATCTTTGACCCCACTTAACACAGCCAAGAAGGCATCTGAGCAAAATTTTATTTTGTGAAATGATTCTTGCAATATGGTCCTTACATGTGCAAAATGTGGGAAAGATAGGATGTGTATTCACCAAGATACAGGATTAAATACTTTTGACCTTTGACGTAAATTTACCTACCCAAGATGGTGTCGGAGGAAGTAGTTGTTATTCTATGAAATAATGTTCGTGACATGAACTAAACATGTGCGAAATATGGGGTTGATAGGACTTGTTGTTCTTGATCTATTGCACAGAAAGTGGAAGAAAGAGAGAAAAATAAAGAAAAAATTAAGGTATTCTATAGAAATTTGAAGGAGAAGAATAAAAGGATCAGAAAAAGATAAAGTTAGGATGGGAGAATAAGCTTTACTAAAGAAAAAGAAAAAATGTAAGGGTTTTAAAAAAAGCAAAAGAATTGGCTGGGGTCAGCCTCAAACACAGGACCTTAAGATTAAAAGTCCAGTGCGCTATCCAGTGAGCTATTTCATCCCTCCAAAGGCCTCGTGTATTAAGCAAAATGACGCTACTTCGAAGCCAAGTGCCGATTTCAACCAAGTTTTTCGACGTCGTATAAAAAAATGGAGGGCACACTCACGATAACCCAAAGTTTCAGCTAAAACATGTTAAAATATGGGAGAAATTCAACTAAAGGATAAGTGAGCTAGTGCTCGATAAAGACAGTCATGTCAATTTTCCTTTCCAGAAAAAATGCCCTCTCATAAAGATATCATGCAAACTGGTTATATTTGACAAAGTTACTTTTAATTGATTTTTTCGATATGATGACGTCATCCAGTCAAAATTTTCAGGTTACATATTAAAAAGATAATTCAACAAGCTATAACATACTGAAATCTGGGTGAAAATCTGCCAAGGATAAGTGATATACGCTCGAGTGAACTTTAAATTTGATGGGGGGGGGGGGTCACCTTCCATCCTGATGAGTAAAATCGGGTAAAATATAGGCCGTTTTTTTGCATATTTGCACTGTGCATCGCCATTGACGAGCACGCGGAATTTCGACTTTGACGGGCCTGTATGACGTCATATTGAGTCGGATTGACTTGAAACTTTGTAGATTTATTTTTTTATATCATAGACGTGTGATTCATGTGAAACTAGAAATGTCGCTATGGCGACTGATGTCTCCGCCATAATGCATGATTCTCCCAATAGTTGTATAATACAATGTCTTCACAATGTGTGATGACAGTTTCACATAACTGGCAAAATATTGATATGACAGGTTTGTCAGAAATGTCTTGAATGTTCACTTTTCTCACACTGGGTTTGCTATAATTGTCTATTCAGAGTGCAGGTGCACATATTTGGGGAATTGAGGATTTTTACTTGACTTCTGACTGACCCTGTTATAAGTTTATGCATTAAGTAATTTTCGAGGTATGAAGAAAGACCTTACGACATGAAACTCTCTCTGGAGAATCTTTATGCAGTAGTACATGTCCACACTAAGTTTCAATAAAATACCTTTGGGCATTGCATAGATTTGGGGGAAACAGCAGCATTTTTAGCATTTGACCTTGACCTCTGACCTCTTGCACATGTCACTAAAATCTCCTCAACTAATTGCCCCATCATACATCATCCTTGGACCAAGTTTGGTGAAAGCTGCTTCATCCAGTTTTGAGTTATCATGTAAACAGATAAATTTTAGGATTTGACCTTGATCTTTGACCTCTGTCCGATTTCACTAAAAAGCTCATCATGTAATTGTCCCATCATACATCATCCTCAGACAAAGTTTGGCGAAATTTGCTCGATCCAGTCTTGAGTTATCGCGTAAACGGATACAATTTAATGATTTGACCTTGACCTTTGGCCAATTTCACCCAAAATCTAATCAAGTAATTGCCCCACCACTCTTCATACTTGGACCAAGTTTGGTAAAATTCCAGTCAATATTTCTCAAGTTATCGCGTAAACGAATGCGTACGGACGTACGTACAGACGGACAACTCGAAAACATAATGCCTAGGGCACTTCATGGCAGAGGCAAAAAAACAGGAAATCTCTATTGCATACAAGTTGCATGAAATGCTCCAAATGACATGAAATGTGTGCAAAACAATTTTGAGCTCGACTGGAGCATGTTAAATTTTCAACGCGCGCATATGCACTCGTTTACTATGACCGTGATCAAATTTTATGAGATATATCGATAGAGCTTGACTTGAACTATGTGAGATGTAAATTTCATTGAGAAATTCCATTCCATTAATGAGATATGAATGTGAACGTGATTTCAGATGATGTCATGACGTCACGGTTGATTAATCACAATGATACATAAAATCTGTCATCCCTAGGACATGATACATATATGGTATAAGTTTAAAAGTGATAAAAGAAGGACTTTTTGCGTTAACCTCTGCACAAGATTTGAGGAGAAAGAAATAAAGAAGAACTAGAGATTGTAATTTGTCATCACTGACAAATTAAGGTGATCCGATTTTTTTTTATCAATGATTCGAGTCCTGATAGTGCAAAGTCTCAGCTACAACATATCAAAATCTGAGAGAAATTCACCGAAGCATAAGTAAGATAGTGCTCGATAAAGAGAGTCATGTCAATTTTCACATCTAAAAAATTCCCTCCCATAGAGATAATACGTCATAGCGAAGATAGAAAAAGAAGTACATATGACCTTTGACCCCACTTTGCACAGACAAGATGGCATCTGAGCAAAAAGTGGTTATTTTATGAAATGATTCCTGTAACATGGTCTTTACGTGTGCAAAATATGGGAAAGATAGGACATGTATTCACCAAGATACAAGATGAAACATCTATGACCTTTGACCCTAATTTATATACCCAAGATGGCGTCTGATCAAGTAGTTGTTATTTTATGAAATAATGTACGTGACATGAACTAAACATGTGCAAAATATGGTGGTGATAGGGTATGTTTTTCTTGAGTTATTGCACATAAAGTTGTAAAAAGAAAGAAATATTACAATACATCGAAGATAAGCTTTAATTTCAACCAAGTTTTTTCACGTGATCCCGACAACGTTTGAAAAAACGAAGGGCACACTAATGATAGCCCTAGGTCTCAGCTACAACATATTAAATCTTAGAGAAATTCACTGAAGCATAAGTGAGCTAGTGGTCGATAAAGATAGTCATGTCAATTTTCATTTCCATAAAAATTGCACTCACATAGTGATTACACGTAAACTGGTCAAATTTGACAAGGTTACCTTCAATCCATTTTTTCGAGGTAATGTCGTCGTCTAATCAAAATTGTGTAATTACATTTATAAAAGAGCATTTCATAAGCTACAACATATTGAAATTTAGGTGAAAATTGGCAAAGGATAAGTGAGATACGCTCGAGTAAACTTGAAATTTGATGACGTCATTTTGAAAATTTACTTTTTTTACTTTATTAAGAAATTTGATATCTTTTAATCATTTTGTCAGCATAGCCAGCCCATGAAATGACATGTACAACTCATTAGCTTTCAGAATATGTCAAGAAAATGGGGGGTCACCGTCCATCCTGACGAGTAAAATCCGATTTAAAATTGGCGGTTTGTTGGCATAGTTGCACTGTGTATCCCCATTGACGCACGCGCGGAATTTTGAATTTGACGGGCCCGTATGACGTCATATTGAGTCGGATCAACTTGAAACTTGGTAGAAATAATCCTTGACATTTCGGACATCCGATCCATGTGAAACTAGAAATATCACTTAAGGTGATTAATACCCCCGCCCCGTGACGACAGTCTTACCCAAGGAATGATCTTTCCTTGATCTTCTGCCATTCAAATGCCGTTACCATGGCAACACAGCTTCCGACACATCCGAAAAATGTCTTGCACATCTTCCCACCAAGACTATTGTGTGTGCCACATTTCATAAGCTTTTGTCAAAAACTGAGGAAATAGTTCAATCCACAAGATCTTTCCTTGATCTTCCGCCATTAATATGCCGTTACCATGGCAACGCAGCTTCCGGCACATCCAAAAAATATGTCTTGCACATCTTCCCACCAAGACCAATGTATGTGCCACATTTCATGAGCTTCAGTCGAATACAGAGGAAGTAGTTCAATCCGCAAGATCTTTCCTTGATCTTCTGCCATTTATATGCCGTTACCATGGCAACGCATCTTCCGACACGTCCGAAAAATATGTCTTCCACATCTTCCCACCAAGATCAAGGTGTGTGCCACATTTCATAAGCTTTGGTCAAAAAACTGAGGAAGTAGTTAAATCCGCAAGATCTTTCCTTGATCTTCTGCCATTAATATGCTGTTACCATGGCAACGTACTTTCGGGTACTGTCAAAAAATGCGTCTTGCACATCTACAACCAAAGGCACACATCTGTACCAAGTTTCATGGAAATTGGGCAAAAACTGAGGAAGTAGTTTGCAACACAAAATTTTCCATCATTTTGGCTCATAATATGTGAGCTGTTACCATGGCAACATACTTTTTGTCACTGTCAAGAAATGTGTCATGCTGACCTATATCCTAAGACAAACATTCAATATGAATTCCATGAGAATTGGAAGAACACTGATGAAGCAGTTTTGCCATGAAGCATTTTGCCCTATATTTTACCAATAACATGCCAATACCATGGCAACGCACTTTTTGCCACTGCGGAAATATGTGTCTTGCACATTAACATATTCAGATGAACATCTGTACCTAATTTCATAAAAATTGATCAAAAACTGTGGGAGGAGTTCGCGACGCAAGATTTGTACCCATTTTTGCCCATAATATGCCGTTACCATGGCAACGTACTTTTGGGTACTGTCAAAAAATACGTCTTGCACATCTACAGCCCAAGGCACACATCTGTGCCAAGTTTTATGGGAATCGGTTGAAAACTGAGAAAGTAGTTCGCGACGCAAGATTTGCAACGGACCGACCGCCCGACCGACCGCCCGACCGACCGCCCGACTGCCCGACCGTCCGCTGATTCCTATATACCCCCTTCAAACTTCGTTTGGCGGGGGTATAAAAACTGAAAATTTCTATTGCATATGAGCTGTGTGTGCGAATATGTGCGCGCGCGTACGCGTCCGTCCAATTTTTTCAATTTTTCAAAAAATGCTCCAAATGGTCTGAAACGTGTGTAAAATAATTTTGAGCTCGATTTGAGCATACAAATATTTCAACGCGCGCGTACGCGCGCGTTTTAAGATAAATGTGAATTTTGAGAATATGAGTAGAATCCGCTTGACTTAAAATATATATGACGTAACTTTCATTGAAGAATTCCATTCTAATGATGAGATATGCATGAAAATGTGTTTTCATATAATGACGTCATAGTGACGTCACGGTCGACTTATCACTATGATTTTACTTGATCTGTCGTCTTTGCGACATGATACATATATGGTATAAGTTTGACATTGAGAGGCAATGCACTTTCTGAGCTAACCTCTGCACAAATTTTGAGGAGATAGAAATAAAGAAAGAATCCGTACAGAAACAATAGGTGATCCGAGAGGATACTCGGATCACCTAATCAGTACAGATACAGAAGGTGATCCAAGAGGATACTCGGATCACCTAAATAAGGCAAATCCGTAGCGGTTGGCATCTCCGTGTATCCCTTAGATGTCTTCTCATTTGGTTTTTACATGTACTGTACATTCCCCACCAAAATTACAATTGGACTTTCTGCAAAAGTAGCTCGAACTAGAAATGTTGCTATGGTGTCTGGTATGCCTCCGCTATTATGCGTGGTTCTCCCAATAGGTCTATAGGACGTCGTGACTATATGTGACGACTGTTTCACATGAAAGTCACTGTCTGGCAGTACATGCATAAATATGTACTATGTTTCATGATGATATCTTGAGCCAATTCTGAGATATGGAGGAAGAAGTGATATTCAGCATTTTTATTTGAACTTTGACCTTTTTTACCTTTGACCTTTTGGCCAAAAACTTTCCCAGAGAATCTCTTTTGGGTAATACATGTATACACTACATTTTAAGACAATACCATAAGACATTGCAAAGATATGAGGGAAATTGTGAAGTTCTGAGGAGTTAACCGTAACCTTTGACCCATGACTCTGGACCAAAAAATGTCCCAAGAGAATTGCTGTTAGGCGGTACATGCATATCGTCGCTGGGGTGACAAGACCTTGTATCTGAAATTTTGGTGAAAATGACTTTTTTTTAGATTAATGGTCAAAAAATAGGTTAAGTGATGTCCTGGCCAAATCCCAACTGTCTTATTCCAAAAATGAAGCCACCACGGCACGTCACACGAAAGGCTATCCCATTCGCTATAGTGCTTTGGCTGCCATGTTTTTTGGCTCTCCTGAACATTTGACTTTTTGTAGATACAAGATCTTGTTGCCCCTGTGACGATGTGTACTTAGTTATGTGGAGATACCTTGAACCATTTCTGATATATGGAAAAAAAAAAGTTACATTTTAGCATTTTCAGTTGACCTTTGACGTTTTGGCCAAAACCTTTCTCTAGAGAATTTTTTATTGGGTTACACATGTATACACTGAGTTTTAAGAAAATACCTTCAGGCATCGCAAAGACATGGTGGAAATAGTGAAATTTTGAGCATTTGACCTGAGCTTTGACATTAAGCATATATGCACCCAAAAGTTGATAGGCACAACTTAGTCCACTGACACATACTGTATTCATGCCAAGTTTCATGAAGATACCTTTAATGGTTTTTTAGTTATGCTGCCCACAAACTTGATCATATATGGGACAGATGGACTGACGGACAACCCGAAAACATAATGCCTCTGGCAATACTTCATGGTGTAGGCATAAAATGGTAGATCAATAAAAATACAATTTTAAAGAGTGAAACTATAACTTGTCATGTACATCTCACAGAAAACGCCATTCAATTTTCTTCAGTGGTCACAGAGAAATTGAGATCTTTGTAGAGCACGTTAGGAATCCATTCCCTCCAACCTTTGTCTACAGTGCTTGCACCTTACAAAATGCCAAGAGCATCCAAGTGCTATAAATCTGGAAAAATGGACCCATGCACTGCTTTACAAAGATCCACATTTCTCTGAGACCATTTAATTAAATCGAATGCGGTTTTCTGCAAGATGTAGGTAAAAACTTATAATTTCATACCCTGAAATAGCATTCAGATTGTTTAATCATTTTGAAATCTATCTATGATGTTGAAATCTGATTGCATTTTTTTTAACATACTGTATTCTGCATAGTACATTACAAATAACAGAAAGAAGAAATGTATCGATTTTTTTTCTCACTATTGTCCTATGCCTTTGTACATTTTAAAGGCCCCAGTAGATGTGATTAAATATTCATTGCAGTACAAATTGTAATCTTTTGGTATGAAAGTGCATCAAACATTTCCATGAGTGTTTAAATCAACTATGGTAATTAACAGTTAAAATGGGTGATATACCGGTACTGGTTCATCATTTGCTCCATTTACAGGACTTTCATCAGTTCTCTATCCATTCTCAAAACATCTTCTCACCAGTTGCCAGGCATTCCTGGGGTGTAAACAAAGCAGTTTGGTTGGTCAGCTCCACCATTCCTAAAGCCTGCATGGGGAGAAACAGCATATCATCATCAAACATCAATTTGTGACATATCAGAGGAATAATGTATGGATGAAGAAAACTGGAACTATCACGGAATGTAATTGATACCCAATCAAAATCTGAGTGAGTATAGTTCCATCCATGAAATAATGAAACAGATGCGTCACCATGGCAACACATTGTTCAACATTCAGGTAAGATCTGCTTTGCATAGCTAATAATCACAGTGGTCATGTGTGCCAAAACTCAAGTCAAATACTAAAAAACTGAGTAAATTAGTGCAATATTTCGAGTGATATCAGTTACGATGCTCAAACAATGAAGGAGTTAGCTCAATCCCTGATATTTTTGTATACTCTTTATCAAAAGAATGCTGTTACCATGGCAACACAGTTTAACACTGATGAAAAACAGGCTTTGCACATTTACATATTATAGTGGTCAAGTGTTCCAAATTTAGAGTCAAGTGCTCAAAAATTGGAGTTACCGGTACACTGTAGCTCAATGCACAACACTATTGAATAATTTCCATTAATAACAAAAAGCTGTTACTGTGGCTGCTGAATGCATGGTTTGTACATTGACAAAAGATGAAGCTTGCACATCTATAGCGGTTATATGTGCCAAAATTCCTAAATTATACAAGTAATAAGAAATATAATTAGAATTCTATTAGTAATAATGAAGTATAAGTCGAAGAGGTTAGCATTTCCCAGGTGTTTAAGGCAGTGAAGTCACATAACGAAATTCAAAGTAGGTAAAAATTCCAGGCAGTCCCAGTTGGCTATAAATACCGTGTCAGTGAGCAGTAAGCATCTTTTCAAAGAGAATACGGCTTTAAATAGACAGACCAGCAACACCATGCAGTATTGGGTGCAATGCAGGCAATTGGCTCACTGGTCCTTCTCATCATACAGACAAGCAATAAATAAAGCACAATCATTGCTGTTCCAAAGACACGGAGCATTCTTATACGTATGGACATTTCATGCCAAGCAATTAAGCAGAAAATCAGCATACAGTAGGGCCCACCAGTTTTGACTTCTGTACAGTGTTGGAAAGGGAGGGTTCAGAACTGAAGAGTATCGATTAAATGAGATGTTGGGTGGGAACCTCTTCGACTTATACTTCATTATTACTAATAGAATTCTAATTATACTTCTTATTACTTGTATAATTTAGGAATTCTATTACGTAATACTCGTATAAGTCTTCAGAGGTTAGCATGTTCAAAGTTCCGTACAGAAGTCAGTCTGTGGCATGAGTGAGGGCAAGAGGACAAGAAGGATGATGGACAGTTTTCACGACAAGGTTGAAACTTTGGTCATGACTCCTCATGCATAGAGAGTGTTTATCGATGGTGACACACATTGTCGCAAGCAGGAGAAGAACTCGAGCAAAGTTTGCTTGAGAACCTACTAGTATAAGGTGCAAGGCATAGGTTTTGAGTATGATATCATTTTGATACCTTGCGTGCTTTAACTGGAGCAGGATTAAGCATGATAGCGCACAGACAAATCAAATGGACCTCTTGTACCGATTTTCCAATCAAGACATAATCATAATCATGTTCCTTAATTCATGTACATTTCAAGGAAGAATTAGACATTAACCAGTTCATCTCGGCATAGTAATATTGCAGCAATAATTAGAGGCAAGTACACTGCATTTTGGGTTGATATTAGAGTTTAAATTCATCAGTTTGGTGGACCGAATCTCCTAAACGAGTGGCCGAGTAATGTGTCGCCATTTTTCAATGCACAACGTAACGTGATTTATGGTCTTGTGTCTTATCTGACTCGTATTAGGACATTGTTCTTAATTGAGATACTAATATACAGGTATACACATACTATCACAATTTACATGTATCTTTTTAACTCAGCGGAACTGAGAATTGTTGAACTACTGTGGAATCAATTGTTAGAAGGTTCAAAATGTACCAGCGTTCGTCCAGTCAGTTGTGGACAAGATTTCGTTAAGACCTTTATACTCCATGCGCGAAAGTTTAGAAGTTGCGGCGCTTCTGTAGCTATGAGCTGAGAATGTGATATGTTGGGATGTTTTGGAGAAATTATGAGTTCGCTTTCTGAACTTGCTCGTTGGAGATGTTCTGTGCATTTAATAATATACTCGTGCAGAGTTGATCGGAACACAGAGTTTAGGGTTGGAGGTAAAAGAAGGCGCTTTAATTACCTGGTTAGAGATATACTTTTCATATCTCTAATGTGCAAACGTGGCCTCATCTTCCGGTAATGTCATAAGAACTAGATGTCTCAGCATTTGTGTACATTTTGCCAAGACGAGCTAGGAAAATTGTTTTTGGCTCAAGGCACTGAAGGAATCTTTAGTTCATAGGTATCTTGAAACGATAAAAGGTGATTCAAAACAATTGAAACATCCCAAGTCTTATTGTATTTAGCCTTGCGAGGGTCGGAGTTAGATACGCCCTTCTGACTATAGGGGCAGTTTGCCTATGTCATAGCTCTCGGTTTCAGGTAGTATGGAAGACCGAGCAGGTCTATGAGTTAATCGTGGAGTGGGCTTTGTTGAAAAGCTATGCTATAGGCTTAGAATGTCGACAACGTGTTCTGTAGATGGGTTAAAAAGGATCACAAGATTGTTCAGAATACAGACATTGCTACTGTCTTCAAGCATCCTCATTTGTTTTGTTTATTGGTATTGTCTCGCCATGATGATGAAAGGAGCTTTGCAATGTGCTGCGATGTGTCTGCCACTTGTCATCGCTAGCAGAGAGCGCCCATGCAGGCGGCTAGTGTGAGCTGGAGGCTCGTCGGTGGGTGAGGGTGTGGGGCAAGAATTTTCCCTTGGAGTACAAGTACTAGTAATAGGGGTGGGGCTATTCGCATTTCGAGCGATAATGAGACCCATGGCTGCCGCCACCATTGGGGCAGTGAGGATTGCTCAGGTCACCTTGTTCAGTTGAAGCTTGTGGAGGACTGAAAACGTTGATAGGGTAAGGAAAAAGGCATCAAAATTCAGGGCAATAAAACTTGGCTTCCATTTGACATGAGGAGCGTTGCTAATCTATATGTAGAGTTTGTGGATTATGTGGTGAAAACATGTAGAATAGTAATTAGTTGTTCATGTCTCTGCGAGACAAGCAGGAAACTTCAGAATTATCTACATCTGTTGAATGTGAAGCTGATATCCAATTGCTAGACACCAATTCCAATGTTGGCCGCGAATTCGTTCGGGTCAGTATATGCTACTAGCTGTAGAAATGTCTGACCGAATTATGAATAAGCACATTTTTTGTACACGAGCCACAAAGGGGCTTCAAGACCGTTCTGAATTTGCAAGAGGCTCACACACATTGCTATGCGGGGAATTCTGTTTGGCACTCCAGACTCTCTGAGCAAAGGAATTGTCATTGTTCAGAATTAACTACTCTCCATACTGAGATGCAAGCATCGCTTGAAATTATCATGCTAATGGAGGTGGAAAATAATTCTTTGTCTTGCGAGACAGCCACCACCAAAGAATGTTTTGTATCGCATGACTAGATAACGAAATCAAACTTCGTGTCGAAGTCATCTCCTGCTTTACACAGAGCATTAGCTGATTTATTTTTTCTAGTCCCAAGTGACGAGAATGTAGATTTCTTTGTGGAAAGCATTAAAATCCCGAAATTTGGTTTCGTTGCCATATACAAGATTGGTGTATTTCCAAGGGCAGTAACCTTGTCAATCTTGTTCTGAGGAAAAAAAACTGAAAATCATTTGCTGGGAATTAATATGAGAACCAAGGAAGGTCTCGACGTGCTTTGGGTTGAAACTGGATTTGTCGAAATCCTTACTGAAAACCTTTAAGGGTGACAAGTTGATCATAAAATTGGCTTTGTCAAGACACTCTTCTCTTGAGTGAGAAAGGATATGGATATCATCGAAATAGGTGATTGTTCTGGAATGCAGTAAAAATACTATTTCCATTCGAAAGACTATGCTTGATGAACAAGGTGAACGGATACCGATAAATATGCACCCTTTGGAGGGGCAAATTAAGGCCGTAATCAAGCGAAACTGTTCCACTCTGAAGTGTTCGTATCTTACAAATTTGTTCAAGTTTTTCAAATTTATGATTGGACTTAGACCGCCAGTCTTTGGTAGCGCTAGAATAGAGTTGATACTCCATGTGAGGAATCACTCTAATAGCTTGCTTTGCGAGAATCTTCGGAGACAATTCTTCATGGGTTGCCTTTTCCTCCTCGGTAGAATGTACACTTTGTAGAGGAAAAATTTATTGGTATGGCGTTGAAATGAAATTATTGGTTTCATAGCCAAATATTGTGGCCAATATCCAAGGCTCGGGAATTATTTTGACCAGTCATCTTTGGAAAGCTTGAGATTTCCAGCACTGAACGATTTTGGACAGTACTCATCCTTTTTTTTTTTTTTTTTTTTTTTGCTGGCTTGCGTAGAGACATTCATGACCCACGATGTATGCTTATGTGACACTAACTTGTCAATTTTTATCAGATGTCTTTCTGAACAACTTTCTACCAAGTGGAATCGACTTGCTGCGCAAGTGTTGTTGAGAATGGTTGAGAAGGGGTTTCAAGGTACCTCGATGGTGCATGCTCAGATCATACGATAAGCAAAGCCCGGGAGTGTCAGGCCAGGGAGGTGGATCGATGGTGACATGAGTTGTTCAAATTCTCGTTGTGTCAATTGCATGGATGATTATCCGTGCATGATCTGTGAATTTCAGAAAGGATTTATCTATGTGGTATAGAAGTCCCTTCACTACATTTTGTTGTAGAAGTTGGGAGCTCACAAGACCCAAGGCCTCGTGAAGGAGGATCGCCCAAATTTTACTCTCGATTTTTGGTGTGAGACTGCTTGGGCATTCGATGGCAATTGAGCATTTGCTTCGTGATTTTATAGAGACTTACCTTCTGATGTGGCAGTGTGACTGCCTTCATTAGCAAATCAGCCAATTTTTAAATTTGGCCCAAATGAGATCAGAATTTCAGTTAAAATCAAATTTGGTACCAGGCTTTGAAAGAGTTTGGCTGTAAGGGCATGGCATCCGGATCAATTCGGTTGTCAAAATGACCGTAACCACAAGGGCAGAGTCAAGGCCACCCATACAGGGCAACGCAATCAATTTTGCCAAGAAGGAGGCTGACATGAGAATATCGTCGTCTGATGAGCTGCCGATGGGTATAGCTAGCTCGCTGAAGTCTTCGATGGGCGGGGGAGCGCCCCTGTCCCCGCGGACATGGCTCGCATGTCCGGACTAATCGCCGGGAGGAGAAGCTCTCCTGCACCAGCTGGCATGGCTCGCATGCCGTTTGTCATTACCACGGTGTGCCGCCGCCCTATCCATGAAGCGGGAGAGTGTCTTGGTCTCTCTATACAGAGCATAGTTGAGCAAGGCGGCCTTCCATGCCCTGATCTCCCCGCGGGGATGGGGGCTGAGAGGTAGCGTCGTCTTCCTGATCACTAGACATTGGAATTTGAGATGTATAATCAGGGAGGTGTCTCACCTCCCTGGTATGATTCACTGCCGTCACACTTGAAAAAGATGCTTACTGCTCACTGACACGGGTATTTATAGCCAACTGGGACTGCCTGGAATTTTTACCTACTTTGAATTTCATTATGTGACTTCACTGCCTTAAACACCTGGGAAATGCTAACCTCTGAAGACTTATACGAGTATTACGTAATAGAATTCAAGTCACATGCTTAAAAACTGAGGGAGTTATCTCAATCTACAAGTTTTATGTATGCTTTTTAAAAAAACAGATGCAGTAACCATGGCAACACATTGTTCAACATTCATGTAAGATGTGTTTTGCATAGCTAATAATCACAGTGGTCATATGTGCCACAACTCGAGCAAAATGCTAAAAAACTGATTAAATTAGCTAAATCCACAAAATTCATTACGATTTTCATTCAAAAAATGCTGTTACCATTAGAACATGTTTGACATTTATGAAAGATGATGTTTGCACATCTACATAATATCACATTGATCATTTAGATGTGACCGGCGACTACGGTTTAAGGCAAAAGTCAGGAATTTTGAAAATTCATTTTTTCATTGAATCACATTCCCCATTTCTTAAGCTTTACATTGATATCAAACACTTATGATGCACTTTTTGATTTCTTAGCCTGACAAAATTGTGAGAACACAGGCTTTGAAGATCCACCTCTTGCTCAAGGACAATGCTGAGCGGTGACGCGAGTTGAGAATCACCCATCGGTATGATGGTGTCAATCGAGATTAAGCTCCGCCTCGAGCAACCACAGTGGCTTCTGATTGGCTCGCTGAGAGAGTCAAATTTCCAGGACCTTCCTTGGAACCTAGCGTACGGAGCCGAATACACAATGCATTTTGCTTGGGTTTGTTTACCAGTACGTCTTTCAAGATGGCGAATACGATAATTGTAAGCTTGCTGGTTACATGTGTAAGTGCACATATTACCCAATGGCATTCACAAGCTGTGCCTGTGTGAACACATCACAGGAGCGGATGGTGCATCCGTATCCACATCTTTACAAATCACATTTTCATTGCAGTTGATTTGTGTTCATTTGGGACCCTTTTGAAGGCAGAAAGATGGCAAAGGTCACGCTTCCTGTTGGTTTCTTTTTGAGCCGTGCATGTGTTGCATTTTGCAGTAAAGAAGGAAAGAAAGAAACAAACATGACTTTGCTTAGTCTGGTGCAATTTCGGCATTTAGCACAGTGTATTTGAATATTGGTCATTTATGATCGCTCCTTTCCTCTCTTCTGCTGTCTGAGTCAACATGCTGTCATATTTACTAGTAAATATGACAGCAGGTTGACTCAGACAAGCACAATTGACAAGTTAAGTTTCCGATTGCATGTTGCACAATTTGTGTGGCGATTCGTGACTCTGATAATTTCAAACCATGTTCCCTATCACATCTGTTTTCACATTTGAAGTAAGTGTTACCTAGTGTTGCTGTTCACTTTTTGTTTCACATCCATTGTCGAACATTGCAATAGAAAAGCTCTGATAGAAAGCCAAACGAAGAGCATACACCACAAAGCGAGCTATGACAAAACATTTCCGACACGCTGCGAGACCTATCTCCGAAAGCTGAACTATGTAAATGTGTGCGATGCACTAGCCATTCGCACGCGAGATGCCGCGTCATAGCAACACTGGGCATATTGGCGCAGTGTTGGAGAGGAGATCGAAACTGACAAGTGCAATCCAACATAGGGTGTCTAAAATTCTGTTTTCGATAGGAAAAATATAATCTTATGCTATAAAATTTCGTGTAGATGTAGGAAAAGATTCCGTTTCAGCAAAACCCCAAAATCGACAAAAATAATAGTCAAAATCTTTGTACCCCGCCTAAGAGGGAATTTGCTCTTGCGACTTTTACCTGAAACCGTTGTCGCAGGTCACATATTTGTCAAATTTCAAATCAAATGCCTAAAAACTGAGGGAGTTGCCTAAATCCAAACCATGCTCTGTTGAAAAAATGTTGTTAACCCATATCGGGCCAACGCACTTGTGTAAACAAACACTGCAGTGGCCCAGCACCGTTTGCACACACACGCCGACAAGCAGACAACTCTCCAAACAATCGCTCTTCATCAGCAAGCAATGAACAAAACATAGACAAGTTACATGTCATTTGAAAGAGGATAAAATTCCCTTTAAAATGTGTATGACATGCTGCCATTCAATGCACAGTGCAGTCATAGTACTCAGCAGAAGTGAAGTACAGTAATCCAAAAGTTACGAAATTACTTTGTGTGCTTTCATTCATGGATTAAAAAGAGCAAATGTTGTAATTTTACACATCCAATACTGGAAATGAAATGATCAGAGTGTCAGCTTTCTGGACATATAAATATCATGACCACTGATGCAATAATTGCAGGTTTCTGTTTCTGTTTTAATATGACGATGATCCAATGCGAGTGCGCAGGAAATCGATAGTATAATGTATGAATAATTAGTTTGTTGAAGCAAAACTCCTCACAATAGATACAGCTTTTCAGTTTCGATTGAATTATACAAATGTTGAACATACGTGTGGATGTACATGTGGGACTATTATCACAGTCATATCATTGCCCAGCAAGTGTCCAAACCTCCTAAAAAACTGTGTCAGAAAAGACCCGGGGATCACACGCTCACCTGAGTATCGCAAGTTCACCTTCCATGCATTCTTGCAGACTCTTACCTGAGAACATAAGAAACTTATGGTGGGGGTAGCTTTGAGAGTGGGGGCATGGTGTCCATTTACATATTCCATCACATTGGTAAAAAATACCTACCAAGTACACTGTACTTTATAAAATGTTGGATTATGCAGCTTGGGGAAAAGAGCCCTATCACTTTTGATTAGAACTAAAGAAAAATATTATTGAATATTCATTAATTTAGGGGGTTTGGACCACCTGGGGCCCCCAAGGAAAGCATGGTGCCCATTCAAACACTTTGAAATCTTATCCCCATGGGAATGCTACTTGCCAAGTTTGGTGAAAATCCATTATGATGTTTTCAGCAAGAAGATGAAGGGGAAGGGGGATGGACCCCTGGGGCCCCCAGGTGGGGCATGGTGCCCATTTGATGGAATTGAGATTCTATTCCCCTAGGGATGCTACCTGCCAAGTTTGGTGAAAATTTGTGATAGGGTTTTCAAGAAAAAGATGAAAATTTACAATTTTGGTCAAAATTTAGGCCCCCTGGGGCCCCCCAGGTGGGACATGGTGCCCATTTGATGGAATTGAGATTCTATCCCCCTAGGGATGCTACCTGCCAAGTTTGGTGAAAATTTGTGATAGGGTTTTGAAGAAAAAGATGAAAATTTACAATTTCGGTCCAAATTTAGGCCCCCTGGGGCCCCCCAGGTGGGGCATGGTGCCCATTTGATGGGAATGAGATTCTTTAACCCTAGGGATGCTACCTGCCAACTTTGGTGAAAATTCATAATGGCATTTTCAAGAAAAAGATGAAAACGTACAATTTGGGCCCCGTTAGGACCCCTCCCCACCCCCTCCCCTGGTTCTCAAGGGGGCACCCCTGATTCCGCCATAAACAAACTTGAAACTACAGTCATCAATGTACTAATTCATAGTATTAACTTAGCTCTATCACTTCTGGTTCTAGAGAAGAAGATTTTTTAAGATTCCTTAATTTTTTTTTTTTTTGGGGGGGGGGGGGCTGGGCCCCTCTGGGGGTCCCCCAGGTGGGGTATGGTGCCCACTTGAACAAATTGAGATCCTATCTCCCTAGGGATGCTACCTGCCAGGTTTGGTGAAAAATCGGTCAAGGGGTTCTCAAGAAGAAGATGAAAATGTAAAAAGTTTACGCACGACGGACGCCGGACGACGCATGACGGACGCCGGACAAAGAGCGATCGCAATAGCTCACTTGAGCCTTCCGCTCAGGTGAGCTAAAAGTGGAAGCAGAAATGTCACTGTATCAATTTTGCCAAATTGCATGACGTTCTTATGCCCGCCTGCAGACAGCTAAAGAGAGCTTAACAGTATTCTATCTTTAAGGATATGTACATAATAACTTTGCTCGCTCACAAAAATAGTAATATTGACGTAAAGGCATGGTCCAGAAATTGAGAACATCAAATAAAATAGGCCTATACATTTATACATGCTATAACATGCGCAACTCAGGACCATCTGCATAATATACATACAAAGACAAACAAACAAACAAACAAAATACTGCCGTAATTGAACCCCCCTCCATTTCCTGAATCAGAGATTGAGCGAAACGATAATGACTCTGATGACTCAGTCAGGATACATCTATGGGCATACACAGGGAAGAAGATCAGAGGCATTGATCCTATGGGGGGGGGGGGGGGTGTCTTTTTAATTCTAATGGTGACCCTGCTTCACAAAACCGACAAAAAGTCACCAGACATGGATTTTCAGTTAAGGGCAGCTTCTAAAAGAGCAGACTCTAAGCTTTAAAATGATGTATCACTCAATTTTAAATGGACTCCCCTAACCTATCTAAATACTAGAAAGAAAGCACACACTCTGGAAAAGTGTGAACGGAGGAAAGAGGCTCTGAAGTACATGGTCTATTCAAGTGCTTAATCTTTACCAATCCATGCTAGCTGTGCAGTGAAAGGGACAAAACACAGGATATAAACCACAATGAAACAACAACAATGAAGGGATTATCAGATTAAGCTGAAATCGAGCATATTCTATCAACACATTCTGTCCATGACTAATGCCAACTTTCAGAGCAGCAGAATTATCCTTTCAAAAGTTATTAGACTTGAAAGTGAGGAGTGTGTAAAGGATTTCAAGAAATTGAATGGAGACTATGAGACATATCTGATCATTCTTTTCTCCCCAAAAAAGGGTTGTAGAAAAACTGCTGAAAACACACTTTCCCATTCATGTTATGATCCCAAACTTAAGAATAATGTAGAAGGAAAGCTCTTTCAGAAAATATGAACTCAAGACTGACTTGGTTGACCCATCTCACCTTTTTTTTTGAGCCCTCATGTAATATCAAGGAGTGTGACTTTTTGTTCATTTTGTGATGCATGGTTACAATTAATAAATTCAAAAGTTGCTTCATCATCTTTAAATTTACCCTTTCTCCACTTGATTCCCATCCATAGAATTAGACTTGGCACAATTTGGGGATTGACAATATTCCACAATAGTGTGCATCAGATCATTCTATTTCAATTCTAAAAGTGCAAAAATTCCATTGTGTGGAAGGGAACTACCCTCTCCCACACAGTCCCCCCCCCCCCCCCCCCCCCCGTCAACTTCCATACACTTGGCACACAGTGATGTTGCACTAGTGGGTCAAGAAATGAAATACCGCAATTTAGTCATTCAGCTGTGACTGTTTATTTTCTTACCTCTTTGAAAGGGAACAAATTCACATTTTTCACAAAAATGTGTACCAGATCTCCAAATTTCAGATCTGAACTAGAAATGTATGCCTCCGCCATAATGCATGGTTCTCCTGATAGGTCTTTAGTAAATGTCTTGACAATGTGTGATGACTGATTCACATGACTGGCAAAATATTAAAATGACAGATTTGTCACGAATACGCTGAATGTTCACTTTCCGTGAACTAGGTTTAATTGGATGAATGGCTAAGATGTCTAAGAGTGCAGGTATTTGGGGATTTGAAGAGTTTTACTAGACTTTTAAACCTTGTTTATGCATTGAGTAATTTTCAAGAAATGGAGAAAACAGTGTAATTTCAGAATTAAATGGTAAAATATTAGCATATGAATCACTGTCAGGTAGAACATGCATAAAATTTACTAAGTTTCATGATGATACATGTACCTTGAGTTACTTTCGAGATATGGAGGAAGAAGTATCCATTCTGAAGGGAGAGAACTCCCCTCTGCATAGGAAATCTGCTCAAAGGAATGAAATGAGTTCCTCCCTGTTGATTGATGTATGCAACAACTGTTATGCTGTCTGACTGTACCAGTAATGAGTGGGCCCTAAGACAGAAGGC
The DNA here is from genome assembly GCF_040938485.1 of Diadema antillarum. Taxonomy (NCBI): domain Eukaryota; kingdom Metazoa; phylum Echinodermata; class Echinoidea; order Diadematoida; family Diadematidae; genus Diadema; species Diadema antillarum. Next base: position 331,161 of record NW_027271803.1, on the reverse strand, counting down.
TTGAGGCCGCGAAGGGCTAACAAAACTGCCTTAACTCTAGAAGGTTGATATGCTTTCTGGATATCCTCTCTGACCAGCCGCCTGACAGCTGTTGGGACTGAAACACGGCCCCCACCCTACACAAGATGTATCTGTTGTAAGGATGAACTCTAGGGGGTTTTGTACAAAGGGTTTTCCCTGATGCAGACAAGCTGGAGAAGCTCACGCTAGACACCACTCCTTCACTTCCTTCGGCAGGGGGATCAGCTTGTCTTGATCGTCCTGGGTTGGAGAAAAGAACCTCAGGAAATGCATTTTGTTCTGTAATTGTCTCATAAACAACCTGCAATGCGTAAATGGATCCACCAGACTGGCCAAATGGCCTAGGAAAGATTGCTACAACATCGCCTTTACCAGCGGAGAGGACACCAACCGATGTATGAAGTTCTGAAGGGGCAAGATCCCTGTGTTCCACAGGACGCGCTAGACTCGGGGGAAAATCTACGACAGCTCCTAGAAACAAATGAACTCTCTCAGGAGACAGTGCAGACTTCTTCCAGGTGACGATGAAACCCAGGTGCTGTGTCATCTGAGAACAAGAGACAAGTGGGGCATGAGTATGTGGGACTCTGCAACCATTAACTAAAATAACTCTAAATGATAAAAAAATCCTAACACACTGTCTGTGCAGGTGAGCTATCACCGTAGCTACTACAATTCGAGTGAAAACACAAGGGGAGTCCTTAAGCCTGAATGGAAGCTCAACATAAACATAAGTTTGATCCTGGTATTGAAAACCCTACAGTCTTCTGGACTGTGGATACATGGGAACATGAAATTATGAGTCTTTGAGATCTAAGGATGCAGCCCAATCACGAATGGATGATTGCGGGAGGATCACATTGAGAGTTTCCATCCAAAACTTCTGATCTGGAAGAAATTTGTTTATCGCTTTGAAATTTAGAATTAGGTGGACCTTCCTTGATGGTTTGGTACGGCAAAAAATTGGAGACAGACATAGCTGTGGATGATCTATTGCTTGGATCATGGGCACCTTTTTTGAAAGCAACATTTCGATCTCATTGAGAATCAACAAATGAGTCTCCAAGATTGGGGAAGTTCTGGTAGCTTTCCGTAACACTCCCCGGGAAAGAATCGAGAACTGACATGCGGTAACATGCGGTAACCTTTTTTCAATACAGACAAAATGAAATTGTCTTCTGCGACTACATTCCAGGCTTGTAATTTGTTTATCTCTTTGAGATTTATAATTACATGGACCTCACCAGATGGTTTGGGGTGGTGAAAAATCGGAGACAAACATAGCTGCGGATGATCTGCTGCTTGGATCATGGTGCCCTTTTTGAAAGTAACGTTTCGATCTCACTCACAATTGACAAATAAGTGTCTGACGTTGGGGGTGTTCTGGCTGGCTTTCTGTAACACTATCAAAAAAAATTGAGAACTGAAATGCGGTAACTGTTCTTCACTACGGATAAAATGAAACTGGCTACCGTGACTACTTTCCAGGTGCGATAAAAAGACTTAACCAGCCTCCTACTGCTGGAGGCGAGACTGCCGCGTTTGACGTCGGGTTGTCAGCTTTTTTTGTTGCGTTTCAGTGGAAGGGGCACGGAAAATGGATTAAATGCAAATCCTTTATGAGATCATCATGGGGGGGGGGGGGAGGCTGTGGTCTCCACGAATGTCCATTTTTTGTCAACCGCGCAAAAAAACAGTTTGTGAAAAGCACTCAGCTGCCAACGAGACAAACATTTGCTGAACGCAAGGGTATGCAGTGCGAGTTCTTTCACGGAAAAGAATCGGTCATGACCCTCTTGACAAAATGGATCAAATGCAAATCCTTTATGAGATCATCACGGGGTGGAGGCTGTGGTCTCCACGAATCTCCATTTTTTGTCAACAGCACAAAAAGCCAGTTTGTGAAAAGCACTCACCTGCCAATGAGACAAAGAGTTGCAAGGGTATGCAGTGCGAGTTCTTTCAAGGAAAAGAATCGGTCATGATCCTCCTGACAGAACTTAAAGGTGGAGCGAGTTCTGTCATGCCAGGACTCAATTTTTTGTACATTATCCAAACTTGAAATTGTGTCCGCGAAATGGTTTGGTAACTTGATCCCTGGGTTGACGCAAGGCGCCTGCCAGAAGAGAGAAGTAGCGGAAACATCCCATCCCTCCATATGAAACAAGTCTCCCATGTATTTATGCAATATTCCCCTGACCTCCTTATCAATGTCTTCCATGGGAAGCAGGTCTTCTGTGGAATAATCATTGTCAAGATCGGAGGCAAGAGAGAGCAGATCCGAAAAATTATGCGCAGCTTGATCAAGAAAAAAAGATGCAGAAGGCGCAACTGGGGGTAAGGAGGGGAAAAGGACATGTGGGGGAGACTCCCCTCCTTGATAATCTAATGAGGGAGTCACCGCAGGAACTCTCTCCAAGAGAGAGGACCCCGAAGACCTGTCTCTCCCACACTCCCAAATTGGGCAATTCGAGAGAAAGCCAGAGAGGAAACAAACTCAGGCATTTGGCCTGAGACTGACTGCCCCACCACAATAATGTCCCCTGAAGCTACAGGATTTGTCACATACATTGAAGGGTTAGAGGGGGCTACTGCGTTTATTGGCACTGAGGAACCCGTAACATCAAACATAGAACTAGCCAAACACACACCCCGATGATCTCATAAAGTCAAGAAATTTTGAAAAAGCGCAGCATGATCAAGAAACTGACTCTTTGGGGCAGGGGCCTAACCAGAGGGACTCCATGATGGGAGTATCGTGGTCGCAGTGGAAGAGGTACTACGCGCTACAGACCTACCGGATGGATCATCTGATACACACATGCCTGCACTCCTTCCCAAACACTCGGGTCGGGGGGTGGGGTAAAGACATAGCAGGAGCCGCTGAGGCTTTACTTACAGTGAGGCATAACTAAATATTGTTCTGCAAAGGGGTTTAAAAAAAATCTCAACTCTCAAAGGAAGAAAAGGAAACACAAAGAAACACAAGACAACCACTTAATCATACACAATGCACACCAGTATACAATGCAAGACAACAAGTCAGTGCACAAACACAATGGGTGTGAGATCACACAATAGGGATCCCCTCTCTGCGGGCAGAAAGACTTCTCCCTGCAGTGACACAGAGAAGAGTCGGGGGCACTCTTATCCAAATGAGTCCCCGAAGAATCTGGGTGTTTGAAATTGCACATGCAGTGGTGGATAATTTAGAAAATAAATATAGACAGGAGATGAAATATTCAAAGCAATTAAATCAGTATCATTTCTAGTTTGAGATCGTTATTTTGTTCTCAGTGAGGTTAGTAGTACCTATGATTCGGTTATGTGAAAATAAAATACTGTAAAAAGTGGAAATTTTCGTGCATTTTACGCAATAACATATTTGCTTGCTAAATGTACCTGTGTGTGATGTCTTGATTCCGCGGAATTAAAAACACTTGAAACTCTTCTTACCCAGCCAAGCGCAAAAAATTAGTTGTGCAAAAATATCCACTTTTACAGTAGGGGTTGTTATCTGAAACACGCAAATTCCCTACACCTAGCCGATGTTTGTTAATGTGAAAAGGAAATATGATTCATTAATTGCGAAAATATGATTTGTTAATCCAAAGATTCAAGATCATTTGTGATTCCAATGGTGTGTTTATCCGTAAATGAAATAAAGTTTGTAAATCTGAAAACAAATTTACACCCTTACTTCATTTTTCGATTAATTAACTATTACATATATTTTGGATTTATGGAAGACCTTTGCAATAGCAAGTCTTACTTCATTATGGGATAAACGAATCTTCAGAAAAACCAACTTTTAAGGTAACAAACTGTAACCATACTTTTTAAATTGGGCATAGGAGGATAATTCAGGAAAGAATTACAGACGGGAGGATAAAAAAAGGCAAGAAATAAATGATATTCTTAATTTGATATCTTTTTCCCCCTCTTATTGGGCAGTAGGGGATACTTCAGAAGAATGTATGCATGAGAGGGGAAATATTTGATGGAAGATATAATTCTTAATTTAACACCATTAATTTCTTTGCGTGCTGTTTAATATTCTGAAAAAAAAAAGAATGAAATTTGTTATTCTGATGGTTCGGTTTTGGAAGCCGAAACACGTAAATCCACATTGTGGCATCTTTCTGAAGGTTAGCTAATCTGAAAACGAATTACGTGGTACACAAAGTGTTTTGATTTTGAATGAACGAACCTTCAGAATTACCCAATGTTCTTTTACTTTTTAATCAAATTCAATATTATTTTTTTCCTTTTATTTTTTGGGAATAAGAAACCTTTTCCATTTTCTTTTGCTTAACTAACCTTTCAATCATGAACTTTTAGAGTAACAAACAGTAACGACTTTTTTATATGTTTTTTTTTTCTTTTAATCAAGCAGCGGGGGATATATCAGAAAAGTGATATAGAGGGCAGGGAAAAATCTCTAAGGAAAAAATATATTAGATTCACTTTTTTTAAGGAAATAAAATTGTGCAGTGAGGGATACCTAAGGAATTAGAGAAGACAGGAGGAGAAATATTTAATGCAAAAAAAAAAGAAGAAGAAAGTTTAAGTCTAGTTTAACATGGTTCATTTCCCTGCGTGGTGTTTATCATTCTGATACACCAAATCCACAAAACAAAAATTTCTTGTGTGTGTAGATGTTTGTAAATCTGAAAATATAACCACAAATTAAGATGTTAACCCTTGGCATGCTTCCTGACAAGTTTGGTGAACATTTATCAAGGCCTTTTCAAGAAGAATATGAATATGTACAATGTACAATTTAAGTCCCCATTTGGACCCATTCCACCCCACTCCCCTGAGGCCAAATGGGGGTGTTCCTTATTCTGCCTAGCCTTTTGACAAGGCCTCATGGATGAAGATTAAGACTAACTCGCCACACCGAGCACTGCGAGAAATGGGTGAATGCGAAACCAAGTAGTGCAGCCACGATCCTTTTAAAACCTGCTTTTTTTCCCCGTTGCTTCGCGATGTACGTGAGTATGAATTATTCATATATTCATGAGTTGGACCGCAGTTGGCTTGCTAATGAGGATGTATCAAAACTGGCAATGCAGGCAGCTTCTGCAGTCAGGCAGCGTAGGCTGGATACGGATGAGCGAGCTGCCGACACACATACTTATGCGTATTCATTAGATGCAATACGTTGCGAGCAATGCAGTTGCTGATTGGCCACTACCTTTTTGGTAGCAGAATCGGCGGGAAACAATGCTCAAGATAAGAATTCATGTCGGGTCTCAAAAGGCCTCGCAGCTGTGCCACTTGGTCTCGCGTTCACCTGTTCTCTCGCAGTTAGTCTCTTTTTCAGCCACGAGGCCTTTGCCAAAATGCTAGGTTCTGCCATGAACAAACTTGAAACTACAGTCATCAAAACACCACAGTCACATGTTTCATAAAAATTGGTAAGTTTGAAATGTCAACTTTCTAAAACATTAATATTCACACAGTTGTGATGTACTATTTAAACTCATAGTATTAACTTAGCTCTATCAATTCTGGTTCTAGAAAAGAAGATTTTTTAAGATTCCTTAATTTTTGGGGGCGAGGCCCCCAGGTGGGGCATGGGGCCCATTTGAACAAATTGAGATCCCATCCCCATTGGGATGCTACCTGCCAAGTTTGGTGAAATTCGGTCATGGGGTTCCATTCAGGAGATGAAAATGTACAAAGTCTACGCACGATGGACAACAGATGATGGACGACAGACACCGAATGATGAGCAATTGCAACAGCTCACTCGAGCCTTCGGCTTCTGATTTTCCTGACAATTTCTGTGATGTGTTCTACTTTTTGCTGCATTCACTCAATCCTTATGTGTATGAGGGTGAACTTGTCTTTTAAGGCTCTGAAAATTGAATTGGGTTCACTAATCTGAAAAAAATTTACATGGTTAAAAAATTATTTTGTTTTCGCATTAACGATCCTAAAGAGTACCGGACTTTGTTTCATTTTGGAATCAACAAACCTATGAAAAAATTGAAACTTTAATCATTTTTTTCATATTTGGATCAAGGAACTTTCAGAAAAGGGAGTTTTTTTCCTTTCTTTCAGTTTTATCAAACCTTTGGAATAATGAACATTCAGAGAAGCAAACAGTGAAATTTTTTTCTTTTTTTTTTCATTGCGCATGGGGGAATAATTCAGAAAAGAAATATGGACAGGAAAGAAAAAATTAAGTCAAGAAATAAGTTTGGTGCTTAGCAAAGAGTCATTCACTCTTTGCAGTGGGGAATACTTCCAAAATAAGTATTGATGGGAGGGGAAATTTTAAAGAAATATGTTTATATCTTAGTTTGATTTAATAAATTTCTTTGCATGGTATATTCATTGCTTTGCGAAAAAGTAGAAGGTTCATTTAATATTTCGATGTTCATTATTCCGAATCCCACACATGCAAAATCCCTGTGCCCAGATGCTTATTACTCCGAAAATGTAATAGGGTTTGTCAATTCGAACATTTGTGGCATTATTCTGAAGGTTTGTTAATCTGAAAATGAATAAGGTCCTACGTGGTACAAAAATCATTTCTTTTGTGGAAAAACAAACCTTCACAACACCGAACCTTACACACTTTATTTCATTTTCAAATCAATGACCCTTTAAAATAATGAAACTTTTCTGTATTTCACTTTCATTTTTGGATTAATGAGCCTTCAGAAAAACAAACTTTCAGGGCGACAAACAGTAACATGTTTTCCTTTTTTTAAATTGACTACCTGTTGAAATGTCCAAGATATGGTATATCATACATCAACAGAAAGCTAAGAGCATAGACAATGTCAATATATAACTTTCGATACCCAAAGGCTATCCATGACACAATCAGATGCTATTGAAAAGCTGCATTGTTTTTGCTTTTTCTGAGCATGAGACAGTTATGATTTTGGCTGTGTTTTGTGTGACGTAGACAGTGTACCAGTGCGTGGGCTCAGCCAGGGTATCGGTATTTAACTCAGCTGCAAGTAATCATTTTGTAGTGGTAATCTCGAGCTTTGTCAAAATTTGTAAATTGTTGTCATGTACTGTATCTACTGATTGCAATGATGGATTTGTTGAAGCCTTTGTCGAAACTGAGGTCAAAGACAAAATCCTCAGGTTGAGTTTGCCACTGGGGGAACCCTACACAGTGCACATGCTGAGCAGGGGGTTTCGCCATTTCCTGACCCACTTTATCTGACACACTCTTTCTGACACACTTTTTTTTTGCCATTCACTTTGTACACGGGGCAGTTTTCATGAGACGGCCTCTGTTATTGGCTACTGTGCTAATGAATATTCAAGACTTTGGTATGGCTTGTTGAACGTCGCGCTCAAGGCCGGCCAATAAGAGGCGGCCAGGAGCTGGTGAGCTGGAAGCGCGCGACAATTTCTAACCTCATCCACGTGTAGGCCTTGCTACTACGTGCGCTTCCAGTACCCTTTTTTTTTTTTCAGCTGCTCAGCTGCTTAAATTGCGCGCTACATCATACTGTACGTGTGATGGGTGCAGGGAGGTACTAGGTGAGACCAAAGTAGAAGCGCACGCACGCAGTGCAAGACGTCCCTGGATGATTAGGATCAACATAAGACATAGCAAGCGAGGAACAAGTTATGTGCAGTAAAATACATTACAATATCTTATACTAGTAATCAAATTTGCGCCTCAGCTGAAATCTGTGTTTGGAAGGTGTGTTTTTGTTCGTTTTTTTGTTTGTTTTTGTAATCTGGTAATTCAACCTGGTTCATTATTCTTTTGACCACTGTAGGTGAGGATCACGGTACTACAAATCAAGACAAGTCAACATGCATTTTGTATAGTTTGATCCTTAAGACATAATGATATAGACAGTCTTAGACTACATGTAAATTTATCATTGCTTCTATGGTATACCATACAGAGACCAATTGAGTATCACTAAACATTTTTGTAAGGAAGGGTTATACAATCACCACATAGGGCCTAATGTACATTAAAGAAGAAATCCACTCCAGAATTTTATCAATTTCATAAAAAAGAGAGAAAAATTGCCTACAAAACAGTGCAAAAATGATAAAAATCGGATAAGAACTAAAGAAGTTACGATATTTTGAAGTTTCACAATTTTTCGGAAAACACTTCTTGACCAGTCTTTATGAATATTCAAATGAGCAAGTTGATGATGTCATGCCCTCACAATTTCTTATTCATTTTATATACAGAAATGACAAAAATGTCATGTTTCAGCTGTATGAATTTAAAACTTGCCTTATAACCACCCAAAATAAGTAAGAACAAATGTTAATTCTGATATATTATAGTATTGGAAAGTGCTCTTACCCGTATTAGCTAAAAATAATTTTTTTTTTTCTGAATTTCATATATAATATACATGAAAAATTGTGAGGGAATGACATCATCAACTCGCTCATTTGAATATTCATAAGGGGAAAAAAAGGGAAATTTCAAAATGTCATATCTTCCTCATTTCTTATCCGATTTTTGTCATTTTTGCTTTGTTCTGCACAGAAATGTTTTTCTTTCTTTTGAAATTTATTTATTTCTAGGGTGGAATTCCTCTTTAAGTGGCGATCAACATGTTAACTAATCTATCATTTGGAAGTACAAGCTTTTTACAGATAATGAACTGCAATTGCAAATCGCACGTCTATAGACTACCGGTACTCGACAGGGCATGTACATTACACATATAGATTAGCATAATGTTACAAAGCACTGAAAAAACAACGATCCGAGTGTAAAGAAGTGAGGGGGAACACTCGACGGCTGCACGGGGAAAACGCGTCACAGCAACTGCAGCTTGCAGGACTTTCGATCCCGTACAGACCGATTATGACGTGAGGCACTCCACGAGAAGATATGTAGTAAATTTTGCAAGTTTTTATTCCGGATGGGTCTGATATATCAAATAAATATCATCAGTTTATCAATGTTTCCTTCAATCTAACAATAGATAAGGACCTTGAAACTTGCGACATAAAGCTTTGACCAACGTCAGTTGTTCAAATGTATGTGCGTGATATAAATACTCTATCGACTGGGAACGTACACACTTTCTATTCATTGATCCCTTGGAGCTGGCCCACAGCCGTCGGCCGGTTGGCCGTGCGTTGCTCGACATTCTCGCTAACATGTTAGTCGTACGTGATTTGCTGAACAGCAACGTGTTTATCACTCTAGGTAGCTGGCCGATAACTATTAGATATTCAATAGCTAAAAGCCAATCACAGACACAGAATCAGACCGAGTGACTCATTATGAAAAAAAAAAATCGTAAGGCTGTTGAATATTCATTAGCACAGTAGCCAATAACAGAGGCCGTCTCATGAAAACTGCCCCGTGTACAAAATGAATGGCAAAAAATGTGTGTCAGAAAGAGTGTGTCAGATGAAGTGGGTCAGGAAATGGCGTAACCCCTGAGCAGGGGACAATGCCAGTCAGGACAGAGAGGTTCACACCATAGCAACAGGTACTGTATGGGTGAACTTCATTGGAAGGCGTTGTAAGTTTGATGTCATAGATGCAAGGAATGTTTCTCTTTACTATACGTGTGGTTTTTAAAACATGGTGTAGGCCTATCTATTTCTTCTCGTTGGGCTTCTCATCTAACGTTGACAGAGCCACAGTAGTTGAGAGATTTTCTTGTATCAGCGCCGATCCATAGAATTGTCAGGTAAAACACCCTTAAAAGGCATCTTATCCTCACTGAATCAGCTCCAGTGGAATGTCTAAGCCTAAGTAATTCCGAAAGCGGGGTTCCCACTATCGTGCGATCTATTGCGAACACCACGATTGGACATTCGTAACTGATCGTGGAAGATTTGTTGAACTCGTTTGAAATTTCACGTTTGGATACGAGGTTATGCGAGTCAATACATGTTGGTTCGCTTAGATGCGATATGGTCACGATTGGTCTATTTCAAGCAATACGATCTGTCACGATCTGATCTCCCGTTCAGATACGATTCGATATGATTGTCCCGATTGAATCCATGATTGGTTCCAATCTACCACGATCATTACGATCGGTATCCCTGACTTGGTGCGTGCAGCTACGTTAAGATACGTTCCAATACGAATACCGCGAAACAAGGCGGGCTGTTGAGATAAGATACGATATTTTTCACGATCGGGATAAAAAATGACCTCCATTTAAGGTGCGATTGGACCCGCATGGGAAATTATAGTCCGGCTGACAATGTATTTCATCGTTTTCTTAACTTCTGCAGAGTGATTAGGCCTACTATCCACAATCATTGATGATGACAATGGTTGACAGGTTGATAATGATGACAACGTGACCTTTGCAGTATTGCGAATGACAATTACGATGTTATCAGAGAGAAAGCATCACCTATTGGGATAGGCCAGCTACAACCTCAGATAGTCCCTCCTCTAATTCAACCTGAAGAAATTCTAATTATTGAATCGACCATGTCACCCTTCCCCTCCCCTCCTCTTCCCCCCCAAAAAACATAAAAAAACATTACACAAGATCAGAACATTGCCCCCTCTTTCCCAGAAAAAACAAGGAAAAGTAGAAATTAAGCGGTGCGTAATATATGTCCCTGCTGGAAGTAGCATTCAGTAGCAAAATGTACAATATAAGTGAAAAGATCAAGGTCAAAAGTCAAAGAAGTCAAAGGTCAAAATTCTGTGTTGAAGTTTTGAAGCCCTCATAGTGCCATCACATAAAGCAAACGGAATCGAAATCAGGTTAGAAATGGCGAAGGAATAGCATTTTGTAGCCAATGTACAATATAGGTAAAAAATCAAGGTCAAAGGTCAAAGAAGTCAAAGGTCAAAATTCTGTGTAGAAGTTTTGAAGCCCTCACCTAGTGCCATCACATAAAGCAAACGGAATCGAAATTGGGTTAGAAATGGCGAAGGAGAAGCATTTGGTAGCAAAATGTACAATACAAGTCAAAAATCAAGGTCAGAGGTCAAAGAAGTCAAAGGTCAAAATTCTGTGTAGAAGTTTTGAAGCCCTCATCTAGTGCCATCACTTAAAGCAAACGGAATTGAAATCGGGTTACAAATGGCGAAGGAGTAGCATTTTGTAGCAAAATGTACAATATAGGTTAAAAATCAAGGTCAAAGGTCAAAGAAGTAAAAGGTCAAAATTCTGTGTAGAAGTTTTGAAGCCCTCACCTAGTGCCATCACATAAAGCAAACGGAATCAAAATTGGGTTAGAAATGGCGAAGTAGCATTTTGTAGCAAAATGTACAATATAGGTCAAAAATCAAGGTCAAAGGTAAAAGAAGTCAAAGGTCAAAGTTCTGTGTAGAAGTTTTGAAGCCCTCACCTAGTGCCATCACATAAAGCAAACGGAATCGAAATCGGGTGAGAAATGGCGAAGGAGTAGCATTTTGAAGCAAAATGTACAATATAGGTAAAAAATCAAGGTCAAAGGTCAAAGAAGTCAAAGGTCAAAATTCTGTGTAAAAGTTTTGAAGCCCTCACCTAGTGCCATCACATAAAGCAAACGGAATCGAAATCAGGTAAGAAATGGCGAAGGAGTAGCATTTTGTAGCAAAATGTACAATATAGGTCAAAAATCAAGGTCAAAGGTCAATTTTCTGTGTAAAAATTTTGAAGCCCTGACCTAGTGCCATCACATAAAGCAAACGGAATCGAAATCGGGTTAGAAATGGCGAAGGAGTAGCATTTTGAAGCAAAATGTACAAGATAGGTCAAAGGTCAGGGTCAAAGGTCACAACTGAAATTCTGTGTAGAAGTTTCAAAGCTCCCATGTAGTGCTATCATATAAAGCAAACAGAATCAAAATTGGCTCACAAATGACAGAGAAGTAGCAAATTGAACATTTTGATCACACACGGACGCACAGACGGACGGACGGACGAACAGACGGAAGGACACACACACGTTCGGAGCCCGTTTCATAGTCCCCTGCTCGAACTCGTTCGGCGGGGACAAAAAGATCTAGACAAAATGTTTTTACCTTCCTTTGAAATACATGAAGAAAATATGATATAACATATGTGATATATATGCTAAATAAAAGAAAGTTTGCCGAACTGATAGTATTACTTGTGTGTCTGATTTCATATTCTCATAGTATGTATCGTATGCATTTTTAGTTCACCTGAGCCGAAGGCTCAAGTGAGCTATTGCGATCGCTCTTCATCCGGCGTCCGTCGTCCATCGTGCGTAAGCTTTTACATTTTCATCTTCTTGAGAACCCCTTGACCGATTTTCACCAAACTTGGCAGGTAGCATCCCTAGGGAGATAGGATCTCAATTTGTTCAAGTGGGCACCATACCCCACCTGGGGGCCCCAGAGGGGCCCAAACCCCCCCCCCCCAAAATTAAGGAATCTTAAAAAAATTTCTTCTCTCAGAACCAGAAGTGAAAGAGCTAAGTTAATACTATGAATTAGTACATTGATGACTGTAGTTTCAAGTTTGTTCATGGCGGAATCAGGGGTGCCCCCCTTGGGACCCGGGGGGGGGGGGGGGGGGGGTGGGAGGGGTCCTTATTTGGCCCAAATTGTACATTTTCATGTATTTCTTGAAAATGTGATTATGAATTTTTACAAAAGTTGGCAGGTAGCATCCCTAGGGGGAAAGAATCTAATTCCCATCAAATGGGTACCATGCCCCACCTGTGTGGGGTATGTGAAACATTCTACTTCTTGTGGATGTTTCAGTAATGTCGTTATCTTATATTTCATAGTGCCACCCCTCCCTTTTTCAACCTCAAGGAATACAAAATATATACAATTTGCAGGTAAAATAAGGGGCAAAATACATGTGCAAAAAAAATAAGCACAAGGAAAGTAAAAATGTCCATCCCGATTAACACGATTAAGAACCACGATATCCAAAATTTTTCTACGATCAAGACCTGATACAATCTGATAAGATCACTATGATTGCTTCACGATTAAGACCACGATTTCTATCGTGGCGCCAATCGTGATAGTGGGAACCCCGCTTAATTGATGTTTGGCTTACCAATTTTATGAATTAATTTGCATTAACTGCGCAGCTGCTTTGCGCCGTTCGACCCAGGAAGTAAAGGTCAATTGCATACCATCAAACATGCCTCCTCTGTCACACACAAATAATGGGTAGAGAGCACAACCTGAAGCAGCTGGGATTTGACCTTGAGATAAACACGCATTTCAAAACGGCACTGCATTTGTCTACTCACAGAACGGCGATCGTGGTCTCAAATGTGTTTCAAAACGCCCTGTGAAAGGCGTTTCAAAACAGCATTTCTAAACGTGTTTGAAAACATGGTTGCATTTATCTAACCCCTGAAAATGCCTCAAACGCATTTAGGATCGTGATTCTGCCTCAGAATTTTTTAGATAAACGCAGCTTATATTTATTGTGGGATTATTATTCTGGGATGAACATGGCACGTCCTCCGGAGGAGGTGCCATGTTTTGGCCAATATGAAAGGTGTATAAATCACTCATGCAAATTTGAAGCAAATTCGTCGATGAGGAGCATGGATATTCATGTGAGTTTTATGTCATCGCTCAGTTTTGCCACAAAACAACTTGTTCTTCTCAAGTGATTGCGGCTTACGTATGTTGCATGCACAAAATGAAACTGAAGTTAGCTGTCTATATTATGCGAGTCTGTCAATAAATGATTTGAGAGAAAAAGATTTGATGTTCAAATTATTCATGGCAAGTTGAAAGAAGTCGAATAAGAAATGCAGTTCCTAGATCGTACAAGACTACAAAAAGACAGATAAACACACCAACACACACACACACACACATTTCTCAACAACAGACTTAATTTCAGCTCATTACAATCATTGCACAATGAATCTTAGCTCCTGCGGTAAGTTCTTGTTCATTATATTAGACGGCTAACTTCAGTTCTAGATTGTGCAGGCAGTGTACACCAAGATCTCATGCGAAGATCGTGTTTGTATTGAGTGGTGCTTCCCCTCAACCAATTTTGTTCAAAATCATGTGAGTAATTCGAAATAAACTATTACATGTAAGTACTTCATGTGATTTTGGTGTAATTTTGTTCAACAGCATATGAGATGTCTATCTGGATATGAAAGTACATAAGCATCCGTTTATCCAGTTGTCCAATCTCGTCAGCCTCAACGCCGCCCCGCCCCCCCCCCAGCATTAAAAATAACAACAAATGCTCGAAATGATCTGAAACGTATGATTTCTACCTCTACTTGAGCATATTGACATTTTTTTCTGTGCGCGTTCATGTGCATCGGGGCAATTTTCTATATCAAACAAAGAGATCACTTCATGAAATATGCATCTGCTATTTAATTTTCAGTGGAAAAGTAGCCTACAGAAATGGAGCCAGAGGCAAGAATGTTATTTTAGAAAATGATGTCATAATGATGTCCCAATTAAGCAATTACATAGAAAATTCTTGTGTGCATCTGAGCCCTTGAGACATAAGTACTAAAAAGCTCAAGAGCTAAGAGCTTGAGCTTCTAGAGATATGCTCTGCAAAAGATTTGTACAGAAATAAGAAAGCTAGAAATGTCGCTATGGCGACTGGTATGCCTCCGCCATAATGTATAATTCTCCTAATAGGTCTGTGGTACACCGTGACAATGTGTGATGACAGTTTCATCTAATTGGCACAATATCAAAATGACATGTTACGTGTTGAGCGTTCACTTTCCTTGAACCAGATTTATTGGATAAATGGTTACATTTTCTAAGAGAGCATGTATTTGGGGATTTGAGGACTTTTAGCTGATTTTTGACCCTTTTATGAGTCTATGCATTGGGCAATTTCAAGGTATAGAGAAAAAGTGTAATTTCTGTATCAAATAGTACATAGTTAGAATATTGACTTGGCCTTTGACCCTTGACTTTATGACCTTAAAATTCCCAAGAGAATCACTGTCAAGCAGAACATGCATAAATATTAGTTTCAGGATGATACCTTCAGCCACATCCAATACATGGAGGAAGAAGTGAAATCAAGCATATTCACTTGACCTTTGAACTTTTGGCCTTTGACCTTCTTGGCCAAAAACTTAGCAGAGAATCTCTATTGGGTAATACATGTATACATTAAGTTTCAAGAACAATCTTGTAGGCATGGCATTTTAGTGTTGTAGTGGGGCGGTTTAGCCTGAATATTCAAAGGAATTGTGCATTTCGTGATACAAGCACCAAATTTGGCACACATATACATTAACACGTAGCAAACATTTTTAGATATTGGGCCACTTGGAATTCTCTCTTTATGTCCACCATATTGGATTCCAAAATGGCCACCATTTGAAATCTACATTTGCGATTATCTCTGGGTCTAATGTTGCTATTGCTTGATTCTGGTGTCTAAATGTGGTGTTTTTTTTTGTTTTTTTTTTTTTTGGGGGGGGGCAAGGAATCCAATGGTAACAATCTGCATTGCGTATTTTCACCAATGGGCCACCATATTGGATTTCAACATGGCTGCCATTTTGCAGTCTGCAGTATTGGTTCCCGTCCAGGAATTCTTCAATCAACCTAGCAACTTCCGGTCCCGCAACCATCCAACGACGAAGGGTGCTAGGGTTGTCAGTAAGCCCAAGTGCGCCACCGTCTGCTTTGATGCAGGCATTATTCTGCTCATGTGCCTGGTCAATCGGGATTGAAGAGAACACCCTCTGTGTTTTCTGAACTGTGAAGTGGCCTTCACTGAATTTCTTGGCTACATCTGGGTGTTTGGTAGTGAGATCAGACATGTCCATTAGGTGCACTGGTATCCACCTAGCATAGTGGGTATGATCTAGTGCGTGGAACCAGGGGACCAGCTCTGTCAGAGCATCAAGGTACATCATCAACGATCCCTGCCTGAGAGAATGCACATACACTAGAACCAACAGTTCTAGTTCCAGCACAGTTGCCCAGTAGTGCAACTGGGGGATGTTGTCTCGTCTCTGGCGACACCAGTCTTCAAACATGGGAAGGTCCTCTGCATCCCTGGTGTCTCACAGACAGTAGTGGCTGTAGGTATGGTGTTGCAAGATGTACAGTGCTGCTGCAGTCAGTTGATGTGCTCGTCTTGTGCGCAAGATATGATATGCTCGCAGGAATGAGTCTGCTGTCCCTGCTGTCTCAGCTTGCACGAGTGCCTGTACTCAACCACTCCCTTGCAGCCAGTCCCCTAGTGTTTTCAGTGCCGCCATCTCTATGTGGAGGCCACCAAACATTACCACTATGTGGTCTTGACTATACCTCTCTGGCCACTTCCACCGTATCTGCTTGGCCAAAGCAAATGGTGGCTGATCGAAGGTGACCACTGGTGTCTTTCCAGGATTCAGGTGTTCTACAGCATTTTTCACAATGTCCATTGAATGCTGGATCATGGCCACAGTGTGGGCACTTTCCAGGAAGAGTGGAAGCAGCGACGTGGAGCAGATGACTTGAACATCTGGTGGCTGTCGGCTGGCATGCATGCAGCCCAAGATGTGTTTTCATTGTCCACTGTACCAGTGTTGTCTTCCAGGACTTGTTTTGCATTGCGTAGCCATTGGTATTCTTCATCATTCTGCTGTTTGAAGTCTCCTCTGGTCAATGACGAGAGAGAGAGAGAGAGATGCTCAGGCCAAGGTGTGACAGTCTGTCGACCAATTCCTTCTTGCATGTATGAGCATGCAACATCATCCCTATGCATATGTATGTTGGAAGTGGGGTCTCCTGTGCAACACTGTGCCTGACACAGGTGGATGATGTGGTGCCACGTGTTCGCTTGTGTTTGATGCTGTTGAACTTCAGTATCTGGGCTGCGGTAGGTGCTGCAGGGTTAGTGTCTGCCGGCTGGTCCTTGATATTGGGTCCCTCTAGGATCATGCTGACTAGGGCAAACAGCAAAGGTGGCACAGATTCTTCTTGACATCCTTCAGGGAATCCTGTGAAGAGCTTGGCTTCTCCAAACATGTGACGGCGAACAATGTGTGCAGCACGGGCAAGATGGACTGCATCACTATCACTGTCCAGCTCGAAGGCTTTGTCAAGAGCAACACCGAGATCTTCTTAAAATGCCATCAGGATGTCTCTCCCCTTGGTGTGCGCCCGCATGTCAGGAATCTAAGATAACAGTCTCTGTTTCAGTCGTGTGGAGTGGACTCTCGTGTCAAGCTGCACTCCAAGCCAGGCGCGCCGGAAGCAGTTTTGGATTGGGGGGGGGGGGGGGGCAAACATTGGAGGGGGCTCAAAACAAGGAATGTTAAACACCTAGGACCAGTGGCTCTCAAGTGGCTTCTAGACCTGTTCAACAGCTGTCTGATAACCAACAAGCTACCTAAGATATGGAGGCGGGCAAAGATTGTGGCTATCCTGAAGCCTGGCAAAGATCCTGCCATCCCGAAGAATTTCCGACCCATCTCCCTGCTCTGTCATACATACAAACTGTTTGAGAGACTACTCCTGAATTGCATGGCACCCATTATTGATCAGCAGCTGATCCCTGAGCAAGCGGGTTTCAAACCTGGAAAGTCCTGCACAAGCCAACTGCTTAACCTAACCCAATTTATTGAGGATGGTTATGAGAAGGGACTCATAACTGGTGCTGCTTTTGTTTACTTGTCTGCAGCTTACGATACAGTCAACCACAGAGTACTCGTGCAAAAGCTGTACAAGATTACACATGATGCCAGCCTGACTTCTCTGATCCAAAACATGCTGGAGAACAGACGCTTCTTTGTTGATCTCAGTGGAGATCGAAGCAGATGGCGCAGACAGAAAAATGGGCTTCCGCAAGGCAGCGTTCTTGCCCCACTCTTGTTCAACATTTACACAAATGATCAACCTATCCACCAGAACACCAGGAGCTTCCTGTATGCAGACGACCTGTGCATAGCCTCTCAGTCCCAGTCATTTCTGGATCTCGAAAGAACGCTAAGTGACGCACTAGAGGGCCTGACCACCTACTATGCTGTAAACCATCTTCGGGCAAATCCAGATAAGACTCAAGTCAGTGCTTTCCATCTCAAGGGTCGTGATGCAAACCGCAAACTGAAGGTTGTTAGGATTAGCTTTATTAATAAGGTTCTTTGTTGTTATCTCCCTCTGCAGGTCTGGTGGGGCTTAATGTATGCCAGTAGTTAGAGATAGACAAGATAAGGAACTACCTATGCAAGTACTAGAACAAGATAAGGAACTACCTATGCAAGTACTAGAAAGTCCCAAATAGCCATCTACTTTTCATGGTAGCAGAGCGAGGTTGCTAGAACAGGTAGACAGAAGCAACAGTAGACATGGCTGAAAAGGTAAAGGACAATTTTGTGGCCCCACCAGTATGGAAGGTGGATACCACTTCATACGAAGATTGGAAGTTTGATGTATCACTGTGGACTCAATTCACCAAGACAGAAAAACGTAGACGGGGTTTCCTGTTGTACAGTGTTCTTCCTACAGACAAGGAGTCAACGAGAAAGTGAGGCTGGCTATGCAGAATGGAGAGATCTCCATAATGATGATGATGCAGTCAGTCAGATCTTTGGTGTACTAGACAAATGGTACAAAAAGGATGACCTCAGTGTGGTCTGTGAAGCGTGGTCTTCATACAAGAATCTTCAGAAAAAGGACACTGAAAGCATGGATCAGTTCTTGAATGAATATGAGAAAAGAGTGAAAGAGCTCAAAAAGGAAGGAATCACTCTGCCAGAGGTTGTTCTTGCTATGCAGTTGATTGACAGTGCTGGTTTGGAGAAAAAGGAGAAGCAGATAGTTCTTACTGCGGTAGACTACTCAAAGAAGGAGGAGATGTATGAACAGATGAAAAATGCCTTACGAAAGTTCTTTGGGGAACAGACGATGCAGAAACAAAGAGGCACAGCATACAAGGAAGAAGCTGTGTTCAACACCGAGTCAGAAGAAGCCTACTATACTCGAAGAGGTACAACCCGTAGAAGTGGTTATCGTGGTAGACGAGGAGGTCGCTGGCCTAGATGGGGAAATCAGCCTGGTAGAGGACGTGGACATGACTACGGACAGGAGAGAAACAAATCACAAAATGAAAAAGCATCCAACACACTGAAAGGAAGTTCAGTGAGGAAAAATCCATGTGATGCAGATGGAAACTTCTTGAAATGTCATGTGTGTGAATCTATCATGCACTTCAAACAGGACTGCCCTCACAACAGTTCAGGCAAATCAGAAAATGTCATGAAAACTGAAAATGAAGAAGCATACAAAGTCCAAGACTATTCTCATGAAGACAAGCAGGTGCTTATGACAGAAGCAGCTCATGCAGCCGTATTGGATAGTGCTTGCACAAAAACTGTCACAGGATGTGCATGGAAAGAGTCATACCTGGCTTCACTGTCCTCAGACGAGAAGATGCATGTGAAAATTTGAGCCAGCGATACTAAGTTCAAGTTTGGAGGAGAAAGTACGGTCAGATCAGATGAACGGATGGAGTTTCCATGCACCATTGCTGGTCAGAAGACAACAATTGTGACTGATGTGATAGAAAGTGACATTCCACTGCTGCTCAGTAAGCCGGATATGAAACGGTTGGGATTCACTCTGAACATGGCTGATGACACCCTAGAAGTCAATGGAAAGAAGCTAGACCTTGATACCACTTCATCTGGCCACTACTACTTACCACTGAGAGATTGTGAGATGCAGATTGAAAGGGTGAATATGGTTCTAGAAAAGACAACCCAGGAAGAAAAGAAAAAGATGATCACCAAACTTCACCGCCAGTTTGCTCACCCCACGGCAAAAAGCTTGAAAGCTATCATGAAGGATGCTCTAGATGATGACTATGCCACCCTCATTGAGGAGGTCAGCAACAAATGTGAGGTGTGTAAGAGGTACAAGAAAACACCACCTCGCCCTGCAGTGAGCCTGCCTCTGGCTAGACAGTTCAATGATGTGGTAGCCATGGATCTGAAGCAGTTTGGCGAAGTGTACTTCTTGCATTTCATTGACCTGTTCACTAGATTCAGTAAGAGCAAAGTGATCAGAAGAAAAACACCCAAGGTGATAGTAGAGAGCATCGCAACTGAGCGGATTGCAGCCGGATTCGGGCCACCCAAGAAATTCCTGGTTGACAATGGAGGAGAGTTCAACAATGCCGAATACAGAGAGTTGGCAGAACAATTCAACATTGAAGTTTGCACCACAGCAGCATACTCGCCATGGTCAAATGGTATTTGTGAGAGAAACCACTATGTTGTGGATGTGTGTGTGCAGAAGATGATGGAAGATGACCCTCAGATGAACCTGGAAGTGGCCCTTGCATGGGCTGTCAATGCCAAGAACTGCATGCAAAATCAGAGTGGATTTAGCCCAATCCAGCTAGTTTTGGGGACAAATCCAAACCTTCCTTCAGTCTTGAACAGTTGCCCACCAGCACTAGAAGATGTTGAAGTCAGTGAAGCTGTGGCAAAACATCTGAATGCCCTCCATGCTGCCAGAAGAGCATACGCAAGATCTGAAGCTTCTGAGCGGATTCGCAGAGCCCTTCGTCACAACATCAGAGTTCCAGAAGTCCCGTTTCAACCTGGTGAACGTGTGTACTACAAACGCGATGACAGTAACAGGTGGCGAGGTCCGGGAAAAGTGATAGGACAGGATGGCAAGATTGTCTTCATCAGACATGGCAGTCAACTAGTCAGAGTGGCATCCTGTAAATTGATCAAAAGCAATCATGACACTGCCTCTTCAGATGACATGATAGACAACAGAAGCAAAGATGACACTCAAATCAAACAAACTGGAAGTGGCAAACTGACTGTCCTGGCAGAAATGGATGATAGCGAATCTGTGGAAGAAAATCACAACAAAGATGATGTCAATGTGTCTGTGCCAAATGAAGGAAGAGACAATGATAGCGTCCAACAACAAGATGGAATTGAACCAGTTGATCGAATGAGAAATGAGGAGAATGCACAAGTGCTGATACCCAAAGTGAACGCAAACATAAAGTATCGGCATCCA
The DNA here is from genome assembly GCF_040938485.1 of Diadema antillarum. Taxonomy (NCBI): domain Eukaryota; kingdom Metazoa; phylum Echinodermata; class Echinoidea; order Diadematoida; family Diadematidae; genus Diadema; species Diadema antillarum. The sequence continues at coordinate 310,227 of NW_027271803.1, read as the reverse complement.
GGCACAACAGAATAGACAGATGCAAAAATCCTGAGTAGAGGAGGTAAAGCTACTGGAAGAAACAAGTATTATGTCAACGTAGAGACCAATACAGATAAGCACAGATACGGCATTCACCTTGATCAAGTTGAATTTGAAACGATGCCTGATGAAGTCATCTTCATACCTCCTAATCATCACAATGAACCAGAAGTCATAGAGGCCAAACAGAAGGAACTTCAAAATTGGAATGATTTTGAAGTGTACCATGAAGTTGAGGATCTTGGTCAGTAGACGTTGTCCACAAGATGGGTGATTTCTGAGAAAACAATGCCTGATGGAAAGAAAGGAGTAAAGGCTAGGTTGGTAGTCAGAGGATTTGAGGAACAAGACAAAGTCCCTTCTGACTCACCAACTGCTTCAAAATCCGCACTCAGGCTAGCCCTGGCGATAGCGGCAAGCGAAGGATGGAAGTGTGAGAGCATAGACATCAAGGCGGCCTTTCTACAAGGCAGAAAAATAGACAGAGATATCTATGTCACACCCCCCACAGAAGTACGTCAAGACGGAGTCCTGTGGAAACTCAACAAGACAGCATATGGCTTGGAAGATGCATCTCGCAACTGGTATCTCAGTGTCAGAGAAGAACTAGTGAAGCTTGAATGCAAACAGTCAGAGCTGGATAAAGCTCTTTTCAGATGGTACAGTTCTGGGAAGATGGAAGGCATTTTCTTGATGCATGTAGACGACTTCCTATGTGCTGGAACTGATGACTTCAATAGGAGAGTCATTGATCCCCTTGTTCAGAAATACAAGGTTGGAAAGCGACAGATTGACAATTTCCAGTATGTTGGGCTGGAGATCTCTCAAGACGACAATGGCATCAGAGTACAGCAAAAAGCATACGAGGCAGAAATGGAAGAGATACCCATCACCTTCAAGAGAAAAACTGAAAGAACCTCCACTCTGAACAAAAGTGAGATGCACAATTTGAGGACGACGGCAGGTCAGCTCAACTGGATGGCAACACAAACTAGACCAGACTTGAGCTTTGATGCTCTGGAACTAAATATGACTAGAAACCACCCAACTGTAGACCAGCTGCTGAGAGCAAATAAAGCTGTGCGACATGCCAAATGTCAGGGAGAAGGGATACTTTTCCCACCACTAGGTCCTTTTGGAGGATGGAAACTTGCTGTGTACTGTGATGCATCCTGGGGCAACCTTTGTGACGGAGTGTCGAGTGCTCAGGGTCATGTGATCTTCCTCCATGGACAAGATGAGAAAAGTTGTCCTGTGAGTTGGACGTCAAACAAAATAAAGAGGAAAGTGTCAAGCACTCTAGCAGCAGAAGCATTGTCCATGCAGCATGCCCTTGATGATGCAGTCTACCTTGGAAGTCTGATAACCGAAATCTACAATGACAGCTACGCAGAGAACGTGGTTCCCATCACTGTATATATGGACAATAAGTCTCTGCATCAAAACATACACTCCACGAAGCAAGTGTATGAGAAGCGTCTGAGAATCAACGTGGCTGAAATCCAGAGGATGTTGTCGTCTGGAGAAATCTGTGCCATCGAGTGGTTGCCGAGCAAGCTGCAGCTGGCGGACTGTCTGACCAAAATGGGTGCCGATAACAGACTGCTTCTGGAGAGTTTCAAGAGTGGTGGACTGCCAGTGGACCATTTTGACATTTGAGATTCCCAAGGAATTATAGGAAAAGGACCTAAAATGTCTTGTACATGGTTTTGAATATGTGACATTAACAAGACTACGTTTTGTAAAAGAAAACTGCCAGATGTCAATGACTGAGAACATTGGACAGTATTTAAAAGGACTCTACCTGGATTGTGATGGACATGTGTTTTCAGGGTTACCTGAATAAATGACTGAGAACATTGGACAGTATTTGAAAGGACTCTACCTGGATTGTGATGCATGGACATGTGTTTTCAGGGTCATTTGAATAGACCTCTTTGTGTTATACTCTTTATTGTATTGTTGTAGTTTTGGATGTGAGTGTTCTTCTATTCATGTATGTTGTGCGTACCTCTCCAGACCTCGGTTTTAATCAAAAGAAGAAACAAGGGGGAGTGTGTTAGGATTAGCTTTATTAATAAGGTTCTTTGTTGTTATCTCCCTCTGCAGGTCTGGTGGGGCTTAATGTATGCCAGTAGTTAGAGATAGACAAGATAAGGAACTACCTATGCAAGTACTAGGAAGTCCCAAATAGCCATCTACTTTTCAAAGGTCCACTGGTATGGCAAGAGACTAGAATACATAGACAAACCAGTGTATCTAGGAGTCACTCTAGACCGCACTCTCAGTTTCAAGGACCATGTCAGCAAGACAAAGGAAAAGGTGGGAGCCAGGAATAACATCTTGAGAAAGCTGGCAAACTCCAAGTGGGGAACAGACCCAGGAACCATCCGCAGCACTGCCCTTGCCCTGTGTTACTCCACAGCCGAATATGCATGCCCTGTCTGGGGACGTTCCTCACATGCCAAGAAGCTGGACCCTGTTCTAAATACAGCTTGTAGGGCCATCTCTGGTTGTCTCAAGCCTACCCGAATTGATGACCTCTACCTGCTGTGTGGAATTGCCCCTCCTACAGTCAGAAGAGATGTATCTTCAAGAGTGGAACGCACAAAACAGGAAGATGACAGTCGCCATCCACTTTTCCAGCATGTTCCTCCACCAAAAAGGCTAAAATCCAGGAAGAGTTTTCTACACTCAGTACAACCCCTGGATGGCAATCCCAGAGCTGCAGGATAGAAGCCTGGTCAAAACATCTACAGGAGAAACCCCATAACCTCTCTTTTGAGCCAAAGGAATCCCTCCCAACAGGTGCCAGTGAGCCATGGCAAAATTGGCGCTGCCTGAATCGCCTTAGAACTGGAGTTGGGAGATGCAAAGCCCTGATGCAGAAATGGGGATACAACCATGATGGATCCACAGAATGCGACTGCGGGGAGGCTCCCCAGACAATGGAACACCTACTAAACTGCACCCTGCTACCACAACCCTGTACATCTCATGATCTCCACAATTACACCCCATGTGCCAGAGCCTGTGTTCTGCAGTGGCTGGGAAAAGTGTAGCGACACGAGAGAAGAATAGGAGCATTAGACCCAGAGATAATAGCAAATGCAGATTTCAAATGGTGGCCATTTTGAAATCCAATATGGCGGCCCATTGGTGAAAACATGCAATGCAGATTGTTACCATTGGATTCCTTGCCCACCAAAACATACATTTAGACACCAGAATCGAGTCAATAGCAGCATTAGACCCAGAGACAATCGCAAATGTTGATTTCAAATGGTGGCCATTTTGAAATCAAATATGGCGACCCATTGGTGAAAAACGTAATGCAGATTGTTAGGTGATCTGAGTATCCTCTCGGATCACCTTCTGTATCTGTACTGATTCTTTGTTAGGTGATCCGAGTATCCTCTCGGATCACCTTCTGTATCTGTACGGATTCTTTGGTTCTTCTTCTTCTTCTTCTTTATTTCTCCTCAAAAGTTGTGCATTGATTAGCTCAGAAAGTGCTCTTCCTATCAATTTCAAAATCATACCATATATGTATCATGTCCCAAAGACGACAGATTTTATAAAATCATAGTGATCAGTCGACCGTGACGTCACTATGACGTCATTATATGAAAACACATTCTCATTCATATCTCATTAATGGAATGGAATTTTTCAATGAAATTTACGTCACATATATTTCAAGTTATGCGGATTCTACTCATATTCTCAAAATTCATATTTTCTCTTAAAACATGCGCGTACGCGCGCGTTGAAGTATTTGTATGCTCAAATCGAGCTCAAATTTTTTTTGCACACGTTTCAGACCATTTGGAGCATTTTTTGAAAAATTGAAAAAATTGGACGGACGCGTACGCGCGCGCACATATACGCACGCACAGCTCATATGCAATAGAAATTTCCCGTTTTTTTCACATTTATCGGATGCCTGAAATGTCAAGGAATATTTCTACCAAGTTTCAAGTCAATCCGACTCAATATGATGTCATACAGGCCCGTCAAAGTTGAAATTCCGTGCGCGCGTCAATGGCGATATAATGTGCAACAATGCCAAAAAACCGCCAATTCTAAATCCGATTTTACTCGCCAGGATGGACGATGACCCCCCGTTTTCTTTACATATTTTGAAAGCTGACTAGTTGTACGTGTCATTCCATGGGTTGGCGATGCTGGAAAAATGATGAAAAGATATCAAATTTCTTAATAAAATAAAAAAAGTAAATTTTCAAAATGACGTCATCAAATTTCAAGTTTACTCGAGCGTATCTCACTTATCCTTGGCCAATTTTCACCCAGGTTTCAGTATGTTGTAGCTTATGAAATGGTCTTTCAAAATTGTAATAACATAATTTCGATTGAATGACGGCATCACCTCATAAAAATGGATTGAAAGTAACCTTGTCAAATTTGACCAGTTTACGCGTTATCTCTATGGGAGTGCAGTTTTTCTGGAAATGAAAATTGATATGACTATCTTTATCGAGCACTAGCTCACTTATACTTCGGTGAATTTCTGCCAAATTTTAATATGTTGTAGCTGAGACTTTGGGCTATCGTAAGTGTGCCCTTCGTTTTTTCATACAATGTCGGGATCACGTCAAAAAACTTGGTTGAAATTAAAGCTTATCTTCGATGTATTGAGATATTTCTTCCTTTCTGCAACTTTCTTTGCAATAACTAAAAAAAACCAGCCCCTATCGCCCCCATATTTTGCACATGTTTAGTTCATGTCACGTACATTATTTCATAAAAAAACAACTACTTGATCGGACACCGTCTTGGGTATGTAAATTAGGGTCAAAGGTCATAAATGTTTCATCCTGTATCTTGGTGAATACTTGACCGAAAGATTGGTCTGTATCTGTCCGTCGGGGCATTCCCCGGACACTACGTCTGGCTTCACGGATCCCCTCCGTATACAGACCGAAGTCAATGATCCCGGCTCCTGTGTGGAGCATCGCGCACAGATCAAACGTCGTTGTAAACCAAATTTCTGACAGCTTTTTTACATTCAAACAAGTTTGAACGTGACGACGCAACAGGCTGGTTGATGTGTGTTTTATGTTGAAAATTCGACCGAAATGTTGGATTATTCATTAATGTGGTGTGTGAAGTCTATTCTTGAATAGTTGATTTAACTGTACAAGCTTAAATTTGCCGACCTAGGGCCGTGAATTAGACGCAATCGAGAAGGGTGAGGTACCTCACCCAATTTTCCATAGAGACAGTGGTTAAGAATATCCACACAGCAATGGGTACTGGTACCTTCCGTCTGTCTACGGAGGACAGCGTTAATGACAAAATATAAAAGAGTCCTCCGGACAGACGGATCTTTCTGTCTAGGTGAATAAATGTCCTATCTTTCCCATATTTTGCACACGCAAATAACATGTTACAAGAATAATTTCACAAAATAACGACTTTTTGCTCAGATGCCATCTTCTTTGTTCAAAGTGGGGTTAAAAGTCATATGTAGGCCTACTTCTTTCTTTATTTTCGTTATGACGTGTTATCTCTATGGGAGGGAATTTTTCTAGATGTGAAAATTGAAATGATTGTCTTTATCAAGCAGTACGTAGCTCACATACCCTTCGGTGAATTTCACCATATATCCCCATATTAACCGTATGTGTGCCTATGTATGCCTGTGAATGCCTATGTATGCCAGAAAATCACAAGAAATCACACGGATGGACATGCCATCGCTGTGCCTCTGCCTCACATTCTGAGAGCTAAAGACATAATGCAGCTGATTTATCTGTGATATCATGCATCTGGACCTGCTGAACATGAATTTTGTGGTTCTGTCCCTGCTGCAAACACCGCTGCAAACAACAGTCTTTCGCGCTATAGTCCCACACATTCATCTTCGTGTCATGGACCACCAGTTCTTCATGCAGAAATTGCAGTGACAATGACGATCTGCTGTAAGTTTTTTCTGATATTGCATATACCACAGGACCAATATTACATGCCCTCTTGCTACAGTGACCTGTGTCTCTCAGCCTTATATCCGTGGAAACCCTGAACTTAATCAATGTCAATGCACAGTGTGCTTGGATAAACTGATACTGAGTGTTAGTTATACATGTCCTACGGCTACTGAACTGTGTACTGTGCATACCGGTACGTGTATCTGTAGCGGTGCTGAATGCTATGTGCAAGCAAGTTGTACGTACTTCAGTCGCCTAGCTACACAGTGTACTGCTTGTAGACTACTGAGTATCTCAAGTGACATCTGAAGGTAAGCCTCATCTTCTCAGAACTCAAAACCTCCCGTGATTATCACCAAATGACTATCACAAGTGTTCTTCATGTGACGGTATATAAGAGTATTAGACCTACCTCGAAGTGAAGATGAATTGACTTATGCTCTACAATCATAGTCTCAGAGTGCCAATGTGGATTACAGCTAAAGTCCACTGGCTGCTTCTCTGCAGTCAGTATGCCTGACCTCGCCATTTCTGTTCATCACTGAGTATAGCACCGTAATAGTCATCACTCCAGGTTCCAGTACTAGTACTACTACTGTCACACTGTCTGTCGCACTTGATACCCCAATATGGAGACCCGCAAAGGGAAAGCCACAAGTACTGAAGCAATCATTCAGGCTTTTGGAGAGTATATCCAGAGTCCTGATTTCCTTAAAGCCATCGAAGAAGCTGTTGAGAAAGCCATGAATAAACAAATGACAAAGTTTGTCCAGCGCCTTGACCTAGTTGAGCAAAAGTGCACCAGTCTCAAGGAGAAGTCCGATCAACATGATGGCTGCATCTTTGACCTGGAAGCATCCCTCAAAGCAAAAGATGCTGAAATAAAACGTCTCACCACCGCTCTTGATGATCAAGCAACAGCTGTCAACAATCTCAAACTGACGATGAATGAAGCAGACTCAAAGAGAGCAGACTAGAAGACACAGACCAACTCATCCGCCAGCTCTGTTCCGACCAGCTCGATGTGCCCATTACTCTCAATGATCTTGACAGATCGTATCGTGTTGCCCCCCGCAACGACATCGCGACATCCCAGCCGTCAAACTTTGTTGCCAGCAACAAACAGAAAGACAATAAAGAAGACCATCCGTAGTAAATGTGACTTGGAAAAGCTTTGACATGGGCCTAAATTGATCCCAAATAGGCACTCAGATATTGGGTAACTCGTTGAATTTTGTATATTTTTTTTTTCTTTTTGAATTATATGTACACACTTGTATATCTCTGATTTTCTGTATAACTTTTGCACTTCTTTTCTTTTTTCTTTTTTTTCCCCAAATGTTTGAGCCTTGTAATAGTTTGATTACTCAAGTGGTCGAAGACAACGGAACCTCAGATACTTTATATACAGATACTCCATTAATAGTGCATGATGATGTGAGGGTTTCTCCCTTAACATCTGTTTTTCAGGAAGAATCAACTACATCTTCCAATTTCTGTAGTGAACAAAATGAAAATGTTGTTGAAAATGAAGAAACTCACTCAAGTGTAGTCAAGTATTATCTGGCTAACGAGTTTGATGTAACAGTTCAGCAATTAATGTTAACAGATAATTTTAGTAGGTTACATTTTAATGCAAGGAGTCTGTCCCGAAATTTTGATCAAATTCACAGTTATATCTCAAGTATCCAATTTTCGTTCTCAGTGATAGGAATATCAGAGACATGGATAAACTCATCTTTGACTTTACCATTTGTGATTGATGGCTACAAATTTGTCCATGTGGATAGACCCACTGGCCGTGGTGGTGGAGTTGGTTTGTTTATACATGAAAGCTTGAATTTTACGTTAAAGAATAATTACATGTATGAGAAATGTGACGGTGTTGATTATCTGATTGTAGAAATTGAACGTAAATCCCGTAATAATATAATTGTAGGAGTTGTGTATCGACAGCCCAAATCATCAGTGTCTGCATTTACATCTTTCTTTGATAACTTGTTGAACACTGAGGATTGGAAGAGTAAAAAAGTGTACCTTATGGGCTTTACTAATATTGATTTGATGAAAAAACAAGACAATGCACAGGTATTTGATTTTGTTAATACAGTTGTTTCATCCGGGTTTTGCTCAACTATAGACAAACCCACAAGGGTGAATTCATTATAGGCCACTCTTATCGACAACATCTATACAAATGATGTGGGATACTGTAATCTGTGTGGTATTTTATTGACTGAAATATCAGATCATTTTCCTGTATTCTATTTATCTAATGAAGCTGTCTGTGATGATAATGTTGAGTAGGTATCCTTTTGTTAGAGGAATGTAACGAGGGCAAGTATCGGTGAGCTAATAGAAGGGTTGAAAACAACAGATTGGTCAGATGTGTATAAGGAAGATGATCCTGATGCAGCATATAATGTATTTTGTGCAATATTTACAGGTTTATATAACACACACTTGCCGAAAATTATTAAGCATGTGAAGAAATGTAAGAAAAGTAGGAAACCATGGGTAACCTCTCATATTTTAAAGATCATCAATAAGAAAAACAAAGTTTATAGAGAATATCTTCAATGCCCGTCAGAATATAGATATGAAAAATACAAGAAATTACGTAATCATGTTACAGCTTGTTTGCGAAGAGCAAAAAGGAGTTATTATTTTAATAAATTTGACTCAGTAAAAAATAATTCAAAAAAGATGTGGTTTCATATAAATTCTATACTTGGTAAGAAAAATAATGTGCATAGTGAAGGTATCACATTTGATGGTAAACATTGTAGAGATTCTAATGTAATTTGTGAACGTTTTAATGATTTTTTTATTCATACTGGATCTAAAGTTAATAGTGAGATTGACAGTGGAAGAACTGATGATTTTTATGGATATCTGCAAGAACCACTGTCTCATTCTTTATTTTTTAAGCCAGTGACAGAGGAAGAAATAATCAGAACTGGTAAACTGTTGAAGAACGGGAAGAGCAGTGGATATGATGACATCAGCCCAACTGTTGTCAAACATGTATTACCGTATATAGTTCAACCTTTACATCATATTTTTAATTCCTCACTCAGTACTGGTATTATACCATCTGAAATGAAACTTGCCAAGACCGTTCCAGTTTTTAAAAAAGGTGATCCAAGTTTGTGCAATAATTATCACCCAATATCAATTTTACCCTGTTTTTCTAAAATTTTAGAGAGATTGGTGTTTGATAGATAATATTTATTTTTAATTAAACATAATGTGTTGTATGACAGCCAGTATGGTTTTCGTCACAATCATTCTACGGACCTTGCCATTATTGAAGTTCATGATCGAATCCTGGATGAGTTAAATTCGGGGAATGAGGTCATTGCAGTCTTTATGGATTTATCAAAAGCTTTTGATTCTCTTTCACATTATATTTTGTTGCAAAAATTATATTATTATGGAATACGAGGTGTTTGTTTTGACTGGTTTAAATCATATCTGTTAGATAGGAAACAATACACTGTATTCAATTCTTGTACATCCACACAAAAAATCATTAGCACAGGAGTACCCCAGGGCTCAATTCTTGGGCCATTATTGTTTTTATTGTATATTAATGATATTGTAAATGTTTGTTCTGATTGTCGTTTTATTTTATACGCTGATGATTCTACAGTCCTTGCATCTCATAAAGATATCAATGTGTTGATTTGTAACTTGAATAGAAGTTTGGCTCAGATATCTTCATGGTTTAAAACAAATAAATTATTTTTGAATATTAGCAAGACACAGTGTATCCGTTTTAAAAGGAAAGGTGTACAACAGGAAATTGGCAATCTGACTGTCAAAATAGATTCAGATTCTTTAATGTTTTATGATTCTGTAAATTTTCTTGGTGTCACATTGACTAGCACTTTAAGTTGGAAGGAACATATTAATTCTGTTTGCCAAAAAGTGTCTCGTTTTGTTGGAATTTTAAACCGGTTGAAATATGAATTGCCAAAGTCTATATTATTCATCTTATATAATTCTCATGTTTTATCACATTTGACATATTGTAATTCTATCTGGGGGAATACATATTCTTCCCACTTGCAAAAGTTGATAGTTTTACAAAAGAAGGCTATACGTATCTGCACTGGCTCTACATATCAAGCGCCTACATCTGAATAATTTAAATCATTGAAAACTCTGAAGTTAATGGATATAAATAAGATGCAAATTGCCTCGTTGATACAACGTTATCATTCACAATCTCTCCCTCCATATTTTATGAATATGTTCATGATTAATGCTGATGTTCACACTCATTATACTAGATCATGTTACCAGATTCACCGATGGTCTGTCTCAAATGATAGGTCCAAATATTCATTACGGTATACTGGACCTGTATTGTGGAATGATTTGAACGTGAACCATGTTTTTAATGTACAATTTAATAATATTTTTAAAAAACAGTATAAAAAGATTCTTCTGAGTTTATACTGAAGTTCTATGTGAAAGTATCGGTTTTAGATTTTGGGTGATATCCTTATGTATTTTGACCATGTTAATTTGTTTGTTTGTTTGTTTCTGTATGTTTTTGCTTGTTTGTTTTCTCAATTCAAATCTGTTTCTATACATTATTAGATATGCACAGTCTTACAAGCCATTTAAAGGCTTTCTTATGTGCATTCCATTTTTCAGCATTACAGTTGTGTACTTTGTGCTGATTTGTATAGCATATGAATGTCACAATACCTTGTGTTAACGTTGTTTTGTTTTTTATATGTCATGTGTTTTTTTTATCCTTGTGGAATGATGGAAATAAACGAAATTTCTCCCACATTTTAATATGTTGTAGCTGAGACTGCGCTATCTTGTGAGTGTCCTCCGTTTTTTCATGCAATGTCAGGATCACGTTAAAAATTTTGGCTGAAATTAAGGCTTATCTTCGATGTGTAATATCAAGATATTTCTTTCTTTCTGCAACTTTCTTTGCAACAACTCAAATAAAATAGCCCCTATCACCCCCATATTTTGCACATGTTTAGTTCATGTCACGTACATTATTTCATAAAATAACAACTACTTGAATTGGACACCATCTTGTGTATGTAAATTAGGGTCAAAGGTCATAAATGTTTTATCCTGTATCTTGATAAATGCATGTCCTATCTATCCCATATTTTGCACACGCAAAGACCATGTTCCAAGAATTATTTCACAAAATAACCACTTTTTACTCAGATGCCGTCTTGTTTGTGCAAAGTGGGGTCAAAGGTCATATGTAGTTCTATCTGTATCTTTGCTATGACGTGTTATCTCTATGGGAGGGAATTTTTCTAGATGTGAAAATTGATATAATTGTCTTTATCGAGCGCTATAGCTCACTTACCCTTCGGTGAATTTTCCCCAGATTTTCATATGTTGTAGCTGAGACTTTGCGCTATCGATAATGTTCCTCTCCTTTTTTTCATACGATGTCTGGACCACGTTAAAAAAACTTGGTTCTTCGATGTATTGAGATATTTCTTTCTTTCTGCTACTTTCTTTGCAATAACTCAAGAAAAACAGCCCCTATCATCCCCATATTTTGCACATGTTTAGTTCATGTCACGTACATTATTTCATAAAATAACAACTACTTGACCAGACACCATCTTGGGTATGTAAATTAGGGTCAAAGGTCATAAATGTTTCAACCTGTATCTTGGTGAATACATGTCCTATCTTTCCCATATTTTGCACACGCAAAGACCATGTTACAAGAATCATTTCACAAAATAACCACTTTTTGCTCAGAATGTGATGCCATCTTGGCTGTGCAAAGTTGGGTCAATGGTCAAATATACTTCATTCTGTATCTTCGTTATAGTGTACACCGAATTTGGTACCAAAGATGGCAGACCTGACTCTCTTTTCTAAATGAGAATCCAAATATCACACGGCCAATGTCTGTAAACACAGATAAAACCTATATGGTCATGCCTATTGCGATCAGGACTCGAATCATTGATTAAAAAAAAAATTGGATCACCTAATTTGTCAGTCTTGACAAATTCCGGTTCTAGTTCTTCTTCTTCTTCTTTTTCTTCTTTCTCCTCAAAAGTTGTGCAGACATGAACTCAAAAAGTCCTCTGCCTATCAATTTCAAACTCATACCATGTATGTATCATGTCCCAAAGACAACAAATCTAATGTATCATTGTGATCAGTCGACCCTGACATCACTATGACGTCATTATATGAAAACACATTCTCAATCATATCTCATTAAAGGAATGGAATTTTTCAATGAAATTTACGTCACATATATTTCAAGTTATGCGCATTCTACTCATGTTCTCAAAATTCACATTTTTTCTTAAAACGTGCGCGTACGCGCGCGTTGAAATATTTGTATGCTCAAATCGAGCTCAAATTTTTTTTGCACACGTGTCAGACCATTTGGAACATTTTTTGAAAAATTGAAAAAATTTGACGGACGCGTATGCGCGCGCACATATACGCACGCACAGCTCATATGCAATAGAAATTTCCCGTTTTTACACACTTATCGGATGCCTGAAATGTCAAGGAATATTTCTACCAAGTTTCAAGTCAATCCGACTCAATATGATGTCATACGGGCCCGTCAAAGTTGAAATTCCGTGCGCGCGTCAATGGCGATATACAGTGCAACAATGCCAAAAAAACGCCAATTTTAAATCCGATTTTACTCGTCAGGATGGACGGTGACCCCCCCATTTTCTTTACATATTCTGAAAGCTGATGAGTTGTACATGTTATTTCATGGGTTGGCGATGCTGGAAAAATGATTAAAAGATATCAAATTTCTTAATAAAGTAAAAAAAGTAAATTTTCAAAATGACGTCATCAAATTTCAAGTTCACTCAAGCGTATCTCACTTATCCTTGGCCAATTTTCACCCAGATTTCAGTATGTTGTAGCTTATTAAATGCTCTTTCATTATTGTTACAACATTTTGATTGGATGATGGCATCACCTCGTAAAAATTGATTGAAAGTAATCTTGTCAAATTTGACCAGTTTACGTGTTATCTCTATGGGAGTGCAGTTTTTCTGGAATGAAAATTGACATGACTGTCTTTTTCGAGCACTAGCTCACTTATGCTTCGGTGAATTTCTCCCAGATTTTAATATGTTGTAGCTGAGACTTTAGGCTATCGATGATGTGCCCTTTATTTTTTCATACGGTGTCGGGATCATGTCCAAAAACTTGGTTGAAATTAAAGCTTATCTTTGATGTATTTTTATATATCTTTCTTTCTGCAACTTTCTTTGCAATCTAAAAAAAAACATACCCTATCGCCCCCATATTTTGCACATGTTTAGTTCATGTCACGTACATTATTTCATAAAATAACAACTACTTGATCGGACACCATCTTGGGTATGTAAATTGGGGTCAAAGGTCATAAATGTTTTATCCTGTATCTTGGTGAATACATGTCCTATCTTTCCCATATTTTGCACACGTAAAGACCATGTTACAAGGATCATTTCACAAAATAACCACTTTTTGCTCAGATGCCATCTTGTCTGTGCAGATCGGGGTCAAAGGTCATATGTACTTCTTTCTTTATCTTCGTTATGACGTGTTATCTCTATGGGAGGGAATTTTTCTAGATGTGAAAAATTGACATGTTTGTCTTTATTGAGCACTAGCTCACTTACCCTTTGGTGAATTTCTCCCAGATTTTAATATGTTGTAGCTGAGACTTTGCGCTATCGTCAGATGCCTATATTGGGATCAGGACTCAAATCATTGATTTTCGAAAAGATCGGATCGCCTAATTTGTCAGTGTTGACAAATTCCAAGTCTAGTTACCATTGGATTCCTTGCCCCCCAAAACTTACATTTAGGCACCAGAATTGAGTCAATAGCAGCATTAAACCCATAGATAATCGCAAATGTAGATTTCAAATGGCGGCCATTTTGAAATCCAATATGGCGAACACAAAGAGAGAATTCCAAGTGGCCCAATATCTGAAAATATTTGCAATATGCTAATGCACATTTCTGCCAAATTTAGTGCTAATATCACAAAATGCACAATATGTGACCCGCTACAACAAAAAGGTCCTCAAGTCGCGCATGGTCGAAGCCGTGAAAATCGAGTTTGAAGTCAGAGCATTAAAATTGGTCAAAACTTACGATTTCCTGATTTTGATATATTATTGGAGTCTAACATGTCTTCCATCATCTGTCGAAATTTTGAAGCAAAATGATCAAAGGAAAGATAAAAAAATAGCGTTTTTCTGAGCCATGTTTTTTGGCGTTTCAACGAAGCAGAAACTGGTTCGAAAATTTGGATTGAGCGCCACAGATAGGTTCCGCCCCTAACAACGACCAGAGTGATCTCATTGGTCAGTTTGCTGCTTGCTGCTAACCGAACCGTGAAGCTCGCACACTGCCCAGTCGACTGGTGCGTGCAGGCGGGGTGCGCTATGCTCAGCCGCTTCTCACATCCTGGTCACTGATTGGTTGGTGAGGAGACCGCCGACGCTGATGTGCTTGAATGAACTCTTCGGGGGTTGCTAGGGCTTACCTTCTATTGTCCAGAGGTGAAAACTGACTTGCGTGTCCCTTGATCGCGATTGCGTCAAAAGGAAGACTTTAAGGGCACTTTTCTCGAAAGAGTGATTTTCCAGACGTCTCGACATGCTCTCTTTTAAACATCGATATCTCCGCAGCCGATTATTTTTATAAAATGTGTTATATATCAATTTAAAGCAGAAAGATTAGGGGATTATATCATGCAATTTTCAAATAATCGACCTCGCCCGACTTTAGGATCATTTTGTTGTAGCGGGTCACATATGTTTGCTATGCTGCCCCACTATTGAGGCTGTGGTGGGAGTGTATATTAAAATATTCACACATGCAGGCATGCCGGCCACGTACTCGCTTGGGTGGCACAACACGCGCGCGGCCATTAAAATCTTCGCTCCACGCATTTTTACCTAAGATGACGTCTTTCCTTTATAGGTGTGTTCGTTCTCTCCTTGTTGATTGGCCGCCGACAGTCATGATCTGAATTTAGAATCACATTTTTCATCTATTCCCATCCAACCTGGCAATGCCAATTTCTATCTATTTTTATTATTTTGATGATGACAAAATATTAAAAATGCCTTATTTTGTCAGTTTTTCTAAGAAAAAAAACGAGTACTTTTTAAGATTGCTATCTTTAATTCAAACCATTTTTTTGGTCTTAGCTATCTACGTATCATAAAAATTAACAATGTGCTCCTCAAATCGGCCATTTGGTCAAACAGGTCTATCAAACTAGATTTTCAGCTATGTTCAGTCAAAGTAGCATGATATTTTTCTGTTGTGTGCCACATTTTCGAAATAGAAACAACAGTTCCTTCAAATCTCCCGACCCACCATTTTGATCAACAGTCTGATCGATAATTCTGACCCTATGGAATGTATTTTACTATTTTATATGAAAATTTGGGGAAAAGGGTGATACGAAAGTGACTTTAAATGTGTCAAAACTTGCATTAAAAGCAGCAGAATTCAATTTCCATTGAGACGTGAAGGAGAACCACACCGCTTCCATTGGGGTGCGTAAAGCACCATGAATCGCATTCATGGCGGTCCCATCAGCTACTTTATATGTAATGGCAAAAAATAACATGATAAAAATTGCTTTTTGGGCCTGATAAAATTACATTAATGAGAATGAGCTACGTAATAGATGCATGACTCGTGTCTTGTTATTCTACTTACCTACTATAGAAAATTTAACAAATTCCATTTTGTCAAATTTAATAAATATAACCACCCAAAAAAGTCAAAACCGTAATCATCAATGGGCTTCAAAATAGGCTAGCTAGCTACGCTCTTACCCCGGGGCGCTCCGTAACCGAAACCGAAGTGTTCGGGCAGGTCGCAGTTGGCTACGCTCATACAAACCACGCACAATAGAAATCTACTCAAGATAGAGATGTCGTGAGGATAGAAACCTTGACTATGAATTGCTTGTAATTCTTAAAAGATTTTAGGAAAGGAATCGTATATAGTCTGCATGTCTTTATTCAGTTTGTGAGAAATGTTGATTGTTCATGCTCTATCATTATCATAGAATCATAGATAGCCTATGGATTTGGATTCTACATTGCATAATACTGGCTTAGAGGCTTTATGATGTGGTCAGTAGATACGATAGCTAGTGGCATTTAAAATGATGATCCCCAGCCGAGCAGAGATTCTCAATTGTAAATTTGTGTGAACTTGTAATTTGTGATGTTCTGTATGCGTGCTTGTTTAAATTTACATGTATTGTAGATGAGGATGGATTCTGATAAAGTAAACAAGGTGAAAAGTAAATTGTACAAGCCAGGGTAACTTCCCTAGAATAGAGGATCTATTTAAAATGACACCCAAATTATGCAAAAAACAAATAGCATCATCAACAACACTCCATCAACTCTGCATATGTCAAATCTTTTGGGACTGAAGAAAAAGCTTCAACCAAGAGAAAATTTGACTTATCAGCAATAAGGGGTAAAATACCAAAAAAAAAAAAAATGAAAGAATGGGGTCCACTATAGGTGCTTGACTTAAGCTATCATTTGACTTATAAGACTTAGACTTTTTAAGAAGAGCTGACAGTATAATATTCGCACCTCAGACATCCATGAATGACCATAACAAACAAAACAAACCCGTGCAAATACACCTGATATACTAGCACTGAGATAAGGTATATTCTAATGAATTTACACAATTCATTGGGAAGAGTACTGCAAGAGTGTATCCAACATCAATTGGCATACATTTTGACAAACAATAATATGCATTTGTTGTATGATGAAAATTGATTTGTCCATAGAAACAAAAAAAAAAGATAACATGAAAAGATTGTCACAAAACAAAGTGCAAATAAAGTTAACTGAATAAATGAATAAACAAAAAGAAATGAATAGATTGATTTCTAATTGATTGATGAATAAATAAATGAATACATTAAGAAATGAAAAGCAAATAAATTATGCCTTTAAGTTCCATAAGTTCCATTCCAGAAATTGCAAGCCTGTTTTATTTGTACACTTCTGTGGTGGCACGACTCCTTAATTCTTTAAAGACCTCTGAATATTCAAAACATGTGTGATATTTTTAATCTTTTCCAAGCCTATTCCCACATATTCTGCATAATTTGGGCAGATAAGCCGCATGTGCATATCTAAGCCAGTGTTAACATTTCCCCGGCACGGGGCGCTGTTACTAGTGCAGTCGGTACGT
Organism: Diadema antillarum; assembly: GCF_040938485.1. Taxonomy (NCBI): domain Eukaryota; kingdom Metazoa; phylum Echinodermata; class Echinoidea; order Diadematoida; family Diadematidae; genus Diadema; species Diadema antillarum. The sequence continues at coordinate 293,014 of NW_027271803.1, read as the reverse complement.
GTTGGCGTCGCTGTAACCTCGGCGCAGAGTGCGGGGCGCTGTGGTACGTGTTGGGGTCGTTGGTGCCAGCACCGGCAGACATGCTGCCTTCGAAGTGAAATAACAAAAAAATGGTCGAGATAGACTTGTTAACATAAATCTAAAAATTGAGGCTTAGATATCAAAAAAGTAAGTATAGCACAAAACCACTTAAAAAAAAAAAACTGGTTTGTGTGTGTGGGTGAAGTTGAAAAAAAGGCAAGTTTTGTGTGAAAATCAATATGAAAAAGTAACTGTGAGTGTGACCGTGTAGAGTAGAGTGTGGGGAAGAGGACTGATTTCTCAATCATTATCAATGAATATGACGACCTGTATGAACTTGGACAGAGAGAGCACTTTCATTTTTCATATTTTTTCATTATCTCTCACAGCCACCTCGTGATCACGTCAAATTCGCCACCAGAAAAGAGGCTTATCAATGGTCGGTCGATAACCGAACAAATAACAACGCCATCTCTCGTCCACTGTGCGTACAATGCAAATATGCATTGTGTGTCCACAGCGTCAATACAACAAGCGAGTATGTGCGGCGACAAACATGTTAGCTGCGACTCTCATGTACAGACTCTTCACCTTATTTTTTACTCAAACAATATAATTATAAGTAATATTACCTTTTAAACATAATAATATTTATTGCCAGAACATCTGGTGATCAAACCGGGTAGTCATACAATATAAAGGACACTGATTTATGCCTATAAAAGAGTGTGCCTCCTTTGATTTCTTCACATTCAACATAAAAATAATAACAGCGATTATTATTATGACGGTGGCCAAGTGAGGGCGCATCTGCAATTGGATATGATAATAACAACACACGTTTCTTTGTACACTGGATAAATTTCCACTGCATGGTTTCTATTGCTTCGTAAACATATGCTGTGTCTCAAAACATATAACCTCCATATAATTTACCAATAACACAAGGGTTTAATTTACCCTAACTTTAGCTAAACTGCATAATTAAAAACAGTTAGGATTTGTCCTAACTTCACTTAAGCCACATCAATGACAACAGGATAACAGTAATTAACTACGTGACCTGGACCAACGACATATATCGGCATATCACAAATTATAACGAAACAGTCAAACCTTGTTCGCAGGGGTGACGAATGGTAATAGTGTGTGTGATTGCGATAGGGCGTGTCCACACTTGTAGTTAATTCGCTAACACTGCGTCGTGAGGAGAGTTGAATTCGGACGCTGCTATGGGGAGTCACTCAGTCGCTTCATCTGCGACACTACGGCATTTCCACTAGGCGGCGTGAAGTGCCAGCGAGGGTCGCGAACGACGTGGCTGAGGCCTGGGGTGCCGTGGAGATGTTGGGGCTGGTCCTGGAAATACGTGTGCCACGGTTTCCGTGTGGCAGTCGGAGCATAGCTGGTGCTGGTTGGCGCCGGGGTCAAAGGCGTTGGCGTGGCAGTGTTGACCAGTATCGACGGCCAAAGTGAGTGGCGTAGTGGCACTGGCCAGTAGCCAGCCAAGGTCGGCGTCGCGTCTGCACTCATCGATGTCTGGGCCGAGGGTCAGCAGCGTAGCAGCACCGGGTGGCTAGCAGAACTGGCCGTCGAGGTAGCCATGCTGGTGTATGTTGTTTCCTCGTGTGTATAAACAATGTTCAGTGCCCATTGTAGCGTCTTGATTTACTGCTGCCCTTTTATTTCTTAGAGGGAACTGGCGTCAAGTGAAATTGTATCTGTCGCAATTTTTTGTAGACAGTTCCTTCGCGGGACGGCACCGCGGCGCTGAGCTGAGAGTCTGTTGTTTCCACTGGTGTGTGCCCCCGAACGTCCGTGGAGATGTCAACCGCTCAGCTGACGTGCTAGTGTCTGCGTTTAATCATTTCGGGGACGTAAAGATATCCTAGGCCAGGGAGTTTAGATTTCGTGGGCTGACCAGAATGCCCACAAGCTAGCCGCTCCAGTTGGTCATTACCGGTCATGTGTATTCAAATGTACTCTAAACATACCTAAATAACCTGTCATGAATATGCCGTTTTATTCACATTTGGCCTAGAACTGGTCATTGACTAGCTAACAGCTGGTAGCATAGTGTAAATAAACAAACAAGGAACATCTGTCTACATCTTGCATGACTGAGATTGTGGCAATATGCGAAGTTAACAAAAGAAGGGGAAAGTGAAGACGCTACATTTATCCCCCTCCTAGTGAACAAATAATAACAGGTTAATTGTGAACGATTTGAAATACATGTACACGTTTCAACATGCGACTTATAGCCAAATGTGGTTAATTCTACCAAGGAGGTTTAATACATTGGAGTTCCAACTGGCTGCAATTATTCAAACAGTTGTCAGATTTCTATTGATGTACAAAAGAATTCCACAAGTGCACTTGTGCCTTAGATGATCGATGTTCCAAGCTGCTGTCTTGATGAGCAATCTGAAGATTCATTTTGAATGTTATCATAATGTTGGCCATATTTTGCTTATTTATATATCAAATGAAATGAAATTTTACGTAAGGCCAAAAAAAAAATTGTTGCATTGGCGTAACATGAGATTTTCAAATAGGGTCGGTCGGGCGGAATTTTTTTTTTTTTTTTTTTTGCTACCTGCATTTTACGTGTAAAACTCGTGCTCAGCTCAGTAAACAGTTACAACTGCTGCACCGAATGTGCTGTGTTCATCTATTTTACAAATCATTTATGAGGCCGATATTACTGGAATTATACCCCTTCACAGAATTTAAAGATGTTGAAATCCCTATCCTGAATGTTTTCACTTCATATTTTACTATTTTGACTTAGATAAAGTTGACCCATATGTACAATCTTTTCATCGCACACGGCGATCTCTATTACAGTCCCACATATACAGATTCGTGTAAGTTCTCCACACAAGAAACCTATGGCAAAACTGTGCACAATACATCGCAGTCTGAATGCTACGTATACACTGAATAAATCTTGTTAAAGTACGTGTCCATGTTGGAAACAGATGACGTACTGATCAAGGAAGGCTTATGCGAGGCGCTAGATCTCTCCCTCGTACATCCGATATCCCCAGAGCCGTTTCCACTTCCGGGTTTGTGCGATCGCGATCGCAATCAACAAGATATTTGATATCGATAGCAAAAAAAAATAATAAAAAAACATGGGGTCGGCGGAATTTTTAGGGTCGGGCGGGATACGCCAATGCAACAATTTTTTTTTTTTGGCCTAATGATAAAGCATGAAAAACAAAAGTCAATTCCAGTCAAGTAATTTCATCTTTATTTCAGCATTTTTTGCTCAATTTCTACTTGCGCATCCTTGTGTCTGTACCACCTACCTTTTATAAGAAGGGATAGCGAAAAGTAATTCCAATCACAAAGACATATCTTCCTTTGAAAGTGGCTGGTGATTATGCAATGAGACACGAGTCAATTGTCTTCCTATCTGAGCAGCAGATCCAGTTTGCCAACATGCTTCAAATATTTTTGAGCGGCGGCTTCGAACATCTAGCAAGGGAAATAAGACGGTTGTGACTCCATTCTCTAGAACCTCCTTGATCTTACTCCTTCTTTATACATATTATTTGCCAATATGAATACAGCTCATAGCCATTATCTGTAACTCACGTTAAAAAATCTGTGTGGGGATAGCCTGTTACAACAATCTACTGAGCTAAATAAAGGCTATCTCACACAAATATCATCTACATCCACTTATACGCTACACATTTTGACACAATTTCCTACTGATATTCACATCCTGCTCATCCCTTTTCATAAAATTTATCATGAAATTAAATGTCGTCAGTATCTTGCACATGTTAAATGATGACAATTGGTAATAAAACACATGGTAGCCTCTAACGTTACACCAAATTTAACAGAGGTATGTTAACGTGCGTAAAGGACAAGTTCACCTTCATGTACATGTGGATTGAGTGAATGCAACAATATTATTAGAACACATCAGTGAAAGTTTGAGGAAAATCCGACATTCCGTTCAAAAGTTATGAATTTTTAAAGTATCTGCGCAATTACTGCTGGATGAGAAGACTACTACAGTGTGTGATGTCACATGCGTACAATGATATAATGAAAATAAAAAGAGAATTTCACAAAATTTTACTTTTTGAATAAAGTGCACATTTCTTGGACTTGTTACTGATGTATGTTAAGGATAATATTATTCCCCTTGCCTTCTGAAAGAGAGAAGTCGAGTGTTCTTTTGTTATGCGAGAAAAGTGAAAATAAGGTGAATTTTCTTTATACTTTCTTTATACCGTTGTACTCATGTGACATCACAAGCTATAGTAGTCTTCTCATCCAGCCATGACTGAGCAGAAACTTTAAAAATTCATAACTTTTGAACGGATTGTCGGATTTTCCTCAAACTCTCACTGATGTGTTCTACTAATATTGCTGCATTCACTCAACCCACATGTCTATGAAGGTGAACTTGTCCTTTAATATAAGGAGACAACAGAGGTGGCTCTGTTTATACAGTATGTCCCCCAAAAAATTACAACGGGACCCTTCGCAATGATATCTTTAAAAATAGTGAATCAATCTAAATACAAATTCAGGGTATGAAACTATAACTCATTGCCCACATCTTACAGAAAACCCCATTCGATTTGCTTCAGAGGTCAAAGAGAAATGAGGAATTTTGTAGAGGATGTCGGGAATCTCTTCTGTCCAAATTCTGTCTATTATTATTCACACACAAGAGCATTGAATTGCTAAAATTGGAAGAACCAGACTCATGACATGCTTTACAACAATCCACATTTCTCTGTGACCGCTTTCAAATTGAATGGGGTTTTCTGCGAAATAGAGCTAAGATGTTAGATTTTAAAACCCTGAAGCAGCACTTAGACAGGTTGATCATTATTGGGTTTTATCAATTCGAAAATCGGATTGTAATTTTTGGGGCGACTTACTGCAGCAAGTCCCCCAAAAAATTACAATCAGATTTTCGCATTGATAATGCCCAATATGATAAAATTTTTTAAATACTACTTCAGGGTCTTAAAATATAACATTTCAGCTCTATTTTGCAGAAATCCCCATTCGATTTGGTTAAGCGGTCACAGAGAAATGTGGATTGTTGTAAAGCATGTAATAAATCGGATTCTTCCGAGTTTAGCATTTCGATGATCTTGTGTGTGAACAATAGACAGAACTTGGACAGGAGATTCCCGACATCCTCTACAAAATTCCGTATTTCTCTTCGACCACTGAAGCAAATCGAGTGGGGTTTTCTGTAAGATGAGGGCAATGAGTTATAGTTTCATACCCTATATTTGTATTTAGATTGATTCACTATTTTTAAAGATATCATTGCGGAGGGCCCCGTTGTAATTTTTTTTTTGGACATACTGTATAGCCGGAGGCCGCTGCTAATACAAAGAAACTCACGTGATGTGCATGAAATTAAAACGTTCGGCACTAGTCCTGACTGAGTCCGTGAGTGGGTCTGTCTTTTTACCAATGTGATTGATACTGCGCGGTGAAGTCCAGCAATCGCAGTTGACAAAGGCATGTGGACCCTACACGATGAGAATCAGGAAAAAGGAGCTCAACGAGATGTGGCGATGCTGCACGGAGCTAGGCTTGTGGTCAAAGCGGCTCGTTGCAGAGAATATCTCGGAGACTTGAAGAGATGCGACACTACGCCAGAACAGTCAGGGTTGAAGATCGATACGGAGGTAAGACGGTATGATGTTTAAACGATGTCAGCAAAAATGAAGGTTGAAGATCTCGACGTTTGTGGTTTGCATCGCCGAACGGGGGAGAAAATGTGGAAATATCTTGATGCTCGTGGCTCGAATCGCCAAACGGAGAGAGAATAAAATAAATAACACATGAAATGAAGGGCTGACATGTATGAATGACTCAAATGCGATGTTTACTTGGTGGTGGCTGATGGGGGAGGTGCCGTGGTTAAAGGGGGCTTCTTGACACCGCCGCTGGCTGGGGCGGACTTGCGAGCTGCCTTGGTGGTCAGCTGTTTGCGGGGAGCCTTTCCTCCAGCAGATTTGCGTGCAGTCTGCTTGGTACATGCCATGTTGATAGAACTGATGTCGGGAGAATATGGTATTTGCTGCAGCTTTTTGTAGACAGTTCCTTCGCGGGACGGCACCGCGGCGCTGAGCTGAGAGTTTGTTGTTTCCACTGGTGTGTGCATTTCGGGGACATAAAAATATCCTAGGCCAGCAAGTTTAGATTTCGCGGGCTGACCAGAATGCCGACAAGCTAGCCGCTCCAATTGGTCACTACCGGTCATGTGTATTCAAATGTACTCTAAACATACCTAATAACCTGTTGTGAATATGCCGCTTTATTCACATTTGGCCTAGAACTGTCCGCGGCCAGGTCATTGACTAGCTAACAGCTGGTAGCGTAGTGTAAATAAACAAACAAGGAACATCTGTCCGCATCTTGCGTGACTGAGATTGTTGCAATATATGAAGTTAACAAAAGAAGGGGAAGGTGAAGATGCTACAGCATAAATATGATGGAAAAAGTGAAATTCAATGACGAGTTGACCTTGACTTTTGACCCCTGATCTTGACCTCATGACCTCACAATTCCCTAGATAATCACTGCCAGTCAGTACCTGCATATGTACTATGTTCCATGAAGATACCTGGAACGCTCTCCAAGATATGATGCATCACGCGTTACCCCGGGTTACCGTAGTACCCCAGGGCAGTGCCGTATATTAAGAGAGTCTGGCCAACTCGGTTTTCGGCTTATGTGTTTTGAAGCCTGTGATTGGTCAAAAGCTGGTCCCGTGATCTACAGGCGCCATGTCGTTACCAAAGTCAATCACGCGGGCGTGAGCAGAGTTCATACGCAGTGCCCATTGTTGAACATGCGCAGCTACGCGTTAATATTGCTTGCCTTTGGGACATCCCTTATATCAGTCACGGTGCAGTGTCCTTGCCATTGTCTATTTTATTGAAGTATACGAAAGATATTTTGATATCTTACTGCAATGAACTGAAAATTCGTCATGCCTTTCCTGCGCAGCATGGCGTTGTGCTAATCGACCTGGCTCAAGTGTAATGATGCACCGCTTTCCGACAGATCCAAAACGAAGGAAAGAAGTGGGAAATTAGAGTGTGACGGGAAAACTATATGATTTTTTTTTCTTTTGATTCCTCGCGGTGTCTTTCAGACTATCCAAGTTTTGATTCACATTAAGATTGTATGTCATCGCTAGAACGTACAAAGTGTTGCCTGAGACATTTGTCTGTCCTTCATTCGTAATCAATTTTCTTGAAACCGTTGGCCATAAAGTTTGACATGATTGTGTGCATGTATGTGGGAGTGGACGGATTTTTTTTTAGCATATAACATTTGTGTAAGCACGTTCAAAGTGAACGATCAAAATCATAATGGTTAAAATCTTAAAATACCGGTACTGCCATTTCCCCCATATCTGTATACAATTTCTGAAGGTGAGTACATGTATTTCCAGACGAAACTTACTGCCCGACCGTGATTCTCTTGTGATTTTGTTTTGTTTTGTTTTTTTTTTTTTTTTGGGGGGGGGGGTTGGGGTTGGGGTTGGGGGTCATGGGAGGTGGCAAAGGTCAAGGATCGATGTCAGGTAAAATGTTAAAATTCTACTATCTATTGTTGAAATATTATTACCCAGTTCATCCATACCTTGGAGATTATACCCAATGCACAAACTTAAAACCAAACGCGGTATTTGCATGCCACCATTACTACACGATGACGCATAGGGAAAGATTTTGGCCATGATGGTCAAAGGTCAAGTGAAAATACTAAAATGACAGTAATTTCCGCAGATTTGTTGAATAACCACTTAAAGTATTGCCATGAAAATAGATTGGTCAACTTACGAGTAAAAAATGCTCAAATTCCTTAATACTTCTCTTTTAAATAAAACTCATCCATTTACACCAGTTCAAGGAAAGTAAACACTCAACGCATTAAATTTTGTGACAAATTTTTCTGCCAATAATATGTGAAACTGTCGTGTAACATTGTCAAGGCGTACTCTACATCTGCTAAGAACAATGTAATATGGTGGAGGTATACCGGTCGCCATTTGGACATTTTCATTTTCTAAAACTCATTTCATATCCATTCAATGGTCCTGATCATAGTTTGTATTTGGTACGGATGTCACTGAGGATATCCCTCATGATTATTTTGTTATCCAGGTACTTGTGCTTGTTCAATTGTTCAATTACAGGTCTTTTTTTGAAATTACTTTAAAACATTTTGAGATCATTTTACATACCGTTATATGCACTTGCCGATGACGTTTCATGTTGTATATTTATATGCATTGTACATAGGTGTATTCCTCTTGAATTAGGGCCTACTTATACTAGGCCTTCATGTCAGTTTATGGTACTAAATAGGATGGTAATTGACGGCTATTTATGTGCGAAACAGTAAAACTGTGAAATTCGTCTATCGTCTGTGCACAGTACAACTAGAATTGTAAATATATATACATTGTATCATTTTGTTATACAATATTCTTGTTCCCTGGACAACTTGCTAAATATACAATATAGCACAGGGGCCTACAGTCTAGTGAAAGTTTACGACACGACATACTGTGAATTCTTCTTTTATTTATACAGCAATAATTTATATTTATATTCAGGGATTATGTCCTTTAAACAGCTTCCCTATTGTTTATATACCTGTGTGCTTGTGTCTATTTGAATGTGTAAAAATGATTGATTGTTGGCTTTGTTCAACATGAATGGAATGAATGAATGTCCCTCCCCCAACCTACACCCTTTCTCTCCCTCTCTCTCTCTCTCTCCCTTTCTCTCCCTCTCTATAAAAAAAAAAGTCAAGCAACACTACAGTGCCTTGCGCCTTTGGGACGCCTGCGCTAACCCCAAAGCGCACACGCTAAAACCATAAGCGCACTGTACGCTGGGTAACGACATGGCGTTCAATTTATGAGTTGGCCAGACTCTCTTAATATACGGCACTGCCCCAGGGTACGTTGTGTAGCGCCACCTCATGTCCACTCGAGGACAGCCGCAGAGAAATGCGTGCACTGTGTGTGTGTGTACAGTCATTCTCATGCCACTGCATGTGATGCAGCATGGATGGTATGCTGTGCTAGCAATATAGCGTGTGCTTCAGTGCAGTGCAGTGCAGTGGCTAGCATGTGCTAGCTCCTGCACCAAAATACTTTCCCACTCTTTGGCACCCAGGGTACAACCTTTAACAAGAGACCCGGGGGTCATGCGCTCACCTGAGTATTCTTGCAGACTCTTGCATGAGAACATTGGAAACTTATGGTGGGGGTAGCTTTGAGAGTGGGGGCATGGTGTCCATTTACATATTCCATCACACTGGTAAAAAATACCTCCCAAGTACACTGTACTTTATAGAATGTTGGATTATGCAGCTTGGGGAAAAAAAAGACTTAAAGCCCTGTCACTTTTGATTAGAACTAGAGAAAAATATTATTAACTATTCATTAATTTAGGAGGTTTGGACCCCTAGGGCCCCAAAGGAATGCATGGTGCCCATTCAAACACTTTGAAATCTTATCCCCATGGGAATGCTATTTGCCAAGTTTGGTGAAAATCCATTATGTTGTTTTCAGCAAGAAGATGACAATTTAGGCCCACATTTGGACCCCCCATCTTATCCCGCATCCTTGGGTCCCAAGGTGGTGGTGGGGGGGGGGGGGGGGGGGAGGGCACCCCCAGGTGGGGCATGGTGCCCACTTGATGGGATGCTACCTGCCAATTTTGGTGAAAATTCACAATGGCATTTTCACGAAAAAGATGAAAATGTACAATTTTGGCCCCATTAGGACCCCTCCCCATCCCCCTCCCCTGGGTCCCAAGGGGGGCACCCCTGATTCCGCCATGAGCAAACTTGAAATTACAGTCATCAATGTACTAATTCATAGTATTAACTTAGCTCTGTTACTTCTGGCTCTAGAGAAGAAGATTTTTTTTAAGATTCCTTAATTGGGGGGGGGGGGGGTTGGGCCCCTCTGGGGGCCCCCCCAGGTGGGGTATGGTGCCCACTTGAAGAAATTGAGATCCTATCCCCCTAGGGATGCTACCTGCCAAGTTTGGTGAAAATCGGTCAAGGGGTTCTCAAGAAGAAGATGAAAATGTAAAAAGTTTACGCACGACGCACGACGCACGACGCAGAAGGGACGAAGAGTGATCGCAATAGCTCACTTGAGCCTTCGGCTCAGGTGAGCTAAAAAAAAAAAAAAAAAATTTAACAAAATGTGACCCGCGACAACTGTTTCAGGCAAAAGTCGCAAGAGCAAATTCCCTCCTAGGCGGGGTACAAAGATTTTGACCATTATTTTGTCGATATAGGTTTTTTGCAGAAATTGAATCTTTGATATGTTTTCTACATCTACACTAAATTTCATAGCATAAGACTAAGTTTCTCCTATCGAAAATGGAATTTTAAGCACCCTATGTTGGATCGCACTCGTCAGTTTCGAGCTTCTTTCGAACGCCGCGCCAATATCTCCAGTGTTGCTACGGCGCAGGGTCTCGCACACGATTGGCTGGTGCGTTGCATACATTTACATAATTTGGCTTTCGGAGACACCAGTTGCGTTTGGGGAATGCTTTGTCCACGCATTCACGATTACATGCTCCATTGTTTGGTTTATATACGCTCGCTCTGTAGTGCGTGCTCTTCGTTTGGCTTTCTATCCAAACTATTCTACCGCAATGTTCGACAACGGAAGTGAAACAAAAATCATGTAGCATGACATAATCGTGTGAAAAGAAAACTAAATATTCTCAAACTTGTCTACTTGTACATGGAGTAAAAATTATGACAGCAGCAGACTGACTCAATGGAAGGTAGATGAGAGGAAAGGAGCGGTCACATGTGACCAATTATATTCAAATACTACACGTCAAGATCGCACCAAACTAACGGGTCGTGTTTGTTTGTTTGTTTGTCTGATTTAATTTAATGAGCATCACCGAACAAAGCAACATATGCATGTCTTGCAAAGGCAAAACAAACAGGAAGCGTGACCCTTGCCAGCACTAGCAATTTTCTGCTTTCAAAAGGCACCACAATGAAAACGCGATTTGTAAATGTGTGGATTCGTCACCGCTCCTGTTACGTGCACACGGCCATGGCATGTGGATGCCATTGCGTAATGCGTGCACCATACACATGTACTAGTACATTGTACATGTAGGCCTACACCATACGTGCAATTATCGTATTCGCCATCTTGAAAGATGTACTGGTAAACAAACCCGAGCAAAATGCATTGTTTATCGGCTCCATACGCTGAGCTCCGAGGAAGGTGCCCGTGAAATTTGACTCTCTCAGTGAGCCAATCAGAAGGTGATGTGGTTGCTAGAGGTGGAGCTTAAAGGGATAGTACAATATTGGTGGAGATGAGAATTGGACTCTTAAATTTTTGCGAGATACCAAGAAAACACTTATGATATAGCACAGAGCATACCATTTTAAGAGGAATTCAAAGATTATTTGATGAAAATCGGTTTTGGAATAACTGAAACATCCAAAAACAAAGTAAAACAAAGCGATCGTTACAAAGTGTGGGTCCCACACTTTATCAGAATCGCTCTTTTTTGGATATCTCAGCCATTTCAAAACCAATTTTTATCAAATAAATGTTGAATTCCTCATAGAATTACATGCACTTTCATATTTCATACGAGATTTCTCATTATCTCACCTAAAATTGTTAGAAACCTGAAATTAGGTCTCAACCAGAACTGTACAATCCCTTTAAATCGATTGGCACCATCGTACGGATGGGTGATTCTCCCCTCGCATCGCCGCTCAGACATTGTCTTTGAGAAAGAGGTGAATCTTCAAAGCCTGTTTTCTCGCAATTTTGTCAGGCTAACAACTTCAAAAAAGCATTTTGTTTCTCTTTCTATGCCCACTTATGGTGCCAAAGAATACAAGTGTTTTATATCGATGCAAAGCTTAGGAAATGGGCAATGAGATTCATTGAAAAAAATGAATTTTCAAAATTCCCGACTTTTGCCTGAAACCGTTGTCGCCGGTCACAAATGGCTGATTTTTATTTGGTACCCCAGGATACCATTTATGTCCTCATATGGAGAAAAAAAAATATGACATTTTAACATTTTAACTTGACCTTTGAACTTTGACTTCATGACCCAAACTTCCCACTAGAGAATCTAACTTGGTCAATACATGAATGCACTAAGTTTAAAAAAAAATACCTTCAGGCATTGCATAGATATGGGGGAAATTGTGAAATTTTGTGCATTTGTCCTTGACCTTTGACCTTGAGCATGTACACCCATAAGTTAATAGGCACAACTTCACCCCCTAATACATTTACCTGCCAAGTTTCATTGGAATACCTCAAATAGTTTTTTAGTTATACTGTCCACAGAATAGATTACGGATGGACGGACAGACAGACGGAAGGATGGATGGAAGGAAGGACAACCCGACGGACAACCCGGAGGCATAAAAATTCATATTGAGGCAGAAGGTGATCTGTGAGCTTTCAGGGATCACCTAATACAAAAGCAGGATTCTTTACAATAACAGGCAATAATGAGAATATACCAAATATACCAAATTCCACTTAAAGGACAAGTCCACCTTCATATACATAAGGATTGAGAGAATGCAGCAATATTAGTAGAACATATCAGTGAAAGTTTGAGGAAAATTGGACAATCCGTTCAAAAGTTACGAATATTTTAAGTATCTGCACAGTCACTGCTGGAAGAGAAGACTACTACAGTGTATGATGTCACATGTGTACAACTATATGGGAAAATAAAAAGAGAATTTCACAAAACTTTACTTTTTGAATAAAGTGCAAATTTTTCGACTTGCTACTGACGTATGTTAAGGGTAATATTATTCCCCCTGCCTTCTGAAAGAGAGAAGTCGAGTGTTCTTTTGTTATGCGAGAAAAATGGAAATATGTTGAATTTTCTTTGTTCTTTCTTTATATCGTTGTACTCATGTGACATCACAAGCTATAGCAGTCTTTTCATCCAGCCGTGACTGAGCAGAAACTTCAAAAATTCATAACTTTTTAACGGATTGTCCGATTTTGCTCAAACTCTCACTGATGTGTTCTACTAATATTGCTGCATTCACTCAACCCACATGTCTATGAAGGTGAACTTGTCCTTTAAAATGAAATTTTATTTTATAAGTTTGCCATTCAGTGTGGAAAAAAAGTGGTTGATATTTGATGGTGTTGAATGAGACAACAATCTCAGTTACCTTTAGGTCCAAAAAATTTCCCATAGCATGATTTGCAGAATGGTTTCTTGTCATGCTGTGGAGTAAAGACAAAAGAGAGAAAAGACATGAACATTGAACACTTTTATTTAGGAGCACAACAGACCTAACCTTAATGAGAACCTACTGTGGAAAAAAAAGGGAAATGTCTTTAACATGCATTTTCAACTAGGTTTGATCTCATCACAGGGATGAGATAGGCGATACGCAAGATGGGGCGGGGGCAATATACAATGCATTAACAATTTCAATATCAATTCATTTATTTTCATTCTTCTTTTCCAACAAAACACAACACAGAATAGATCAGGAATTATACAATAAACATATACATTCGCAAAGGATAAATGATACAGATCAAGATATGCATGCATACTGGCAAAAAATACAAGTTATGCTTCAGTTGAGAAAACAAGAGACCCGGGGGTCACGTGCTCACCTGAGTATCGCAAGTTCACCTTCCATGCATTCTTGCAGACTCTTACCTGAGAACATTGGAAACTTGTGGTTGGGGTAACTTTGAGAGCTGGGGGCAAAGTGCCCATTTGCATATATTCCATCACACTAGTAAAAATATCTGCTAAGTACACTTTACTTTATAAATAGAATGTTAGACTATGCAGTTTGGTTAAAAGTAAAAGACTTAAAGCCCTATCACTTTTGATTGTAGAGAAGAATACTATTGAATATTCCTTAATTTAGGAGGTTTGGACCCCCTGCCCCAAGGAAAGCATGGGGCCCATTCAAACACTTTGAGATCCTACCCCCTAGCAATGCTACTTGCCAAGTTCGGTGAAAATCCATTATGTTGTTTTCAGCAAAAAGATGAAAATTTAGGTCCAATTTGGATCCACTTGGAACTACAGTCACCAATGTACAAACTCAGAGTAATTTTGCTTTATTACTTCTGGTTCTAGAGAAGAATTGTTAATATTCCTCACTAGGGCCCCCTCGGGTCCCCAAAGGGGAGCATGGCGCCCTGTTGAACAAAGTGAGATCATAACCCCCTGGTGTTAATGCTACCTGTCAAGTTTGGCGAATATTCATCAAGGGGTTTTCAACAATTATGAACATATACAATTTACATCACCATTTGGACCCATCCCATCCCACTCCCTTGGGTCCCAAAGGAGGGGGGGGGGGGGCACCCCTGATTCTGTCATGAACAAACTTGAAACAGCAGTCATCAATATACTGACTCATTGTATTAACCTATAAACTCAATCACTTCTGGTTCTAGAGAAAGTTTTCAAAGATTCCTTACTGATGATGGGTGGTTTCGGCCCTCCAGGGGGCCCCAGGTGGGGCATGGTGCCAATTTGATGGAATTGAGATTCTATCCCCCTAGGGATGCTACCTGCCAAGTTTGGTGAAAATTAATTGGGGAGTTTTTAAGAAAAAGATGAAAATTTACAATTTAGGCCCCAATTTAAGTCCCCTGGGGTCCCCAGGTGGGGCATGGTGCACATATGATGGGAATGAGATTCTATCCCCCTAGGGAAGCTACAGGTCTGCCAAGTTTGGTGATAATTCATTATGGCATATTCAAGAAAAAGATGGAAATGTACAATTTGGGCCCCATTAGGACCCCTCCCTACCCCTCCCCTGGGTCCAAAGGGGAGCACTCCTGATTCCGCCATGAACAAACTTAAAACTACAGTCATCAATGTACCAACCCATAGTATTAACTTAGCTCTACCACTTCTGGTTCTAGAAAGCCGGACGAAGAGCGATCATCGCAACAGCTCATTAAATTTCACACATTTAGTTTTGCTAATCTGGAGTTAAAATGAATAAAATCAGAACTTCCTAAAGTATGATTGGTCAATGTTGGAAAATCTTCAGAAAAAAAACTAAAAAAAAACATACTAAATCCAAATCCTTACGTATGGGACACTTCGCTCTGGGAAAATGCATAATTTGCATAATTAATCTGCTGACCTTTACTTACACAATTGGAAATTATACTAGCTCATACAGGGGGTCATGTCCATAAGGGAACTAGGTCAAGAACATATATTCAGCCTGATTTCAGATGAATATTTTTTAGCTCACCTGAGGCTCAAGTGAGCTATTGCGATCGCCCCTTCGTCCGTGCGTTCCGGCGTCGCGTCGCGTCGTGCGTCGTGCGTCGTCCGTCGTCGTCGTGCGTAGTGCGTAAACTTTTTACATTTTCATCTTCTTCTTGAAAACCCCAAGACCGATTTTCATCAAACTTGGCAGGTAGCATCCCTAGGGGGTTAGGAACTCAATTTGTTAAAATGGGCACCATGCCCCCACCCAGGGGGGCCCCCAGGGGGGCCCAAAACCCCCCAAAATTAAGGAATCTGTAAAAATCTTCTTCTCTAGAACCAGAAGTGATAGAGCTAAGTTAATACTATGAGTTAGTACATTGATGACTGTAGTTTCAAGTTTGTTCATGGCAGAATCAGAGGGTGCCCCCCCTTGGGACCCAGGGGAGGGGGGTGGGGAGGGGTTCTAATGGGGCCTAAATTGTACATTTTCATCTTCTTCTTGAGAACCCCATGACCCATTTTCACCAAACTTGGGAGGTAGCATCCCTAGGGGGTTAGGAACTCAATTTGTTAAAATGGGCACCATGCCCCGCCCCAGGGGGCCCACAGGGGGCCCAAACGCCCCAAAATTAAGGAATCTGTAAAAAATCTTCTTCTCTAGAACAAGAAGTGATAGAGCTAAGTTAATACTATGAGTTTGTACATTGATGACTGTAGTTTCAAGTTTGTTCATGGCAGAATCAGGGGTGCCCCTTGGGACCCAGGGGAGGGGGGTGAGGAGGAGTCCTAATGGGGCCTAAATTGTACATTTTTATCTTCTTCTTGAGAACCCCATGACCCATTTTCACCAAACATGGCAGGTAGCATCCCTAGGGGGTTAGGATCTCAATTTGTTAAAATGGGCACCATGCCCCACCCAGGGGGCCCCCAGGGGGGCCCCAAACCCCCCAAATGAAGTAATCTTTAAAAATCTTCTCTAGAATCAGAAGTTATAGAGCTAAGATAATACTATGAGTGAGTACATTAATGACTGTAGTTTCAAGTTTGTTCATAGGAGATCCAGGGGTGCCCCTCTTGGGGGCAGGGGGGGGGGGGTCGGTTGGGAAGGTCCAAATGGGGGCCTGAATTGTACATTTTCATCTTCTTCCTGAAAACCTCATGATGTATTTTCGTCAAACTTGGTAGGTAGCATCCCTAGGGGGTCAGGATCTCAATTTATAAAAATGGGCACCATGCCCCACCCAGAGGGCCCCAGGGGGCCCCATTCCCTCCAAATTAAGGAATCTTAAAAAATTTGGGCCCTTATTGTACATTTCCATTTTCTACTTGCGAATGCCTGGTCAAATTTTGGTAGAGCTGTGAATAATATTAGATTAGTGACTGCGTGAAAGGTGAACTTGCGATACTAAGGTGAGCGCTAGACCCGCGGGTCTCTTGTTCATTTGTCCCATACGAAAGGTTAGTTGTTGATTTATGCAATTAAGGCAGTATTTCTTTCATAAATTTGCATACTTCAATATTTTCTTTGCTGGAAATATACAATTTAACTCTTTGGCTACAACATGATATCAATAATTCTTAAATTAAATCAAGATGAATATTGAGCATCGGAGGGGACATTATCTTGGACTTGCCCATGAAACGACTTCCCAATGTTGATACATAAGACATAATGGACTGTATGGATAAAAGCAGCATCCGCCCGCACGCAAGCACCACTCTGAATTCAAATTATACAAATCCGTCAAACAAACTCATCAAACTCAAAGCTGCTGATAAAATCAATATAACGTTTAAATGCCAGCAACAGCTTACCCCTCCCAACGCGCAGCCAAAACACATGATAAACACATTCTTCCATAATATACAATAACACACGCACACATACTCACTTCCTTGAAACCTCACCGTGACTTTTTACATGGCTTGTTTGCATGGATGTAGCCAAGTAAGTTATGTTTTGGTATTTCAATGACCATGTCAAGCATGATAATACCCAGCAAACTGTGCTTCGAGGGTGGGTGATAATTTCTGCCGTCAGCACTCATCATAAATTGTCGCCAGACGACAATTTGTAACGAGGTGACAATTGAAGCCGCCAGCTCCGTCAAAAATTGTCGCCTGTTTCAGGGGGTGACAATTTCTGACGGGGCGACAATTTATGTCGCAACACACGTAAAAGATCCTGCTTCATTCATTCATCGCAGAGAGCAGGGTGTTTAACCCGGTGAAGTGGTCCCACCTCACACCTAACTGGACCCCATGAAAGACCAGCTTAGTGTAGCTGAATATGGGCTATCCAACCATCTTCACAGATGGAAAATGAACAATAACAATAACAATAACAAAAAGATATCGTCACTTTTTGGTGAAAATGACTTTTTTGGATTAATGGTCAGATAATCAGTTAAGTGATGTCCTGTCCAAATCCTAGACGTCTTACCCTAAAAATGAAGCTACCACGGCATTTCAAAAGAATGTCTGTCCCATTGGATACAGTGCTTTGGCTGCCATGTTTTTTTTGCTCTCCTGAAGATTTGACATTTTGTAGATCTATACGAGGTCTAGTCGCCCCAGCGATGATATGTTTCTCTTATATCGCTGATGGCGGCAATTAAACATATGCATCTTCATATGTGTTAGACTTTGACACATATCATTTTGTGTATTAAAACATTGAATACTAAGCATTTAAACTGCTAACATCAGAAAATGAAATGCAAAGAGCAAGTAACACTAAGAGTACTAAAAGAAGGGAATATTACACTACACTAGCTGCCTCGGCGCTATGCGCCTTGGCGTCCCTTGTCAAGTATAGTGAGGTGCCCGCACCTCGATCATCAGGGGCCCAAATACCGTCACCCCGCTTAAAATTGCTTTAAGCACACTAAACAAAAATTTATGACCGGGACTGTGTTCAGTACGTTTGAAACTTGGCAGGGCCACCACACTCAAGCAAATTGTGGTGAAAAAACCGAAGTTTTTCGCGAAAATTATTGTTAATCGGAATACGTGTTAGAATGCTATCACCACTGTTCCCACACGCATCTTTTACATGTATTCTCAAGTCTATGGGAACATCATGGTCACCTGCACACGTGTTTTACGTGCTATAGTCCAGCGGATATAGAAAATCATGCACTTAAAGGACAAGTTCACCTTCATAGACATGTGGGTTGAGTGAATGCAGTAATATTAGTAGAGCACATCATTGAGAGTTTGAGCAAAATCGGACAATCCGTTAAAAAGTTATGAATTTTTGAAGTTTCTGCTCACTCAAGGCTGGATGAGACTACTATAGCTTGTGATGTCACATGAGAAAAACGATATAAAGAAAGAATAAAGAAAATAAAACATATTTTCACTTTTCTCGCATAACAAAAGAACACTTGACTTCTCTCTTTCAGAAGGCAGGGGGAATAATATTACCCTTAACATATGTCAGTAACAAGTCGAAGAAATGTGCACTTTATTCAAAAAGTAAAGTTTTGTGAAATTCTCTTTTTATTTTCTTTAAAATGGTTGTACGCATATGACATCATACACTGTAGTAGTCTTCTCATCCAGCAGTGACTACGCAGATACTTTAAAAATTCATAACTTTTGAACGGATTGTCCGATTTTCCCCAAACTTTCACTGATGTGTTCTACTAATATTGCTGCATTCACTCAATCCACATGTATATAAAGGTGGACTTGTCTTTTAATGGTAAAAGCACCATACTTGGTACACATGTACATGATGCCAATACAAGTAATTTCTGATATGGAAGCCACTCTGACTCTCCCTTTGGCGGCCGTGGCGGCCATTTTTCAAAATGGCCGCCATGTGATATCGCAATGCTGTGTATTTTGGAAACTATAAGTCCGATTGTTGTGATTCTTGTACCAAAGTATAGGTTTTGAGGGATTCCAATAAAATAATTTTTGAGAGGATAAAACCATGGCAACCTACTTATTGGCGGCCATTTTGAAAAAATATGGCCACCATGCTAGATATAACACATCCTTAAAACATATGGACAAAGGGTCATGACTCTGGTACCAACTTATATGTTTTTGGGGTCAAGGATTCCGATAAATTCAACTGTAAGTGAATATGAATCGTTTCATCCTACGTTTTGGCGGCCATTTTAATAAATATGGCTGCCATACAACAGATAATGAATATTGTATATCTTCGAACTCAAAAGATATATAATCACGATTCAAGTGTAAAAGTATAGTTTTTGGGTGAAGGTTTTCAATATAATGATGTTTTAGCAAAGTGAATAGGTTCATCACATCCTTTGTTTTGGCGGCCATTTAATAAATAGCGTACGAGTGTTATGAAAGCGGGATGCCCATTGTGGATTAATTCAGGTGTAAACGTTTGTTTTTGGGGTCAACAATTACTTGTTCACTCAATTTTAGTATTCTAATGTGGAACATCTGGGCATAGTTAACTTTGTAAGCATTTAGGAAAATATGCTCAACTTCCTTCATAGGATATCTGTGTGTACAGTGTATGTGAAAAACATGATCTTCACAATTTCATGTCTGAAGTATCAAGATTATACATTTTCTACAATATAGACTCTCGCTTTCTCTGGTCCCTGGACTATGGAATGAAAATCATAGTTTCCAACCAATATAGTACATGTTTTCTTTGGAAACATGACACTAAGTGTGAGAAAAGTTCTAAAACTTCTTGGGTCACTTACATCAAATGTAAACACACTATATGTATGTCTACAAAATCCATGATTGACCAGGATGTTCTGATACTTACAACTACACTGAATCTTATACATCAAACGATAAAGTAAATAGTGGCAGTGGGCAGGTCCTTCTGGTCCTGTACGGGTAGAGAGACGTCCCCTTCCTCCACGAGTCTCCTGCTGCCTTGCGGGCAGTTTTTGGGTTAATCAAAGGCTAGGGAGTAAACCTTTTCCAAATCCGGAGCGGAACCCCTAAGGCGGTTAGGTGTTGTAGTTCATCATCTCTCCGGCAAATATAATAGGTATTATACAATACATATTTATAGGTTTACATCTAATTGTCATTTGCAGCTCCACATGAGTCTACTAGCAAAATATAAACTACAAGAAAAATTATGCTAATTTATGAATTGAAGGAAAACCTCAAAAGAAATAGGTTCATAATTATTGGAAGATAAAACTGCAGAATACAATATTCAGTAAATCGATCTTATTTACTGGCACCAGTAGAAATACTGAAGACGTTCTCTAAAGTGCACCTGCATCTATATGCATTCACGTTCATCACCGCTCATCAATGGATGATCAGGAACAATAATTGTTTTGGATTGTCAGAGCTAATTCGATTCCTTCATATGATTCCTTATAATTTTATGTAACAGTTTTGACAAGGTCATACTATGAAATAATGAACAAGAACTGAAAACAAACATTAGAAATCTATAGGTCTTATAAGACAGCAATAATCATGTCTTTGTGGCTGGAAACTATGACAGTACATTAATTGTACTCTCCTGTCTATGCATCCAAAATTGGGGGAAACTCTTCTATTCCATTCTCACCATTTTATTCTACCTTTGATATTCAACATAATTATCTTTAGTATTCCAGGTATGCAACAATTGTACTAAATGTCACTTATGTGATGTTCAATACCTACTTGAATAGTGAATGTGATAGAGGTATTGTCAATCAACAACAATCAATGAACAATAATTGTGTTTGTTGGACAATGCGTTGCTATGGTAACCATAATTTTATTAAAATTTTGTGGATCAAATAACTTCCATAGTATTTAAGCAATCGATCTTAAAATTGGTATTTATGATGATCTACAGGTGTAGTTATGTAAGACACTCTTTGTGTGTGTATTTGACAAAGCGTTGCCATGGTAACCGCATGTTTTCTTCGAAATCTTGTGGAGTGAACAACTTCCACAGTTTAGAAGCAATTGAAATAAAATTTGGTAGGCATTATGGCCTTGAGGTATAGATGCGGAACACATAATTTTTGTGTTTGTCGGACAAAGCGTTCCATGGTAACTATAATTTTATTAAAATTTTGTTGGTTGAATAACTCTCATAGTATTAAAGTAATTAATTTTAAAATCGGTATTTATGATGATTCATAGGTGTAGTTATGTAAGATACTCTTTGTGTTTGTATTTGACAAAATGTTGAAAAGGTAACCGCATGTTTGTTTGTTGTTGTTGTTGTTGTTTTTTTTTTTGGGGGGGGGTTTGGTTTTTTTTTTCAAAATTTAGTGGGGTGAACAACTTCCACAGTTTTGAAGCAATTGAAATCAAATTTGGTTGGCATTATGGCCTTGAGGCATAGATGTGAAGAAAAAAATGTTGATTAGAAGTGGAAGATGTGTTGAAAGTTGAATTTTTGATAATAAGTATAATGATTGTAGAATTTATTCAAATGAATGAATTGAATGATATGTATTATGAATATAATGGTTATTATTCTTATTTCTCTGCAACAAGTAATTGCAAAGCATTAAGTTTCATGTTATTTGTAATCTGTGACGTATATGTTGTTCAATGAACAATTCTTATCTGTTTGTATCTTTTGTAAGTAACGCTGGTGGAAGGCGCATTTCCACATTCGCATTGTGGACAATAAAACAATCAATTCAATTCAATTCAATAAAGAACTAAACACCGCAACAACATAGGAGGTTCATTTACCAATAATAGGTTAATGATTCTTGGCAATGGGACAGTACGTATGGCAAATGAGGGTGTATATATAATCCATACAGGGTGGCCCCTCAGAAAATGGAAACGAATATTTTTCCAAAACCAAAATGAAATTGTCCAATTTGGTTGAGTACTTTTCTTTCTAGACATGTTTTTGTTAGTCATTAATTTCTTACTTTATCTTATCAAAGCTCAGCAAAGGAGACTACCCAACAATTGAAGGTCAATTTTCGACAATAATCCTATTCAAGCATTCCACATTGTGATGTGCGGTCTCAATTCTTTGTTAGTCTCCCAAGGGAGTGGCTTTTGTTCGATGCTGAAATTTGTTGAATTGAGCTAAGAAATAATTACGCTCGACCCGTCTTTACAAAAACATCTGTAGAAAGAAAACTACTCAACCAAATCTGATGATTTTGGTGTCATTCTTCTTCTAGATAAATTCTCTACAACTCTATGTCATTCATTTTGCCATCAAAGTAATGCAAATGTGCAGATATTTGCGAAAACTCGCGTTTCCGTTAATTCTAGGCCACACTGTATATAATGTGTATGTGTGTGTGTGTGTGTGCATACTCTATGTAGTGCGGCAGTCATATTTATCAAAATGGACATGAAAACGAAATGTGTTACTTCTATTAATCAACAAATGCTTGTTTAAAATCATTGACCCCAATTAGTTTCAAAGACGTACAGTATAGTATATATTGCGGCTGCCATGTTTTAAAATGGCAGCCAAAACATAGGATGTGATGGTTGTATACACGAAAAGATGTATCCATTTAAATAATTGAACCTCAAAAACATATTTCTGTACCAGAATCATGAAGATGCATCCATTGGTTTTAAAGATATATGAATAGAATGTAGAGCGGCAGCCATGTTTAACTGGAGGGAGGCCATATTTATCATATGGCCGCCAAAACAAAGGATGTGATGAACCTATTCACTTTGCTAAAACATCATTATATTGAAAACCTTCACCCAAAAACTATACTTTTACACTTGAATCGTGATTATATATCTTTTGAGTTCGAAGATATACAATATTCATTATCTGTTGTATGGCAGCCATATTTATTAAAATGGCCGCCAAAACGTAGGATGAAATGATTCATATTCACTTACAGTTGAATTTATCGGCCTCCTTGACGCCAAAAACATATAAGTTGGTACCAGAGTCATGACCCTTTGTCCATACGTTGTAAGGATATGTTATATCTAGCATAGTGGCCATATTTTTTCAAAATGGCTGCCAATAAGTAGGTTGCCATGGTTTTATCCTCTCAAAAATTATTTTATTGGAATCCTTGACCCTCAAAACCTATACTTTGGTACAAGAATCATGACAATCGGACTTATAGTTTCCAAAATACACAGCATTCCTATATCACATGGCGGCCATTTTGAAAAATGGCCGCCACGGCCGACACAGGCAGAATCAGAGTGGCTTCCATATCAGAAATGACTTGTATTGGCATCATGTACATGTGTACCAAATATGGTGCTTTTACCATAATGTGCATGATTCACCCTATATGTGCTCTATATCCGCTAGACTACTAAGTCTATGGGAACGCTGGTGACGAGTTGAGGGGCCCCTTCCTAAGCGCACAACTATTCCGCACCGTTCGCGTTTGGCAAAGATAGCTGCAAATTTTCGATATTGATCAGTGAACGCGATATTCCATTGGAATTTTCAGCATTTTTCCTGTATGTGAAGGGGATTTCATAGAATTTCAGCGACGAAATGTGATTCAAATATGAACAAAAATCAACTGTGACGAGGTGCAGGTCACCCAAGCATACTGTAGATTTCTTTATAGTTTACGCAATTGTGGGATATGTATTTTGATGACATTGTCGTTTAACGGTGTATAGTTTACATTTGTGTTATTGTTTTGAGCAAGTAGAATTATTGTTTGGGTAGTATTTAGTAGTTGTTTATAACTGTTAATATTATTGAAGAAATTTGTTTTCATTTTCATTTCTGCATAGAACTTTTTTGTTTAGTTTTGCACAAGTAGTTATATAGTTTTTTTTTTAATTTATTTTCTATGGCAGAATTTTTCTCTTTTTTGGCATACAGTGGAATTGTATTTTTTATCTTGTGCAGTATTGAGTGATCTTTATTTAGTCTGTTTTCAATTGATTTTTAAAGATATTTTTCTTTTTTCGCATATTATTTTGTGTAGTTGACAATTATCATTGGTAGTTTTATGTAGTTATGTTTCAAACTAATTCTTTGCGGTTTTTGTTTTTATTTTCTGGCATAGAATTATTTGGGGTAATTTTTAGTACTCCTTATGTAGTTGTTCATCTGTTGATTTTTCTGTAGATTTTTTTCATTTTTTCATTTTTTTTTACAATAAAGGGCAGTTCTTTGATTCACATGAAATATTACATGCTCTTCAAATATTTTCTTGATTCATGTGAAATATTCCACACACTTCAGTTATTTTTGATTCTTATTATACACTCAATCATTTTCATTCATCTATGCATTGTACATTTTTTTTTCATTTCAATCATCTCCATTTTTTATGTTGGACTAATTGCAAGATAAGCTTTTTTTAATGAAAGACACATTCAGTCCACAAATCATTTTATATCATTCATAAACAATAGTAAAAATGCAAAGGTCAAGAAGTTACTTTTGTAAGTGTGTTTATACAAAAAGCCCCTCCAGATCTACATTTAAAGTGTTGTCAAATGACTATTTCATACCTTTATATCTCATATTATATCTACTTTGCATGAGAATAACAAATCACACATTTTCATTCTTAGATATAGATTTTGGAGTCTTTAACCCATCCCAGTCACACCCAACAATCAGCGTGGGTTGCATTATTTATGACCAAAAGAGGGCGTCCTATGACCTCAGACTTGGCCAAGAGCTGTAAAATTATTTTAACCAATCACAGAGATCCTTACTGGGACTCTGAAAAATAATTTATGCAAAGAAATCTATTTTTGAGTGTCTCTTATTGGCTGAAACACCTATCAGAGGTTCGAGCCTGCTGAGAAACTAATCAATATTCATGTTTACAGCGCGCATGTATCTTTGTTGCCCCAGCAACTGCAGTGATTTCTTACGCGTGGTATCGTGATATTTATCTCCACATAGGGTGCGTGACGATATCTGATCTGTGTGGTAAAAAACAAATCGGACGTAAGAAGTTGTACATTCAAGATTTAAAACAAACAGATAGCAAAATCAAAGTCCACTGAAAAGGTCTTGACACTGTAATGTATGTTCCAAAATCATGTCTGGCTTAGTTTTGAGAGGATTTTCTACACTTGTGAAGGTTTTCCTCGCACGAGATCAGGAATGAGATCGGTGACCTAGCCACAACGTGTACTGTATGTATAAAACGTGACTGCATGCATGCACTAAGTGGCTGTGAGAGTGCGGCAAGAATGCTAGGAATGCACCAGGTACGGTGTGCTACAAATTCTTGGGGCGAAATTAGACTTCATTGTTCAGCCCGTCTAGTATTTATATTTTATAATAATTCTATTTCTTCATGAATTCACGATAAAAAATGCTACATATATTCATCATATATTTTAGAAGCGTAATATGAAATATTTTGCCTTTTTTTTCAGTCCAAGAAATAAAAACCCTTTGAATAAAAAAAGTTATAATAAATGATAGTTCTTGACTCAAGTCTAAATTCCATGCGCCTTCTTGCAGTTACCCCCCAGCTGCCCATGGATATGGTGCATAATAATCAGCTGTTTACTGAGTCGTACCTACCCTACTGCTCCTGTTCAAATTGAGTGCGATTGTGATTTTATCGGTGGCATGTGTAGTTTTATAACCTAATCCAATAAAAAAAGACAAATTCAAACATCAAATCATGTGACAGTTTTTGTCAGAATTCCATATCAATATCACTTGTTGCCACAAGAAATGGCGGAGTAGCATTTTGTAGCCATCGTACAATATAGGTCAAAAATCAAGGTCAAAGGTCAAAATTCTGTGTAGAAGTTTTGAAGCCCTCACCTAGTGCCATCACATAAAGCAAACGGAATTGAAATCGGGTTAGAAATGGCGAAGGAGTAGAATTTTGTAGCAAAATGTACAATACAGGTCAAAAATGAAGGTCAAAGGTCAAAGAAGTAAAAGGTCAAAATTGTGTGAAGAAGTTTGAAGCCCTTACCTATTGCCATCACACAAAGCAAACAGAATCAAAATCGGGTTAGAAATGGTGAAGGAGTAGCATTTTGTAGCCAATGTACAATATAGGTCAAAAATCAAGGTCAAAGGTCAAAGAAGTCAAAGGTCAAAATTCTGTGTAGAACTTTTGAAGCCCTCACCTAGTGCCATCACATAAAGCAAACGGAATCGAAATCGGATTAGAAATGGCGAAGGAGTAGCATTTTGTAGCAAAATGTACAATACAGGTCAAAAAATCAAGGTCAAAGGTCAAAGAAGTCAAAGGTCAAAATTCTGTGTAGAAGTTTCAAAGCCCTCAACTAGTGCCATCACATAAAGCAAACGGAATCAAAATCGGGTTAGAAATGGCGAAGAGTAGCATTTTGTAGCAAAATGTACAATATAGGTCAAAGGTCAAGGTCAAAGGTCACAACTGAAATTCTGTGTACAAGTTCAAAAGCTCCCACATAGTGCTATCATATAAAGCAAACAGAATAAAAATTGGCTCATAAATGACAGAGAAGTAGCAAATTGAAGATTTTGATCACACACGGACGCACACACGGACGGACACACGGACACACACACACGTACGGAGCCCGTTTCATAGTCCCCTGCTCGAACTCGTTCGGCGGGGACAAAAAGAGAGAAATGGACGGGAAACCTAGAGAAGTTACGGCACACTCACTAGCACTAACGTAATTCTCGTCCACCACGTACGTAGAACACACACAAGACAAGCCATCACAATCGAAGTTTGAGCGATAGCTATAACATGTGCGGAGCAGACATGCGGATTTCAGCACTGGGTATATGAGTAGTTGAATGTATCACGATTGTAAAACATATCTTTTTCTATGAGATGTCTCTGCAAATTTGAATTAGGTTATCTAAGCATAGATAGATTATGATACATTATAAAATAGATTAGCTATAGTAAGAACTTGCTAACATGAGAGTTATTTGATAACGTTGCAAAATAAAAACCCCGTCATTGAATGGAATGTTCCAGAGCTATGGGGGGGGGGGGGGGGGAGGCTCAAGGACGTTATGGACACGTCGATTCGCAAGTGGGAAAGATGTGATTACAGATAGGTTGAAATGAAGAGGATTTATGAATAAAATAGACAGAAACATAATATTTTTTCCATAATTCCTTCACAGTTTATTATTTCTTTTCACAAAATTGACATAAACTAGTGCTGTATTGAGTCAACTAAGTGCACATTCGCACGAGTGTACACGCATCATCCCTCCTGCCTAGTGGGAATGACACAGGCAGTTTTTCAATGACCTATGAATGCCCTTTGCGTTCCGCGTGAGTGCACCGAGCAAGTGCGAGCAGCAGCAGCAGCAGCAGCAGCAGTAGGTTCGATGTTTCGGATGTAACCACTAGTTTCGTATTACGCCAAACTCAAAATTCAACCCTAGTCGTCTCCGTTGCAATAGGTATTTTTCAGACATAAGTTTCAATACATGGGACTGCAACTAAGTACTGTATTGTGATTATTACCTTGGAGAAGAGGAGGCACGAAATCCGAAGCTTTTAATGAAATTTTAAATGAAGGAGTTGACCGAAGGTTTCGAAGTTTATTTCATATCGGAGTAAACAAAATGTACTTTAAGCTGAGATTATTTACGATATGCTGCGTTTACCTGAGCGATGTCAGACGACCACCTTCAACATCAAATCCTGTTTGTAATTTTCCAGAATCTATCATGATGTCATTTTGGACTGATCAAATTTTGCGGGGGGAAGGAAAATAAATATCGCCGTTTTATTCTCTTTCTCGCTATTTTCTTTTTTTTTCGTTCGGTATTTTCTTTTTGTATCTAAAAATATTTTCCCTTAGATCATTTTGTTTCATTTGTTTCATACTATAAAAGATTATTAGACCAACGTGATACATTTTACCCCTTAGCACTAATGGTATTGTCCGATAATAAGCTCTGCCGTGTACTGTGGCAGTGACGTATTACACATGCATAGAGAGCTCTCTGTCCCCAAATGCGATCGTTACGCGATAAATGTCCAAAATAACGACCGGAACATTTCAACTTCTGACAAGCTTTTACAGTTATTCTGCCTGATATCTACTAGTTTTGTCAGGCATATGAAAAGAGCATACAAATGCTATTCCCATGAAATATACAAAATAATGCTAACATTTATCAATGATCTATGGCATTAACATCTTTTTATTTTTTTTGTCCAAAATTCACAGAGGCTGTTGTAAACTGATAATTTCTGTGATCTTGAGTGATGACTTGTTTTCATTTCAACAATTGTGTACAGAATATGGTGCAAGATTATAAAATAAAAAGAAATAACAGAATAACAAAGCAACCGTATACATAAATGAGTTTTCTTCATTGTATGTTATATTTTGGTGGTAGGTGGCATCCACATATCGCTGGTGTTTTCACGAACCGGCACAGCCGGTTCCGGAGCCGCGAAAGTAAGTTTCGAGATAATCGCGTTTGAAGTTTTTGCCTTTGCAAAATCCATGATTGCGCCTGTATTTCACGTCTAGTTACCTAAATATCACACTGCACAACAGATTAGGAGTTTTTTGTGTGTTTCATGTTCTTGGTTCATCTCGAAAACCAAAAGTTTCGTTGTCGGTTCGTGAAAACACAAAAACACATAAACAACGCTTCCAATATTTTCACGAACCAGCACCATCGGCCGTGCTTTGCGCATGGTGCGGATTTCATTTTTCATGAAGTGACACCATTGGCGCGCACGCGCTGCGCGTTAGCTTATCTTCATCATTTCTCATAGCCGCGCGTGCACATAATCGAGCGCGTGCATTAGCGATGCTCCTTTGTATACTAGTGATGTGGATTGGGTATCAAGATTTTGTTTGATACTTTTTTTTCTTTCCCCCTTCTAAATCTCTCATCCATTCGCAGAAAGGTATTATTATTGAGTTGTTCTTCATATATTACACATTGATCATTGCTGTCAGCTCACTGCATCGGTCTTTATGCACATAATTTTTAAGATTCACTCTCTTCCTCGGAGCATTACTGTATCTCGTGCTATAACCACGAAGCATGTTGTTTTCGAACATGAAATGTAATCAATTTGCTCTATTGCTTTGTGAATGTGTCATTCTTGTAAAGAAAATAACTCTGCACTGGTAATATCACTCTCTTTTCCACTCTTTATTTTGCTTTCTTTCTCTCTCTCTCTCTCCCTCACACACACACGCATACACACACACACACACACACCAGAGACTCCAACTCTCCCGTTTTCGACGGGAGATCTCCCGCTGGAAGCCCATTTTTGCAAAATCTCCCGTTCTCCCGCTTGATATTTGATTTCTCCCGCCCTGGCTCTGTGTCTCCCGGTGGAAAGGATTTTTTACTTATTGCTATCGTATGTTGAAAAAATAAGCCTTAGATAGCACCAGAGAACATCTGGAACCCTAGGAACTTCGCACTTCGCGCACATTAACTTGGAGTCTCCCGTTTGCTAGGGGTTTCGGCCGGGAGAATCTCCAGATCAGAAGGTGCTTGGGGTTGGAGTCTCTGACACACACACACACAATCTCTCTCTCTCTATTTATTTCCTACACGTGACACCTTACAAAACTTTTTAAATTACATAAAAACTAAATGAGCTCTATTTGGGTATCTTTTCTCATTCATAGATTTATTACTACATGAGTTTTAATTGTGGCTTTTCTATAAATTATATGTGGATCATACTACTCATATAACATAGATCCCAACTTGAATGAAGTTAAGGTACAGTACATTACCTTTCATTTATTTTTCAGATGTAACGGTTTCTGTTTTGTTTCAACATACCAAGGCCTGTATGTATCACCCACCTTGATAATATCTAAATTTATGGCCTTCAGGGTACTACAATATTTCATTTTTTTTTTTCAGATTCAAAATGTTAGTCAGATGTATGAGATTAGAATGCCTTTTGCCTTGAAAGCTCAAAAATCTTACAAAATAACGATCAAAATGTTCCACCTCCCTCCATATCCCATCACCTAACTTCAACCTGGTCAAATGCTGTTTACCAAACATTAACTTTATAATGAATCTAGAATTTGCTGATATGAATACAAGTACAGTACTTAATTACAAAGACACTAGCTGATTTGGTATGGATAACCTCCTTCATATTAAAGGCAATACAATCCTGTAGACAGTGACTGAACTTATTGATGTTTAAACTGCTGTGACAGTGCATATAGTGTATTATCAATCTTCTGCAAACAGTCTTGATCTTCCCTAATTTTGTAAAAGTTTGTAAGCACTCATATTATGCACAGTATGTGCCTGAAATTAGATTTATTACCATGTTGTTTTGCAAGATATAAAAATCCTCATGTTTCCCTTTCTTTTCTCTCACTGCTAGAGGTTACCATATACAAAGTTCCTTATCTAAGCTCTCTAAGAAGTGAGCTATCAGATCTGCATTTACTCATTTTTGTTTCAAAAATAAAATTCAGAACAATGTACAATATAAAATGACATAGATAATGATGTCCAGGCCATAATTTCTTATGTGGACACAGACTGCAAGAATATGGCTGTGTACTGCAGTACATCTATCATCCAAGAAAACATTTTCTGTCAAAGTTTTAGTTATTCTTGAGTTGCAGAGAGAGAGAGAGAGCAAGTAAGGGGAAATGAAAGCATCCAATTGCTTATCCCTCTTGCAGTCTAGAAAATACCTTTCTAACTTGCACAACTTGACTTGACTTGGTCCTGACCTTAGTTTATGTCTGCTGTGGGTGTCACAGGTGCTGGGGTAGGCATAATTCAAAAATACTGAAAATTGTTAATGGGCTTGGCCTAATGGTGGCTGGGCTAAGGGAGACAAAATGAATAGTTTGATGGGGGAGCTGGTTCATAAACAAAGTAAAAGAAGAGACATCTATATGGTTTTGTTGTGAAAAGCACTGTTTAAAGTCAGAGAGGGGAAGCATAATACAGTGGAAATTGAGGATGGCATCATTGTGACAAAGCTGTATGGAGAGACCCATGGATTGATGGTTATCAAGAGTAATGTCAGTGAATAAGGTGACAGTGAGAGATAAAGTATGTAGGATTAATGTCCCTTAATGTCTCCTTGATTCTTTCACATACAATACAGTGGAAACTCGATATAACGAGATGGTCGGGACCGAGTCGTTTTCCTCGTTATAGCCGATATCTCGTTATATCAGTAGGCATAAAAGAAAGCATAACATAAAGACATTAATTTGCACATGTGGGACTACCCATCATCTTTCAATCAACACTGATAACTTGGTAATGTGTGTGAGGTAATTACTCACCTTTATGGGTAAGAAGATGTCTTTTCGCCAATGAAATCCGATATCAAGAATGTTTTTCTTATCAATTGTAGATGTTTGAATTTGTAAATCTAAATAGCTTGCGATTGTGTGAAGATCGTCTGTGGATTGGTGTGTGGTTACAGTATGGGTGTGTGTTGTGTGTGGAAAGCTTGAATATGGTCTGCACAATGCTGTGTGTGTGTGTGTGTGTGACACATTCTGTATGTATATTATGACTGCGTGTGTGTGAAGATGGGGAATTCCCTACGTAGAAAGCCAATCACAGCATCAGATTGCCTCACACTTGCTAAACGTCATGATGATGTCATGTATAATTGGCCGTCCCACCACATTTTCTGCATGTATCAGTGTGCCTACACACACACATACACATATGTGGTGCTAGCTGTAGAGTGAACTGAAGAAAATATGTGTGTACAAGACAGTTTTTGGCGCATCGAGCTTTACAATCTCGGAACATGATAGCACAGGCGAAGTAAAGCTTTACCCGAAGACATTTTGCTTTACCTCGCTATATCAGGTTTGATTGGCTATGTTTTTCTTTGTTTGGAAATCACAAAATTTATCTCGTTATAGCAGTAACTGTTATTTCGTTATAGCCGATCTCGCTATAAGAGTAGCATTTTACATAGACTTGTGTGGAAGGAAATTTGGGACCGGGAAAATTTCCTCGTAATAACCGATATCTCGTTATAGCAGTGTTCGCTATACCGAGTTTCCCCTGTATTTGGAAAATTTGAGACTTTACTGATAAATGCACAGCAGTACATTCAGTTCATGGTTTCTTAGTGTGACATGTTGATTTTGTCATTAATTACTTCGTGGATTGTCAGTCAAACAGATACAGAGATTACAAGCTATTCCAAACTCTGCAGCAAGAGTAGTGTCCAAAATTAAAAAAACATGAACAAAAATTTCACCGGTTCTTAGAAGCTTGCACTAGCTTCCAGTCAAAATTCATATACAGATCAAAATGTTGATATTAACTTTTGAATCCACACTATTTGAAAGAACTACTTTAAATAGGAAACACACCAGAGAGAAACCTTTGTTCAAAAGGTAGTGACTTATTTGTTATTCTGAATATACAAGCAATGACATACATTTGCTTGTAATGTCTCTACCATATGGAATAATGTTACTCAGAATTTAAAATGAATTACAAATGTTGAGAAATGTAAGTCTGCCTTGCGAACACCTGTCATTACAGTCTAAACATGAAACAAGGTATTATTGTAATTGCAATTGTATGTTTTTGTTTGATCATTTCTATCCTTGAGCACAAAAGGCAAAATACAGAATGTTCCATATGCTATATAAGCACTGTTGATTATTATTATTATTACTATTTTTATTATTATTATGATTATGATTATGATGATGATGATTATTATTATCATTGTCATTATTAAAACTGATGTCCTATTTTATGACACCACTTCCCCCCCCCATTTCTACACACATACAAACCCAAAGTCATTAAATAGAAAATCAAAAAGAACATCGAGATAATGTTCTGCCATAACCTGCGTGTCCATTCATAAGGCAAACACTCTTGTGAAAAGTTTGCTGCTGCTGTGTGGAGCAACTCTGTGATTGAGGTGAAATATTGCTATGATCTCCTTCCATTATGATCCAATGACTTGGATTTTAGTGCAGATGTTCAGCTCAGCCACCCTAGTCATTTGTAGCTGTTTCGGGTTTCTTTTGGCTTTCCCCAGTAGACAGTTGTCATCTGCTTCTCTCCCTATGCAAAGAGGAACAATTGTTTTTCACAGACAATGCTACTTCTCCATAGCAGAGGGGAATGATGACATTTGATACAACAGTCATAACATACTTCTTAATTAATTTTCCACATTTTCAAAACTACACTGATTTCCCTAAGACAATAATATGATAATGTTCCTTTCATATCAACACTTTGGTGATGTTTTACTCAAAAGTGCTCATGCATTTTTTTTAATCATAAGTTTAAAGGGTGTGTACAGTTCTGGTCGAGGTGAAGATTTAGCTTTTAACGTTTTGTGAGATATTCAGAAACCACTCTATGAGATGTCAAAGAGCATGCAGTTCTAAGGGGTATCAAAAGTTTATTCGATGAAAATCGTTTTTGAAATGGCTGAGATATCCAAAAACAAAGTGAAACAAAGAGATACTAATAAAGTTGGGGCATGTCGCCTTTTATTATTAGCACTTTTTTGGATATCTCAGCCATTTGAAAACCAATTTTCATCAAATAAATGTTGAATCCTTCTTAAAATTACATGCTCTTTCATATTTCATAAGAGGCTTTTCATTATCTCACTAAGACCTTTTGAATATATTTTAAATAGATATAGATACTCCTCAATGGGGATGCTATGATAAATGACAAGGACATCTTGAACTTGTACTACAGTACAGCACACTGACTGTTTTTAATAGTATTTACTTTCAGTTTCACATTGAAATGCCAAGATAACTGTGTACTCACAAAGTAGATGAGATGAGTGTAGAAAAGTGAGAACTGCACTTTTGCAGCCTACTGGTAAACAGACGTTTAGTTAACTTGAATGACATTTAACAAAAACTCAGATCTGGGTAATTCTATCCACAATAAGCCTTTCATCAATATTTCACTTAATTTTCTTTCTTGAAAGGTGTACATTGTGGCAGAGAGAAATTAAATATCCTAAGTACAGAGCTGCCAACCTTTGGAAGCACAAATTAGTACTCAGCAGCTCCAAAATTCGTATTTTTCCACCAGAATTCATATTTTTTCAATCTCCCTTTTTTTTCCTATTTTGAATTAAACTCGTCGACTTATGAGGCCTACAGGCTCTAAACATAATGTTATGACACATGCCGAAGGCGAAGCATCGAGCTGGTCACCAGCATGATAAAGATGCCAAACTACGCAATGTTCAGCGTTGATTGATTGCTTTCTCGCAATGAATGTGTACAAGTGCAAGTATGTACCTCCAAAAACTTGCTGGGCTGATTATGGAAGCTTCCACTATCTAGCAGGGGACGGGGAATGCTTTCATCTTCTCAAGAGAGCTTCTGTATGAGCGGATGCAAAACTCTGTTCTGTGTTTCCAATTATTGTTTACTTTTTAAACATAATCATGCGTTGTTTTCAGGCTTTTTTATTTTATTGGATTTTAAATATCAGTATTTTCCAAAGTATTCCAATTCCTTTTCCCCTGACATGGAATCGGAAATTCTGCTATAACGATGATCGCAAAATGCCGCGCTGTGTGTGGAAGCGCCGATGCAAACACGTGGCTTCACTTTCAAGTTTAAAGGATTGCGCCATGTGCTCGATCCTGCCTGTAAGAGGTTACTGCAAGTTCGATGGATCGAATGCGCCATGTAGCTGAGCTGAGCTGAATGGCTTGTTTATAACCGGGGGGGCCAAAAGCTAAAAACAGAGGTCGAGTTGCACTCTCTCTACAAACTAAGTAGACCATGCTTATTTTCAAGTTTTTATTGTAACAAACAACATTCCACTGGTCTACCTCAAAATATTTGTTGCGAAAGCCTCCAAATCCAAGATGGTGTCCAAGATGGCCGCCATATTTACTGAATTTGTTATTTAAATGATAGAATTCGATAGAAACATTAAATTTCAACAAATGTGATGTCATATAAAAGAGAACAAAATTTTCTACAAGTTGATACCATTTTTGTGGGTTATTGTGATAATTGGATTGAGATTGTAAGGAAAAAACACTAATTTTTTGATATTTTTCTGAAAAAAGGAAAATCATGAAAATGCTTGATTCAGCATAAATCAAAGAAAGACTGAAGGATTATCTTGAAACGTTTCAAGAATTTATTTTGACATATAATTAATATTTGGAGAAAATTAGGGGTCAGTACCATTTTTGGTTCAGGAGTTATAATGTCTCAAACTTGAAAACTCACTACGTAAAAATGGCCACTTTAGTTGTGACAAAGACCTTGTTGGTCGTAAAGAAGTCTGCGCACGCCAAGACTACTACACGCACCACTGGCACTGGCGCTTGTGGCAGTGCCAGTAGTGCGTGTAGTAGTCTTGACAAATGCAGACTTTTTCTTTGACAAACAAGGGTTTGTGCCTGCAAACTAACTTTTCATACCAAGTGGTAGCTCAGGTGATACTGATCGCTATTATTTCAAAGTAGATTGTTCTGAAGCAGATGAGATGAAGCAAAAAAAAAAAAAAATCGAATAGAGGTAGTAGCTTGAAACTTGGCACCAATCTTGTTATAGATAGTTTAAGACAGAATTTAGATCAACCGCTCAAAAAAAAAACAAATCAAGATGACAGCCATCAAAGTTGACATAGTGTATTGTGCCAAATTAAGTGTATTATTTCGTTTTTGATACAAATTTGTCTGTTGTGCTATCTTAAACCGTCTTAAGTTTTTATGGACACATTTTTTAAACCAGTGATATTCTACTCTCCGAAAAAGAAAAAACAAATCGAGTGGAAGTTTTTACTTTTGATGTGAGGATTGAAAAACAGAAAACGGTGAATTTAGAGTGAAATTGGAGTGACTTTTGAGTGAAAATGTTCATTTTCACTCATTTTAGAGTGACCTTAGGCAGAGCTCCACAC
Source organism: Diadema antillarum (assembly GCF_040938485.1). Classification (NCBI taxonomy): domain Eukaryota; kingdom Metazoa; phylum Echinodermata; class Echinoidea; order Diadematoida; family Diadematidae; genus Diadema; species Diadema antillarum. The sequence continues at coordinate 256,936 of NW_027271803.1, read as the reverse complement.
TAGGCAAATATCCGACCTTTTTTGGTGGCCTGATCAGGCCACCAAATTCTTCATTTCTGACATTTTAGTGGCCCGACGTGCGTTTTTTGTGGCCCTGGGCCACCGGACCACCGTTAGTGTCGAGCCCTGCCTTAGGGATCACTCGTCACTCTTCGAGTGATCCCCGAGGTCACTCTAAAATGAATGAAAATGAACATTTTCACTCTGGAGTGATCCTGATATCTAATACAGGAAAGCATCTACCAATGGCATAAGTTCAGATCAATTGTGACACTATAACCCATATGAAATCAGCCTAAAAACAATGTAAGAAAAATCTGATAACGGAAAATACAGTTTCAGCATGCTTATTTGTAAATGTGAATATACAGGACGAATAATCAATTTGGACAATTTTATTCGAACAATATACTGAATAGTAATTTCGCACAACACATTTAAGAGCAAAGTTGAGAAATTGCCGACATGTGGGATTTTTTTTTTTTTTGGGGGGGGATTCGGATCAGAAGGGCTTTCAAGGACATCTACGGATCAGACATTATTACACATATACCATCATCATTCACGTTTCTACAGCAGCAGAGTAACATACAAGTAAAAAAGCATATCTTTGATACAGAAGCATTTCTTTTTTTATTAAAGATTGGGCCTTACCCAAACACTGGAATGAGCTCCACCCCCCCCCCCCCCCCAAAAAAAGACCCTCAATATGGTTTACACTAGTACAATATCGTTCGGATGTATAGAAACATGTAATAGACAGCAATAAAAAAAAAAGAAGATTAAAAAAGCATATCAAATTATAAGTTATAAGTTGAGATAACTTTGACGCAACACACTAAAGGTATTGTTTACCATTGGGAGAGATATCACATTCGATTTATATGTGCAGATTAGTTGTATTACAAAACATTCTACCATGTAAAAAAATTATAATAAAGCCTAAAACATACGGAGATATCACCATTTCTTTTCAAGAAACCATAACCATGATAACTGTTGACATAAAAAAATTCTTATCAGATCTATTTAGTATATCTAACAATATTTAGCATTAATTATACTGATTTAAGTTTGTACATTAATCCCTAACTCACAGTTTAGAACTAGTTTGAGGAATTAAGTAAAGCTGGGTTTTTGTTTTACGTGCACTAATGGTAAATAATGCCTTGAACACGTTGAACGACAACCTCGATTAATTACCGCCACCTTGAATTTTGTGTGGATACTATTTTTATCGCTAAATATTCAATTCAATTCAATTCAAAGTTTATTTCATTTTTCGACAGAACATATGTTTCACTTCTTTTGATAACAGAGAATAAGGTATTACACATTGGCAAAATTTGTGCCAAATTTTAAGCTCCTATCTCTTTTTGGAAAATACTTTCTGTTCAATCTTATCTGCCTCAGAACAATCTACTATGATGAAATGCTACAGTAATAGCGACCAGCGTCACCTACCACTTGGCATGAAAAGTTAGTTTGCAGGTACTTGCAAGTCATTAGACCATTACAGTATTACATGTGACCATGTAAACACATTGTAAGCAAAATTTATAATGCATAAATATAATTTTTTCAAGTTTCAGATGTTAACTTGTCAACAGTGTATGATATTGCCTGTAATTCCAGAAATATGAATTGTGTCTCAATCTCAGTAAATCTCAATCTCAATCGCAGGTTTCAAAATAATTCTTCAGTTCTTCTTTGATAAATACTAAATCATGCATTTTTACATGTCTTCCTTTTTTCAAAACAATATAAAAATATGGATCCCCCCAAAAGAGAAGCAAACAATCCCCTCCCCCAATTTATCACAATACACAGCTATAGTGGTATCAACTTTTAGAAAGTTTTACTCTCCTTCATATGACATCAAATTTGTTGCAATCCAATGTCTCTATAAAATTTTATGTTTGAAATGCTAATTTCAATAAAATGGCGGCCCTGTTGGACCGCATCTGTACTTTGCAACAAATCTACTGAGGTGTACTTATGGAACATTGCTTAGTATGCTGAATATTATGTATGGTCTTGTTTATAGAGAGAGTGGAACTCGAAAAGTAAGCACGATCTTGGATTTGACCCTCTGTGACGTCTTTGGGAACAGATGCGTGTAAATAACATATTATGTAAAATGGGATTTCAAGTTTGAGACATTATAACTCCTGAACCAAATACAATACTGACCTCTAATTCTCTCCAAATATTGATTATACGGGAAAGATGTTAATTTCTGCATGGTTTTCATAACATTTTTAGTTTTATTTTTTAAAACTTTTTAGAGAAATATTCATGGTGTATTCTGAAAAATGTCTCCATAAAAACCTAAGATGGTTTGAAATGGCATTAAATTGTTGAGAATATATAAAAACCATATGAATAGACAGCAAAACAGACAAAATCGTATCAAAATCGGAATGATACATTTACTTTGGCGCAATACACATTTACTTTGGCGCAATACACTATGTCAGCTTTGATGGCCTGCAATCTTGAATTTTTTGAGTGATTGATCCAAATTTTGTTTTAAACTTTCTATAGCAAGGTTGTTTCAAGCTTCTACCTCTATTTGAAAGATATTTTTTGCTTCATCTCATCTGCTTCAGAACAATCTACTTTGAAATAATAGCAATCAGCGTCACCTGATCTACCACTTGGTATGAAAAGTTAGTTTGCAGGCACAAACCCGCATTTGTCAAAGAAAAAGTCTGCGTTTGCCAAGACTACTCCACGCACCAGTGGCACTGCTACAAGCGCCAGTGCCAGTGGTGCTTGTGGTAGTCTTGGCGCGCACAGGCTTTTTTTTACGACCAACAAGGTCTTGTCACAACTAAAGTGGCTATTTTTACATAGTGAGTTTTCAAGTTTGAGACATTATAACTCCTGAACAGAAAATGGTACTGACCCCTATTTTTTTTCAAATATTAATCATATGTCAAAATAAATTCTTGAAACGTTTCAAGATAATCCTTCAGTCTTTCTCTGATTTATGCTGAATCAAGCATTTTCATGATTTTCCTTTTTTCAGAAAAATATCAAAAATGAGTGTTTTTTCCTTACAATCTCAATCCAATTATCCCAATAACCCACAAAAATGGTATCAACTTGTAGAAAATATTATTCTCTTTCACATGACATCAAATTTGTTGAAATCTGATTTTTCAATCAAATTCTATCTTTCAAATAACAAATTCAGTAAATATGGCGGCCATCTTGGACGCCATCTTGGATTTGGAGGCTTTCGCAACAAATTTTTTGAGGTAGACCAGTGGAATGTTGTTTGTTACAATAAAAACTTGAAAATAAGCATGGTCTACTTAGTTTGTAGAGAGAGTGCAACTCACTCGTTAAGTAAGCGACTTTTTGGGGTTTGGCCCTCCGGTTATTACGGTAAACATGCAGTTTACGTTCGATACGAAGAAATCATTACGCCTTTCATGAGGGAAAAACACACAAAACAAACAAACAAACAAAATACACCCACGAACGAATGTTGATAGCCAAAACTTTGAAATGTAATAAGCAGTTTTGATGAGCGTGAATTGGAATTAATTGTCATTACACGTTGTATTTTACTGTCTAACCAGGTGATGACTGCATCTCATTGGACCTACTCGTAGTGAATTTGTCTGGGCATACGAGACCTTTAATTCATGTATTTATGTGATTGCATTTTTAATTGACTGAATAATCAATCCTTTTTTTTATTGTTCAGGGAACATTAGATATTCGATCAAGTACACTATAATCGACTGTTCGATGTTTCCTACTATGCGCCAAAAGAAAGGCTATAGAAATAGAATCATGATATCTTTGCAATGATTCCTTTAATTCAACTAATGAGCTGGTTCTTCGATCGATATTTCCAGGATATTTACACGCTGTTTATTCCAGTGCGCGCATTCTTTCGTCTGACACGCACCTGGGTGTGGCACCTGCTTTTGTGGAAATTTCCACAAGGGGAGAGGGGTGGGGTGTCAAGTTTCTTCGAGCCGAAGAGACTGCATACACGATCTCTTCGCTTTTATTTATTGTCATTCGTGCTTTCCCCTTATTCTTTGCTGATATTGAACATTTAGATTTAACTTTACGAAGGTTGCTATAGCACGTGGTTCTTTTTGTTGTGAGGTGTATGTAATTTCTTTTTTTTTATCATTCTTGAGAGGGGAAAGAAGAGTAAGGGGGAAAGAAGAGTAAGAGGGAAAAGGAAATAAACAAACGTCACCTACGCTCAGCATTCCCAGGAAGCCGTCTTTTTACACCAGTCACCAGCATAGTTATCATCATCACCATCAGACATCACTCAAGATCATTTTAGCCTTTTCTTATCAACATTAAGAAACACGCATAATCCCTCAAGATGAATACCTAGGAAAATAAAAAACAAATACAAAGTATCAACACCTCCCAACAACACAAACATTTTGATTTAGAAAATACATGTACAACAAACAGCACATCGAAGCGGCTGCTGGGATCAAACTCCGAGCTCCATCGCTTCGATTCGAAAAAGTATTGCAGCGAAGCGGAGAAATCGCCGTTACAAAAATAACAGTGCGAGAAACTTAAGAGAATTACCAGTACGTTGAAATACTTCAAAGTATAAAGGGAACGGGTAAAGTGATATAAAATGGAAGAAATCGTACCAAACGAGGTGTGAGAAACGACAGAAATAAGTTTAGTAGTAAGCTTAGGCCCCAGCAAAATTTTGCAGCACCGAAAGCTACGCGAAAATAAATACAGTGTACACATTAGAAACTCGGTATTGCGACGAGATCCTTGGGATAAATTCAACTTCGGCGCTCGAGTAAAATCTAACTTACTAAAGGTTGAAATGGAACGCATGGAACGCATGGCTTTTTAGATAAAAAATAACCCGCTGAATCTACCAAAAAAAAAAAAAAAAGATTAAACAATTTGCATTTGCTTACTCCATCGTTCGTTTTTGTTTTTGACTTTTTTTTGAACGAAAGATGGAGGTAATTTTCTCTCTGCGGCAATGCTTTGAACGCATCTAATTTTGCGTAATTGCTATTGCTGATGGCAAGCTTCCTAAAGAATTGATACGAATCCTTTCAAATATACGAAACAAAGTCAAGAAAAAATCCTGGATATCCTGACGGTGAATTCCAGTGGTATCATAAATCCTTTTCTCACTACCAAAATTTAATCATCTGTTCCTTGTGCCATTTTACCAACCAACTGTTCCTGAAATTTCATCCTAAGCTGTTCCCAACTTTTGACTTATTTTGCGAATAGAGAGACAGACAGGCAGACAAAAGAATTAACAAACAAAAGCAATATCGTTTGTTTTTGCGTAACCCGACAACAAGTGTGACAACAAGCGAGCACGTGTCAGCCTTCCTCAGACTCTCTCGGCCTCCGACCCTCTCTTTCCGTCCTCAATCTCCCTCTCACATGTATACAGGCGGCTGTCTGTGCCGCTGCACCGGCTAGGTGTTACTTCACACAAATTGCTGTGTGTGTGGATCCCTAATCAGAGCGCAATCCATATGGCATGTACATGTGAGCAGGGAGGTGAGACGTGAGTGAGCAAGTGTGTGATGTGGGGTTGTGCGAGTACTGTAGCTTGTTGTTGAGCCGCGTTGTGTCGTGATCGGTGCGGTGACTGTGGATAAACTTTTGGCGCTTGTAAACTGCTGCTCCTTTCAACAAGGAGCACCCTATAAGTCATTTGCGAGTTAGTTACTTTTAGCATGTCGCAGTTTTTTTGGCATGGCGCTTAGAATGTCGCACGTTTTGAAGGATGTCGCGCAAAAATTTAAGCATGTCGCAGCGACATGCTAAAACCCCTCGTGGACCTCACTGCACAACTATATATAATAGCCATCACATGTGCCAAATTTCAAGCCAAATGCTAAAAGGATGAGGAGATTAGTTGAATTCACAATATTAGTGTATCATTTTCATTCAAAATATACTGTTACCATGGCAACACATTTTCCACACTGATAAAACTTTTTTTTTCCACATTTAGGTAATGTAGAGGTAACTTGTGCCAAATTTGAAGCCAAAATGCTCTAAACAGAGAGAGTTAGGAGAATCGAAATGTTTGTATGATTTTCATTCAAAATGTACTGTTACCATCGCAACACATTGTTCAACAATGATGAAACATGAAGTTTGCATATTTCTGTACTATAATGGATGCATGTGCCAAATTTCAAGCCAAATGCTCAACGACTGAGGGAGTTAACTGAATCCACAATATTTTTGCATGATTTCCATTCAAAATATACTGTTACCATGGCAACACATTGATCAACAATGACGAAAGACTATGTATGCTCATCTACGTACTATAGTAGTCACATGTGCCAAATTTCAAGCTAAATGCTCAAAGACTGAGGTACTAGTAGTTACCTGAATCCACAATATTTTTGTACATGCATTTTAATGAAAAGATGCTGTTACCATGGCAACGCATCGTTCACCACTGACAAAAGATTAAGTTCGCACATCTATATGCTACAGTGGTTGCATGTGCCAAATTTCAAGCCAAATGCTCGAAGAGTGAGGGAGTTAACTGAATCCACAATATTTTATTTTCATTCAAAATATGAGGTTACCATGGTACCACATTGATCACCACTGACGAAAGATGAAGTTCACACATTTACGTACCACAGTGGTCATGTGTGCCAAATTTCTAGCTAAATTCTCGAAGACTAAAGAAAGTTAGCTGAATCCACAATATTTTTGTATGTTTTTTGGTAAAAAAAAGCTGTTACCATGGCAACGCATTGCTCACCACTGACGAAAGATTAAGTTTGCACATCTATATACTATAGTGGTCATGTGTGCCAAATTTCAAGTCAAATGCTCTAAGACTGAGGGAGTTAACTGAATCCACAATATTTTCGTATGATTTTATTTCAAACTATGCTGTTACCATGGCAACACATTGATCAACAATGACGAAAGAGTAAGTACCCAAAAATGTACCATAGTGGTCACATGTGTCAATTTTCAAGTCAAATGTATAACTGGTAAAAAACAAAACTGCTGTTGCCATGGCAATGGATTTATTAACATACACATCAAAGGTGTTTGGCACAAATATACACTACATTGATTGCATATCCCAAATTCAAACTGAATTGCTACAAAACTGAGAGAGTAGTGCAATCCACAACATTTTGTAAGATTTTTATGAAAATCTGCTGTTGCCATGGCAACACATTATGACATACTCATGAAAAAGGTATCTTGCACATCTGCCTGTGATAGCAGTCACACATGCCAAATTTGAAGTTAATTGCTCAAAAAATGAGAAAGTAGTTCGATCCACAAGTTTTTACGAAAATATGCCGTTGCCATGGCAACACATTACACGATACTAACGAAAAAGGTGTCTTGCACATCTACCTTCGATAGTAGTCACACATGCCAAATTTGGGGTCAATTGCCCCAAAAATGAGAGAGGAGTTCGCTCCACAACATTTTGCAACGGACCGACCGCCCGACCGCCTGACCGACCGACCGGCCACCCGACCTCAGAGTGATTCCTATACCCCCCCTACACACTATGTGTGGGTGGGGGCATAGAAACGGAAACCTTCTTTACCGTATCGCTTGAAAAACAAATGTCTAACACTTTCATGTATAAGGTGTTAAAATTATGTTAACGTGTGAATTGACATCATTGCAGACACAAAACCACGACCTAAATCATCTGCTTTCATTATATTTTTGTACCTCTTCAACAGTTTTAATACACCTCGGTTTTGGCAAACAATTTCATGTATAAAGTCTTATCAATTTTACGCGTGAATTGACATCAATGCAGATACAAAACCACGACTTAAATCATCATTCTGCTTTTGTTATATTTTTGTACCTCTTCAACAGTTTTAATACACCTAATTTTGACAAACAATTTCATGTAAAAAGTGTTAGCAATTTTACGTGTGAATTAACATCAGTGCAGATACAAAACCACAACTTAAATCATCTGCTTTCATTATATTTGTGTACCTCTGGATCTTCACAGTTTTGATACACATCGGTTTTGGCAAACACATTCATGTATAAGGTGTTATACTTTACGCGTGAATTGACATTGATGCAGATAGAAAACAACGACTTTGTTTCACTAAATCATCTGCTTTCATCATATTTTTGTACCTCTTCAACAGTTTTAATAGGTTTTGGTTTTGGCAAACACTATATACGGTGTCATCAATTTTACGCGTGAATTGACATCAATGCAGAGTACATACATTCATGTTGTATCTTTTTATAACATAGTATGAAAGTACTTTGTTCAGATACTACAATTATGTTTCGTTAACCAGCGTCGAATTGAACACTCTTGCAAACACTGTATAAGCAAATATTTTATTATAATGCTGTGAATTTTAGACAGAATTCAAAATGGACTTTGTGCACAGAAACAATTAATTTCGGGTCTTTCCCTGGCCATGTACGATTGAGCACTGGCCTTTTCGTTTCATGTGTTTATGTCCACTCACATCATCACTGCTTTAAATCTCCAACCATGGTTCCGCCTCTTAATTTTTCAATTAATGCACACTTCGCACACATTTAATTCTGGTCCACTCTCCGTAAATTTACGGCGTGTATTACGGTACATTTTTAGCGCATTTTAGGAGTGCGTGTTTAATACAAATGTTCAGCGTTTCAGGCGAGAAGCCGCATGGCCATGAACACAAGATATTGACTGTCTTCTCACCTCCCTGCTTTGTTGATGTGAGTTAACATGCATAAAACCAAACGAAAAACAAACAAACAACAGAACACATGTACAATATTTGTGTTCACTCGTATGATTTATTTGTGTCCTCTGCGCATTTTTGGTGATTGTTGTTGATTATTATGATTGATGATGCTCAGAGTAACCAAGAGTGAATAAGGAGATAAAAACATGTAATAAGCCCACACTAGATAATTATCACGATGGTTGTGACCGCATAAAAAAAAAAATACATGCAACGCATTTCAAAAATCGCAGTTCAATTATTGTGCATCACGATTCTTTTACACAATTCAAACAAAACAAACGCACAACATATCGCTCCCGTTGGCTGTGATTTAATGGTCAAAACAAATATAAACAGACATTGCATGATGAAAAAAAATCTGGAAATGTAAGTCAAAGAAAAATTTGACTTCCGCGGAAGTCGAATTTTGCGTAAGTCGAAGTGTTTTTGTTAGTCCCAATAGATTCGACTTAGGCGAGGTTGACTGTATAGTGTAGAGAAGAACTCTCACGTGCGTTTCAATTTTGTGAATCTTGGCGCTCATGAAACTTGCAAAAATGGATGCAAACATTCCTTGTTTTACAGTATTCTCTAAGTGTACAAACACGGTGTATGTATGTAACCAGCATGGCACAGTTACCGGTACCAGAAATGGACTGGCACATGCCTGATCCTCCTTCAGGATTTGCATTGTTCAAGCAGAGAATTGAACTATGCTTGAAAGGCCTAGATTTTATTGATCCTGTAAAGATATCAACCAACATTTAGATAACATTTGGTACAGAGGGTCTCAGACGACTGAATGCGTCAGGTCTCAGTGAAGCAGACCAGGAAATTCCAAATCAAATCTGGGAATCTTTCGATAAGCGATTGCATGCAAATATCAACTTCTGTACCCACAGGTTGGAACTTATGATATCATCAGAAATCTGATGAATCCATTGACAAGTTTGTTACGAGATGCTGAGACAAAAGCAATCAGTGTGATTTCACAGAAGTGGAACTCAATGAGATTCATTGAGCTGGTCATTGCATCCACTCTATATGAAGGTCTGCAATGAGAGCTGTTACAGAAGGCAGCAGGGTATACCATTGCTGATCTGCTCACACCAGGTAGACAGTATGAAGCTATTGCAGTTGGACGTCAATGCCTTGCAGATCTGAATCCAATGTCCAACATTGACACTATCTGAAGGACCCAGAGCAGGTCCAGACAGAAGCACAAGGGAGAACAAGCTTCAAATGACAACCCTTGCGGCAATTGTGACATCGACCATCCACCAAAGAAATGTCCAGCATACAGAGACAAGTGTAAGGCTTGCGGCAAAGTTGGGCACTGGGCCAAGCTGTGTCACTCAAAGAACAGAACCAACAGACAACACTTTGGTCCCCCTCACGGCCAACATCAGGGACAGATGGACTCAGTAGACAAACAGGAACAGGGACTTCTTAGACCGACAGAAATCACATGCTCTACCCAAGGATGAAGTGCCTGTCCAAATGTTCAGCACCATAGACATAAAACATTTCAAGTATGGATGGACAACATTACATGAACAGTGATGAGGTATTTACAACTTTGGACATTGTATGCCGATCCAAGTACTGTCCTCGCCAGGAGTTTTACGCATGGCAGGGCCACCATGAGTAAAACGCCTGGTGTTGACACCACGCGTAAAACACCTGGCGAAGGACGGTGCTTGCGAGGAAGGTGCTCGGTAAATTGTAGCATTCAATTTTGCGCCATGAGTAAATTTAGATGGCAAACACCCACCACATGTAATTTCTAGTGTTGCCATGCTTTCTATAGCGCCATGCCTCAGTTCGTTTTATTTTTCTTTTTTTCTTTTTCCCCTTTAGAAATATTTTTGCGGCTTCCTTTCAATGTGTTCTCGACAGCCACTTGCTAGGCGGTCAAGGTGTACAGTTTTTGAGGCAACTTCATTTTGGCAAGATTGCCAATCGCGTGCGACGTTCCCGCATTGCACGTGGTCCACTACTGACTCCACTTTACTACCGGTAGTACTTGCCAGCACCTGCGTGTGGACGATGAGCGCCGTATTATACAATGTTCACAGAGATTCCGCTGTGCACAGTTATGTGCGCTTCTCTCCGATCACTGAGAGTTGCCACTGTTACTAGATGTGCGCAATCCCCAGAGCAGCAGATCACAGAGTGAGCCACGTGCGAGTAATCCAGTACCCATGTCAGTGCCCAGCTTAGAAACCATTACTGGAAAGACCGATTTTAATTTGCGTTTTGCCGTGGAAAGTTGGCTACCGGTAAGTTAATCCCCTGAAGTGAGACAACGCGCCAATTTTTTGCTTTTGCTCCATCGAATTAATCTTTACTTTAAAGGGGATGGCTAGTAACTGATCAGTGGGAATCAGTGGGAATGTTGGGGGATGATTGTTCCAATCCTTGTGGGATTCTTTTAAGAGTACATTATATATCTATTGTTGTGTGAAAATCATTTGCTTCAGAATGGTCTCATATTCAAGTAATGCGCAGTTTAATGTTTCCAGGTTAGCGTGCCTGGTCAGTGATGGGGCATTAATCTGCACATTACTTGAATATGAGACCGTCCTGAAGCAAATAATTTTCACACAACTGGTCAGCGACAGGAGGAAAAGCGAACGTTCGACGAGCAGAAGAGGAGCAGAGCCTTTAACCAGAGTTGGAAAAGTGAATTTCACTGGTTATCTCATGAAGATGACAAAGGGATGTTCTGCACAGTCTGCAAGAGCTTTCCCATGATTGCCGACACTGCGGAAACATTTTTCATGGGATCCATGAACTACCGCAAGTCAACAATTCAATGCCATGAGGATTCGAAGGCTCATAAGAAGTGTATGACCGCTAAGAGGGCAAAGGAGAGGGATGAAAACATCCCAGGAACAACATCTAGTCATTTACTGTGCATGGAGAAGGAGCAAGAGGAGAAAATGACCAAGATCTTCAATACTGCATATTTCGTGATGAAGGAGGAGGAATCTTTTCAAAGCTATGTGCGGCTCCTCGATTTGCAGAGGAAGAATGGTGTAGACCTTGGAGCGACATAAGCAAGTCATCAGGCCACGAGAAGGTAAAGCTTTAGGCTTATAAATAATGTTGAATATCATTTCATAGCTATGATCTTTCTGTATTCCTCTTCTAATCTTGATTACAAGTAGTGTTCCTGCAGTGTGGTTTTATTTAGGAAAATGAGTGTGGTGGATTTGGGAGGGAAGGTGAAAGAGTAACACAATGATCATTTAAATGTCATCAACGCTTGAGGTACAGAGTGTCCTAATCATATAGACACAATTTAATTCAATGAAAATGTGTCCAAATGTCAAATCCCCCCCCCCCAATAAAAAAAAGCTCTGACTGCAGGTTTGGCTAGGCCACAAACGACAAATCTTTAGATAACTTAGAGGGGTACAAAACACCTTACTTGAGAAAAATAAATGTCATATTTCAACTGATGACCCTGCGTAACATCAAAAATTCTCTTTGATTTCATGCAATTTTTTTTTTGGAAATAAAGATTCACTGAACCCAGGGAATAATTTTCCTGGTATCGCATCACAATTTGCTATGCACTTTTACACCACTGCTACACAAACTATCTTTTGTGTAGCAGTTTTCTTCCATAGAAATGTACAGGATACCATGTGAAATATTGTTCATCAGCTGAAATTGCTAATCAAATTTGAGTTGGAAAATTATTCCCTGGAACCCATCTACGTAGACTTCAGGATGACAGAGCTAGAGGCTGTAAGGAAATCCCGATATCTTTATAGCATCCTAGTTGACTCCAGCACGGATGTCAGCAACAAAGAATTGGAACTGGTGTATGTCCGATACTTGAAGAGTGGTCTACCGATGAACACGTTTGTGGGCATCGAGGAGCTGATGCTATTGGTCATAGGCATGCCATCGAAAGAAGTAGGTCTGATATTTCATAATTTCTTTCAATCATTCGATGCCATTTTTAAAATCAAAACCTGTATACAATGCATTCCTGTTACAACAAAATTTCGTTGTAACGAAGTAAAACTTCTGGTCCCAAAATTATCATCATTAAACTAGTCTGTGGTACAAAATTCGCTTACAACGAACACGGTTACAGTGAAATTTTTGTTATTTCGAAGTCTTTTTCGAGTGCCACTGACAAAAGAAAAACAAAAGAATTGTGTTAGAACTGCTATAATGAAATGCGAATCGCTTCCGAAAATATGTATATAGCAGAACAAGCATTTCACAAGCGTCTCTGCATGGGCGAACACTTCAAATCACTGTGTGCTCGCTCCGTGTGTCACGCACAGTTTCCGCGGGGAACTTGCGTTATTGTAATACAATAATCTGAAATTAAATAAGGTTCGATTTATTGTTTTGTTCGAAGGTTCTTTAATACAAAACACACAAATTCTGATACACCTAAATGTCCATTAGTTCGGAAACGAAATAGGGTTTGTTATAACGAACATTTTGGTTCGCTATTATAAGGTTCGTTAATTCGACAAACAAATATTACGACGGTTCGTTTGTCCGAAAATGATAGGAATTCCAAACATTCGTATATCGGAACACTGTAAAAAGTAAAAACGCTTTATTAATCCAAAAGTGAAGAAGGTGAGACCACTAACAAAGCTTAGGAATTGCAAACCTTACAATCGTCTTATAAGATAACTGAACCTTCGAAATAACTAACCTTTCTCATTTTTTTTCTTCGGAATAACGAACCTTATTAGAAAGATTAAACGAGAACTTACCTGTTCGAAGCTTTAATCTCGATTCTATTAAGTAATAGGAGGGTGATATTACGTCAGGAGAGAGCCCGCCATGTGTGCGTGCGCAGTAGAACCAATTTTCGAAGAGTGAAAAATGGATTGTCACTAGATGAAAGATAACGGGAACTTGCAATCCTGTTCGAAACAATGCCGACTTACACTCCTGTTAGAACAGCAGGGTGGGTGTGGAGGGGACGTAATATCACCCTCCTATTACTTAATAGAATCGAGATTAAAGCTTCGAACAGGTAAGTTCTCGTTTAATCTTTCTATTCTATTGCGTAATACTCGTGAGACGTCAGGAGACTTTAAAGCCTGTGACGATACATTTTTCCCCCAGACATAACATATGTTATGTGAATAACTGAAGCACCTACCAAGAGGTCATTAGTTTTCTGCTACACGAGTGACAGCCTGCGAAAAGCTCATTTTGGCGTCTTTTGGCTTATTGTAGAAACGTCGAAACGTTCGTTTGTTTGACCATCCAGCCTGTTCAAGTACTGCAGTCACTGGTACATCACCCTGGTCGCGGCTGAGGTTGATGCTGCTCGAGTGCTATGCGCTTTGTACTTATCAGTGTTGATACCTGCTGATGTAAGCACTTCCTTCAGCCAACGAGCAATAGTTTGTGATGATACCCTTTTGTGGGGTTTCTTGTAGCTGATGAATAGCTGTCGTTCATCCCCCCTGAGCATACTTGTTCTCTCGATATACTCTCTGAGGTACCTTACTACGCACAGGCGTCTGTCTGGAGGATAAGATTCCAGGGTAACCGAAAACCCAACATTCCCTGATCGGTTCTGTTTGATCAGTTTTTCAAAGTGAAAAGTAATTGAACTGTTTCTCAATTGTAAATGATCAAGATCCATGAATTTCAGAGACTGAATCCTTTGCGCTGAAGTCAAAGCAATGATCATGCACAGTTTTAATGTTAATTTCTTCAGAGACAGCGACTTTGCTGGTGACATAATACGCAACAATCTAAAAACAGGACCAACATCCCAGATTTCTTTGTATCTGGGCAAGGGAGTCCGTAGGTGAAAAACTCCTTTCAGGAACCGACAGACTAAGGGATGTGTACCAACTGTACACGAAGCGTCAGTTAGTGTCAAGAAAGATGATAAAGCACTGCGAGCTTGGTTTATGGTGCTGTAAGCTGCATGTTCCACATGATAGAGTTTACTGAGGAATTTGAGGACATCCGTAACATCCGCATAGTAGCAGTCGATATTGTTCTCACAGCAAAACTGGTACCATTTTTTAATGTAGATATTGTATTGCGCCTTGGTGGAATCTCTCCAAGAAGCAGCCATGATGTTAATGATGTCCCTCGAAATTCCTTGGTGCTCTAGTGGTGTGCACATAGCCTGCAACAAAGAAGATCAAGAGTTGCATGTAAGAGATGTGGTGTGTTCAAATTTGGGAGTGTTAGGAGTGTCTTGCTCCTGTGAAGCAACATAGGTTTCCCAATTGTCATTTCTCGCAAGAGGGGAAACCATGCTTGACTGGGCCAGTTGGGTACAATGATTATTCCATCTGCATTATCCTCCCTTATTTTTTGCAGGCATTTTGCAATCAGACAAAATGGGGGAAATGCGTAGAATTTCAATCCATTCCAATTGAGAGTGAATGCATCGACTGACACTGCTTCTGGGTCAGGTAACCATGAAACATAATTCTGTACTTGCTTATTCAGTCTAGATGCGAATAAATCAATTTCAGGTTCTCCAAATCTAGCAGTGATGGATTGAAAAATGTCCCTGTCAAGCATCCATTCTGTCCTGTCATCAAACTTTCTAGACAAGCGATCTGCTTCTTCGTTTAGTTTGCCTGGTAAATGTGATGCCGTTATCCACACATTGTGATCAATACACCACATCCACAAGTCTCTCGTAATGTTATTACATTCCACTGATTTCATTCCTCCCATGTTGTTTATGTAGGAAACTGCAGTGGTGTTATCCGTGCGGATGAGAATGTGCTCATCGTTAGCTCTACTACATAGTGATTGCAGCCCAAATTTTATGGCTAGTAGTTCAAGATAATTTATCTTACTGTCTTTGACATATCTTAACTCTTCTTCATTCCACTTACCCCCTGTGGAATTGTGTAGGTCAGTGGCACCCCAACCACTACCACTTGCGTCTGTACGAATTTCAACAGACGGATTGGGTCTTCTTAGTGGCATGAATGCCGACTGGATATTGGAAACCCACCAATTGAGTTCTTGTTTAGATTCATGTGATAACGACATTCTCCTGTCAAAGTGACCTCTGTGCAATCTTAAGGCAACAACTTTCTCTTTCTCTGTGGCCCTATAAAACAAAGGCCCATACTGGACTGCTGGCGAGGCTGCCACCAGCTTTCCGATCACTTTGGCAACTTGCCTAATTGTAGTGCTTGAGGATAATCTGAGCTCTGAGCAGAGCGTCTTAATTTCATGCATTTTTGCCTCTGGCAATCGAAGAGTCATGTCTTCCGAGTTCAAGATAAAGCCCAAAAATTGGATCACTTTTTGTGGCTGTAGTACAGACTTGTCTGGGTGTACTAGAAATCCTAGGCTTTCGAAGCCCTGAGTGACTGCTTTAACAGAGTTCTTTGTCTGTTCTACTGTGTCCCCAATAATGAGTGTATCATCTAGATAACAAACCACAGTGTGGCCTTGCTGCCTTAACATTGCCAAGAGAGATTTCAACAATTTCGTGAATAATCGAGGAGCAGTGCTCAAGCCATTAGGCAGGGCCTTATATTGCCAATACTGGCCTTCCCAAATAAATTTGAAGAATTTTCTGTGACATGGGTGGATTGGGACTGCATAATATGCATCCTGGAGGTCGACTGATGCCATGTAGGCATTTCTTGACAAGAGCTGTGAGGCAGTATGGATATTTTCCATTTTGAAATGTTGGTAAGGTAAATACTTATTCAGATCTGTTAAATCTAGTATGAGGCGTGTACCTCCATTTTTCTTAGGTCTTGAGAAAATATTAGAGACAAAGTCTCCTGTTTCTCTGGAGCATTTTTCAATGACCCCCTTTTCAGACAGTTTATTAATCTCAATAGATAGAGCTCTTCTATCAGTTTCAGAAAGCCTGTAGCTTCTTGGGGGTTTGTTTCTGGATGGTGGCAACGTGGCCGCAAATTCTAGTTTGTAACCATTTATGACCTCTAAAATAGATGGGTCAGATGTAACAGCTCGCCAATCATCCTGAAAGGCATACAGTCGACCTCCAACTTTGGGAGAATCATGAGGGGTTTCTAGAGTTATTTCATCTCTCACCTCTGTAAGGCTTAGCTTTTCCGTTGTGTGTGAGGCGCTGGAGGCAGTGGCTTCTTGTTGCCTTGTGCTTGGCTCTGGCGGTACTGCCTCGGGTTCCGCTCTAAAAAAGGCCGGTCACCAGTACCAGAAAAAGGCCGAGTCGCAGTGGCAGGGGCACGAGATCTGGACCAGCCTGCTTCCTTGTAGCTTCGGTGGGTAGCACTAGCGAACCCTGGCGAGGGCCTAAATCCCCTGTAGGGATGTGGGCTTGAGTAGCTCTTTCTTTGTCCCTTCATCACCCCTGCCGTAACTTTCTGTTCTTCCATAGGGTCCTTAACCTTCTTGCTGAGGTTGTCGCCAAGCAGTAGTTTGTTGGTAGTACCAACCATATTCTCTGGCTTGCACAGCCTGGCACATCTTGAGTCTAGGTCTGGTTTGATTAGCTCACGTCGTAAGCAATTCAACTCAAAAGAAGAACTGCAAAGTAGGGCCAGCGCATCTTGTTGTGGGTCCGTGATGTTGCCCGATTGAAGTGAACGGACAAAGGCATTAATGCCCTTTGTCATTGATTTCTGAATTTTTTGTAGTTTCAAGTCTCTTGACTTTGTATGTGTCGGAAGATTGTCCCAAATGAAGGGGTTCACTTTTGGGGAATCCATAGCTTGGCAGTTACTGGGCAGAGCATATTTAGCTGCTGTCTCCTCTAGTGCTTTGTTTTCCAGTTGATGTGTGAGCAAATATGTAGCTGACTGAGCAATTTCTTTCTCTATAGGTTCCCCCGATATCTGCGTTCACTGCGAACTTCGCCGCAATATGTGGAACTTCGTCTGGCATGATTGGGTAGCATTCCTCGTCATCCGCTATTGAATGCGTTTGCCCCATACCGGCGCCCGTGTATTCACAATGCTCGCCACTGTATGGCTGCTGTGTACTCGTATGTGAATACGTATCATCGGTAGTGTGTGCAGCCCGTGGCTGCGGTGTAACTGCAGACGTATGCAATACTCCTGTAGAGTTTGCAGTACGATTTTCCGCCGGTAATCGCTGAATAACTGACTCCAGCAAGTCTTCCAATTTACTCAGTCTAGTGTTCACATCGGAGCTTGTCGATGACTGGGTTTTTGCGGGATTTGTAGGTTTGCTCTTCTTTACTTGCGCTGTGCGCTGAGCAGGTTTCGATTTCCCGCCATCTTGTGTAACCGTAGGGGCACACAGCTCTGTGAGCTTCCCCTGTGCGGCGGCTGGTTGTCCGCCCGTGGCGGCGTGTGAAGCTGCCGTGGGCTCACGTGGAGCGGCAGCGCGAAATTTCTCTTTCACCGAGATCGGCGAAACCGATGAATCCATGATTTGATACTCGAAACTGCTTTCGATGCTCGAAAACTGTTTTGTCTGCCCAATTGCAGGGTACAGTTCTAGTGTCTTGGAGCAATTTTACCCCCAAAACACATTCACTAGATAGCAAAATCCGAAGAAAAATGCCAGAAAAAACAGAGGGATAAAATCCTCCCTCCGAATCTCAGCATGCACGATGACGTATTGGTTCTACTGCGCATGCACACATGGCGGGCTCTCTCCTGACGTAATATCTCACGAGTATTACGCAATAGAATTCTCTTTCGGATCAAAAAAACTGCAGAACAACGAACCTTCAGAAAATGATCCTTTCTCATTTCTTGATTTACAAACCTTCGGAATGACAGACCTCATTTCATTTTCTGATCAACGAACCTTCGGAAAACGAATAATATTACAAGTGTATTTATTTATATCTAAATTATGAACTTTCGGAATTCATAACAAATCTTCGGAAGAGTAAAGTTTCAAATGAACAATCCTTCGAAATCCCGGATATGGCGAAACTTTGTAATAAGGAGCCTTTGGAGTAACTAACTTTTGGAATAGCGAACTGTAACCGAATCCTAAACCGTCGTTTTCTATACAAAAACTATACAAAAACTATACAAAACTTTATGCTCTCTTTTAAATGTAATATTCAAAGGAAATTAAAAAGGTACCATCCCATTTCACATAGCTTTCCAGTGTATGATGAGTATTCAACAAACAGAATATGATATATGCATGATTTCCTTGTTTTCGTCAATGTATTCTATTTGTTCGGTTATAACAAAAGAAAACTGCCGGTACCGAGCATTTCGTTATAATGGGAGTGCACTGTACAAATTAAAAAAGATCACCATGATTACACTCAATTAATAAAGGTCCTACGCTTATTATCTCATTTTTTACCCCATGTCAGATTGCATTTTTTAATCCATATCCTGCATATACATTGGTAGGCCTTTAGATGCAAAGTAGGCCTACAAACATACTATGAAACTAAAAAGTGGATATATATTGACAACTATTATATCTAGATTTCATTTTCAATTTTTTTTTTTTGCTAAATTTTTACTCATTTTTGTAAATCGTTGTTGCATTATTTGTGCAGTCCTGGATCTTGCTGAACTGACTGACAGGCGGGATTTAATTGTTAGGTTTGGTGCAGATGGAGCTGCCACAATGCAGGGCGTGGACAGAGGTCTTGCTGCAAGACTGCAAGCGGACTTTGAATGCACTGTCTCCATTCACTGTATGGCACATCGACTGGAACTTTCAGCCGGGGATGTCATCAAAGATTGTAAATTGGTCCGCGACATCCTGGACATGATGGAGATGAACTACAAACTGTACAAGGTTTCTCCAAAGCTGTACAGAGAGCTGCATGAGATGGCAGAAATGATGGGCGGCGAAAAGGTCAGGAAACCTCAGCGCACACAAGGAACTAGATGGCTTGCTCATCTGGGGAATGCTCTGGATGCAATCACGAAAAACTTTGCCCCGCTGATGAGCCACCTACATCAAGTGCTGACATTCAAGGGAAAGCCAAATAAATCCTGAAGATCATGACAGATTTCCCAACACTCAAGTTCATGTTCTTCTTGCAAGACATCCTCGACAGTATGAGCAAGTATGTTGACAATTGTGTTCCATTGTTAGTAGCTCTACACCTGTACATACCTGCACTGTCTTGTTTCAGACATACAATCCAGATTTTGCAATTACTTAATGCAAGAAATTACAAAATGTAAAGTCAGGGGTCAAATTTCTTGAAAACAAATAAAGTTGACATATAATAGAATTCATTTGATAAACAATTGTTCCTGTTTTGTTTTACTTATTTTCTTTTGATTTTCTAAGGCAGGACACGGGAGTGATTATGAAGCGCAGCAGGAAAATTAACTTACGTATTTATCGTAAACATGTATTGCATGAAAGAGTACACATATAGAACTGTTAACTTATTTGATTTTTTTTCTTGTCTTCATGATTTCTGCAGGTTGAGCCAAAATCTGCAGAAGGATTCATCCAGCCTTGCAGAAGCTTCACGTGCAGTGGACGCAACCTCCTTCCAACTAGGAAGTCTGGCAAAGAAGCCAGGAATGTATCTCCAGTCATTCCTGGATGAGATGGGAGAATCAAAGGACCAGACTGTATTTAGGGGACAACAACTGAAAAGGACAGAGATGGAAGAGGAGTTTGAGGCAAACAGGTAATCAGTATTACCGATCAGTACTAGTACTTGATTTTCAACTGAAAATTGTAATATTAAAAAACCTGCTTTTTTTGGTACTGGGTCTTTTCACATTAGAATTGCAGTTAGATTTTAGTGGCAAGAAGCAAAGTTGTATGTCAGTAGTTTGCCCACAATGAAGAGACACAACGCGTGGACGGACATCATGCTGGATGAAGAGCTGAAGGCACATATCCCAAACTTCATGCACCTTGTTGAAATCCTCACCGTCCTGCTTCTCTCCACTGCAGCTTGTGAACATGGATTCAGCTGTATGAAGCGGGTCAAGTGTGATTGGAGGAGCTCTGTGAAGGTTGACATGCTGTCTTGTGTGAGACTTGCGAAGAACAATTTTTACTACTCGCAGGTTCCCCGCAGATGATCCGCACATGACAGTACCTAGTACGTATCTTACTCATAGTCGCCCGGAGGTGGGCATGCAAATCTTTTACCTGCAACCATGTTTAGCCCCTGTCACACCTTTCCAGGCAAGCTATGCGGGCTTGTTGCGTGTAGGGATTTTCCAGCATACTGGACAATTTTCTGAGGGTGGACAAGGATTTGGACAAGTCAGTGCATGTGTCTTACTTGCTGGACACGTTCTACTTAAATTCTACTTGTGGGTATACTGTGTGACCTGTGTGCCAGGCACGTGGGGGCTGAAAACTCAGTGAAGGAATGGCAGAACTCTCGCAGAATGTCATTATCTTGGTTGCATACGGGGACTGCGAAGTATCTGCGAGGGAGTTGCCTGGGAGGTGCTGCCGCTAAGGGCCTCCTACAGGCGTTCTGCATGGGCCTCTCGGGGCATCCCTGGAACTCACCCCAAAAAAGTTTTGGGCATGCTCAAAACTTGGCTGCGGTTAAATCGGATTTGCGTGCACACTTCCGGGCAACTACAGGCGAGATACGCGCTAGGTACTGTCAGGTGCGGACCAACTGCGGACAGCTCGGGTAGCAAATTTATTTCCCCGCAGGTCAAGCCGCAACACTTCCCCAGATACGGTATGACAAGGCCTTGCACATGCTCAAAACTTGTCCCGAGTGAGTTGTGGGGGTTCGCTCGCAGAGAACACCAGTAGGAGACCCTTACCAGCAGCACCTCTCAGGCAACTCCAACGCAGATACTTCTCAGCACTCTTAAATCGCTCGTAACAGAAAACGGATCAGTTTAACGGATCAGTTTTACAGAAAACAGATCAGTTTGAAGCTCTCATGCAGGTCACACGGAATACACGCATAAGTAGAAGGTAAATAGCAAGCGTCTAGTAGGTAAGAAACAAGTGCGAAACTCACAAACATTCTTGTCCGCCCGTGGAAAATTCTCCAGCGTGCTGGAAAATTCCTCCTTGCAACAAGCCCGCGTAGTTTGCCTGGAAATGTGTGACATGGCCTTGAGCAATTGCTTGCGGGCATACTTGTTGAAGTATGAATGCATTAAGAATTACTGGACACAGAAAAAGACCAAAATGTGAACATACACTCCATGAGTCACCACCCTCTTGGCTCTTGGCTGGAGAGATGTGGTCGTGGATTTTAAGTTAGTGGTCAAGGGAGATCTCTCTCCTGCTCGCTCCAAGATAAAAAGATAGAGTGTTGCAGGGATCACCTTCAATTTTAAGTTTTTCTCCTGCATGCTGGAAAATCCCAGGCTCCAAGGGGGTAAAGCCTGGAGCTGACATGAACAAATTTGAATCTATGATCATCAATATACTTACTCATGGTATTAATTTGAGCTCTATCACTGAACTGGTTCTAGAGAAGATTTTTTTTTCTAAAGATTCCTCAAGGGGGGGGGGGGGGGGGTGGGCCCCATAGGGCATCCAGGGGGGTGCCCATTTTAACAAACAGAGATCCTATACCCCTCGGGATGCTACCTGCCAAGTTTGAAATCCCTGGAACCCCCCCCCCCCTCCACAGCACCAAGAGGGGCACCCCTTTTCCTTCCATAAACACATTTGAAACTGCAGTCATCAATGTACCAACTTGCTCTATCACTTCTGGTTAGAGAGAAGAAGGTTTTTATATTATTTTTTAATGGGGGGGGGGGGGGGGGCTTGGCTTTCCCTGGGGCCCATAGGGAAATATTGTGCCCAGTTGAACAAATTGAGATCCTGTCCCCCTACAGATGCTACCTTTCACATTTTAGGTCCCAATTTGGGCCTCCCCACCCTCCTCCCCTGGGCCCCAAAGGGGGCACCCCTAAATCTGCCATGAACAAACTTGAAACTACAGTCATCAATGTACTAACTCATAGTAATAACTTTCTAGCTATATCACTTTTGGTTTTAGAGGAGATTCTTAAAGATTCTGTTTTGTTGTTGTTGTTGTTGTTTTTTTTTTTTGGGGGGGGAGGGGTTGGGCCCCCTTGGGGGCCCCCCAGGAGGGGCATGGTGTCCATTTGAACAAACTGAGATCCTAACCCCCTTGGAATGCTACCTGCCAAGTTTGGGGAAACTCATCAAGAGGTTTTCAAGAAAGAGACAAAAATGTAAAAAGTTTACGCATGACGGACGCCGGACACAGGACGAAGAACGATATAAGCAAATACAGTGAAACCCCGTTATAACGAGTTCAGTTATAACGAGGAACCGCTTACAACGAGGTGATCGCGTCGGTCCCGTTTTCCTTTGCGTGTAAACCTATGACAGAACGAATCGGTTATAACGAGTTCGGTTATAACGAGATTCCGGTTATAACGAGGACAATTTCGGTGCATCATGATAAAGAAAAACATAAGCAATTTGATCGGATATAACGAGGTTCCATTTCTTGACTAAATTGTCGCTTTCAAACACGCGACAAACGAAACATTGAAAACCGAATTCACGCTATCCACGTCTTTTTCCCGTTTTGCAGAGAACCACTCCTTCCATATTTTCTTCTAAACCACGCGATAAGACACAGGAATGCCTTCCGATGTTCCTACTGAATCATTAAACAATCATTCGATTTTTTTTTTTTCGCGAGATACGCGTGCGTGATATTAGGTCAGATCACAGCGCAACGAGGAAAAAAAAAAGGATAACGCATTCAAAAACTTTTCATGTAGCGACACTTGTGGCAAAAAATGAACAATTGAAATGCGTGTGCAACTCATCATTATATCCTTTCTATTTTTAGTTCCGACTTCCAGTTCTTTTGCTGGTTAGCAAATATGAGTGCGGATGGTTAAAGCCGAAATGATTACTGAAATCATCGCGATCCCGCCGGGTGACAGTAGCGTAAAAATTGTTGAATAACGCATGTTAACCTACTTAATCGGTGTTCAGAAAAAGAAACAAATGCATTTATTAGTTTGAATAGATCTGGATTTGTTCATTATCATTTAACAAATGATAATTTGAATATGAGTGTGTACTGTATGATTAAAGCCGAAATAATTAATGAAATCATCGCAATCCCGCCGGGTGACGGTAGCGTAAAAATAGTTGAATAACGCATGTTGACCTACTTAATCGGTGTTTAGAAAAAGAAACAAACGCATTTACTAGTTTGAATAGATCTGGATTTGTTCATTATCATTTAACAAATGATGATTTAAATATGAGTGTGTATGATTGAAGCCGAAAAAATAAGTGAAATCATCGCTATCTCGCCGGGTGACAGTAGCATCAAAGATAGTTGAATAATGCATGTTAACCTACTTATTCGGTGTTCGGAAATAGAAACAAACGCATTTAACAGTTCAAGAACGGAATCGATGTACAAAACGCGAAGAGTTTTTTGGAAAAAAAAAGAAAAACGCATTATTAATCCCTCCGGGCGCAATGACTATACATTGTATAAAATTAATGCCAAAATTATTCATGAAATTATCGAATTCCCACTGGGCACCAACAGAGTAAAATACCTCGCAAGTTAACGGTAAACAACGCATGTATGTTACTCTGAAATCATCGCGATCTCGCCAGGTGACAGTAGCGTAAAAAAAATGTTGAATGACGCATGTTAACCTAAATCAGAAAAAGAAAGAAACGCATTCATTAGTTTGAATAGATCTGGGTTTGTTCATAAGCACAATTTTAACACTGCATTTCACAATAAATATTTTTATTTCTTTCAGAATGGTCTACCAGGTACAGATTTGCGTAAAAAGGTCACAACCTTCCACATTCAATCCTGTCGCATATTTCTCAAGAACTTATGTCCAAAACGCGAAGAGATTTTTTGAAGAAAATAAAGAACGCATTTTTAATCCCTTCTGGCGCAACGATCATACATTGTACAAGACTACAGCCGAAATGATTCATGAAATCATCACATTCCCGCTGGGCACCAACAGCGTAAAATTATACCTTGCGAGTTACGTTAAACAAGGCCTGTATGTTACTCTATTTGCGCTGGTGTTTAGAAAAACTTCACAAACAAGAATTATTACAATAAAAATTTAACTCATTTCAGCCCCACTCTTTCGTCTAATTCACATATAATTTCCCTTTATTCTCTCAATGATAATGATCCATAATTGTGTAATAACAATGCAATAGGATGTTCTTAAATTTCATTGATTGGTATATATGATGATGTCGTGCTTATGTTTTTCTTTGTATTTGGTGCGTACGGATATAACGAGGTACCGGTTATAACGAGGTAATATCGCCGGTCCCACGGACCTCGTTATAACGGGGTTTCACTGTAGCTCACTACAGCCTTCGGCTCAGGTGAGCTAAAAAGGGGACCAAGAATTGACCCCTGTGGTACACCTAATTTGATAGTTGAAGGATGGGACTTAGCTCCTTTGAATATACAGTGCACTCCCGTTATAACGAAATGCTCGGGACCGGCCATTTTCTTTCGTTATGACGAAATTTCGTTATAACCGAACAAATACAATATATAACAAAAACAAGGAGACCACGCATATATCATATTCTGTTTGTTGAATACTCATCATACACTGGAAATTAGCTATATGAAATGTGATGGTACCTTTTTGATTTTGTTTGGATATTACATTTAAAAGAGAGCATAAAGTTGTTTGTTGTCACACAATAAGTCGTATAGAAAATGATGGTTTAGGATTCCATTACAGTTCGCTATTCCAAAGATTCGTTTTTCACTAAAGTTCGTTACTCCAAAAGACTCTTTGTTCCGAAGTTTCGCCATTCCCGGGAATCCTAAGGTTTGTTTGGTATTTTGAAGCTTCGCTCTTCCGACGATTTGTTATTCCGAAAGTTCATGATTTAGATATAAATACCGGTATATTGTTCGTTTTCCGATGGCTCGTTTATCGGAAAATGAAATGAGTTTCGTCATTCCGAAGGTTTGTAAATGAAAACAAGGCAATTGCCAAATTGTGTCTCGCCCATTCGCGTACAAGGAATTAATATTTTTTATAACTCCCAGAAGTTAATTGACCTGCTTATGACCTTTGACCTTGTGGTGACCTTGAACACCCTAAGGGACATTTACCATCCAAGTTTGGTCACAAACGGACAAAGGGATCAAAAGTAATGAGCCGTAATCAAAACGCGCCATAAAAACTTAACATTGGGCCCTAAAAATTTGTTGACCCCTTTCTGTGACCTTTGACCTTGTGATGACCTTTAACTCCCCAAGGGACATCTACTGTCCAAGTTTGGTCACAAACGAACATAGGGATCAAAAGTTATGAGCCACAATCAAAATGTGCCCTAAAAACATAACATTGGGCCCTAAAAGTTTGTTGGCCCCTGTCTGTGACCTTTGACCTTGTGACGACCTTCACCTCCCCAAGGGACATTTTCCATCCAAGTTTGGTCACAAACGGACAAAGGGATCAAAAGTTATGAGCCATAAACGAAATGCGCCCTAAAAACTTAACATTGGGCCCTAAAAGTTCATTGACCCCTGTCTGTAACCTTTGACCTTGTGGTTACCTTCAACTTCCCAAGAGACATCTACCATCACCCAAGTTTGATTGCCATTGTAGCAACATGTGCTGAGTTACGTGTGATAAGAGAGTCTTGCAAGTAAACTTTAACGTATGACCTCAAATGACCTTTGACCTTATCGTGTGACCTCTTACGGCACCATAACATGAAGGTACCCCAAGTGCATCCATCACCCAAGTTTGATTGCCATTGTAGCAACATGTGTCGAGTTACATGTGATAAGAGAGTCTTGCAAGTAAACTTTAACGTATGACCTCAAATGACCTTTGACCTTATCCTGTGACCTCCAACGGCACCATTGCATGAAGGTACCCCCAGTGCATCTATGACCCAAGTTAGGTTGCAATCCAAGCAACTTATGTGAAGTTATTTGTCAAAAGAGAGTCTTGCAGGTAAACTTTAACATAGAAAAGAGAGTCTTGCACATACTCTTTAATATATGACCTCAAATGACCTTTGACATCATCACATGACCTCTGACAACACCATAACATGAAGATACCCCTAGTGCTTCTATCACCCAAGTGTGGCTGCCATTGCTGTAACAGTTGCCAAGTTATGCATCATAAGAGAGTCTTGCAGGTAAACTTTAACATTTGTGACGGACGACGGACGACGGACGGACGACGGACGGACGACGGATGGACGACGGACGGACGCCATTTGGATCCCTTAGTCTCGCCTTCACCTCCGGTGGGCGAGACAAAAAATGAGAAAGGTTCACTGTTCCGAAGGTTTTTTAATCCGACAGTGAAATAAGGTTTGTTATTCCTCCGAAGGTTTGTAAATAAAAAAAATAAAACAAGAGACCCGCGGGTCTAGCGCTCACCTGAGTATCGCAAGTTCACCTTTCACGCAGTCACTAATCTAAATTATTCACAGCTCTACCAAAATTTGACGAGGCATTCTCAAGTGGAAGATGAAAATGTACAATAAGGGCCCAATTTTTTCAAGATTCCTTAATTTGGGGGAATTGGGGCCCCCTGGGGCCCTCTGGGTGGGGTATGGTCCCCAGTTTGATAAATTGAGATCCTGACCACCTAGGGATGCTACCTGCCAAGTTTGACAAAAATCCATCATGAGGTTTTCAGGAAGAAGATGAAAATGTACAATTCAGGCCCCCATTTGGACCCTTCCAACCACCCCCCCCCCCTACCCCCAAGAGGGGCACCCCTGGATCTCCTATGAACAAACTTGAAACTACAGTCATTAATGCACTCACTCATAGTATTATCTCAGCTCTATAACTTCTGATTCTAGAGAAGATTTTTAAAGATTCCTTCATTTGGGGGGTTTGGGCCCCCTGGGGGCCCCCTGGGCGGGGCATGGTGCCCATTTTAACAAATTGAGATCCTAACCCCCTAGGGATGCTACCTGCCAAGTTTGGTGAAAATGGGTCATGGGGTTCTCAAGAAGAAGATAAAAATGTACAATTTAGGCCCCATTAGGACCCCTCCTCACCCCCTCCCCCCCCCCTGGGTCCCAAGGGGGGCACCCCTGATTCTGCCATGAACAAACTTGAAACTACAGTCATCAATGTGCTAACTCATAGTATCAACCTAGCTCTATCACTTCTGGTTCTAGAGAAGAAGATTTTTGCGGATTCCTTAATTTTGGGGGGTTTGGGCCCCCTGGGGGCCCCCTGGGGGCCCCCTGGGTGGGTCATGGTGCCCATTATAACAAATGGAGTTCCTAACCCCCTAGGGATGCTACCTGCCAAGTTTGGTGAAAATGGGTCATGGGGTTCTCAAGAAGAAGATGAAAATGTACAATTTAGGCCCCATTAGAACCCTTCCCCACCCCCCTCCCCTGGGTCCCAAGGGGGGCACCCCTGATTCTGCCATGAACAAACTTGAAACTACAGTCATCAATGTACTAACTCATAGTATTAACTTAGCTCTATCACTTCTGGTTCTAGAGAAGAAGATTTTTACAGATTCCTTAATTTTGGGGGGTTTGGGCCCCCTGGGGGCCCCCTGGGTGGGGCATGGTGCCCATTTTAACAAATTGAGTTCCTAACCCCCTAGGGATGCTACCTGCCAAGTTTGATGAAAATCGGTCTTGGGGTTTTCAAGAAGAAGATGAAAATGTAAAAAGTTTACGCACGACGCACGACGGACGACGGACGACGGACGACGGACGACGGACGACGCACGACGCACGACGCCGGACGAAGGGCGATCGCAATAGCTCACTTGAGCCTTTGGCTCAGGTGAGCTAAAAATGAGAAAAGTTAGTTATTTCGAAGGTGCAGGACACAAGGAGCGAACACGTACACAGTGATGAGAAGCGTTCGCCCATGTAGAGACGCTATAAATGCTTGTTCCGCTACGTATTTTCGGAAGTGATCCGCATTTCGTTATAACGGAGCACATTTCTTTTGTTTTTCTTTGTCAGTGGTGCTCAGAAAAGACTTTGTTATAACGAGAATTTCGCTATAACCGTGTTCGTCATAAGCGAATTTTGTACCATAGACTTCAATGGCGATAATTTTGGGACCAGAAGTTTTACTTCGTTATAATGAAATTTCGTTATAACCGTGTTCATTATAACGGGAGTACACTGTATTGGGTCACTTGCTATCTACAGTATCACTTAAATATGATTTGAATCAATCAATTAGTCATTTTGCTACACCCTACACACTTTGATTCATGTAAAAGTAGGTCGTGGTCTGCAGTATAAAATGCCTTCCGAAGATCCATGTAGGCAACTCCAGCAATTTGATTTCAATGACCACTCATTCACAAATTTTGCAAGAGCACTTGCTGTGGAATGAAATGGTCTAAAACCAGATTAATTAGGGTGTAATAAATCATTTGCATTCAAGAATTCGCTCAGATGTTGATGTACAGCCCTCTCGATAATTTTACTCACAGTTGGTAAGATTGAAATGGGGTGGTATTATTCAACGAAGAAATATCTACTGCTTTAAATATTGGTACTACCTTTTTCCATTCTCGCGGAACATCTCCCGTAGACAGGGATTTGCTTATAATAACACAAAGAGATTCCGCAATAACATTCTTTGTCATCTTTAAAAGTTTGCAGTTTTTGAATGCTTCAGCAATATTTGTCTTGTCGGTTACTTCTCCACCATCAACCTTTATGGTAATGGGAGAAAGAGGTGATGAGTTAGGCATAAGTTCTCTTAAGCTCTTCCACATTTTCTTACTAATGATTTTGTAAAATTTGGTTAGTGTTATAATATTGTTTTTCCTTATTTTCATGACATGAGTAACTATATTCTTTAGATATTTACAGGCATTTCAAAGATCATGACTATTGTTAGCTTTAGCAGCTTTGAGAAATTTATCACGTTCCGTCATCAACTGACAACTTCCTGAGATATCCATGGACATGGTCTTTTTTTTCTTATGCGCTTTTTACTCAAAGGTATGTGCTTGTCGATAACATTATTGAAAAGAGTCAACCACATATCCCATGCATCATCGTCATTTACATCTTTTATGACCTGCCATGGAACACTTCTCAAATCACTATGAAATTCCTCATTGATTTTTCGAATGAGCAAAATTCTGCATATTCAGATTTTTTATGCATCTTTGCACTGAAGTCTCGAATTGCACACACCAAAAAATTATCACTAATGCTAGTCTCAAATATTCCCCATTTGCTGTAAAGTTCTTTGTCTGATACAAATATGTCAATTAAAGTCGAAGTAGTGTTTGTTACTCTTGTGGCAGTATCAATTAACTGACTTAGTTAATAGTCTGTATATTTATATAAAACATAACTTTTAGCATTCACATCATATTGGTGTGGCATACAATTACAAGTGAAATCACCTAATATAATACAACCCATATGTTCAGAGCAGAGTCCGAATTCCTGTCTAGTTCACTGAAGAAATCAATGTAAGAATTTGGAGGTCTGTAAGACTCCCCAACAAGGATGGAAGGCTTATTTGGATAATGCAATTCAAACCAAAGGCATTCTAAAGTAGATGAATTCAAACTGTCTCTTATTCTATACATTGCAATTGAATCTTTTGGAAATACATACAGCCACACCACCACCATGTCTTGTACGGTCTTTACGTAATAGCATGTTGGTGACAATGAGCCCATCAAGCAGCATTCATATTGGCTTCATCCTGTCAAGAGGGAACAAGTGCAATGGAAACTTATAAGATAAACAAATTTAAAGAGAGGAAGATGGGAAGAGTGTTCACATGACATACCTCTAGCTGTTCTCCAGCATTCAGTCTTTTGTTACAGGCCTCATTGGTACAGGTGAAACAAGTCTTGTGCCAGTCATGACCCAGGGCTACCAGTTTCTCAGCTTGTGATGTGGACATAAAATTTAAAGACAGAAATCACACAGGATATGAACCCCCCCCCCAAAAAAAAAAAAAAAAAAAAAATGCACACACACACACACACACACAAACACACACATAAACAAAATCACACTTTGAAATGCTTTTGATTAACACTGTGACCTGATCATCATCATTACATATAAGAAACAGAAAGAAATGAATGAACTAGTGCACATACTATCTCAAGGACAAGTGTCAGTGTAGATCTACATATTCAAAAGGGGTGTACATTGTAATTGTATGTATACAATGTATGTTAAATAGTGCAGGGAAATACTATAATAGTCTGATAGTAATGCATTTTTATAAGAGCCTTGAATATATTCTATGTACAACTTGTAGCTCATGCAAACAGACACTCACGCAATGTCACTCAGGCAATGAAACTTCTAAACAGTACGTACATACAACTACAAGAGTGTATTGGATGTCCAAACTCATTGCACTACTCTAGAAATGTCGAATGTGTGACTTCTCAAACATTCCTGATTGGCCATACATACCATATATCAGACAAGAAACATCATAGCAAATCAGTTAGATGTAACAAATATTCTCTCACAATGAGTTCAGATATTCATGGAAAGGGTTGTCATGCTTTCAAGTTTTGTTTTATGTGTTAACCCCTGCAACTTCATCAAACATTCTGCAATATTATACAATCTCATTGATTTTGATAAGCCTATCATATTATCATAATATTCATCACAAAATCAAAATATATTCTTAGGTTCATTATACCTTGCATTTTGTATATCTGAAGAGTTTAAAACTGAAATTATGTCAAATTTCTTTCAACTTGACATACGGTACTTGAGATTGATACAGAAAAAGAAAGAAAAAAATGGTGATAGATTCAGTAACATCTTCAAAAATATCCCCTGTTATGGAAAGAGTGCAGAATCATTGAACAGGTTTTAATTTTCTCCATTTGATGACGTTACTTAAACTAGAAATGGTGCTATGACGACTGTTCAGTATGGAGAAAGTATAATTTCAGTATTAGATTGTAAAATTTTCGCATTTTAACGCAGCCTTTGATCCTGTAACCCTAAAATTTCCAAGAGAATCACTGTCAGGTAGAATATGCATAAATATGTACTAAGTTTCATGATGATACCTTGAGTCACTTTTGAAATATGGAACTCAAGTGAAATTTAAAACTTTCACTTGACCTTTTGACTTTTGAGCAAGTAACTTCAAAGAGAATTGTATTGTAATTCATATATGTATACATATATACTAGCAGCATCCGTGGAAATCCATGGGTCTGAGGGGTTTTATCTATTTCTCATAATACGATTTTGCACATTTTTATTTCTTCAAAGTTTTCTCATTCTTTCGTTAATTGTGTTGTCTTCTAAATGACCACCCTTCCCAGAAATTCAATATTACATTTGTAGGACGTGCGCGGCGATCCAGTCCATTGGTTGGGATCGTTCCCGCCACTACTTGCTTTTATAATAGAACTTGAGTTTCGAGGGGTTATTTGCACCCATTGAAGTCCAACAGTTGTCTTGTTGCCCCTCACCCCCCCCCCCCCCCACACGCACACACACACATTTCCACCTCCGCAAAAAAACAAAAACAAACATTCAGCGAAAATTAACAAAAACGCAAATGAGATTCCCCGAAAGTTCTGCCCACAGATTCTTCCCGTCGAAACGAGGAGATACTATTGACACTATGACTTTGATATTAATTACCCCCTGCTCTTGCATCCATGCAGGCACCCGAGGAAATCCACGGCTGGTCTCAAGGCCTTGTTTTTAGTTGTTTTTTCATTCATATTTCTTTTCCCTACGTTATGAGAGAAAAATAAAATATTTTCATCTTCATTTGCTCCCTCCTTTTTGTTTTTATCACCAAAACTTGGTTTGATAGGTCATAGAACCATCTGTTTATCTGCTTCAGACTGTATACATTATCATTATTATTATTATTCTGTTATCATTATCACTATTACTCTTATCATTATTATTATTATTATTATTATCATCATTATAATCATCATTATTTGGGGAGGGGGAGATCATTGTCATTAGGTTTAACAGGCACCGGTGGGAATCCATAGGTCTCAGGGCCTCGTATTGTTTTCTTTTCTTTTCCCACGTGATGGGAGAAAGAAGAATATTTTTGTCTTCATTTGCTCCCTCTTTTTTATTTTTATCACCAAAACTTGGTTTGATGGACTATAGAACCACCCGTGTTATTTCCACTTGTAAATGAAAACAAGATGTTGAGCAAAACCCAACCTGGGGTTCGAAACACCGTCCATCTTTTATTCAGTGGTAGCTCCATGATCAGAGCCCTAACACATCGTGCCGCAGCACAGCGAGGAGATGCCGAGATTGGTGGTCATATTGGGCTTTTGAAGTACACTTTGTACTGGTAATTTGTGGTATGCGAACACAATTTGTCTCCCTATAGTCTTAGGTTTCAGCCCTTTTTTGTAAGTAGACTGCCGTAGACTTTACACACACTAGTGACTTTCCCATACTGGGAAAAAAAAATATTGCCCCCGCCGGCGTTGCGTTGCAGTAGGCCTACTACACCAAGTACCAAATGCTAACAAGAAATGCAACATGTGGGACACAATCAAGATAAACAAGGTCAAACGAACGGCTTGATGTTTCTTACCAAAGTAAACGGGTTTGGTGCATTTGACGCAGAGTGACATGATGACCCAAACAGATTAGCCTACAGCTGTCACGCTCAAATTTATTACAGCTGAAGAATCAAAGCCAGAGGGAATCGAATTCATCAAAACTGAAGAATCTTCGCTGGGAGAGAAACGAGAGACCTTGGCTCAATTGCAGAAACACGCTATAACTGGTACTCCGACTCGGTACGGGTACCGGGTACCGGTACGTACGCAGGGTCGCTGTTGTAATTAAAGTGCCAGTTTATCTTTGGTTGCAGTGATTTCATCAGTGTTTGAATTACGACATTTGATGTGTATGTATGGTTTCATTGTATCACAAAACACACTATCATGCCAAAATTGCGCCATAAAACTCTCAAAATTTGAAATAATCACGATCTTTCTGGTCGGTCTGGCCCCAACGTGCAGCGTTGAGAGCGGCGCGGCGGTGTCACCGTCAGGTAACTCGACCAAGCCCCTGGGAGCCGGGGATGCTAGGGGTGCTGCAGCACCCCTGACTTTTTGGAGCAGGGGGGCGTAGCACTGCACCCCTATGAAAAATAAAAGTTGGGGGTGCTTCTGCACCCCCAACTTTCATCTTTTTTTACAGGGAAAATTGTTTGTTTCTTTTTTATAGAAAACTGTCCAAAATCCCACCCAAAGTGTGCATCAAATCACGAATTTCATTTCTGAAAATGCAAAATCTCCATAGCGTGGGAGGCGTGTCCCCCTTCCACACAGAACAAGCTTATATAAGCACAGACAGCACTATTTAAGCATTCCCATTGTCCCTGGATATGTACTTTTCTTACTTTTTTGTTGAATTTTTTTTTTCAAATATGCTACCTAGACTGAAGGGCTCACTAGAAAAATCCACTCCAAAATCTTCGAGTGATCCCTGACGTCACTCCAAAATGAGTGAAAATGAGCATTTTTACCCAAAATTCACTCCAATTTCACTCGAAATTCATTCTTTTTTGTATTCACTCTTTTGAGAGTGAAAATTTTCACTCGATTTTTTTTAGAGAGTAAATGGCATCAATCCTGGAGTAAAAATACTGGATGGGGGCTGTGCACATGGGCGTAAATCCCGGGGGGGGGGATGGGGGGGATATATCCCCCCTGAAATGGAGGAGGGGAAATGGCCTGTACAATCATCCCCCCTGAATTTTGAAAAAAAAAAATGGAGGAAGCAGAAATGTGATTGTATCAATTTTGGCATATTGCATGACGTTTGTACGCCAGCTAGCCTTCAGACAGGTAACAGAGCTGAACAGTATTCTATCTTGTAGGAAAATGTATACATAATTTTCTCAAGCGCTCGCTCGCTTCGCTCGCTCGCTCGCGAAGAAAGTAACATCGACATACACTGTAAGGTATGGCTCAGACGTTGACAACGTCAAATAGTATAGGCCTATATGGATCCGGGCTAACTCGGCCCACGGGACAACTCGTCCCACCCGTCGAGGGTGGGCCGAGTTGTCCCACCCGTTGGTATCGATAGTGATCGTGAGCGCTTGTTTGTGTTTGAGGTTATTTTGTCTTTGTGACGTCTTTTTGAACCGTAAATTTTATAGAATTGTGCTCAGTGGTTTCTGTAAAGAGTATTTGCCAACTTTTGGGGGATACAACGACGTAAAAATGAAATTTCAGACGTTTTTATCGCGGTTCGCGATCCTCATAGGTTCACGTTCATTTCGCGCGGTGGGCTAACTCGGCCCAGCTAAGTTTTAGCTGTTGTTTTGTCAGTAAATCTCCGTAAAACTATCAATTTTATCATGTATGAAGGTGTATTCAGGGTTCCTTCAACTAATTTCATCTTCGAGGGAATTTAATTTTGCACATGTTTGGGGAAATGTTGGATATTTGTTCGCATGTTTTCATCTTTGCCGTATCCGCACCGCACCGGTCTCGCCACCAGCAGCTCGCTCACACATCACAGTGGCAGAGAGAGAGCTGAGCAGCGCCATGCCCATGCCCACTCTCGGCAAGGCACGGGGCGGCGGCGCGGGGCACCCGCGCGAACGGCACAGAGGGAGCAGCCAGCCACTCCGTAAACGTCGCTACGGATACGGGCGGTGGTTGAAATTGGAGGAAAAGGCGTCATTTGCTGCACTTCCCAATTTTCTCGTGTGAGTAAATTCTATGCAGCTTAGTCAGTTGGCATTGTCCTATCGATTGTCTTGAACTTTGAGCTGAGAGCTAGAGAGGGAGCAACTTGTTTCAACTCAACTGTGTTTTGCTGCAACGTCGCGTGTATTGGGCTGAGCTGGTGTGCATGCTACCGCCAGCCAATGCCAAGGTAAAGGGCAAGGTTAAGGGTTTCTGCTAAAGGCTGGGCATATACAGTAGGGGGTTGCTTGACTCTGTTTTTTCTGTTTTTTTTTTATGGTCTTTTATCTTTTTCTGATATTTTTTTTCCGGGATGACTCAATAATATGTATTCCAACCTCATGCAGTTTGCAGTTGTCATTTTGCTGTTTTTCTGTCTTTAGATCCCCCAGCATCAACGTTATTAATGATTGATACTGAATTAAAAAAAAGAAGAAAAAAAACACACACACACACACACACACACACACACACACACACACATAAAATAACGATTTGGATGCATGCTGTATTGTTGGCAATTATCACGTGACTCGGATGACACTATTCGTTATGTTGGGACACTGCTCCTTAATTTACGAATATGTAACATTTGTGAAATAATATGAGTTTTAATTTGTGACAATGTCACCTTTTTGTGTCTGAAAAGTGAAATGATTTACTAGTACTATGGTGAAGTCTGTTTTCAAAGTGATATTTATTCAATGTACTATAATCGCTAACAGAAATACTGTTGTTAATAACATTCCATATTAAGTTCGGTAGTCCGAACTTAACTTCCCTTGTACAGTCGGCCACTACATTGGGATGTTCGACAGTGACATAGAAAAAGAAGAAATAAGTTCTCACCTCAGCTTGTTGACACCTTCGTCCAGTTTATTTTCATTTGTAGTCATAGTGAGTTGGGTTTTTACATTTTAGTTGGTCTCTTCCATTCCTGTTACTCTCAATTTCAATTTCAATTTATTTCTCATGAAAATAGTACAGACAAAATAAAATAATGTACAGCAGTCTGTCTCAGCATGAAGTCAAACACTGTCAAAGGTGAGTTTAGAACTGGGCTATGGTACTAGAAATACGATGGGGCCTATACATACCAGCAAGTTTGTTCAGCTGCAACTTATACATGGAGAATAAGCTCATCAGGAGTCACATTCCAGCAGGGCTCCTACTTAGAACCAGACTGTGTGACCATGGTAACCAGCAAGCTGCCACGTACAAGAATTCTGAAATCAGGTACAATAATGAAGGACTTGTGGAATAACAGGCAGGCTGATCAATACCTGCATTCCTGGTTAGGATCCCTCCGGAGTAGAAGAATAGACAAGGAAAAAAAGCAACAAGTTTGCTACCAGGTACCCGGTGATGCACTTGCGTGCCGTAGCTGCTAATAAGATGTTGCTTTAAGGCTGCGTTCACATAGAAGTATACTATTCGGGTATTCGGGCTCGTTTTTCGAGGGCACGCGAATAGCTTGAATCGAACGATGGGATTTCCTCACACGGGTTCACATAGGAGGGCACTATTCGAAAGTACCGAATAGCTGCGAAAAGTATAGCAAAGTGGGAATCGAGCTTGTTCGATTTTCTTGCAGCGTATACCGTCTCTCGTTTATGAAATAATGACACTTTTGGTCTGGATTTGCCCTTTAGTAAAAAAAAGCATGTAGACTGACATTCTGATGCAGTTTAGAAATTGTTAATAAGATTTGCTGGGATGTAGGAGGAAGAAATCCTCACTGCATGGGATGGTGAGTTGACGGTGCGGGTTATGGTGTACTCGGTGCCCGAATAGCGAATAACGAATACTTAAGGCTGCGTTCACATAGAAGTATTCGGTATACGGTATTCACTATTCGCTATTCGCTATGCGCCGTCAAGTCGACCCAGTACACCATCACCTGCACCATCCGGATTTCTTCCTCGTACACAACCATCCCAGCAATCTTATTAAAAATTTCTAAACTGCATCAGAATGTCAGTCTACATGCTTATTTTTGCTAAAGGGCAAATCGAGACCAAAATCGTTATCATTTCATAAACGAGAAATGGTATACGCTGCAAGAAAATCGAACAAGCACGATTCCCACTATACTATTCTATGCTATTTGGCATTTTCGAATAGTGTCCTCTTATGTGAACCGGTGTTAGGAAATCCTGTCGTTCGATTCAAGCTATAAGTGTACCCAAATAGTATACTCCTATGTGAACGCAGCCTAAGAGTATGTTTGAAAGAAGGTAGTGCGGTGCAGCATATTGGGAAGTTCATTCCAATAATTAGGCCCATGGTGAACATAATACACAATGTATTTTTTTAAATTTTTTTTTTTGGCGTAAATTGTTTCGGGTACATGGAAGGTGATATGCATCCTTCTGACATGTTGGATATTGGTCCTATTAGTTAATTTAGATATGTTAAGTTTATGTAAATTATGTTTATGACTTGAAGCATGCAAGACTAATGTGCAAATTCATAGAGCAAAAATCAACAAAACACCGATGTGTACCCGGTACCTCCAACTTCATAATAAATGGGATCTGGCTTCTGTACGGTGTAGCTATGGAGTAAGTTCATGTTGGTTTGTGGGGCTGTCTCTGGTGTGTTTTGGATATCCTTTCAGTCCCTTATATGTTTTGCAAAGTCTCCGTGGCCATGCCTCAATCTTGTAAGCTGCTCTTTTTTTTTTTATCTTTACTGTAATTCTTATTTTGACTATTTATAATCATTAAGATTTATGGTTATTTGTCTTATACTGTATTGCAATCAGTGGAAAACCAATAGATACAAAAAATATCAACAAAACACCTAACAATGATGTCATAGCATTAATGTGACCAGAAACTAATTTTTTGTGTAGCTTTGGTTTGTTGTTTTGTGTAGCTTTCCATATTTGTAGTTTACTTTTCAGACATACCCCTAATGAATTATCCACATTTAGTTTTCCACACAACCTAATTTTCTCCACTCACCTCCACACCTACGTCCTCAAACTCTTTTGATCTGTTTCCATTCATGTTCAACTTCACCTTGTGATCACCTATAGGCCCTACCTTTATTTTCCATCGGTTCCTTCGGTCCTCGGGTGAAACTACTTTCCTCCTTTCGTTTTGGTTGATTTGTCTATCTTATGATTTTAATATGTAAATTAACTACTCTGGAAAGAGTAAGTGGGTAGAATTAAAAAGAGTCTACCACTGGAACTGACTGAGAACAGATCTGCTTTCTTCAGCCCCTACAGCTGTAGTGAATATTCAGTTTTGAGAGGACATTGTCTGGTTTTGCGGAGTGACTGAGCATAATGTTGGACACCGAAATGAGTGTTACAATAATGCAACATTTCATGACGTGTATGTGGATTGACATATGTAAAACAATCTCATTTCCTGCGATGCACCTCTCCTGGGGCAGAGTTCATCAATTGGCAACTATCTGGTAAACTACATGTATGTTTTACAGGTAGGTCAAGAGGTGAAAATCTAGAAGAAAGCAAACTATCGACTGAAGTAGGCCTATCAACTGAAGTAGGACTGAAGTCAGTGTCGTAATGGTTCCATGACATTTGCTCCTGCAAACATTGTTCACTTGAAATTCTGCATGCTAAACCAAACATAAATTCTACAAAGGAGCATTACTCTAACCCTACTCCTATCACAATCCTAACCTTGATCCCAAGTCCTTGGAGAAAATAATACACCAGAGCAATTGTTACAAGGTCACAGGAACAAATGTTGTATTACCGTTATAACACACTATAAAATGTGGTGGAATTAAATTCACATTTTATGAATGCACACTATTCACTGATGATGAAGTGTGATGACTCTAAAAAAAATGATGTTTTTGTCACATATGTTTTTAATCCATAGTACAGCGCTACTTGAGACTTTTTTTTTAAATTAAAGATATCAAATTTGTCTACATTGAACATCAGTGTAGATATGCACACACTAGTTGTTCTATGTAAATATGAATTCGGTAAAAAAAATACTGGTGTGCAATTCACATGAAGTATGCAGTGTTTCAAATCAAATCTCATTTGACACTTGACAAACACATTCATCACGCATAAGAAAAGAATGGGTTGATGGAAGAGTGAAAGAGAGACGGGGAAAGGAAGCAGAAATATTGGCAGTAGGCGATCTATAGAGCCAGACGAAGAATCATAAAAAAATACAGAACTTTACAAAGCAGTTGTGGAAAGAAAGCTTTGTACACAGATGATACTTGGTAATGTGATAATTGAAAATGAAAGTATTATTTCAAGTCAAATGAGAATGTTCTGTTATTCAAGAAAAAAAAAATAGAAAGGAAATAATAAAGTAATAGATGTTAAAATGACAAAACAAAACAAAACAAAACATACTTTACATGCTCACATTAATATTATTCGAAATTTGCTGTGATCTTGCAGTCTTGGAAAGAGCAGTACCGGTACATTGTTATCAAGGGCAGGCAGGGCAACAGTCGAAAGGATGCAATGGCCACAAAACAACAGATTCTTTTGTGAAGGAAGATGAGAGCTTATATGCATGACCTTACCAATGCCTACCAGTGCATGTTGTAATGTTTCTTTTGTGACCCTGCATGACTGCAAATTAGGTAACACTTTGAGTACCGTGCTTGAGAAGGAAGACCATTTGAGAAGCTATTCATCTTTGCTGCTTGTTAAAAAGAAAAAAAAAATGTGCATGAATTCAACAGTATGAGTGCAGGACAAGCAAGGATTTGAGAATTTTATAATCAGCCTTGTTTTGTACAAATAAATAAAAATGTAAAAGATTAATACATGTAATAGGGCTAAGGCATGGAAAAGATTAAGATATGAAGTCCAAGTTTGGTTCAATAGATCATCACAGTATACATTAGAGGGAGAGAGAGATATACACTGTATATACAGTACATATATAAAAAGAAAATTACAAAGAAGAAAAAGAAAAAGAACTTGACGGTTGGCTATTATCGTGCAGGTACAGGTGGCAGAGGATTTTTCTCTTGAATTAGGGTAAGGATTCCCATGGCAAAAATGGCAATGTCATCAAAACAAAAACAATTCCTTTTTATTTTTGAAAGTACACACAAAAGGTAGGCCCTACAATCATAAACAAGGCCAATCTAGCTAGCACTACATTTCATTACCGGTTTCATGATATCAACCACTCAACCAAACCATCCATATCTACAGGTCAAATAACTGACCACTGGATATCAAACAATTTATTAATTACCACGGTAATGCCCATAAACAGACTCACCCCTTTGACTTTTGCTTGTTTGTTTTTATTAAGAAAAAAGGTAACATTTATTGGACAGAAATAACTTTTGAGTAGAACGCAGATCTATACATAAAATCAGCAACAACAACAGCAACAACAAAACATTTAACAGTTAAAATCAAATGCATATAATGACCTTCATGTAGTTCACATCGAATGATAGAAATAATTTGATTTCTTTTCTACTAATACGGGTACGGAGTGGCCGGCTGCTCCCTCTGCCGCTCGCGCCCCACGCGCCGCGCCCCGCCGCCCCGCCTCCCCGAGTGGGCATGGCGCTGCCAGCTCAGCTCTGCCCCTGTGTGTGTGAGCGAGCTGTGCAGTGGCGAGACCAGTGCGGTGCGGACACGGCAAAGATGAAATCATGCGAACAAATATCCAACATTTCACCAAACATGTGCAAAATTAAATTCCCTCGAAGATGAAATTAATTGAAGGAACCCTGAATACACCTTCATACATGATAAAATCGATAGTTTTACGGAGATTTACTGACAAAACAACAGCTAAAACTTAGCTGGGCCGAGTTAGCCCACCGCGCGAAATGAACGTGAACCTATGGGGATCGCGAACCGCGATAAAAACGTCTGAAATTTCATTTTTACGTCGTTGTATCCCCCAAAAGTTGGCAAATATTCTTTACAGAAACCAATGAGCACAATTCCATAAAAGTTACGGTTAGAAAAGACGTCATAAAGACGAAATAAACTCAAACACAGACAAGCGCTCACGATCACTATCGATACCAACGGGTGGGACAACTCGGCCCACCCTCAACGGGTGGGACGAGATGTCCCGTGGGCCGAGTTAGCCCGACCCCAACTATATGTAAACATGCTATGACGCGAGTAACTGTATGGGGACCATCTGCAAGATATGTACGAAAACAAACAAACAAACAAACAATAACAAAAACTATATCGCCATAGTTAAACCCCCTCCATTTCCTGAATCATTCCTGAGAAACGACAGTTATCCCCCAAGCAATTCCCGAGATGAGGACAAATCTCGAACTTTCTTAATGGAAAATTGTCCAAATATCGCCAGAACTATGCACCAGATCGTTGTATTGCAATCATAAACATGCAAAAGCTCCGCTATACAGGATCCCTTTCGATAGACTTTGTACACTTTTGAGATTGACGTATATTTCCCTAATTTATCAAAGAGTGTGCAGCAGATCTTTCATTTAACAAAAGCACCCTCATATGCAGAGGCGTCGATGGGGGGGGGGGGGGATGGTTCCCCTATAAAAGTGGGACAAACAAAAGCGAAAAATATAGCTACAAACGGCAGTGTTTTAAGTGTAAAATGTCCAAATTTTAAAGCTCGCTCGCTCCGCTCGCTCGCATTTAATCGCTATGCCATTCTCCTGATGCTGCTAGCTGCCAGTGAATGGCAGCAGTTGCGCCCGGTGCGCCCCGGCCCCTTAATTTCCAAAGCGAAAAATATAGCTACAAACGGCAGTTTTTGGACTGTAAAATGTCAAAATTTAGAAGCTCGCTCGCTTCGCTCGCTCGCATTTAATCATTATGCCATTCTCCTGATGTTGCAGCTAGTAATTGCCAGCAGTTTTCGCCCGATGCGCCCCCCTTAATTTCCAAAGCGAAAAATATAGCTTCAAACGGCAGTTTTGGGACTGTAAAAATGTCAAAATTTTGAAGCTCGCTCGCTTCGCTCGCTCGCATTTAATCATTATGCCATTCTCCTGATGTTGCAGCTAGTAATTGCCAGCAATTATTTCGCCCGATGCGCCCCCCTTAATTTCCAAAGCGAAAAATATGGCTACAAACGGCAGTTTGGGGACTGTAAAATGTCAAAATTTTGAAGCTCGCTCGCTTCGCTCGCTCGCATTTAATCATTATGCCATTCTCCTGATGTTGCTGCCAGTAATTGCCAGCAATTTTCGCCCGGTGCGCCCCCCTTAATTTCCAAAGCGAAAAAATACAGCCACAAAGGACAGTTTTTGGGACTGTAAAATATCAAAATTTTCAAGCTCACTCGCTTCGCTCGCTCGCATTTAATCGTTATGCCATTCTCCTGATGTTACTGCCAGTAATTGCCGGCAGTTACGCCCGGTGTGTTCCCCCCCTGGATTTCCAAAGCGAAAAAATACAGCCACAAACGACAGTTTGGGGACTTTAAAATGTCAAAATTTTCAAACTC
The DNA here is from genome assembly GCF_040938485.1 of Diadema antillarum. Lineage (NCBI taxonomy): Eukaryota > Metazoa > Echinodermata > Echinoidea > Diadematoida > Diadematidae > Diadema > Diadema antillarum. Next base: position 214,165 of record NW_027271803.1, on the reverse strand, counting down.
GCTCGCTTTCATTTCATTTCATTCGCAAATCGGCATCAAGGATTATAAAATTTACCGCTAATTTGAAGACTTACCGCTAGAAAGGAGCGGTAAGTCCAGCGGTAAGGGTTTTATGCAACAGGGCCCTGATGTTGCATGCTGCCAGTAATTGCCAGCAGTTGTGCTCGGTGCGCCCCCCCCCCTTAATTTCCAAAGCGAAAAATATAGCTACAAACGACAGTTTTGGGACTGTAAAAAGTCAACATTTTCAAGCTCACTCGCTTCGCTCGCTCGTATTCAATCATTATGCCATTCCCCTGATGTTGCTGCCAGTAACTGCCAGTAGTTGCGCCCGGTGCGCCCCCCCCCCTTAATTTCCAAAGCGAAAAAATACAGCCAAAAGCGGCAGTTTTGGGACTGCAAAATGTCAAAATTTTCAAGCTCGCTAGCTTCACTCGCTCGCATTTAATTGTTATGCCACTCTCCTGATGTTGCTACCAGTAATTGCCAGCAGTTGCACCCGGTGCGCCCCCCTTAATTTCCAAAGCAAAAAAATACAGCCACAAACGGCAGTTTTTGGACTGTAAAATGTCAAAATTTTCAAGCTCGCTCGCTTCGCTCGCTCGCATTTAATCGCTATACCATTCTCCTGATGTTGCTGCCAGTGATTGACAACAGTTGCGCCCGGTGCGGCCCCCCTTGATTTCCAAAGCGAAGAAGTATAGCTACAAACGGCAGTTTTTAGCATGTAAAAGCATTATGTCAAAATTTTCAAGCTCGCTCGCTCCGCTCGCTCGCATTTAATCGCTATGCCATTTTCCTGATGTTGCTGCCAGTGATTGACAGCAGTTGCGCACGGTGTGCCCCCTCTTAATTTCCAAAGCGAAGAATATAGCTACAAACGGCAGTTTTTGGACTGTGTAAAATGTCAAAATTTTCAATGTAAAAAGATTTCACCGTGGGAGGGAGAAGCCCCCCTACGGGCCCTACCATACCCTCCCCCCCCCCCCCCTCGCTTGCTTCGCTCCCTCACGATCTCATAACCGCTCCCCCAAGATCAAATCCTGTCTACGCTGGTGATAGGCCCCACTATTTAGTAGGCCTTCGCAGTGATGTCGCACAGGCGGAGCAAGAGCTGAAATACCACGATTTAGTCATTCAATAATATATTGTGAATATTTCATTTTCTATGGTTTTTAAAGGAAAAACAAACAAAAATTTCACCAAAAGTGTGCACCAGATCGCTGAATTTCAGGTCTGAAAATGCAAAATCTTCCTCGTGTGGGAGAGGGACACACCCCCTCCCCATACACACCCTCCCCCCGTTAACCCGGTCGCTCCGCTCTCTCTCACAGATATTTCAAAAACAAAAAATGTCTTCATACTTTTAAGGTCTGATTTTCCGCCGCAAGTCATCTGACAAGCAAAAAAAAAGCAACAAGAAGAACAAAAAGTCTTCATATTTTTGCTGCCACTTTCCTCCCACTTTATATTTCATGCAAAAGAGTGGGATATCCGATCCCTGTAAAGTGTGCGTGTGGGGGGGGGGGGCACCAAGCTTCTCTCCCCCCCCCCCCCCCCCCCCAAGGCTGCGCCGGTCCGGTTATGGGCTTGTAATCGTGGTGATGGTGACCATCCCCCCCACTCCTCATTACGGATTTACGCCGTTGGCTGTGCAAACACATCACTTTACCCTCACGATCTTGCTATTAAACTGTCCAGATATTTCACCAAAAGTGCATCATATTGTTTAATATTCAAAACATAAAGAATGAATTGGCAAAAGTGTCAAACAACCAGTCATCACTTTCATTTCCTTGTACATCACCACGTCCAAATAGCATCCATGCGACAGCATACGGACCAACCTTTGCAGAATTTCAACCCGTCACCGAGACAGCGGTAAGGAAACTGGTGTTGGCTTCACCATCTTCATCTTGCAACCAGGATCCAATACCCACATGGCTGTTGAAGAAATGTGTTAATGAACTGACTCCAGTACTCACACGCATTATCAACCTTTCTCTGATGAGCGGCTGTTTTCCAGATTCCTTAATTCAAGCATGCACAAGTTGATCCTCTTATTAAGAAACCAGGTTTAGATTCAGAAGTATTGGGAAATTACAGACCAATAGCAAAGCTTAAATTTGTTGCAAAGTTGGTAGAGCGAGCATGTGCCAATCAGATACATGCATATCTGGAATCAAATGAAATGTATGGAAGAGCACAATCAGCATACAGGAGAAATCACAGTGTTGAGACAGCTATGATACGTGTTTTTAATGACCTACTTCTTGCAGCAGACAGGGGCCAGGAGACACTGTTGGTGATGCTAGACTACTCGTCTGCATTTGACACTATTGACCATAACATCATGCTCCGCCGTCTGTCATCGACTTATGGAATTGTTGGTACTGCATTTGATTGGTTTCAGTCTTATTTTAGCAACCGAACGCAGAGTGTCTCAATCAATGGTACTGCATCTGCCCCTTATGTTCTCAAACAAGGGGTTCCTCAGGGTTCTGTCTTAGGACCACTGTGTTTCATAATGTACACAGCTCCCTTAGAGGATGTAATTGACAAGTGTGGCATAAGTAAAATTACATATGCTGATGATACTCAGATTTATCTTTCATTGCCAAAAAGCACCAATTCTGATGTAGCAGTTGGTCAGATTGAATCATGCTTAGGTAAAATTCAAGATTGGTCTTTGCAAAATGGTTTGAAATTGAATCTTGAGAAAACTGAAGTTGTGCATGTAAGATCTCGTAACAAGTCCTCAACAACTTTGTCCGTTAATGTTTGCGATACTCCTGTGCTGCCAATTTCTAAGGCACGTGACCTTGGTGTCATTATCCAAGATGATCTTAGTATGAAAACTCACATCAATAACATATGCAAATCTGCAGCCATAGGTCTACACAGGATTGGAAAATTGAGACACGTTCTCGATAAAGCAACTACAGAAAAACTGGTTCATGCGTTTATTTTTAGTCATTTGGATAATAATAATGGTTTGCTCATTGGAGTTCCAGACTCTCACCTGAAAGGACTCCAACGGATACAAAATTCAGCCGCAAGGCTTGTAACACGCAAAAGGAAATTTGATCATATAACTCCCATTCTTCGTAGTCTTCATTGGTTGCCCATAAGAGCTCGTATCAGGTTTAAGATTTTGACCCTTGCATTCAAATGTTTTCATGGAAATGCCCCTGCATATCTCAGTGAACTCATCAAGCCATATCATCCTGGTCGTAATCTGCGCTCAAAATCAAAAAATCTCCTCTCTGAAATAAGTGTCAAATCTAAGACATATGGTGATAGGTCTTTTGGAAAAATGGCACCCTCATTATGGAATAATCTCCCTCTCAGTGTTAGATGCATTACAGATTTTGATAAATTCAAATCTGTGTTAAAAACTCACCTTTTTGATAATTGTTGATTACATGTTTGAATAGAGAAATATGTGATACATTTTGTTTCATTATTTTGTACACGCATAGAGACTATCTTATGGTATTATGCGTTTCTAAGAACTGACTATTATTATTATTATTATTTATTTAATTTCAATTCTGAAAATGGAAAATGTCCCTAGCGTGGGAGGGATACCCTCTCCCACATCCAACCCCGTTAGGCCAAATTCCATACACTATAGTATAGACTTATGAGATTGACACTTTCGGAATATTTCATCAAAAAGTGCGCACCAGATCTGTCACCAAAAGTTCCTTAATTTCGGAAGGGGGATGTCCTCTTTCAGTTTACTTTTATTCCCCCATTACATCTAGTAGCTTTATGCTCCTTTATTTGACGTTTTTTCAAATATTCCATCATGAATTACTATAATTGAGTATGAACAATATCAATTTTCATTTCAATCCTCAAAATACGAAGGCTCTCTCGAATGGGAGGGGTAAGGGAAACCCCCTTCCAAAACCCTCCCCCATATGCTACCATATGCTTAGCCTCCACCCCATGCATTGATTATGGCTATGTTAGATATTTACATATTCCACCAGAAGTGTGCACCAGAAATTCCAGATCTTTGAATTGCAATCATAATGCAAAAGCTCTCTCATGTAGGAGGGGGATTATCGGATACATCCTCCCATCACATCCTTCCCTCGCTTGGTCTCCCTCCATAGATGACTTACTATCGTCTGATACAAATTTCAGGATATTCCACCAGGAGTGTGCATCAGATCGTTATTGTACTTCAATTCTAAAAATGCAAAAGCTCCGTTGTGTGGGAGGGGGCTACACCTCCCATCCCTGCCTCATCAACTGCCATATATTTATTACACAGTGATGACGCATACGCGGATCCAGATCTGACTATATACCCCGATTTAATGGTCATTGACATTTCTGTGATTATTTATTTTTCATACTTCTTTAAAAATTTCACCAAAAGTGTGCACCAGAACGCTAAATTTCAGGTCTGAAAATTCACAATCTCCCTCGAGTGGGAGGGGGATACCCCCTCCCACACCTTTCCCCTTTAGGTCCACTTCTATGGACTTATACAAAGTGAAAAGACATACACACACTTCTCTGATAAAAAAAAAAATGGGATATTCCACCAAGAGTTTCCATCAGATCTTTGTACATTGTATTTCAATTCTAAAAATGCTAAAGCTCCATCGTGTTGGAGGGGGCTACCCATCCCATCCCCACCTCATCAACTTCAATAAAATTATTAAACAGTGATGACCCACACGCGGAACAATAGCTGATTATACACCCCGATTTAATGGTCATTCTGATTTCTGTGAAAATTTATTTTTCATACTTCTTTAAAAATTTCACCAAAAGTGTGCACCAGAATGCAGGATTTCAGGTCTGAAAATTCAAAATCTCCCTCGAGTGGGAGGGGGATACCCCCTCCCACACCCCCCCTTTAGGTCCCCTTCTATGGACTTATACAAAGTGAAGACTCACACACGGATCAAGAGATAACAGATACCATGTTCAAGAACATTTCATCCATGAAACAAAAGTTTTCTTTCTGTTTTGATTGGAGAATTTCAAAATGTACCATATAAAGTGTTTACAAGATTGTTGAATTTCACTAAAAATGCAATTTAAGTTTCCTTGTGTGGCAGAGGGCTTTTTCGCCTTTGCTTCAATGTCTCTATCCCTCCCTTCACCTCCCACTGCCCCCCCCCCAAAAAAAAAATGTTGACAGTGCTTGTATGGCCTATGCATCCCCCCCCCCTCATACTGAAATGCTGCTAATATGGTCCAGCAACCGAACTGGTGGGTCAGGGGTTCAGCACCCCTGTGAAAAAAGTTGCTCCCACTGAGGGGCCTGAACTCGACGGCATCATATTGACGGTATCACCATTATAGTCCGGGAGCGAGCCAGCGGGGGTCAGCCACCAGCCTAGCTGAAAAGGTTACCAATTTTTATGTGTACAGGGTGGCCCAAAAAGAACGGAACGCCTAAGCCCTTAATTTCAGCAACATCGTTGCAAAGATTATGTCATCATGTTGCATACTATGAGAAAGGCCATTCTTTTTTCCAAAAGAATAACACCAAATTCTTTAATTTTGGTTCATGCATCATGGTTTTATGACCATTTTTGTCAACCCTTGCAATTTTCAAAACGAGATCATTTTGCACTCTCAGAGATACAGAAACCAGTGAGAATTCGGCTTACCGTAGAACCAGTAGCGTTCGCAATGTGCGGAATGTGGGGGGGGGGGGGGGGGGGGCGGACAGCGTTATTGTCGTCAGGTCGTCTCATTAGGGAGCTTTAGATTTTGACGCGCGGACGTTTGAGACAACGAGTGCACTGGACGTTCTCCTCTCCCTGCGTCACGCTGAAAAAAATAGCTTTAGATTACGGTGCATGAAGGAGTTCTCTACGTTGGTTGCAAACTGTGCGGACGTAGAAATAGGCCAGTACGCGTAGTAAACAACTCAGGCGACGCAAGCTAAAAATAGATTGACTTTACGCGCGCTACTGCGCACGCTCAGATCATGTTTTTTTCAAGGTTTTTTTCCTTTGAACGTCCGCGCGTCTAAAATCTAAAGCTCCCTATTCACAATGGTAACGGACAATGATAGCCACATTCCACACATTGTGAACGTTACTGCTTCTATGACAAGCCGAATTCTCGCTGATTTCGGTGTCTCTGAGAGTGCAAAATAATCACATTTTGAAAATTGCAAGGGTTGACAAAAAGGGTCCTAAAACCATGATACATGAACCAAAATTAAAGAATTTGGTGTTATTCTTTTGGAAAAAGAATGGACTTTCCAATAGTATGCAAAATAATGACACATTTGCAACAATATTGCTGAAATTAAAGATCTTAGGCGTTCCGTTCTTTTTGGGCCACCCTGTATAGCAATTTAGTACATAATATGCCCCGGAGTATGGAAATGCACGTCTGGCTGGTCATCGGTGGTGGGTGTGGTCAGGAGGGTCAAAAAAAGGACCCCCCCAAAATAGGCTAGCCTAGCTGGAAAAGTAACCCCATGAAAACAACTGGAACTTGTTCGTTACACTTACAGGATAAATGAATGACCATTGCCAGACGTTTTAAGTGGTGGGGGGTAGCCGCCAGACGCCCTCAAAGACCCAACTTTTTCCAGCTAGGCTAGCCTAGCTGGAAAAAGTAACCTAATGAAACCCACTGGAACTTGTTCGTTACACTTACAGGATAAATGCATGACCATTGCCAGACGTTTTAAGTGATGGGGGGTAGCCGCCAGACGCCCTTAAAGACCCAACTTTTTCCACCTAGGCTAGCCTAGCTGAAAAAAATAACCTAATGAAAACCACTGGAACTTGTTCGTTACACTTACATGATAAATGAATGACCATTGCCAGACGTTCTAAGTGGTGGGGGTAGCCGCCATACCCTTAAAGACCCAACTTTTTCCAGCTAGGCTAGCCTAGCTGAAAAAATAACCTAATGAAACCCACTGGAACTTGTTATTTACACTTACAGGATATATGCATGGCCGTTGCCAGACGTTTTAAGTGGTGGGGGATAGCCGCCAGATGCCCTCAAAGACACAATTTGACCAGCTAGACTAGCCTTAGTCTGGAAAAGTAACCTCCTGAAACCCACTGGAACTTGTTCTATGTTTGTATCTCACCTGGTAAACACTGTCGACATAGTATTATGGTGTTCTTTCAATAACTATCCACACTTTTGAGCTATAATGACCACCAAATTCACTCCTCAGATCATCTAATGATTGCTGTCAAGTGTTAATATTGGTGAAATCCGACTACGTCAACAGTCAAAAAGTCAATGAATTATACCAATTGAAAATCTCTGTAATCACAAAGTCGATACGTTGACGAGACATCACTTCGCTTTTGCCTTGTTAGATTGTGAATGTTGTAAGCTTCCGTTTCTAATTCATACAGCATCAGCATACATGTCTGAGAATAGCGGTAAAGAAGATTAGAGTCTTTGGCAACAAGTGCAAAATTAAATTCTGTGCCTTATCTGCTGAACAAACGTCGTGAGGAGGACAACGACCTGTTAGGCAATATGGCGGAACAATAGCTCTATATTATTAGTGTTATAGAATAAATGACAATGATGTAGTTCTGAAGCATACTTTTCATTAGATACTTTTGCAATGACTCAATGTATACTTTTAATCGAACTAAGTATATATCCATGACTTGCACATGAATTACGGCAGAACGATTCGGTGAGGAAAGTTTTCTGTCATGTCATTACGGAAGAAGTGAACGAGCCAATATTTTGCTATTTGTTCCATAATTATTTCTGAAGTGGTTAAATGTATTTTCCTAAAACATTTTTCTTTTATATATACCAAATGCCTATTCGTTGAAAAAATGCGGGCCATGTATTCAAAAGTCAAAGGGAAGTGGGTATACAACATTTCACTAGTTGTTGGGTTGTTTTGTTTTGTTTTGTTTTGTTTTGTTTTGTTTTTTTTTTTTTTTGGGGGGGGGGTGGCATGATTCAAAGTGTCCTAAAACCTTGTATAATACATGTATTTAGTTTTGAAGTCACGACACTTGCTATGTATGATGCCAAACTCTTCCCGCTCATACAAATGCAGCCGTTTCAGGGAAATAATTATGATATTCTTATACTTCATGATTTGGTAATGCTGAAGTGGTTCATAACATTCCATTGATAATATGTATAGAACAGAAAGTGAATTTGACAATGGTATATGATATCCGCAATTTACTCTTTGACGGGGTCTATCATCCGATTAATATGTATAAGCACGGTAGTCCCCTATTCGGAAACTATAAGTTAGATAAGATATGATATCCGCAATTTACTCTTTGACAGGTTCTATCATCCGATTAATATGTATAAATTGAATATACAGTAGTCCCCTATTCAGTAACTACAGGTTAAGTTAGATAAGCTGCATTCATTTTGCACGTGACCATGGCGTTATAGCCAAAGATGATTGAATTCTGTAAATCTCTGTGTGCCTGCACAGGATTGGAAAACGAAACAACTTTCTGTGTATAGAACAACGAAACGGAAACTGGTGCATGCATTATTCTCAGTCACTTTGTTATTCATAATGATGGTTTGCTCATTGCAGTTACGGAATCTCAGCTCGAGGGACTCGAATTGATCCCATATCAGTCGGAATGCGTGTATCACCCAAAACAATATCTGAACACATAACTGCAATCCTCCATAGCCTCTATTGGTTGCCGATAAGGGCTGGTATCAAGTTTGATTGTCATACTATTTACAGTACCTTGTATTTAAATGTTTTCATCGAAATGCCCGTATACGGTATGCGTATCTCAGTTAACTCTTTAAACAATAGTTGTAATCTACGTGCCAAGAATTTCATGTTTTCAATAAGCGTGAACTCCAAGACATGTCGTGATAAGGACTTTAAGACAATTGGCATCGTCATTATAAAACAATTCCCCTTCTACAAGACACGTTTTAGATTTTAGATAGAAATATGGATTCGTTTGAATGCATACAAACAGCTTCTTAAATCCTCTTACATTTTGTTTTTAAGATATGGTGTATACTTTAGAAATGTAGGAAGCATGCTCTTGTTTTAGAGGCTTTGAGTACTGGTAAGAAGCATATCTTATTCTTATAGATTATGTGAAAAAACGTTTTGAATAAAACGTAGCCAGACAACTGCATATCATATTTTCTCCTCTTCCTTCATGCAGATGTATACTCTTGCCGAGAAGGTTTGTTTGATAGTGATTATAGTGCTCACCATATTGAAAAGGTAATTGGGTAAATTTTTGGTTTCAGTATATTATTCAAACAAAACTAGGTTAACTTTTACATTAACATTTTCACAACTATTGTAATTGTTATTGTAATACACTGGTACCCCTCTAGTACCATTTGTGAATGTACTTGTAAATACTGTATATAATTCGTTTGTTTGTTTGTTTGTTTTTGTGTAGGTCACCTACTGTTTGTTTTTACCTGAAAGTTTATGTATGCATTGTATTATCGTATACAGGGCTTCCTTGAAAAGCAGGTCTGCTGGCTGTCAGCAGAACTGAACGGAATGTCCCTGTTAAAAGATGTGAATAAATAAATAAATAAATAAATAACTCACAAATTCCACACGCACACACATTTCATGATTCACAAGATCCAAGTTACACTAATCCTATTTACTTTGCAGAGTGCAACAACAACATAAGTTATATACTGAGCAAATAGGCTTACATCTGTTCGCACTATTCAAGGTTTAGAGTAAGTAAGTAGTAACTAAATCGTACCCGATTATGTGATGCTAAGTTGCACCTTGAGATGATGGGCAATATTGCCCCTATAAAGGAGCAGGCAGTGACACTTACTTGCTCCTTTAAAGGAGCAATTTTGCAGCAGTCATGGAGTAAATAAGCTCCACATAGATGCAACATCATACCAATAAGGCACAAGATTGCACCCTCAAGAGAGGGTACATTCTTGCATCCTTCGGGTATAAAGTTGCACCTAAAGGTACGAGGTTGCGCCTTTTTCAAGGGGGCAAAGTTGCTCACGAGGGTGTAACTTTCACCCTTTCTTGCGGGTACAAAGCAGCACCCAAATTTCCAAGATTGCACCCTCAAAACAAGGCACAATCTTGGAACTTTGGGTGTTTCTTTGCACCCTCACGAAAGGGTGTAAAATTGCACCAAAATGTAAAGGCTACACGGGGTGCAAAGGTGCGCCGAAAGGTAAAGGGTGGAAGATCGCACCCTCAAGAAAGGTGCAACTTAGCACCACTTAGTGTGGGTGGAAAGATGCACCCTCAAGAAGAGGTGCAATCTAGCACCACTTAGTGTGGGTGGAAAGATGCACCCAAGGGAACATTTTCGCACCCTCAATAAAGGGTTCAACTTTGCACCCTCTCTGGAGGTGCAATAGTGCACCTACACTGTGCAAGATTATACCCTTGCGCAGGATGCAACTTTTGCACCCATTTCTTGAGGGTGCGAAATAAAACCCATTGGGAGCCGCCAGTGCGACATCACTTTGCACCCTTAAATCGTGCAAAAGTGAACCATTTTTTTTCTTAGTGTGTATAAAGCATGTTATGAGCTGGAAGTCTCTATTTTGCTATTTTATCTTTACTCGTCACCGTCTTTTCAGCTATACAAGGTAATACTAGGTGCTATAACGTCCATATATGAGCTCATTGGCTAAAGAAGTTGAACATTTAGTTACTGAAGCATTTGCTTTAAAACAGCATTTTAATCCCTCTAACCAAGTACTTGCAGTATTATTTTATACACACGTGAAGTCCTTGTTCCAGTGAGCTACGTTTAATATGAGCGTGACCGAGGATTAGACACGTGTCAAGCCTTTGCAGACACAGAATTTTTTTCCTTCATATTGTTTAAAGGTCATTTAAAACAAATCTAAATATGTATTTATTTCTTTTAAGTTAAGAGGAGCAAATGTGAAGATCATGACCTGTGATACATGTTACGGGAAGTCTATATTTTATGTGTGCTCGTTTTTTTTTTCAACTACAAGGAATTACCTATGAGCTTATTGGATAAAGAAGCTGAGCATTCCTTTATTTTTTCATCAGTTAATGTCAGTGCTGGAGTATTATTCTTGAAAAGTTGGCATATAAATGTCCTCCAAACCAAGTACTTACTGTATAAGATTATATTCCTGTGAGTTACGTTTCTTATGAGCATGACAGATCTGTAGACACGTGTCATAGTGGTTACAAACACTAAGTTTCCTTTGCTTTCATAGTTATCAGGAAGCGATTTTGAACAATTTCAGATGTTCTTGTTTTTTTTTTCAATTTCGTTACGAGGAGGCAATAATGATTTCATGTAAAGCATGTTAAGGAAAGTTGATAGTTTGGTTATTTTATCATTACTCATCTTCGTCTTCTCAACAAGAAGATGATACACATGAGCTCATTTGTTGAAGGATGTTTAATTGCTGGTAGCCACGTATGGGCTTTTGTCATAACATTTTGCATCTTAATCCCTCGAAACTAAGTACATGCAGTATTAGTTTATAGATAACATAATATTTTTGTTGTTGCTGTGTGCTTATTCATATGAACATGACGAATTCTTAGACATATTTCTCATATGTTTCTGTCATATGTTTGACTGAAGAACAGCAAATGTTGAGTTTATTGGCAAGAGAGGTTGATCATTACTTTACATTTAAGTTCATTTAAGTGCCGGAGCATTAACTTGTCTTGAAATGTTAGTATCCAAAACCCTCAAAACCAAAAACGTGCAATTCTATATAGACACGACATGGATGCCTTGTTGTTGTGAGTTATGTTTCTTAAAAACACTGAATTTTTCTGCTTTTGCAATGTACTATGTTCAAAAACACTCTTGAACAATTTTCAGATTTCGTTTCTTTCTTAAGAGAAGAAAATGGTGAGGTCATGTGAAGCATGTTCCTAGAAGTTTTATTTCGTTAATAATTGTTCTTTACCCATCTCTTCAACCGTAAGGTGATACGGTACCTAAAAAGTCATAGGCCAAAGGTGTTGAGCTTTACTTCCCATTTTAAAGTAAATTTAAGAGCTGGGACATTATTTTTAAAAAGTTGGAATTTTAAGCTATGTACACCGAGTACAAGTCTTACTGAATGGATTTCTTTTTGCAGTAGAATTGTATTTTTTATGAGCTTGATGGAGTATTAGACAATTGTATCAAGTGTTTGCAAAAACTGTTAATGTATTCCCTTTTGCTAATGTCCAAAGAGTTCATTTGCCAAGTTTTGATTGTCTTTTGTTTTAATCATCGGGGGTTTGGTTTATCATGGTCATGGAGGAAAGAAACTTAATTGTAAAAAAAGCCTCCATATAAGAAGTGATACTGTAGGACATGATTTCATCAAAAGTTGTGATTTTCAACATTTCCAAAATGCAATTGATGAATATTTCTCCTCAGGGTACAGAAAGAAAGTAGTTTTTGTCTTGGTTTTTTTTTCCACGTCAGTATGTTATAATACCCGCAGGTTTACGCCCATCCCACCAATTTCCATCCGGATACTGTACCCGGCCCTGTTTTTTGTTTTTTGTTTTTGTTTTACACTGCATATAAAATGAGAACATGTTTGAGATAAATCCCGACATGTTTGATTAGGCAATTCTTTTTTGCTGTCTATTATTCTTTCCAAATAAGTTTTTTGGTTATCACTGAGGACAAATACAGATACCCTATTTCTTCTACCAAAACCACGGCACTGTATATTCTCATATTTCTACAGTATTTCGTCTCAGCACTTACCCTATTGATATTTCAAAGCATGTTTCCCTGTGCGCTCAAGAAACTCCCCCATTAAAGGAGACCTCCTGGTGATTCTCAGATTTTTACATTTGTACAACTATGAATTAGTTATACAGAGGACAGAGTTTCAGAATTTGTGATAATTGGGATGACGAATAAGAATATTTTCAAAAAATAGAACAAATTGCAATGAACAAGGATGATGACATGGCAGAGTCACCATAGTCTGGGTGCCAGAGGCTGAACCTTGTTTTACCGTCCACCCAATGTTTTTTGATGGTTTTACCCTATTTCGGGGGTGCTGAATCCGAATCTGGATGATGCAACTCTTGCATCCTGGAGGGTTTTGAGATATTCAAGATGGCCGCCAAAATGGCCGCCATAAAAAACCGGAAATTCCCACGTACTTCCTTCTTAATGGTGATATACTGAAAACAATTGATGATTTTACCCCATTTCGAGGGTGCTGAATCCAAATCTGGATGATGCAACTCTTGCATCCTTGAGGGTTTTGAGATATTCAAGATGGCCGCCAAAATCGCCGCCAAAAACCGAAAGTTCCCACGTATTTCCTTCTAAATGGTATGAAATTAAAAATAATTGATGATTCTACTCTATTTGGAAGGTGCTGAATCCGAATCTGGATGATGCAACTCATACATCCATCAAGTTTTTGAGATATTCAAGATGGCCGCCAAAATGGCTGCCAATTAAAACCGGAAATTCCCACGTATTTCCTTCTAAATGGTGAGATATTGAAAAAAATGATGGTTTTACCCTATTTCGAGGGTGCTGAATCCGAATCTGGATGATGCAACTTTTGCATCCATGAAGCTTTTGAGATATTCAAGATGGCCGCCAAAATGGCCGCCAATTAAAACCGAAATTCCCACGTATTTCCTTCTAAATGGTGAGATATTGAAAACAATTGATGGTTTTACCCTATTTCGAGGGTGTTGAATCCGAATCTGGATGAAGCAACTCTTGCATCTTTGAGGATTTTGAGATATTCAAGATGGCCGCCAAAATGGCCGCTAAAACCGGAACTTCCCATGTATTTCCTTCTAAATGGTGTGAAATTGAAAATAATTGATGATTCTACCCTGTTTGGAAGGTGCTGAATCGGAATCTTGATGATGCAACTCATGCATCCAACAAGTTTTTGAGATATTAAAGATGGCCGATAAAATGGCTGTCAATTAGAACCGGAACTTCCCATGTATTTCCTTTTAAATGGCGAGACATTAAAAACAATCGATGGTTTTACCCTATTTGGAAGGTGCGGAATCCAAATCTGGATGATGCAACTCTTGCATCCATAAGGTTTTGGGGCTATTCAAGATGGCCGCCAAAATGGCCACCAATTAAAACCGGGAATTCCCATGTATTTCCTTCAAAATGATGAGAAATTGAAAACTATTGATGGTTTTATCCTATTTCGAGGGTGCTGAATCAGAATCTGGATGATGCAACTCCTGCATTGATGAAGATTGTGAGATATTCAATATGGCCGTTAAAATTTGCCGCTCAAAACGGAACTTCCCATGTATTTCCTTCTAAATGGTGACAATTTGAAAACAATTGGTGGTTTTTATCTTATTTTGAGTGTGCTGAATCCGAAGCTCAGGATACAACTCTTGCATCCTTAAGAGTTTTGAGATGATAAAGATGGTCGCCAAAAATGACCGCCAAAACGGAAATTCATATGTAGACCCCATATTTCCTTATAAATAGTGTACAATATAAAACAGTTGGTGGTTTTACACTATTTTGAGTTTGCTGAATTTGAAGCTCCAGGATACAGCTCTTGCTTCCTTGAGGGTTTTGAGATAATAAAGATGGCCGCTAGAATGGCCCATAAATGGCCGTCAAAATCGAAAATTTCCATGTAAGCCCTATATTACCTTCTAAATGGTGTAAAATTGAAAACAATTGGCGGTTTTATTCTATTTCGAGGGTGCTGAATCTAAACCTGGTTGATGCAACTTTCGTGTTCTTTTTTAAGGGTTTTGAGATGTCCAAGATGACCAAGAGCACCCTCGAAACGTAGTTGCTGAAATTCGTCCATTCGTTAGGGCTTTTAGACGTTCAAGATGACAGCCAATATACATGCTGTAAGTGGCAGAAATTCCAATGTTAATGTATTTTTTCTTAATGGTAAAAATTTTAGAATAAATTGATGGTCTTACCCTATTTAGAGGGTGCTGACGGTCTTTGAAGGTTTTGGGACATCTATAAATGTCCTGCATGAACGAAAACTTCTTAACATTTGCTTATACTTAAATGGTGAAGTACTGTGCTCTAACGCTCTTTAGCACTCCCCTCCATTTCCGACCTTTTTTTGTTATGATTCAGTCACATTTTGTCCATGTATTTCTTCAACTAAAGTATGTTTATTGATTCATGTAAACACATGACGTGTATCTAAATTTCATTTGGAAATGTAAACGTTACATTGTACTTAATTTGTTCATATGCAATTGCCGTATTATATGCTTTGGCCGGAAATGAAACAAAAATGAAATGAAATGAAATGAAAGCGAAGCGGGGGATTAAAACCATGCAGGGTGAAAAGCAATAATTCGTATTCTTAAATTCAACTCAGTTGAGCGAATTTGTCATATCCGCCAAAAGTTATTGACACAATGGTGTTGTAATATACTGAGATATTCCGATATGTCTCAAACGGAACTTTAACACGTACGGCAAAAAAAAAAGAGAGAAAAAAAAGAAGTGATATTGATATCATACTGAAACGTACAAACACAAATATACGACTGAAAATTTCTTTATGCATAATTGTTATAAAATAATGCTTGTGGTCGCCAATAATATGGCTCCACAGATGTGAAGTTAAACCTTTTCGGCTATCAATAGAGTAAAATTGAATTATGGCATGTTGGTAATTGTTGTTGAAACTTGTCTTGTAGTCTGACGAGTCTCGCCTCGTATTCTTGTGAAACTTGTCGCATATTCTGATTACGTCATTGGAAATGGTTGCATTCATGACCACTATAGTAGATATCTATAAGGGTAATTTCAAATGCACTCTGCGCGATTATGATATTCGTAAGTACTGGATTATCAATTATTACCTTCGATGTTGCCGCTTGTTTTTTTTTTATTTAGTTTTTTTTCACGGCGCGTTACCTTTGATATATAATCCATATATACATATATATATATATAATCCATATATACATATATAATATCACATCATATTGCCGAAAAAATTGAAGCATAACTATAAAAACGTCCCACTCGTGTCTTCAACAATGTCATCAAGACCATCAATATAAGCCAAATAACCAATTTGAGTGTTCATGGATGAAGAGATTAAAACTGCTCATGGATTAAGACAGGTAATGTTGGGTAATTTCAGTACACTTTTTTACATCACTATCACAATATGATTTAGATGAACATGTCTTGTCCATTGATTGTTAGTGTTCAAAACTTATCCATTATATGTAGAGGAAACAGTGTAATCTTGAAATTATTCAAAAGTATCTGTAGTCTTGAAAGGTTCATTGCTGGCACACTTGTATCGTACCAACTCAAAAGATATCCGGTATAGAGCTGGTTTCACTGTATATACAGCAAGTTCAAACTGTGCCATTGAGGAAAACCTGAAATCTTACAGTAAAAAAAAATAGGGTAAAACCATCAATTGTTATCAATTTCTCACCATTTATAAGGAGGAAATACATAGAGTTTCCGTTTTGGCGGCCATTTTGGCGGCCATCTTGACTATCTCGGGGTGTATCATCCATCAGATTCGGATTCAGCACCCTCGAAATACGGTAAAACCATCAATTGTTTTCTATTTCTCACCATTTAAAAGCTAAAACATAGAAATTTCCGGTTTTAATTGGCGTCCATTCTGGCGGCCATTTTGGCGGCCATCTTGAATATCTCAATACCCTCAAGGATGCAAGGTTTGCATCATCCAGACTCGGATTCAGCACCCTAGAGATAGGGTAGAACCATCAATTGTTTTCAATTTCTCACCATGTTTTTTGAAGGAAATACATGGGAATTTCCGGTTTTAATTGGCGGCCACCTTGAATATCTCAAAAACTTTATGGATGCATGAGGTGCATCATCCAGATTCGGATTCAGCACCTTCCAAATAGGGTAGGATCAACAATTATTTTCAATTTCACACCATTTAGAAGGAAATACATGGGAATTTTCGTTTTTGGCGGCCATTTTGGCGGCCATCTTGAATATCTCAAAACCCTCAAGGATGCAAGTGTTGCATCATCCAGATTTGGATTCAGCACCCTCGAAATAGGGTAAAACCATCAATTGTTTTCAATTTATCACCATTTAGAAGGAAATACGTGGGAATTTCTAGTTCGGGAGGCCATTTTGGCGGCCATCTTGAATATCTCAAAACCCTCAAGGATGCAAGTGTTGCATCATCCAGATTCGGATTCAGCACCCCCGAAATAGGGTAAAACCATCAAAAAACATTGGGTGGACGGTAAAGCAAGGTTAGGCCCAAAAAGTGGCTTTGGCACCCTGACTACCATAAGAATGCATGAGTTGGGGCTCAAGGAAGCAGAACAAAAGAATAAGGCATGCATAGATTATAGACAGGTGAACTCGCAAGCAAGCGGTATTGTTATGGAATTACACTGCTATCATTTCTGAAATATGTGAACCTTCTATGTCATCATCCTTGTTCAGTGTAATTTGTTTAAGGTTTTTCAAAGTATTGTTTCTCTGCTCAAGAACTACAATAAATTCCACAAATCTATACAGGGAGTTGTCGATGTATGTACTACATGATGTGAAATTATGAAAATCGTCTGGAATTTCCCTTTAATAATAGAGAGTGGCAATATCCCTATAAGGACTATGACATAACCACTTTACTTGGCGACGGAAGGGTCCATCGTCGTTACATACCATTATTGGTGATTGTGATGGTTGTGGTTGTGTTGGTGTCTGTGTATGTGTATGTGTGTGTGTGTGTGTGTGTGCGTGCGTGTGCTTGCGTGCACGCGCATGGAGATGGTGTCTCCGGGCTGTCTGACAGCTAAATTCACCCCACTATTCGAAAAGTCTAACAAAGGTCATTCATGCAACTGTTGAGCAGGGATGTGGAACCACCTCCCTGTGTTGACTTAAAAAACAAGTTCATGTGGGTTTCACTATAGGTTATCATACTCTTCAGGTAGGCTAACCTAGCTGGAAAAATTGGGTCTTTGAGGGCGTCTCGCGGCTGAGCCCAACACGTAAAACGTTTGGCAACAATCATTCATTCATCCTTTTAGTGTAAAGAACAAGTTCAAATGGGTTTCAGGAGGTTACTTTTATAGCTAGGCTAGCCTATAGCGGGTAAAATTGGGTCTTTGAGACAACGGCGTAAATCCGTACTGAGGAGTGGGGGGGGGGGGGGATGGTCACCATCACCACGATTACAAGCCCATAACCGGACCGGCTTGGGGGGGGGGGAGAGAAGCTTGGTGCCCCCCCCCCCCCCACACACACACACGCACACACTTTACAGGGATCGGATGTCCAACTCTTTTGCATGAAATATAAAGTGGGAGGAAAGTGGCAGCAAAAATATGAAGACTTTTTGTTTCTGTTGCTTTTTTTTTTTGCTTGTCAGATGACTTTCGGCGGAAAATCAGACCTTAAAAGTATGAAAACATTTTTTTTTTTTTTTTAAATACCTGTGAGAGGGAGCGGAACAACCGAACGGGGGGAGGGTATGTGGGGGGGGGGGTATCCCTTTCCCACACGTGGAAGATTTTGCATTTTCAGACCTGAAATTCAGCGATCTGGTGCACACTTTTAGTGAAAATTTTGTTTTCTTTTCTTTAAAAAAATATTCACAATATATTATTGAATGACTAAATCGTGGTATTTCAGCTCTTGCTCCGCCTGTGCGACATCACTGTGAAAGCCTACTAAATAATGGGGCCTATCACCGGTGTAGACAGGATTTGATCTTAGGGGGAGCGGTTATGTGAGGGAGCGAAGCAAGCGAGGGGGGGGGAGGGTACTCTCTAAAAAAATCGAGTGAAAATTTTCACTCTTGAATGAATGAATACAAAAGAGAGTGAATTTAGAGTGAAATTGGAGTGAATCTCGAGTGAAAATGTTCATTTTCACTCATTTTGGAGTGACGTCAGGGATCACTCGAAAATTTCGGAGTGATCCCTGACGTCACTCTAAAACGAGTGAAAATGAACATTTTCACTCGAAATTCACTCCAATTTCACTCTAAATTCACTCTTTTTTGTTTTCACTCCTTCAAGAGTGAAAATTTTCAATCGATTTTTTTTTTTCTAGAGAGATGGTAGGGGGATTTCCCCCTCCCACGGTGAAATCTTTTTGCATTGAAAATTTTGACATTTTACAGTCCAAAAACTGCCGTTTGTAACTATATTCTTCGCTTTGGAAATTAAGGGGGCGGGGCGCACCGGGCGAAAACTGCTGGCAATTACTGGCAGCAACATCAGGAGAATGGCATAGCGATGAAATGCGAGCGAGCAAAGCGAGCGAGCTTGAAAATGTTGATATTTTACAGTTCCAAAACTGCCGTTCGTGGCTATATTTTTCGCTTTGGAAATTAAGGGGGGCGCACCGGGCGAAAACTGCTGGCAATTACTGGCAGCAACATCAGGAGAATGGAATAATGATTAAATGCGAGCGAGCGAAGCGAGCGAGCTTGAAAATGTTGACATTCTACAGTCCCAAAACTGCCGATTGAAGCTATATTTTTTCGCTTTGGAAACTAAGGGGGGCGCACCGGGCGAAAACTGCTGGCAATTACTGGCAGCAACATCAGGAGAATGGAAGAATGATTAAATGCGAGCGAGCGAAGCGAGCGAGCTGGAAAATTTTGACATTTTACAGTCCCCAAACTGCCGTTTGTAGCTATATTTTTCGCTTTGGAAATTAAGGGGGGCGCACCGGGCGAAAACTGATGGCAATGACACTGGCAGCAACATCAGGAGAATGGAATAATGATTAAATGCGAGCGAGCGAAGCGAGCGAGCTTGAAAATGTTGACATTCTACAGTCCCCAAACTGCCGATTGAAGCTATATTTTTCGCTTTGGAAACTAAGGGGGCGCACCGGGCGAAAACTGCTGGCAATTACTGGCAGCAACATCAGGAGAATGGAATAATGATTAAATGTGAGCGAGCAAAGCGAGCGAGCTTGAAAATTTTGACATTTTACAATCCCCAAACTGCCGTTTGTAGCTATATTTTTCGCTTTGGAAATTAAGGGGGCGCATCGGGCGAAAACTGCTGGCAATTACTGGCAGCAACCTCAGGAGAATGGAATAATGATTAAATGCGAGCGAGCGAGCTTGAAAATTTTGACATTTTACAGTCCCAAAACTGCCGTTTGTAGATAAATTTTTTCGCTTTGGAAATTAAGGGGGGCGCACTGGGCGCAACTGCTGTCAGTCACTATCAGCAACATCAGGAGAATGGCATAGCCGTTAAATGCGAGCGAGCGGAGCGAGCGAGCTTGGAAATTTTGACATTTTACACTCCAAAAACTGCCGTTTGTAGATATATTTTTTCGCTTTTGTCCGTCCCACTTTATCGGGGAACCATCCCCCCCCCCCCCATCGACGCCTCTGCATATGAGGATGCTTTTGTTAAGTGAAAGATCTGCTGCACACTCTTTGATAAATTAGGGGAAATATACGTCAATGTCAAAATATTGTACAAAGTTTATCGAAAGGGATCCTGTATAGCGGAGCTTTTGCATGTTTATGATTGCAATACAACGATCTGGTGCAAAGTTCTGGCGATTTTTCGACAATTTTCCATTAAGAAAGTTCGAGATTTGTCCTCATCTCGGGAATTGCTTGGGGGATTATTTGTCTGCCCAAACACTTCCGCAGGGGCGGGGCAAATGCCCCTTGCCCCCCCCCCCCCCCCAATAGATTCGACGCCCCTGATCTTCCCTGGGTATGCCCATAGATGTATCCTGACTGAGTCATTAGTCACTGTCGTTTCTCAGGAATGATTCAGGAAATGGAGGGGGTTCAATTATTATGGCGATATAGTTTTTGTTATTGTTTGTTTGTTTGTTTGTTTTCGTACATATTTTGCAGATGGTCCCAGTTACTCGCGCATGTTTAGGCCTACATGTAGGCCTATATTGACGTTGTCAACGTCTGAGCCATACCTTACAGTGTATGTCAATGTTACTTTCTTCGCGAGCAAGCGAAGCGAGCGAGCGCTTGAGAAAATTATGTACAATTTGTATACATTTTCCTACAAGATAGAATACTGTTCAGCTCTGTTACCTGTCTGAAGGCCGGCGTACAAACGTCATGCAATATGCCAAAATTGCTACAGTCACATTTCTGCTTCCTCCATTTTCCCCCTCAAAATTCAGGGGGGATGATTGTACAGGCCATCCCCCCCTCCTCCATTTCAGGGGGGGATATACCCCCCCCATCCCCCCCGGGATTTACGCCCATGCTTTGAGAGCGTCTGGGGGCTACGCCCCACCACTTAAAGCGTCTGGCAACGGTCATGCATTTATTCTGTAAGTGTACGAACAAGTTCCAGTGGGTTTCATGGGGTTACTTTAATTTTCAGCTAGGCTAGCCTAGCTGGTAAGAGTTGGGTCTTTGGGGCGTCTGGCGGCTACCCCCACCACTTAAATTGTCTGGCAACAATCATTCAATTATCCTTTGAGTGTATCAAAAGAATAAGTTCCAGTGGGTTTCAGGAGGTTATTTTTCCAGCTAGACTAGTCTAGCTGGTAAAATTGGGTCTTTGAGGGCGTCTGGTGGCTACACCCCCCCCCCAACTTAAACGTCTGGAAACGGTCATGTATATATCCTGTAAGTGTAAATAACAAGTTCCAGTGGGTTTCACTAGGTTACTTTTTCAGCTAGGCTAGACTAGCTGGAAAAAGTTGGGTCTTTAAGGGCGTCTGGCGGCTACCCCCCACCACTTAAAACGTCTGGCAATGGTCATGCATTTATCCTGTAAGTGTAACGAACAAGTTCCAGTGGGTTTCATTAGGTTACTTCAGCTAGGCTAGCCTAGCTGGAAAAAGTTGGGTCTTTGAGGGCGTCTGGCGGCTACCCCCCCCCCCCCCACCACTTAAAACGTCTGGCAATGGTCATTCATTTATCCTGTAAGTGTAACGAACAAGTTCCAGTGGTTTTCATGGGGTTACTTTTTCAGCTATATAGGCTAGCCTAGCTGGAGTTGGGTCTTTAATGGCGTCTGGCGGCTACCCCCCACCACTTAAAACGTCTGGCAATGGTCATTCATTTATCCTGTAAGTGTAACGAACAAGTTCCAGTTGTTTTCATGGGGTTACTTTTCCAGCTATATAGGCTAGCCTAATTTTTGGGGGTCCTTTTTGTGGCCCTTCTGGCCACACCCACCACCGATGACCAGCCAGACGTGCATTTCCATACTCAGGGGCATATGTACTAAATTGCTATACACATAAAAAATGGTAACCTTTTCAGCTAGGCTGACCCCCGCTGGCTCCCGGACTATTACCTCCACGGCATCTCGGTTAGCGTGAGGGCAATTCCCGCTACCCGGACAGAATTCCCGTACCTTGGTAGTCCTCCGGTGCAAGCGGTGGCAGCAGCTCGGTCGACACGACAATTCCCGCCAGCCGCGGACGACATCCTCGACATCGCGATTATCTTGGCAACCTCAGCAATACCTTACGGACTATTTCACCACCCGCTTCACCCCCATCCCCGCTGGACGATATAAAGTAAAACCACACGTGCGCATATTAAGTATTGAACCACATGCTGGTTCCACCCGGGTTTATAAGATTAGTCTAGGATATGTTTATATGAGTCTAGAATTTATTTGTATAATCATTTTATTAATCTGCTCCTGAACGTTATTATCTCATTGAATTGTTTCTGAACGTTTCAATATTTTTTTTTTGTGTAAATACGAATGAAATTGTACTAGGTTTTTTTTTGTGGGAAAGTATTGTAAATATATATTTTTTTGGTGATTGGATTTTTGTTGGAAAAATAAATAGCACAAGAGCTGCATCTTTTTGTTCAGTAAACTCACGGAGTGTTGAAGCGTATTATTACCTCCGCCAAGGGAGGAGGTTATGTTTTCGTTACCGTTGGTTCGTTGGTTCGTTCGTTCGTTTGTCTGTGCGCAAAATAACTCAAAATGAAAGTAGATAACGGATTGGGATGAAACTTGCAGGAAAGGTTGAGAATGACACGAGTAACAAACGATTAACTTTTGGTAGTGATCCGAGAATTTTGGGGGAATTTATGAAGGATTTTTGATATTTTGGCAGGGAGGGTCAATGAACTTGGGAGTTCAGGCTGCGCGTACTTGAGGTTTGCATGCGCGCACTAAAGTGCGTGCTCTACAGTGTGTTTCTAAAAAGAAGTAAACCCAAATTCAACGGCAAATTTTCAAAAAACTATAAAATATTTACATATTATTTTTTCATGGTTAGATAGTCCAATAAGTCCTCTGTCCAATGATACCACGTAGGCTATGTAACTCTCATGCATGACTGAGCATGATTCAACTTAGTGAGTGGGTGTGAAATCATCACTGTGGCAAGTTCCGTGATCAGCATACTTTCTCACATTGTACCAGATGGCTCTTTTTGTTGGAGGCTGCCTGTCGGGGAACTGCACCCGAAAAGCCTCTTGAACTTCAACGAAACTTCTTGTTTCCTGGTATCGAGTTACCAGGAATACTCTCTGCTCAATTGTCAATTGTGCCATGTTTGGAAAGCATGTGAAGTGTGCCTGTGTCAGGAACAACCTTTGCTGAAGTTGTTATGCAATCATAGGCCTGACATGTGATTTAACTTCAAATATGCCCTGAATGCATGACAATAGCAAGAAATAACTTGCCACAGTGATGATTTCACACCCATTCACGAAGTTGAATCATGCTCAGTCATGCATGAGAGTTACATAACCTACGTGGTATCATTGGATAGAGGACTTATTGGACTATCTAACCATGAAAAAATAATGTGCAAAATATTTTATAGTTCCCTGAAAATTTGCTGTTGAAGTTGGGTTTACTTTTTTTAGAGACACCCTGTACAGTTGTAGTTTCTGCTAGGGTGAGGCGCGCTGTGCAGCTGAGGGTTTATCACGTTAAAAAAAAAGGCTTCTATATTGGGAAATCAGCGACTTTCAGCACAGCATGGATGGAAATATCTCTACTGAAGAACAACATCAGTGGTGAAAATGATTTGCATGCTTGGCGGAGGTCTGCACTCTCAGAGTGCTTCTCTAGTTTACAGTGCATCTCATAGCAGAACCAGACTTATCGTCAGTCGTAGATAAATACAGATCTTAGAGCTGACAACCAGCAACAACTTACCCCTCCCCACGCGCAGAAAAAACACCACATAATAAACACATTCTTCCATTTTTTTTTGATAATTCTTTATTCGAATTTCGTACCATTCCGTATCATAGAGACAGAAATGTTCACAGAATCAAAACATCATACAAAAACAAACTGCTTTTTACACAAACATTGTACACAATAACGTCAAACTTACACTACATAAATAACAAAATGCATTATCACCACCATTGTGCAAACTAATATCAAATTTCACATTGTAACTCTCTAAAATCAAGGAAACGAAATACGCTTTTTTTTTAAAAACACATATTCTCGCACAAGTCCGCGAAACGGGAACATAAAGATCATTTGCTTAAGACACAAAACGGGGCATATTTCACTGTTTCTCTATAAAAAAACCCAAAGCAAACAAGGCCATTTGCGAGACAACATACACACATGCACACATGCACACACACATCCCCACACAATGCCAACATGCACCCCTCCCCTCCCCCCCCCCCGTGCCTTCAGCCCTCAGGTTTCAGGTTTTATTCACACTTTAATACCTTTGCAGTATAAATTGCCATTTTGTTTCTCATACAATAAAATACTTTGTACTCATAATATGGAAGTGATGTGGAAATGAAACAGTAGAGACGAGGAAAAAACAAGAAAAAAACAAAGATAATCACATAGGATTATCATCCTCGGTATACCTCATGTATATATTCCCACTTTGACAGATGCATTCCAACTGTTCCTCTTTTACTAGCTATCTTATTTTCTTCTTCTTTACACATCTTAAAATACTTCATAACTTCATTAAAATTTGGTACCTCCCCTTCTGATCTCGCTAAATACAAAATATATTTAATCATCAATATAATTGTATTCCATCCTTTGATTTTTAACGAGTTTCCAGATATACCTGTATAAACAACTTCCCAATTCATATTTCCTAATTCTTCTAAATTAAATTTCTGAATAATAATTTGCCACAAATCCTGCACTTTAATACACTCCCAAAATAAATGTGAATATGTCTCCGCGCTCTTTTTGCAGAAAGAACAGAGATCATCCGAAACAAACCCAAATCTCAGCAGATTAACTTTTGTATAAAGTGCACCATGAAGAAGTTTAAACTGAAATTTTCTAAGCTTTGGGATAAGAGTTGTGACTCTGGGTCGGAGAAAAATATCTTCGGTTACTTTTGAGGAGAAGACAAAATTACTCTGTTGATCTCCTACTTTCAATGTTTATAAATGTTGTAAATCAGTTTAAAAATGCGTGTAAATCTTCCTCGAAGGTATGTCACCAATCCTAATTTCTTTTCCATGTAATTTTAACCAAATATCATACACTTGAAAAGGTTTATTGCTGACCCAGGATAAACTAAACCGTCCACTTTTCAAAATTACAATACAAATCCTCCAAACATATTCAATTTCCTCACTACACATCCCTGCTTTCAGAAAATAAATAATCGGCCGTATACCCTTTCCATCAAAATAATGACATAATCTATAAACATTTTTCCTAAATAAATTTTCATTATATATCATTTTACCTTTCAATAAAAAAAAATCTATTATTAAATACTATTTGATTCATAAACCCCTCTTCTAAATCTCTCAAACTTCCCAAATCTTGCCACGCTTGTAAAATCTCTTTATAAAATTTCGGAACTTTCAAAGAAAGCTTATTCATTTCAAAATTACACTGAAAAATTAAAATGCCACCAACAGACCTAAACACATATTGAAAATACTTTTTCCAGGTCATATTTTTTTCTCCACAAAAAAGTCTTTTCACCCACATTACTCTTTGAGCTTTAACGAACAACTCAAAATTCATCATTCTAAGTCCCCCTTCTCCATAATCTTGATACAAAATAACCCTTTTAATGCGATCTTTTCCTTTCCATAAACATTCAAAACAAATCTTTTTAACCTCTGCAAATACCCACGAAGGAACAACAATTGACGATGATATATAATTCAATTTAGATAATGCGTATGTTTTAAGCAAATGAATCTTACCCATCAAAGATAAATCTCTTTGTTTCCACCAACTTGATAATCTTTTTATTTTACTAAGTATCTCTTTATAATTCATTTCTTCTCTCAATTTCAAATCTGTCGAAAAATAAACCCCCAATATCTTCACCTTTTTCACCAAATTACGAAACGAAAGCTCTCCTACCCTATCCCTGTCTTTTCCTATCCACAATATTTTTGTTTTTTTTGCACATTAACCTTCAAACCAGTCATTTCATAAAAACAACACAAAATTTCATACACTCTTTTAACCGAACTCTTATCTCTGACAAAAAATTGTCATATCATCAGCATATAACACTTGTCTAACTTCAAAATCACCCAGAGTAATTCCTTTAATACCTTCAGCACTCCTCAATGCTTGCGCAAGAATTTCAATCACAACCAGAAATAAATATGGCGACAGAGGATCACCTTGCCTAACTCCACGATCAACATCAAAATAACCAGTTGAAAACCCACCATTCATTATACAACTACTAATTCCATTATACAAAATTTTTACCCAAGAACAAAAATAAGGACCAAAACCAAACAATTCCAATACCTTAAACAGAAACTCATGAGAAACAGAATCAAACGCCTTTTCAAAATCAATTGCAATTAAAAAACTCTGCATGTTATTATTCAAACAATAAAAAACCATATCATCTATTAACCTTTTAGCTTCTCCGATATTCCTATTTTTCATATACCCCACCTGATCCGGCTAAATCATATCCTCTAATACATCCTTCACTCTATTCGCTAAAACTTTAGAAAGTAATTTATAATCAACATTCAATAAAGTACTGGGTCTATAATTCTTAATATGTAAAGAATCTTTACCATCTTTTCCTATCAAAGTAATTACTCCTTGTCTCTGCGATATTGAAAGAATCCCTTTATCATACGCCTCATTAATAACATCAACAATCAGACCTCCAATATATGGCCAAAAAGTCATATAAAATTCCACAGAAAAACCATCATTACCCGGTGATTTGTTCAGTGCCATAGTCTTTAAGGCATTAAAACATTCCTCCTGCGTTATTTTACACTCACATGAAATTCGACTTTCATCACTTAACCTGGGGATATCGGCGAAGAAACAATTTTCTGTATAATCTTCTTCTGACCGTTTCCTTTTTGAATACAATTTCTCATAAAATAACTTGATGACACGCAATATTTCCTTTTTATTTCGTGTTATATCACCATTTTCATTATATAATTCTTTAATAAATGTTTTCCGTTTATTAGATGACAATAATTGCTGAAAATATTCCTTCCATAATATACAATGACACACACACACACACACAAACACGCACACACACAAACGGACACTCAATTTTCATGTGCGCGCGCACATACACACTTCCTTGAAGCCTCACCGTGACTTTTTACATGGCTTGTTTGCATGGATGTAGCCATGTAAGTTATGTTTTGGTATTTCAATGACTATGTCAAGAATGATATTACCCTGCAAACTGTGCTTCGAGGGCGGGCGACAATTTTTGCCGTCAGCCCTCATCATAAATTGTCGCCAGACGACAATTTATGACGGGGCGACAATTTAAGCCGCCAACTCCGTCAAAAATTGTCGCCTGGACGGGGCGACAATTTATGTCGCAACAAGCGTGGTCAATATTTGACATCTGTACTTTACAATATTCATCGTATGTGCTTTATGAAAGAATTATGTTTGTGTACAATAAGCTGACTTGTATTCTTATACAGAATGTCCAAAAAAAATACAATCGAATTTTTTGTATTGATAACCTCCAACATGATTAATACTGTTAAAATGCTATTTCAGGATCTTAGAATATAACATCTAAGCTATATTTTGCATAAAACCCCATTCAGTTTGGTTAAGTGGTCAAAGAGAAATGTGGATCTCTGTAAAGCAGGCAATGGGTCTGATTCTTCCAAGATTATCACTTGGATGCTCTTGGGTCTGCATAATGTGTGACCACAATGGACAGAACTTGGAAGGAAGGGATTCCTGACATGCTCTATGTACAAAACTCCTCATTTCTCTTGAAATGAAATGAAATGAAATGAAATGAAATTTATTCATATTCCACATGGTGGACATTATATGATAGAATATACAGGGTATAACACATAGTGGACATTATATCAAAACTATACACAGTATGTTACATGTATATACAAGATATAGTGATATTCTGAGATAGAATAACACCATATACAAATGTGGAGGGGACTACTTAGAAGCACTGCTTGTTAAATGTAGTCCCCCTACAGATTATAGACAAAATGATATCAAAGATAAGGCTGAGTGAAATATAACAAAAACACCATAATTATATACACTATTTACAAGGGCACATGAACCGTACTATGGATATACAAACAAGTCATGTATATGTTACAAAGCATAAGTTTATGTATAAAGTGTTTACAGTGTACATTATATACAGTGTACCATTAGAATAATGAATGAAACAGAAGATGACCTTCCGAGTATACTTAATGAAGTACTTCTAGAAAACATTGATTTAAATATACATACGTTTAATTACCATAAAACTGTTTATTAATACTTATCAAGAAACACATTTTTGAGCTTATACTTAAAGCTATTCAAGCTCTGAGCTTGTTTTAGTGAACGATCAAAGGAATTCCAAAGCTTAGGACCAGTAAACATAAAATTTCTGTTAGCAAAACTGGTTCTATTTTTAGGAAGATGATAATCATTCGCATACCTTGTTGAGTAATTATGTATAACATTATTTTTTCGAAACATTTCCTTAAATACAGCAGGAGTAGCGTTAATTTCTACATTGTACATAAAACAACCCAGCTGAAGACGATATAAATCAGTAATCTTAAGAATACGGTTTTCTTTAAACAAAACATCAGTGTGTGATCTATAAGCGGTATTGCATATCAAACGCATCGCTCTTTTCTGCAAGAGGAGCACCCTGTCCATTTTAGTTTGTATTGCATTTCCCCATGCCATTACGCCATAATTAAGGTAAGGAAGAATAAGAGTTGAATATAACATAAGAAGCACTGACTTGGGGAGAATCCGTTTAACGTGATTAATGATACCAATATTTCTTGAAACTATCTTACAAATATTATCAATATGACAATTCCAAGTTAGCTTATTGTCAATTGTAATACCGAGAAATTTTGTAGTCTTGACTTCTTTAATAACAGAATTATCAAATATCACTTGGTCAGGAAGTTGTTTAACAGAGTTACTGAATAACATGTAATTGGTTTTTTGTTTATTTAAAGATAATTTATTTGCTTTTATCCAATTTGTTACATGTGCAAGTTCTACATTTAAAACTTCTACTAACTTATTAGGATCACTGTGAGTATAGAATACGTTTGAATCATCAGCAAAAAGGATAAAAGAGAGAACACTCGAAGAACATCGAATATCATTTACATAAATAGAGAATAGCAGTGGACCAAGAAGGCTTCCTTGGGGAACTCCACACGTGATTGGTACCGTAGACGAATTATATCCATCAATGGTAACAAATTGCTTTCTTCCAGAAAGATAACTTTCGAACCATTCCAGAGCCTTACCTCTAATACCATAGTGCGCAAGTTTGTATAACAGAATGTCGTGATTTATAGTATCGAATGCTTTAGAAAAATCTAAGAACAAACCGATAGTATGACAGGATTTTTCGATTGAAGCTGATATGGTATTTATTAAACTTAGAATGGCATGAGTTGTGTTATGTTTTTCTCTAAAGCCAAATTGGGAGTCAGATATGATGTTGTGAGATTCAAGGAAGGTAGTTGTCCTTGAATGAACAATTTTCTCTAAGATTTTTGATAACGAAGTTAACAAAGATATTGGGCGATAGTTGCTGATACATAATTTGTCTCCTTTCTTAAATATTGGAGTCACCTTCGCGAGTTTCATTTTAGATGGTACTTGACCAGATTGTAATGAAAGGTTATATAAAAACAATAAAGGATCTGCTATACAATGTATAATGTGTTTGATAAGGACATTGCCAATGTCATCATAGCCAGGGGCTTTGTTTGCTTTGAGCTGAAGTACAATTTTGATTAATTCTTGCCTGTCAATTGGTTTGAAAAAAATTGAGTGGTCGTTTGGTGAGGAAAGAAATTCGTAAAATGATTTATCACTTGGAGTAATAGTTTGTGCTAAGTTTGAACCTATCTTTGAAAAGTATGAGTTAAAAATCTCGGCAATTTCAGACTTGTCCTCAATGATAGTATTATCAACTTGAACTTTAGAAATGGGATTTACAGCCTTCCCTCTATTCAAAACGGTATTTATTACTTTCCAAGTGTGCTTGATATCACATTTGAATTGACTCAATTGGTCCGCAAAATATTGTTTTTTAGCTAATCTGAGTGTATTGGTAAGAATATTTTTGTACGAAATATATTTCATTCGAGAGGTTTCGTCACGGTTTTTGATAAAATTAACATATAAAGTACTCTTGCGATTTATTGAGCGTAAGAGTGTTTTGGAAACCCATGGTTGCTTGGGGATTCGTTTGTAATCCTGTGTACGACATTTCCTTAAGGGAATGCATGCATCTAGGCAATTATTCAAAAGATAAAGAAAGTTATCATATGCTTGGTCAATATTTTCATTTGCGTCATACACAATTGACCAGTCCACAGATTGAAGTTTTTCTTGAACGAGAGCGATATTTTCAGGGGTGAATTTACGACGAAATACATGCCTTCGAATTGTATTATGACTCCTTGGTCCAATATCAAGGTGACAAAATATCATAAAATGGTCTGATATATCGCTCACCACTATGCCAGATTTTGGAAAAGGTTTTAGGTTCACAAAAATGTTATCAATAAGAGTAGCAGAATGACCAGTAATTCTTGTTGGTTTAGAAATAAGAGGCAGAAATGAGGCTTGTAAAATGTTATCAAGGAAGTTATCACAGGCAGCATTACTGCTTGACAAAAGATTTATATTGAAATCACCCATGATGATGCAATCCTTATTGTGGAATGCACCGTTTCGACAAATATCGTTCATAATATTCATAAAATCATCATAATTAGATTGAGGAGGTCTGTATATAACTCCAAGCAGAATGTTTTTGCCCTTACAGACAGAAATTTCAATAAATAATGATTCTATTACATCATTCATATATTTCAGTTCTTCCTTTATAGCGTAATTATATATTCGGGGAACATATATAGCTACTCCACCACCTGGTCTATTTGATCTGTTGTTAATGACAATATCATAACCAGCAAGAACATTAATTGGACCTGACGCTGGAGTTTCAGCAGACCACGTTTCAGAGAGGCCTATGATAGGCAACATGGGCAAATCAATATTATCAAGAAATAAGCGAAGCTTTTCAAAGTTTCGATTAGCACTTCTTATATTCAAATGGAAACAAAATAATTCAGCTCGTTCTAGCGTTCGTAAATATTCTCTAAGGGTAGCTTCTGTAAAGTATGGCGATTGAGCAAGTTGACACGCTTCATCGTGGCTGTTAAACTCAATGTTAAGTTCATCTAGATTGTCAGCTAAGATTCTAGTTGCAGTCCTATCAAACTTGGTGTTTCTAGCAGGTACATTTTGGTCTTTTTGAAATAAAGTAACAAAGTCATCATCTGTTAAGAGATTAAAAGGAAAAATATTGTTATCCAGCATTTAGAGGAAGGATCATAGTGGTAGACAACAAACAAAGGTAATACGTATATTTACTGTAGCTTTGACAAGTCCTCTTTCCTGTTGATGACACTGATGGCGCCTCCGTCGTTTTTCTTCACGTAGATTCGCCCGTTGTGGGTCCACAGGTATTTGTATCCGGCCAGCCTCCTTGCTCTGTTTGTTTCCTTCAGCAGCTCCCTGGTGGACGCAACAAGGTTTTCGTTGACATAGATCCTTCCGTTGCCCTTAGAGTTGCTGCGGAGCCCGAGATCTTTCGTGGTGAAGTGCTGTAGCTTTCTTCGGCCGTCGTAGATCATGTTTCGCGAGCGTCGGTTGGTGAATCTCACGATAATCGGCCGTGGCCCCCGCTGATCATCCTCTTTTCCTATTCGATGAGCAATGTCGATGTCGCCAGCGCTCACATCTTCGGTGATCTTCTGAGCGATCTTTAAGACGATCTTTTCAGGGTTTTCACCCTTTTCTTCTGGCACGCCGGCAATTTCAAGGTTGACCCGACGGTGGTACTGGTCGAGGTCTTTAATTTGGTGTGTCAGATCGTCCACTCTTTTCTCCAGCTGCTGATTTTTTTGTTTGAGCTCGTGATTTTCTCCCTCCAGTCGCTCGGTGATCTTTTTCATCTCCTCGAATTTGGCATCGAGAAAAGTGATAGAGTTCAAAATGCCATGCTGGCCCTCCTTCACATCCGAGACCGCTTTCTCCAGTTGAGAAAATTTGCCGTTAAGAATACGTGAGAGATTTGCTACTTCATCCCTCAACGCGCTGAGATCCACTTCCTCAGCAGATTTCTTCTTCGGAGGCATCTTTTGATGATGTCACAAAAGCTCCTAACACTAAGCGCGAAATAAAGGGATGGTTGCTATGCGCGATGAGGTAGTGATGGAAGAGTACGCAGGAAGGATGCGTGGCATACGCACCAGGTAAGTTTTGTTTGAAAAGTCTCAAGCAAAATATCTTCCCAAAACAGCGAAAATGAGTGAAATAACCGTACGATACGCGAAGTAGAAGCACTTAATGCAGATGTCAATCAGATAACTAGATTCTCAGTCAAAAACGCCGTCATTTGATGTAAAAAACTCACAACAGGCAAAACTGAATCCGCATATACCGAGTGTCACTTGGGAGCTCCTCAAAAACACGTCTTCCTATGTTGACCACCTGCATAACAATCTTAAACCACTAAAGCAAATCGGATGGGGTTTCCTGTAAGATATGGGTAATAAGTTATAGTTTCGTACCCTGAAATTGTATTTGGATTGATTCACAACTTTTAAAGTTATCATTGCGGAGGATCCGCTTGTAATTTTTTTTTTTGGACATCTACATCTACGCTAACTTGGAGTTTAGTGCCTCGTAGTTTACAAAACCTCGAGGTTTAGAAAACCTTAAGGTAAAGGGACCTAGGTGTGAACCTCACTAATAATGAATGTGATTCAGTACGCGCAGGTAACTATGGTCATAGCGCACAACCTTATGGTGTCGATGCATTGTCCAACGGTTTAATCATTGCCTGATATACGTAATAATGGATATGATTAAGTGCGCACTGGTCACTATGGTCCAGGCGCGTATAGTTTGTTTTGTTTTGTTTTTGTTTTGGTATCACGCGCTAAAAATGCGTTAATTCGATCCAAATGCATTTCTGGGATGTCATTGCCTGATGATTGCCCCTCATGGAGGTGGCATGAAACTCCGAGTAGCAATAAAATACGGATGAACCTGCTGTCAACCGAGTGAACTTGTTCCAATACTTCTGTCTAAAGCTCTTCCTTTGAGGATATCGAGCACTCTTCATAGGATAGAATCACCAAGTGTATATATATATATATATATATATATATAATATATATATATATATATATATACATATATATCAGTATCATCATAATTTATTTATCTATTCATTTATTTCAGCATATTTTGACAGGATAACCAGATCAGCAGATGAGTGCTGTTTTACATCAAGGTCCTGTAAAATCCAACTATACAAATATAAAATCATGTTACATAAATATAGTCATAAAAACCACTACAAACTAAATAGTTCAAAGGAGCAAACCGTCTAGTTAAAATCAGTAGTAACCAGATCAATGTACGATATGACAAAACAACATGATAGAAAAGGATATATCAAAACGGCTAATAAAATGATGCAAGATTATATACACAATCAAACCATTTGGTGTACAGAAGGAGTTTAAAACTCTTCCAGTCATGCCAGTAAGAACTGGAATCAACAAGCCCACGATCATAAAAGGCAGAAAAAAATTCCCATGTAAAAATCTTCACTGATAAATAAATTACATGTAATCTGGCAGGCATGCCTATTATATCTAAACAGTAGAATGCTTGTATACCCATAACACACATTCAAGGACTCACGCACACATACATTGCGAGGCAAGTTTGGGTAATACAGTGTGACAAAAAATAGTATGATATAATACTATGTAAAAACAAGGCGTTGGATAAAATCAGTGAAAATACATTTTCTTATATAACGATTTAAAAACTGATAATGACTTTGATTTCTTTAAAACATTTGGTAGTGAGTTCCATACCTTTCCTCCTACATATCTAAAACAGCTTTTAAAACACTCTACATTCGGTTTAGGTGGTACCACATTCAAAGAATCAGCTGCTTTTGTATTAAACCCATGCCTGTCAAAAATCATCTCGATATTATTGCACATTCGAAAGGGGGCAAGTCCATGGATACATATATACATGAGAGTTGACAAAAAATAATTCCTTCTATTTTCAAATGCTTGTAAATTCAAAACCTTGATAATGTAATTCCCATTTGCAGTTTCGTAATCAAAATTTGATGTGATAATTCCTGCTGCCCTCTTTTGTAATCGATAAAGTATGTTTCTATTTTTAACAAAGCAATTTCCCCAAACGGAGCATGAATAATCAATACAAGGTTGAATAACTGCAGTATACAAAAGTTTAGGTGAATCTTTATCCAAAAATTGACTCATTCTACGTAACATAAACAATTTCATATTAATAGATTTGGCAAGATTTCGTATGTGTGCATCCCACTGAAGATGGTCGTCTATTATAACACCCAAATACTTAAATTTATGAACCTGTTCAATCATTTTTTCCAACAAGAAAAATGTTCAAACTTTTGGAGCACCGTGGACTTAATATAGGTTTTCCCGCCCAATTTCATCAGATTTGCATACGAATTAATGACAAGGCGTTCAAATTCAAGGGATTTTTGTCACTGTTCTTCTCTGACGGTTCATTTTTAATCTTTGAGTATTCAATTTTATTTCATATCATTCCTTGTAGATTTTATTTCATTCAATTTAGA
This sequence comes from Diadema antillarum, assembly GCF_040938485.1. Lineage (NCBI taxonomy): Eukaryota > Metazoa > Echinodermata > Echinoidea > Diadematoida > Diadematidae > Diadema > Diadema antillarum. The sequence continues at coordinate 179,081 of NW_027271803.1, read as the reverse complement.
GAGAAATTCATTCAATTTAACGGCTCAAAATTGGCAATTAATTTCGCGCCAGCTGGATAGACGTTCAAATTCGTACCAAATACCAGTTTCAATTTCATTTATGGGTACACAACTTCGTCCTTTGAACGTTCAAATTCAATTAGCATAACCAAGTCCTGTAATTCTATGCAATTCTTACGAATATTCTTACGTTGATGAATGTCAAATTTATCAACGTTCAGTGTTATCATTTTAATTTCAACATTCCCTTTTCATTTTTTTAAATTTAGTTTCACTTAATATCGACATCAAAACAGGTATCACATTATTTCACAGAATGATTAAACTCCGACTTTGCTTTACATAATGAGAGATCACATGAAAACCTCGATATGTCAAGTGTGATTACAGTCGTATTACAGATTTTGTTTTCAGTCAAGTTTGAGGTTTGAAATGTGTGTGACATTGGGACTGCATGGGGATATTCTTTCTTTCGCATAATTATTCGTATTTTCGATGTTCTGTCTCTCAGTCTCTTCAGCCGTCGATCTGTTCGCACGCCAGGCATCTTGGCATGTACGTCTGAGAGTGGTTGTACATCAAACAGATGGAGAATTTACAAAGAACATGAGCAGCAACGAAAAACACTGCCCAGATGCTGTAAATGTTTGCCTATTCGTTAATTTGAATTCCTTAATGTTCATTGCAGCTGTGCTGGTGCGAATTTGAATGCGTTTCACGTGCATTGTTACTTTGAACGCGCTGTTTACACGTTTATGTGACAAAATCAGGAATTTGAATGCTGATGAAATTAAATTGAATAAACTACTCAGCTTTTTGAAGGTTGATCTCGGTGATCATTCAAATTCGCTTGAAAATGAATGCTCGCATCAATAAATCGAATGCAAATCTGATGAAATTAGGCGGGAAAACTTATAACATTACCTTGGTCTTATCTAAGTTAATACGTAATCTGTTTCTCTTGTACCATCTATATATTGAATTCAAATCATTTTGCAACATTGATGTAACTCTATCAGTATCTTTATGCGAACAATAAATCACTACATCATCTGCGAATACATTACAGGAACATGAATATACAGATTCGGAAATACAATTAATAAATATGAGGAAAAGTATAGGCCCAAGTACACTCCATTATGGTACCCCTGTCGTGATACTTTTGGATGTTGAGAGATGGCCATGGCAAAAAACATTTTGACTCCTACCAGTTTAATAATCCGAAAACCATTTCAACTATTTCCCCTTGATGCCATAACATTCCAGCTTATGCAATAATAACGTATAATCAATTCAATCAAAACACTTAGAAATATCAAGAAAACATGCAGCAGCTACTTCACGATCGTTAAAAGACTCCAACCAATCATCAACAGCTCGATGGAAACGAGTGTTAGTTGAGTGATGGGGCAAGAATGCGGCTTGATCTATTTTAATCAAATCATTTTGCTGAAGATATGCCTATAACTGATCTGTAATCTGCTTTTCAAAAGTTTTTGATACATGACAAGCGACAGAAATTGGTCTATAATTTGAAGGACCATTTTTACTTCCTTTACCCTTATATGTAAGCGTCGTTTTAGCCCTTTTCCAATCTGTGGGAACAATTCCATCAGTCAAACTCTTATTATCTATAATATAAAGTGTTTCAGAAATAACAGGAGCAGCTACATGTATACATAACAACTTAGAATCAAAATTCAAAATGTCAAGGTTGCTATCTTTACCAAGATCTATAAGAGAATTACGAATGCTATCAACAGAAATACAATGAAAAATAAACTCATAAATACATTCAGAATGATTCAATTGAAAAGTACTTTTACCACCTTCTACTATTTCTTTACCGACATTAACAAAGTATTCATTCAATTTATCAGCAGTTAATTCCATCGGAACGTTATCTTCTTCACGTTTTCTACCCGTGACTCTATTCAATTCTCGCACACTCTCTTACTGTCATTTTTACATTTATCTAACATACAATACAATAATACAATACAATATTAGTATTTCTATAGCGCTCTTACAAATAGTACAAATGTATCACAGCGCTTCACAAATCCATCTTTCACTCGGGAGGTAGGAGAAAAGAAAGATAGGAAAAAAAAATACAACAAACAAGGAGAGAAAGAAAATAAAGTACATAATGAATCAATCAGTTATTGAAAAGGAAAGTCTTCAACGACTTCTGGAAAACTGACAGAGATGGTGATTCCCTGATACTTTGAGGGAGCTGATTCCATAGGCGTGGGGCAGCTGCTGAGAAGGATCTGTCTCCTGTCCGAGTAAGAGTCATAGGGACAGACAGCCGGGTTGGGTCTTGGCCTGACCGCATTCCTTGTCTTTTAGATTGGTGACGTGAAAGTAGACTCATGAGGTAAGATGGAGCACAATTCTGAAGACATTTGTACGTGATTGACAGGATTTTGTAGATGATTCGCTCTTGCACAGGGAGCCAGTGTAATTGCTGAAGAAGAGGAGAGGCATGGTCACGCTTCTTGGCTAGAAAAACCAGCTTTGCAGCACGGTTTTGAGCACGTTGAAGGCGCTGGACATTACTTGAAGAAGTACCTGACAGCATGGAGTTTGCATAGTCTATTCTTGAGGTAACGAGAGCTCTCACAGCATGCTCACAAGCTTTCTTATCGAGGAAAGGCCTGATACGTGCAATATTTGAGAGATGAAAATGAAGCGAACTGCTAAGAGAAGAAACGTGGTGATTCAGCTTCATGGAGGAGTCAATTTCGACACCCAGGCTTCTGACTGAACTTGATGGATGAATGACGACATTACCAACAGTCAGGGTGACATCAGATATCAAGGGATGGAACCGCGGATTAGCGACAGCAAGGAATTCAGTTTTGTCACAGTTCAGTTTCAACAGATTACCCTCCATCCACAGCTGTAGGTCCCTGACACATGCAGATAATGTGGTGAGAGCAAGTTCAATTGCCTGACTGTCCTTCGGGTCTGCAGAGGTGTAGAGTTGCACGTCGTCAGCATAGCTATGATGCTGTATGCCCTCATGGTGATTGATGATGTCAGCCATGGGTTGAGTATATAGACTGAAAAGTTGCGGGCCTAGTACGGAACCTTGAGGAACTCCGAAAGCAAGAGACATTGGTTCCGAAAGCTCACCTGTAACCTTCAACCTGAAGCTGCGGTCGGAGAGGTAAGAGGTGAACCAAGCTTTCACACTCCCGGAGATGCCAAAGTGGCTCGTTAAGCGAGCCAGCATAATATCATGGTCAACACAGTCAAATGCGGCAGACAGGTCTAAGAAGACGATGAAGGTAACGAGCTTGTTGTCCAGTGCTCTGAGGATGTCGTCTTGTACCTTCAAGAGAGCAGTCTCAGTACTATGCCAACGTCGGTAAGCTGACTGATTCTCAACATAGAGATCATTCGTATCCAGGTAGTTGGAGACTTGAGACAAAGCAGCTTTCTCAATTATCTTTGAAAGAAATGAGAGATTGGAGACTGGTCTGTAGTTTTTCAAGTTATCACGATTTAGGTTTGGTTTCTTGATCAGAGGAGTCACCACAGCTTCCTTCAACGACGATGGGAAGACACCACTACTGAGTGATGTGTCAACAATTGACGCAATGTAGGGGAGAAAAGTGTTGATGGTCTCCTTCAGCAGCCACGTAGGCAGTGGGTCTAGCAAACATGACTTATTAGGCGCAGAGTGAATTAATTTGTACACCTCCTGGGCCGTGATGACATCAAAATCTGCCAGCTCGGCTCCAGATGTATCCACAATCGATCCACTTGAACAGACGTCAGTATGCGATTCCTCGTTCCTAAGTTGGAGATTTTCTCTGATCTTTTCCACTTTCTTTACAAAGAATGTGGCAAATCTGTCAGGCAATGATGTACATGTAGATGGCATGTCTGCAGGTAGGATTGCTGGTGACCTATTCAAGAGTGTGTTCAGGACACGAAACACGTTCTTCACATCTGCACTTTTCAACTTTTCTCTGTAATACTTTGATTTCTCCTTGTGAATGAGACGACAGACGGCATGAATCTGAGTTAGGTACTGATGGCGGCTCTCTGGTGTTTGTAACTTTCTCCAGCGCCTTTCGAGTTTTCGCCGTGAGCGTCTCGCTTGGTGAATTTCATTCGTATACCAAGGTGGATGACGGCAAAAACGATGAACACGCTTGGTGGACGGACAATGTTTGTTGAGCACATCCAGAATGGTACTGTGGTAGAATGCAATCTGATCATCAACATCACCGTCGAAAGGAAAGTCATGAAACGCTTCATTGATGTCCGTGATGAAGGAACCCTTGTCTAAGTTTCGAAAGTTTCTGCAATGCGATGTTGCATCACGTTGCTTAGGTTTAGCTGCATCAACAGTACAGCTAATGATGAAATGATCCGAGTACAGTTTATCACAAGCTCGACAGTCGACCACAGGTGACTCATCCAGCCTGGAGATTACGAGATCAAGAGTGTGGCCTAATTTGTGTGTTGCAGTAGTGACATGCTGCTGCAGACCTGCTTCCTCAATGATTCCCAAGAAACATGCTACATCCGGCTTACGAGGGGTATCTACGTGCATGTTGAAATCACCCAAGATAAGAAGCTTCCAGGAATACGTAGTCAGCTCACAAACAAGTTCCTCAAACTCCTGAAGAAACTCCTGTGTCTTAAAACCATTCCTCATGGAGGGTGGGGGTCTGTAGATGACAACATAACATATTGACCGTGAGGGGTTGGTAACAGCAGCTAGTTCAAAGGTGTCGTGGGAAGACAGGATGTTGATGTTTGCAGTGGACAAGTTCAATGCAGTTTTGTAGATGACTGCTATCCCACCATGAGGGTCATTCCTACCACGGGCCACATTTAAGAATGTATAACCCGCTGGTGTGCACTCATCAATGACAACCGGATCAACACTATGCAACCAGGTTTCCGTAAGGAACATGATATCCACATTGCTGTCAACAACATGTTCAAGCAGGAGGTTAGTCTTGTTCCTCACCGAATTGCAGTTCCATAATTGAACATTCAGTTTACAATCATGTTCCTGAGGTGCATTCACAATGTTACTCAGATTTCTGCCATTGTCATTACGTACCTCATAGCGCCAAATCCTATCGGTGAGATTCGATGCCGTGTATACACGAATCTGTCTCTGTTTTCGCCTTCCACCACGCTTGCCACGATGCTTCCTGCATCTTCTCTGATGACCAACACTGTGTTTTGATTTCAAGAGAAGATTAACAGGTGCCTGCATGAGTATGTCAACCTCTCTGCTATGAGGATTCAGGTGTAGAAGAAAATCTCTATCGTAAATAAGTCGTATACTGTCCTGTGCAGTAACAGCCATTTTGAATTCAGTGTCCAATTCTGAAGAAGGCAGCGTCAAGGCCAAGGCAGTGAGAACAATGAAAACAATACGTGTGGTAGCTCCCGTCTCCATTGTTACCTTGGGGCATGAAAGGGCAACTAAGACATGCGTCCTTTGTTGTCGTGGCTGACTGAACTTGAATAAGTCATGCTTGCAGACAGGCAGCAATGACCAGTGAACTCAACACAAAATGGCTCATGCAGGGAAACTCAATGCCAGCTGAGGCAAAACATGATATCCTTCAAGCACACACACCGCAGGCTGAAAATGTCCAAAAATCGTCCAGTAGGTTCCTCAAGCTATATCCAAACCTCTGTTACTATTTTGAAGAAACTTCAAATGAAATGTCCAAAGCATTCAGGGGGGATATTGAGAGCAGATGAAGGGGTCGACCTGCTAGGCGCACCACCTCAGTATCTAATAATATCCAGTAACATAATATTCATATACTTCTTTTTACTACTACGTCTAAGTTTTGTAATGCTCTTTCTGACTCTTTGATATTCCTTCTTAAAAAAGGATTGGGATTCACATTTTTTTCTTTCTTTAAATAATCCTTTATAAATCAGCCTTACAATATCTTTTGTGATCCGTGGACAACATCTCTGCTTAACTCTTACCCTTTTTAAAGGGGTGTGCATATCACATACTTGTAAAAATATAGTTTTCCATTTTATCCGTTTTTCATTTACTCCTGCCTCCTCCGTGAAATCATTCATTAAAAAAAAATTCTCTTAAGATCATCCAAAAACCTAATCTCATCAAACGCTTTAAAATCACGGAATCCAATTTCTTTATGTTTCCTATCAGTACTTATCCTCATGTCAACACATGTATATATAAGATAATGATCGCTGATTGAAATCTTTGCTATATTACAGACAGTATGTTTATGAGGGAAACTGGGAAGTATATGATCTAAACACTTTGATGATTTATCTGTGACCCTCGTCGGCTTGTGAACAATTTGTGTTAACAGAAACAAATTTTCAATTAAATTGATAGAATTATTACACACATTTTCATCAAACTTATAATCATAATTCAAATCTCCCAAAATCACATTCTCTTTATTCTGATCTGTTATTTTCTCAAGAATATAAAAAAAGATCAAAATACGCCCTATCTGCATTAGGTGGTCTATATATACAATCAACGATTAAATTTTCTATCCTAATTTGTGACAATTCAATCCATACAGCTTCCAAAGAGTCCGAAAAAAGGTCTTGTCTTATAACAAAAGATAGCGTTTTATAAGTGTATAATATACAACCCCCCCCCACCACGTCTTTTTCCTACTCTATCTTTGCGTATAAATACATAATCATCAATTGATATCAAATCATCACTAATCAATTTGTGAAGCCATGCTTCAGACAAGCATAATAAATCAAAGTGAATCCTGTTCAGTAATAATCGAATTTCATCAATCTTTTCGATAAGACTCCTGACATTAAAATGAGCGATTTTCCAACCTTTAACACGTGAAAATATAGAAGAACATTTCGAATACTCATTTCTTGGCAAGGCATTAGCAGGAGGTTTGACTGAGCTTATTTCTGTGTCTTTGGCACACTCTTCGTGGCCAACTACCTAATAAGGACAAAATTTTGCTTTGTGACCGTATTGAGAGCAACGGCTGCATTAAAAGTTGGATACCATGACGGCATGATCGCGCCCGATGATTGGGCTCACCACACAGTTTGCAGACGTTGGCATATTCAGGGGGACATGGCATTATTTCTTCCGCGAACTACTGAAGCAAAGGATGGACGTGACATGGGTTGAGGCATGATGGAGGGGGTATTCCATAGTGTGACGGATGAGTGAACTGGGTATACCGGGGAGGGCGGACTCGCGTATTGAATGAATGGTTTTTTTTTTCAGTGATCTTTTTATTAATTCCATTTCCTTTGAAAATATAACAATTCCAAGAAAAAAAAACCCACACATTCTCTACATAACATCTGTCATAAATGTTCCTACAATTATGAGACGTGAGACATAATCCATAATCCATAAAACAAGAATAATCATTCAATTCATTTTAAGGCAGAAATCAAGCAGAAGAAAGAGAATAGAATGAATTATCCGATCATTCCTTTTTAACTACAAAACAAACAAGAAAAATTCATATGCAATTGTAGGCAATTTAGCCAAACACTAGAAAAACAGGAAATGAAATTTCTATTATATTAAAAGAACAATAACAAAAAAAAACCATCCTTTCCACCATACCCAACCCTCAACTACTCATTACTTTACCCCCCCCCCAAAAAAAAAAAAAAAAAACCGTCCCTCTCATCTCTAAACCACCTCCCCACCCTCTACACCACATCCACCTCCTTACCCGAGACAGACACACTCCCTCTCATCCACCCACCCACTCACACCCCCCTGCACACACATCCACTTAACACACACATCCACTTAAACACAAATCCACACCCCCCTGAGCACATTCACTTAACACAACACACAATTATTTCTGCTCGCATTCAGAACATAAATAATTATACTAATTATGCTTATGATTATGCTACATACACACACAATAATATATGCATGCACATACACATATCATACACACAATATACATGTCGACATACCTGCATATATATTTTATATACACAATACTTACCTCTGAACTCAAAAATATTTAGAGAAAAAAAGTCAGTGATCAAACACACACAAAGGGGAGAAGTATACGAGTGCATAAATAAACTATTCCTTTACAAATTATTTAAACATTCCCATTTCAGCAAATGCAAACCCGGTTTATTTCTTCTAATGGCAATATCATTCTCTTCCTTTCGACATATCGTTAATGTCTTTTTTAATTCTGCCAATGTCGTTGTTATTAACTGTGACCTCGCTTTGTATAACATATATTTAACTATAAGAATAAGAGTGTTGTACAATTTGATTCTGTGAGAAGTTCCTTCTAAACCAATATATATATCCCGCCAAACTGAATTACGTAACTCTTCGAACTGAAAGTACTCAATGAAATCATGCCATAAAGATTTAACTTTTTCACAGTTCCAAAATAAATGCGAGTAAATTTCAGAGCTTTTTCCACAAAAGGAACATAAATTATCAGCCACAAAACCAAATTTTAGGAGCTGTTCCTTGGTATAAATCGCCCCGTGTAATAATTTATATTGAAATTCTCTTAAATCTCCAATCAAAGTTGAAATTCTGGGCCTTATAAAAATATCTCTCATACTTTTATCAGCGAAAACAAATTTTTGGTGTCCATCTCTAATTTCTAAACAGTAAGACTGCTTTAAAAGAGACACGAAATGGGAATAAATCTTCCTGGATTGTATCTTTTTTAAATCTGTAATTTGTCCAAAAAACTTTAAAGGTATATTGAAATCATTGTCATCTATTATTATTACTACTACTATCACTATTATTTATAGTGCGCTATCTACTTCATACCAATTGCATAAAATTTCATATTTCCCACTTTTCAAAATGGACTCACAAAGACTCCATACATAAGCAATGTTTTCATATTTTCACTTTGTAAACCTAAACTTTGAAAATAACTAATTGGTCTTAAGGATTGTTTATGCAGGTTGTTGAAGAGTTGGGCGTTGTCATGATGGAGGAGGGGCTGCGAAGTTGGGAGGGGGTACGTTGAACATTGCAAAACCAGACATGGGCTGTTGGGTATTACGGTGAGGTTGTCTCACATTTGTTGTGTCAGGACGGTATACAGGCGAGTATTGATGAGGCAGAGGTGGTCGTTGTGGAGGAGGGGTGGAGCGTTGGAGTATGTGGGTGGTTGCGTAGCTAGACGAGACTGTTGTCGAAGGGGTCGAGTAGATTGTTGGGTAGCAGGTGATGAGTTTGGGCGCGGACTTCTCGCTGTACCGGGAGGTGTGGGTTGGTGGTCGGGAGGTATGTGCGTTCTTGAAGATGTTTGATTCGACTTTGGTGGTGTGGGGCATCTGGCATTAGAGGGAGCGTCTAGTAGGGCATCGACAGCATGTTGAATTCTTTTCACATCCATACACAGCTGGTCGACACGAAAGTGTAAGCTTTTTCACCTCATACAAATGCGTTCCATGCCCTTACATTTAAAGTAGGCACGCATAGAAATCTAAATTATGCATAAACCAGGGTCATATATACCTCATTATAACGAGGAAGTACCATAGATTCCACCTAACCACGTTTCGAATTCACCTAGAAACGCTTACCAATGATAGGCCCTTCTTAATAAAACGAATAACTAGTTTTAATAAAGCCAGAGAACAGCTCGTTTGTACTCTCAGCGGGGAGATGACGTCACCGTGATGAGGCCTCGATCTTATGCGAGAGAGCGAGCGCGAGCTAGCGCTAGCTAGCGTATAGCTAGCTGTATACAAAGCCAAGCTAACACGTGTAGGATGCGAAGCCGACTAGACTTTCTTGTTGAAAATGGCAGAAGGTACCTCTGACTTGGATATCGAGGACCTCATTTTGGAATGTGATCCAGATTCGGAGGATTCGTTTGATGATTCGGACTCTTACGATAACGACCATGGGGAGATAGGCGAGTACGACGAAGATGAAAGTGACGTCGAAGGATCATCAGGCAGTGCAGGTGCAGTTGAACGCCAGCCTGTACCGTATCAAAACGAGCCTCTTCCTCGCAATCCCGCCGTGGCTGGCCGGGTAGTGGAGCGGGAGAGAGATGGCGACGAAGGCGCGGGTGAAATCGATCTCCGCAGTAGACTTGACCCAGCTAATGTTCAAAATTGGCAAGTTTTAGCACCATTTGTAGCAGATTTCATATCAAATTGAATAATGTGAAATGTGAGTATGTATTAGCCCAGCCACAGGCCATCAACATGAATTTGGGAAAGTATCAGAGTATAGAGACCTTTCAGTTTCAGTTCAATAGAACTTGAACAAGATTCAAGAAGTTCGATTGTGAGATTTTGAGTTTGGAATGAGAGCAAGGGCCTAGCTGTTAGCAATTCAATTAGCATGACTTTGTCTGAGCTAGGGCCTAACTTTTTAGACTATGCCAAAATGGGGAAATTAGCAAAGGTAGTTTTGTTGTTGACTCAAGATATCTGGCCTCAAAATGCATTTTTGATTTGGATTTACCAATTAATACCCCTTGATTTTTTAACGTACGCATACAGGCCTTAATTGCATAGCCAAAAGAAATAGTACAGTATTGTAAGAAATTTAAACCCATAATACCCCACCCCCCCAAAAAAAAAAATTATAGTAAACAAAAGGTCAACATGTACAAGGAAATATGTAAGAAATTCACACAAAAATGCATGAGACAAATTAATGATACTGATTTTTTTCCCTGTAACTATTTGTTTGAATGTTAAAACGACCTTGGTGTTAATACGACCACCATGAGATTTATCTCGACCACAAAAACATTGAAAATCCATAAAGCAGATACCTTACCTGCAAAATTCAGCACAGAAACAACAGGGCCTGCAGCACAAGGGCCTCTAGCGGCAACGCTAGACCTTGGAGTCTGGACTTTCGTCTGGACTTTCTTCAAGTTCTGGCAGCAGGGCTAGGGCCATTCGGGGTATGTATTGCATACGAAACGTTTACGCTGTGCCTATTATTAGCGCTGTGCACGTACAGCTGTCGACGGAGCGGCGAGTAGAATCTTCTCGGTCCTCGACTGCTCACTAGTCCTAGTCCTAGTTCTAGTCTAGAGTTTATATGTACTGAGTGCCGTTTTCTTCTAACTAGGCGTAAACCGTGATTGCCGTTGACTATTTTTTGGATTTAGATTTTAAAAATCACTCAGTCCTCATCTTCGTTAGATAGTTTGAACTGTGATGTCGAACCATTAACTATCGCTCATCATCAATGCATAGTTAGTGCAACGTTACTTTTTTTTACACACAGTTTTCTATGGGCTGCACGTTCGGACAATGATGCCAATTTCATTTTGCATATCTGGGATATTCCCCACAAATTTGATCTAAATAAAAAGCTTTAGAAGAGATTCCTTTAAAAAATTAATAAATATTGTTTAACATGTTTATTTCAGCTCCATATTGCAATTTTACTAAATAACAGTTTTTGCAGTACTTCGTGTGAGATTTCATCAGTAAATTGACATGTGTAGAACCTTTCTAGTTCGTTTTGCTACAGTATGTCAGTACGTATTTTCTGTTGGCGCAAAAGGGCCGATAACAATATTTGAATAGCGGAATAGAGATGGCCGTGTGTAAGCAAAGGCTTACACAGAAATGAAATAAAATCACACAAAAGAAATATCAAAGATTCATTTTCTTGTGATCTTCATTGATTGCATTTCATATAAACAGAAAACATCATCCAGGTGAATAGGTACAATGTTCCCACAGACGAAATATCGCAGACGATTGTACACAGGTAAAATAATGACTTACTGATATCAAAAAGCTTGAATTTCCACGGAAATGTTATATTACTTTGATAATCCCGTAGTTCTAAATCAGAACGTTACAGTGACAGATTTGATTTTACTAAACTTCCGAGTTTCCTGACGATGAGGCGATCGCGAGCAGAAAAACAGAGATCTACAGTCTAGCAATGCATATCATATGCATGCAGCTAGCTAGCTGCAGCGTGCGCGTGCAGGCTCGATACGGTGACGTCACATTCACAGCCGTTTCCAGATCGACTCGCTCCGTGTCTGGTGCCTGCCCCGAGTTGTCCGACAGAGGGCGATTCTTTATGCGGGCCTACTTTAAGAGCACAGATTTCGCAAGTGTTTTGTTCTTCACTGTCAGATGGTAATTCACAATTGAACTATTTCGTGAAGAGTGAAGTGAGTCATTGACACTCTCTGAGGTTATTTGCAAGGCAAAATGGCGGCAAATCTCAGAGTTTAGATCGGGGTATATCTGTGCCATTTCCCCTGCGTAGAAGTCTGTGGCAGAAAGTTCATCATCGCAGGCACTGTGCTATGCATCTTCGAAATGAGATCTATAGAATAGGATACATTGTCTGTGGTGATTCCCTTCGGAAGTTTGAATTTGAAGGATGAGGTACCTGGTTGTCCCCGGCACTTGTTTGTCCATAGTGGCATGAGTTTCACCATGGCGCCATATTGCACATCTCAGAAACAATGTATAGATAAGTTCAAAATATATGCATAATGTATTTACTGTAAACTTACAGAGCAAAACTTGATGGTGAATGTCACAGAGCAGTGATCCTCGCCGTGTAGAAATTTAATATTGGTTTCAGTATTAAAAGGCAGAAGTTATAGATGTCCCAAGCAAAGAAGTAATGAAACGCACAGACGAACAATGCGTGTATGGGACTGGGTAAAAATGAGATCAGTAAGTACACACCGTGACGTGGTAAAGAAGACGTCTATATCTCAATATATGCAAGATGTTCAAACATTCCCAGCTCAGCAATCAATCCATGATCATGTGTGAATGTGAGTCTCCAATATAAAACGATAGGAAGGAAAATATAACTGCGAAAAATGTGAGATTGTCCTGAGGAAATGTCGCGCACTTCACACGTCACACGTCACAAGAAAAAGCATGACCAAGCGTACTTGTTATAGTCCTTTTTTCTATGTTCTTATTATTTCGCCTGACATCAGGATATCAAAATTTTCAAAGCTGGAGTCCTTGACGGATCATGAGATGCCCTCACCTTGAGCAAAACTTGATGGTGAATGTCACAGAGCAGTGATCCTCGCCGTGTAGAAATTTAATATTGGTTTCAGTATTAAAAGGCAGAAGTTATAGATGTCCCAAGCAAAGAAGTAATGAAACGCACAGACGAACAATGCGTGTATGGGACTGGGTAAAAATGAGATCAGTAAGTACACACCGTGACGTGGTAAAGAAGACGTCTATATCTCAATATATGCAAGATGTTCAAACATTCCCAGCTCAGCAATCAATCCATGATCATGTGTGAATGTGAGTCTCCAATATAAAACGATAGGAAGGAAAATATAACTGCGAAAAATGTGAGATTGTCCTGAGGAAATGTCGCGCACTTCACACGTCACACGTCACAAGAAAAAGCATGACCAAGCGTACTTGTTATAGTCCTTTTTTCTATGTTCTTATTATTTCGCCTGACATCAGGATATCAAAATTTTCAAACCTGGAGTCCTTGACGGATCATGAGATGCCCTCACCTTTTTAGGCCAGCGGATTGAGGCTTAATTTGGGGGTCAACTGGCAACTATCGTATAAGAAACAAATTTTGTATTTTTTGAAAGTATATGTGTTAGCAAACTTACCAGTAAAATGTACCCAGAAGTTCTGCTCGGGACATGCCCAAATGACGTCATCAACATGGCCACCCCCAAACCAGAAAAATGAATGGGAATTTAAGGATATCTCAAGTATTCATTATACAACTGATATTAATCATGAGATAAGTTGCTGGTGTATGTATTTCTTATTTCCTGCCTTTCTTCATGCAAAATTGGGCCCATTTGTGACCTCTTTTTCAAAAATCTGAGCCCAAATTAGGTCATTTCTATTGCGCCTTTGAATGTTTCTGTGACAGATATATGGCGCCATACAAATGCTGTGGATCATCATCATCATCATCAACTTTCTGCTGAAATCAATGCTTTTCTCAAACAAAAAATGCAATACCTTCTCAACGATAAAAACCATTTTAAATTCATATAAGTAAGTATGTAAATCTATGGCTATTTAATTGACTGGCGTTGAGACCTAACCTGTGAGAGACCATAGTTACCATGGTTACACTCAAATTTGCCTGTAGTCATTATAACACAGCTATCCAGAAATCACAATTTTCATTATTAGTGGTGTATTATGTATATCCATTTCAGCAGCTGGATTTTTTTGTTGCTTTTTGTTTTGCATTTGGCACAATCATAAGACAAGCTGACATTTCGTTCAACTCAATTAGGCATAGAATATAGATTAAGTCAATTTTTTCATAAAATGAGACCCTCCTCCACCTCCGCCCCCACTCCCAATAAAAACGGTTAGTTCATGGCTGTTCCTTTCTTGCAGTCCTGTAGGGTGTTTCACCAAAATTTTCATTGTTTCAGTTTCACTTCATTGGTTTCAGTCTCGCTATCTCACTTTTCTGATTGGTATGTTTCAGTCACGATGACTTGCTAAGTGAAACTGAAAACACTAAGTGGCACTGATCTCACAGAAATCAATGTTCGTGAAACGGGTCTTGCATGGACTTCTGTACGATATCAAAGCAAGCCCTTTATACTCGATGGACTACTATAACAAATACTGTACTTCTGAAAGAAATGAAGCACTGTTAACAGAAACTGCATACACATTTTGTCATAGATCACTATCAGACTACATGCCAACAATCTCTTCCGAAAAAAAAAATGTTTGAAAGCACAATGTTTTGTTAATACCATTAGGTTATAAAAGTATTTTGAACAATATATGTTTCAAAGGTTGACTATATATGCCCTTGTATATGCGCATGGTTTGGATAAGTGACCATCAATAATCATCAATAATCATCAATAATTCCACAAATGCAGGGAAGAAGATGGTAAGTCATTTGTCTCTGCCTTACCCTACCTTAATTGTTACTTGCTAAAACTGTATGTTTATATTAAAATGTTTAACTGACATTCATTCTTTCCATGAAGCAAAAAACACTGCATGCTTTAAAGAGAGTATCTTATATGAACTGACAGTGCAATTTTTTTACTGCTTGAAGTTTTCCGATAATTACATTATTCTATCTTTACTATGGTAGCAAAAAGGAATATGTGGATGAAGTAAAATACATGTAAATGTACTCTCTAAATAAAAAATTGAGTGAAAATATTCACTCTTGAAGGAGTGAATACACAAGAGTGAAATTAGAGTGAAATTGGAGTGAATTTTGAGGGAAAGTGTTCGTTTTCACTCGTTTCAGACTGACCTCAGCGATCACTCCAAAATCTTCGAGCGATCCCTGAGGTCACTCCGAAATGAGTGAAATTGAACATTTTCACTGAAAATTCACTCTTTTGTATTCACTAAAAATTCACTCCAATTTCACTCTAAATACACTCTCTTGTATTCACTCCTTCAAGAGTGAAGATTTTTACTCGATTTTTTTTAGAGAGTACATTGATATTATGGTAGTTTTTGTAACTATGATCAATAAGCCTATTTGTATCCTTACTGAACATGACAATTATAACATAATCCACAGTTTAACCTCTCAAGATTATGACACCCATATTTTTCCATGATATAAACTATATATTATGTACTGTTAATAAACACTCTAGAACCCTGTCTTCAGATAGCTCCGACTTTACACATACATCATTCAGGAATGAATCAGTTGACCTCGTTTCCCCAATTGGTTTGTCATTATTTAGTTGAAATCTCCTGATCGATCAAGGACCTGAATTCATTTTGAATGCGTATACTGATAATGATGTGTAATGTACTATCTTAAGCTCAATTTGGATGGCAGAGTCCTTGAAAACTATAGTTACGATGTAACTATTATACATGTGATATTTTACGTGCATTTCTTTGAAATTTCCTCTAAAAAGGGAATTTTTAATGTTTTCACCAATGTCTATATCGTTGACTGATAAAATTGATTTTGATGCATTGTGCCAACTAATGTGTTAATCAAGTAACAGGATCATTTCAAGCACTTCAAGATTTCACTCATTTCCAATGCATTATAAATGCCAGCATTTTCTTGTTATGTTTTAGGGCTTGTTTTCGTTCTCAGTTTTGCTCTTATCTTTATTGCACTTCTCTCTCCCTCTTTCTTTCTAGCTATCTCTTCCATATTTTCCTCATTCTCTTTGTCACACACAAAATGAACTCTGAGTTTACTTTTTGATCACATCTTTATTGTTAATGGCAGGTTATATCACTATTACTATTATTATTATCCTCTTCATCATTATTACTATACTACTATATGTGACTAAGGGGGAACTGAAACAATGAGGTTTATTCAGTCACAATAGAGAGTTGACGTTCAGGGAATCGAGACTGCCATAAGGGGAATCATTCGTTCTCTCGAACAATGAGAGAAGACAAAAGATTCCCCTTAATGTTCCACCTAAAGTTATTATTATTGTCATTATTATCATTATAATTATGAACATTATTATGAACAATTTGACGATACAAGGGGAGTCACGTGGACGCTGGGAAAAAAATAACACATTAATTGTAACCCTAAAGTCTTGCTTTACAATCCATGTCACTGTAAGCAAATAGAGGTACGTGAGATAATTCATACACGCACAACAAAACAACCTAACTATTACAACGGTCAGAGAATAAAATGAGGATTAAAAAATAGATGAGGTTAGTTAGCACCCAGGGTGCTTGTAAAAACGGTTATGTTGCAAAAAACATTTGTCTTTGGTGAAAAAACAAAACTTTCCAATCTTCTATGATTTAACAGGAAAATCAATTTGAAATCTTTGGAGTTACATTAATGATTTATTGAAAGTAATATGGATTATGATTAACTTACCACTAGGAGATACCACTTAGATTGCTGGTTGGGGTTTCATTTTTTGACATCAAAACAGAAACAACACAATATAGCTGAGAACATGGAGAAGGGATGTATGTGATGCCAATGACTATGACTGGACAGAAGCTGAGAAAAGGTCACTAGAATAATGACAATGACATGGCTGCACTGTACGGCTACATTGCATGGAAAGGCAGACAAAGGTGTCACCACTGTATTGCGCACCTGACCTTGCAGCTGCATGGCCCTGTCCCTAGGGAAGACAAGATCAGGCTGAGTGCTCACTAGGCGGAGTACGCGCATGATCGTCACATAGTTCTTTACCTCAAGTGTGACATCCATATAAGTATATTTTAATAAATAGAATACACAAGCAAAATGACACTTGACCGATATGTTGAAATTGTACTCTCATTCCATTGCCTAAACCTGTTTCCAGAGCTCTTTCTCGTTGCCATGAAAAGAATTGCATTTGGTGACCATGGTTACCCTTACAATGAGTTGAGTCATCTAGTGACTGGATATTTTTACTGGACACCTACTTATTTGAAAGTTATTAAGCTTAATTTATAACTATTTGCGTACAAAGAATTACATTTTCTCATTAAGGGTTTTTCCATGATAGAGTTACCATGACAATGACTATATTTCCCTCATATTAACACAATGATTAAGACGGAAATTGGTTTGGCACTTCGATGAAACCAACAGGACACATTAAAAAAAAACCATATATTTAGACATTCTTATCATATTTCAACAAATCAAATGACAATTATGATGGAATTTTTGTTTATATCTACTACGTCAGTGTAAGGTTGCAATAGAAACGCTATTGGTATGCGTACAACTCACCAGCTCAACTGAAAATGAGCATACTTGATGGCTGATGACCTGAGCTACATGAAAAATAGCATTACTGTAGCTAGAATAACTTCCTTTCAGAAATATCCCATTTTTATCATTAGAGATGTCGAAGTGACAATTACTCTAGCAAAATTGCAGTTCTTCAGACTCCATTTTGATGACGTCATTTGAGCATGTTCCCGATTAGATTTTCTGGGTAAATTTCAAGTGGGATATTGTCAGGACGTATACTTTTTAAAGAAATTAAAATTTACTTGTTATAAGATAGTACCAGTTGAGCCTTTTTTAAGCCTCTTTTTGGCCATCGTCTGCAGGCCTATCTAGAGTATTTCACAAATTTTACAAGCTATGCTTTTCTTGTGAATTCCTCTTTTCCACGTAGAATTACAAATCAAGATTGTATTGCTTACTTGTTTATCTATCCAGACCAAAGTTGATATCATTATAATATTGTATTCGTGTTTTGTTGAAACTTACGTGATTCAAAGTTCCTTAAAATATCATACTCATGTAAACGTTATGTATATTACTTTTTATTACTTTATATGGAAAAAAATCATTTTGAATTGAATTGAATTGAATAATTGAAGACATTGAGATTTTACCATAACTTTGCTATAATAATAAGATATTGTATGATATGCTGATGATAAAGAAATTCGCTGTTTATGATGATGTCCAGTTCTTTCACGTATTTGCCGCTTGTGTATGGGTAAGAAGTGACGTAAAACAGAAAAAAAAACCCGAAGCAACATCAATTAGAACTGACGTAGTAGTATTTCACTCATATATTTCTTATATAATGATGAAACTTGTCACACCCAAGTTGGTATGCATTTCAATTATACATTTCTTTATCTATTTTGTTTGATATATTCTATACTACAGGGTTGGCCTGTTTAGTTTTGTAAAACTGCTTTTCAAAGGCGCCCTGCGGTATCTTATAGAGACAAATATCATTCTACGTAAAATTACTTAGATATATGTAAAATTGTTAACTACAAACATCAAGAGCAGATTAATGATAAATATGTATACGTAGATATATGAATATAGATGTGCAAAGCACTGCTACAAATCAATTGAATTCACTATGGCTTTGCATAGATTTTTAAAGCCTTAGGGAATGTGCGTATTTGAACATTTTCAGGGGCTGCATTGAATACAAACTGACTGTGACATATGGAAAAATATATATATATTTTATATTCAGTCCTTGGGTAGCGAAGTTGAAGATGACATTTCAACGAATAACGTTGCCTATAATTTACAGTTTGTTCGCATATCAATGATTTCAAATAAGTCAGTATCAGATTATTATGCATTTCAAAACAAAAACACAATACTAATACTTTGTTCGTTGCTATTTCACCCTTCAGAAGCAAGAAAGTTTGAGATGTATGATAATCTTCTTTAAAAATCATCCTGGCATATTCATTTTGTCGTTTTTGCATCTCATCCCTATGGATTTTGGCACAGCTCACGCCAGATATACTGCAATATTTAAAGTAGAATTATAGCAAAATATAATACATATTCATCATTAACTTCAATGCCCATCAGCAAATCGTGGATCACCTTAATGTTAATTCACTTCTGCCTTTTAACCAGTCGGCTTACAGACAATTCTACAGTACTGAAACAACACTGTTAAGAACCAAGAGTGACATATTGATGGCTATGGACAGTCAGAAAGTAACCATATTGTTTTATTAGATCTGAGCAGTGCTTTCGACACCATAGATCATTCTCGCTTAGTGGAATCATTGAATACTTGCTTTGGCATTGATGGTGTTGTTCTGAAATGGACCAAGTCATACTTAGCAGATAGATATCAACAGATCGATATTGATGGTGCTGTTTCAGATTTTTCCCAGTGCCCTCTGGAGTCCCACAGGGGTCTCGGCTGGGCCGTCTGTTCTTTACTTTATACACAAGTATTCTGATAAAAAAATGTGTATGAAAAGTTTCCTGGTGTATCCTGTCACTGCTACACAGATGACACACAGATGTATTTGTCGTGGGAATTCACACCTGGCGCATTTGCTCAGCAGCAAAGCATCACTCACATGGAAATATGTGTCAATTATGTACGTAAATGGATGCTGCAAAACAAACTCATGCTGAATGACAGTAAGACTGAACTGTTATTGATTGGCACATCCAAGATAATATCTAAACTTTCTTTTGATGGGATATCAGTTGGAAGTACCGTCATAAAGTCATCTTCCACTGTTAGGAATCTTGGAGTGTGTTTTGACACACATCTGAACATGGAAGCACACATTACAAATGTGTGTAAATCACCATACCATATGCTATATAACCTTAGACGTATCAGGAAATATTTTGATAACAGTATGAAAATGATCGTCCAAGCATGTATTGTCAGTAAATTGGATTATTGTAATGGGTTATGGACTCCCTGATTCTTAAGTTGGGCGCCTGCAGCGAGTCCAAAACTCCTGCGCAAGGCTTCCGATTCGTAAACGAATATTGTTTAAAATTTTGTTGATTGTATATTAGTCACTCATCGGTCAAGTTTATAACCGAATTATTTGTATTTATATCTCATAGACACACTCATCACAATTTGCGCAGTTCTAAGGACACTGTTCTCTTACAAATTCCAACATGTGAAACAAAAGTAACACTGGGAGACAGAGCATTTGCCTGTGCAGCTCCCAAACTCTGGAATGATCTACCACTAGAAGTCCGGAAATCCCCAACCGTAGCAGTTTTTTAAATCACGGCTCAAAACACGTCTTTACATTTAACTGTTCATTATTATCAAGCACATCAGAAGCTTTTGCAGCGCAGAAGAATGTCTATAGGTTTTGCGCTTTATAAATTGATATATTATATTATATCATATCATATGACAGCAAATGTTCAATCCTCCGTGTACAAGCTATTGCTCAAGAGATTTTACAAACATTAGTATAAACATGCTCACACCACATCAAACCGGAGACGAGCGTAACATACTTAACGTAACGTACTTTGTTTTTGGATATCTAAGCCATTTCTAAATCAATTTTCATCAAATAAGCTTTAGATTTCTCTTAGAATTGTACGCTCTTCAACTAAACATTTCATAAAGTGGTTTGTACAATGTAAGTACATCATGCAAAAAGATAAAAGCTGAATTCTCACCTCCACCACTACTATACTGTCCCTTTCAATCGTTTTACCATGATTAAAAATGAGTGTATCGTCACCGTAAAGAGATATTTTAGAATTGAAATACAAATTTACATTACACATATTACATAGGTTTTGCGCTTTATAAATTGATATATTATATTATATCATATCATATGACAGCAAATGTTCAATCCTCCGTATACAAGCTATTGCTCAAGAGATTTTACAAACATTAGTATAAACATGCTCACACCACATCAAACCGGAGACGAGCGTAACATACTTAACGTAACGTACTTTGTTTTTGGATATCTAAGCCATTTCTAAATCAATTTTCATCAAATAAGCTTTAAATTTCTCTTAGAATTGTACGCTCTTCAACTAAACATTTCATAAAGTGGTTTGTACAATGTAAGTACATCATGCAAAAAGATAAAAGCTGAATTCTCCCCTCCACCACTACTATACTGTCCCTTTCAATCGTTTTACCATGATTAAAAATGAGTGTATCGTCACCGTAAAGAGATATTTTAGAATTGAAATACAAATTTACATTACACATATTACATCACACTGCATTACATTAAGATACATTACACTACATTACACATATTATTATTAATAAAAAAGACAACATATCAGCGGTTCTGATGTAGAACACTTTGGGACGCCTGTTTTGGTCGTCAAAAAGTCACTATAGCAATTATTCATTACAACCATGACAATAAATTGTCCCCGGTATCTAATAGGATTCCATCCAGCCGTACTCTTTCCCTTTAATACCGCAGTACAATGTAACAATGGTGATTCCAGAGAGAAACTAGAACTGACTACATGATCCTAGCAACTGCAGTACAAGTAGAAATAGAGGGTACAAAGTGTACAACAACAAAAACCAATATCGTCAATTTAAAATGCAAAAACAATATTTTGTACAACATGTATTTATTTAGGAACGAAATTGATGTGTTTGTGATCTCTGTAGCAATCGTGTGGATGGGCAACCAGTATGTGACATACGCTGAGAATATCTTGGCCCAAACTAAAGAGTTTAGAAACCTAAAAGAGAACGCTCTCCCGATTTTACACGTAATCGGGCGTAGCACGCACTGGACCCCTACGACGGCCATTCTAGGATGCATGCCGCTGGATCATCTGGAGCGTGTATCACGTGACCGTATACCGAGTACATAATAAATACAGAGTGAATTCTGCCTCCCTTTCATTTTCTCTTTTTACGGAGCAATCAAGGTTTCAGATGTATTTAGGACCTTGTTATATCATACAGAAGCATCATATCTACTGAAGTATGATATGAAATGGAAGAAATTATTGTTATTATTATTATCATAATTACAATTATTATCATTATTATAATTATTATTATTATCACTATCTGTTATTATTATTATTATTATTATTATCATCATTATTATTATCATCATTATTATTTATCTGTCATTTTCCAAACAATACAAGTGATAACAGAGAAACAAACAAAAAAAGTAAAACACAAGAAAACTAAGTGTCAGACTTTCCCTGTTGAGCTTCCCTAAGGTGCCGGGTTGAAAAAAAAAAAAGCAATCAAAATCACTCTAACTATTTGGCCCCTCCAACCAACTTAAGGAAGCACATCAGGGAGTAGTTGAACATAAAAGAAAGGAAATAATGCAAATAATTTCAAATTGAGCGTGTACACCAGGGAGATTATTGTACATACAAACTAAAAATGTAATTGTGGCGAATGGGTATTCGTTCTTCCCCCCATTAAAAAAAATATTAATCCAGTGTACAAAAAAGTGTTATCAGAGTATATATCAACAAAACAAAACGAAACAAACATAAACTCCCCTTTAACTACACTACAAATTGATTATGTATTTTTTGCACCCAAACCCTATCCCATGGCCCAAAACCTCCGCCCCCGCAAAATAAAAAATCACTGTCAGACAGCAAGTATATGATACCAGCAGGTGTCATCAACATACCCCCAAACCATCTTCGATACACAATAAAAATAAAAATAGTGTCAAAACTTCAACTTCATTGTTATCCTGAAATGTTCTTTATGTTCCAAATTATACTCCCTCAAAGTTCGAGCTAATGAAATGTAGGCCTATATTAAAACGTACTCAAAATGCGCTCCTTTCTCTTTTTTTTCCTTTCTTTCACTCTCGTCTCTCTCTCTCTCTCTTACCAGGCTTTTTGGCTGTAGACCGCCATGTAATATTCGAATGATAAGAATATTGATTTCATCATTTACATGCAGTTTTAGGTCGTTTTATTCGTTTTTTTTTATAATGTATGATATATATAGGATGTTGTGGTATACAGTAGGCCTACCATAATTCTATATCTATTCAAGCAGTGCAATTTCTTAATATAAGAAATTAAATATTGCTTATCATATTTTAGTCATATCAGTCATTGTCATACTTATGTTTCGTGGTGAATATGCATACTTAAGAAGATGTTGGTTGTTTAGGTAACAGCCTCCCTTTCTGCTCCTCCCCCCCAAAAAAGCAGCCTTTCTGTACAAAGACTGCATTGATAAAAGATATCTAACCTGTATTACTGATGATATAGGGATGAGTGTTTCATGGTTGAACCCCCCCCCCCCCCCCCCGGCTGGCGAGCAGCAGGGTCCCCTTGAACAAAGAAAGAAAAATAAAAGTTAAAGGACAGTTCACCTTCACAGACATGTTGGTTGAATGAATGCAGCAATATTAGTTGAACACATCAGCGAGAGTTTGAGGAAAATCGGACAATCCATTAAAAAGTTATGAATTTTGGACATTTCTGCTCAGTCACGGCTGGATGAAAAGACTACTATAGCCTGTGATGTCACATGTGTACAACGATATAAAAAAGAATAAAGCAATATTAACATGTTTCCATTTTTCTCGCATAACAAAAGAACACTCGACTTCTCTCTTTCAGAAGGCAGGGGGAATAATGTTACCCTCAACAGACGTCAGTAACAAGTCGAAGTAATGTGCACTTATTGAAAGAGTTTTGTGAAATTTTCTTTTTATTTTCCTTATATTGCTGTACGCATGTGACATCATGCACTGTAGTAGTCTCCTCATCCAGCAGTAACTGCGCAGATACTTAAAAGATTCATAACTTTTGAACGGATTGTCCAATTTTCCTCAAACTTTCACTGATGTGTTTTACTGATATCGCTGCATTCTCTCGATTCGTATGTATATGAAAGTGGACTTGTCCTTTTTATACTTCTTCTCAAATCTCAAGATGCCGAGAAACAGTTGAGCTAAGTAAGTAGCTTGAGAGCGAACCAGTATATTGCAGGCATCATGACTCAACTCCCCCATGGCCGTCTCATTTACACGCAGCTGGGAAGAAGGTTTTCAAATACTTTTTTGATGGATTTTCAAATGATTTTGATCACTAAATAAGAATATCGTGAAACATGACGATGAGCGCTATACAGTACATCTAACCCCCATGGATTAATAGTGAAGACTCACAAGTGGACAATAGATGACAGATATACAATGATTTACCTCTTCATATTTTCTCAAAAGACTATATTTTCACTTTTTGATTGAAAATATTTGAGTGAATATTTTGAGAATATTCCGTCAAGTGTACCCAGAAAAAATGCAAACGCTTTCTGGTGTTTGAGGGGGTATCCCCATCCTACACCTTCCGACCTTCTCAACTGGTTGTGTTCATGCTTAGATATCACAGTGTTTCAAATAATTTGCTTTGCAGATGAGAAAATCACATCACACTTACAGACTTCAGTTTATATCGGGGCTCGTATCCCACTTATAGACACTATGCTTTTTCTTTCATTTAGAAATTTCAAATTCATTTCACCAAGAGTACATCCTGAAAGACATGAATGACATCTTCAGCAACACAAATCCAAGAAGGATGATGCTGTACTTGGTAAATATAGGTCAAAACAAGTCAGTCGCATAGGCACGAGAAAGACAAAACACATCCCTTTCGCTTGGAGATGGCTGATACATACATCGACCAAATTTAAAAAAAAAGTGAAAAAGTCTGCTCTTACCAGTTTTGAATGCTCTACAAAGATTTTATTACAGATCTGTTTTACTTTTTCCAAGACATCTTGTCATGGGGATATTAGTCTATACGTAAAAAAGGGATGACCCGAAAACACGAATGATGGAACTGAAATTCTTTCACGGCCAATGAAAAGAAGGTGGAATAAAGAAAATAAGGAGGAGGAGGAGGAGGGAAGAGGGGGAGGAGGAGGGAGGAGAAGCAGAAGAAAAAAAAAGAAGAAGAAGAAGAAGAAGAAAACGACGAAAAGGAGAGACGGGGAGAGGGAGAGAGAGAAAGTGTCTTTGATAATATATGAGCACCCCCACGTCAAGCTGTACATAAAAACAGGCCCGAATTCACGAAGGTGGTAGAATCAAGACCGTAGTTTTGTATGGGGCTCCAAGTGTCGCAAATCAGTCATTTCACAACGAAATGACAATATTTTGTAGACGAAATGACTGATTTTATAACGAAATAGGCCATGCGACACCTGGCGCCCCATAAAAAAACTACGGTCTTTGTTCATGGTTTAAACCATGGACAAGATTATATCACCTTTGTGAATTCGGACCTACATGGCTTAGGTTGGCCTGTATACGGTCACAATAATTAGCCCCGCGAACATTGCGGGACTACAGATTGGAAATAGACCAGGAGCTGGCTGCTGGTCAATTTACCCCACCAAGCCCAAAAGGTTTGACCCCTCAGAGTTGCTGGGGCCACCCTCCTCATTAAAAGAAAATGCGCGTCATCTAAGCCTGGTCCCTGAGGGCGGGTTCGGCCCCCAGGGACCCCCCGAAAAGGGCCCTTGGCCGGTGTAATTTACCCCATGGAGCCCATGGACCAAACTTGGCCTAAATGAATGTCCTATGGGTGTACATAATCAAAATATAAAAACTGACAAAATATCTGGTCGGGAAAGGGGTTGCCAGACCGCTTGTTTGCAGGTGCAAAACCTCGTTTTTGGTCACGGAGTCTGCGCCAAGACTACACTGTCCCATAGGCCCTGTACTGAAACGTCTCCCAACAGTCTGAGAGACGGTACCAGTTACTAGTAGTGCAAGTAGTAGTCTTGGCGCAGACTCCTTAACGCTCAGCAAGGGTTTGTGCCTGCAAACTACCTATTAAACCCTGAGACCTAGGGTAGTTTGCATCCAGAAATTCACCACACACACACACACACACACTTTTTTTGTTTTATAATATGCTTTATTTGCGTTTCATTCAATGTGAAATCCATATTAACAATAAAATTAATACGTCCACCAACAAAAAAGAAAGCAGCTGTATTCTTCTTTCTTGTGCTGCTAAATCATTTTTCAAACATACAGTACGATATATTTGATTCTTTTTACCAAATCATACCCTGTTTTTATAAGAGAAATGACATAAAAATCTGCATAATTCTCAGAAAAAGCTATTTTGATCAGCCTAATCAAGCCAATCCGAACGTGCCTTATCACTCACACATCGAATAAGAAATGTGTGCTACTCAATCACTTTTTTACTTAACTTCCTTCTTTCTTTTTTTTGGCAGAGCACACGCTATATACATAAATATATCAGACGCTATATACATAAATATACCAGATAAAGTATAACTCTTAAAAGGGAAAAAAATTCTTGATCAACTTGATCAGATTGCTCAATATCCACTTTATTACATAAATTCTCTTACACTCTTTTGAGAATACAGCATTTCCTGAAACATATCATAAAAAAGCATTCTTTACTTAACCGAACAAAACTCATCATTTTTTTCTATCTAACCTATCAATTACCCCTCCCCCCCCCCGTACAGCACAAAATAACCATATGTGTATATCATCGAAACAAACCATATTCCTGCCTAACCCCTTAACCATTATTCTACTATTGCCTAACTACATCTACCTAACCCTAACCATCCCCACCTATTTCCTCACTAACCATTACTCTACTCTTACCTAACTACATCTACCTATAACCCTAACCATCTCCACCTATTTCCCCACTAACATACCCCCTCCCCGTAGCCTTCCCTCAACACACACACCCATATATGCACTAGACACCAACCAAAACAACAACAACAACAACAACAACAACAACAACAACAACAACAACAACAACATACCCACCAGTGCGCACTCACAAACACCAACATTTGCACGCCAAATCGCACTACATACTTGTCTTGTGGTATCTTGGTTACCTGTTTCTTTGACAGTTAAACACACACCAAATTAAAACCGAAGCTAACTAAACATTTTACATGGGGAAAAAAAAGTGACCACCATAATGCTGATACATATACCGATTCCTAAACATTAATACGGCTAAAATCTAAACTGACCATACATCTGACTCTATGAAAGTTCAACTGCTCCCATTTTTGCAAATGAAAACCAAGCTTACCTGCTTTAACCGCAACGTTCTTTTCCTCCTCTATAAAATCTAAAACAAATTTCTTTATCTTTTCCCTCTTGGGTAACTTATTTTGTTCTCTTGACCGAAATGTTACAATTTTCATCAAAATTATCAAGGCATTCACGCATTTGATTCGATTTGAACTACCTCGTAAACCCAAGAAGATATCTCTCCATTCTAATTCTTCTAACTCAACTAAATCATAAAACTCAATAAGAAACTGCCATACCGGCTTTACTTTCACACAATCAAAAATATATGTGAATAAGTTCCCCTTTCCAATTGACAAAAAGAACAAAGATTATCATTCACAAAACCAAACTTAAACAAATGTTTCCTTGTATATATCACCCCGTGTAACAACTTAAACTGAAATTCCCTATGTTTACTAAGTAAAGTCGTGCTTCTAGGTCTGATAAATAAATCTCTAATTTCCTTATCACTGAAATCATACTTCACTTCACCATATCTTATTTCCAGGGTATACAATTCTTGTAAAGCTGTAACAAAATACTCATACACTATTTTTGACTTAATATTTTGAAATTCTATTTTTTTAACAAAAAATCTTCACCTGTATATCATAATTTAAAACATCAATTTGCTGAAACCTTACACTCCCTGTGGACTCTTTCCACTTTTCTGGAAAAACATTATAAATATAATTTATCTTAAATATACCATTTCCCATGATACCTAAATTTCGAAAATACCCAACGGGTTTAATAAAACCTCCTTGTAAAATATGATGTACACTATAAACACCCTTTTCATATAAATCATAATCAAACATACTCTTCCCTTTTATACATATTTCTCTATTATTAAATATAACTGGATTCATCACTTCATCTTCAAAATTCCTACATTTATCCATTTCCTGCCATACCTTAACCATTTCTGAATAAAAAGGTGGAACTGGATTTGTCAATGTCAATCTAGACCATTCATAATCACATAAGAATAAGAACCTTCCTCCTACTGATCGAAAACTAAAATAAAAATACATTTTCCACCCAGATTTCTTCTCACCATACAATAAACGTTTCAACCACATAATACGTTGCGTTTTGACAAACAGCTTAAAATTTATCATTCGCAGTCCCCCATTAACATAACCTTGATACATAATATTCCTTTTTACCCGGTCTTTCCCATTCCACAAAAATTCAAAAATCATCTTATCCAATTTAGGAAATATCCATTGAGGAACAACTATGAGTGATGAAACATAATTTAACCTTGATAATGCATAAGTTTTCAACAAATGAATTTTTCCCATGAGTGTTAAATCACGCTGTTTCCACCATCCTCACAACTTTTTTATTCTACTTAATATTTCTTTAAAATTGATCTCATTCTTCCCCCTCACATCTCTTGCAAAGTCCACCCCCCAAATTTTAACTGCATCAACATATTTCCCAGATACAGATAATACAGGTTTCTCTGTATCCTTACCCATCCACAAAAAATTTATTTTTTCTTTATTTACAATTAAACCGCTTATTTTCCCGAATTCATCAAAATATTCTGTAACCTATTTAAAGATTTTATGTCCTTTATAAATAACGAAATATCATCGGCATATAAAATTTGCTTTATTTCATTTCCCCCAAAACATATTCCTTTGACAGTGTTATCTTTCCTTACTACGTGTGCCAGGGCTTCAATTACTAATAAAAACAAATACGGGGACAGGGGATCACCTTGCCTAACCCCTCTCTTGATTTTGAAATAACCAGTAGAGTGCCCTCCATTCATAACACAACTGCTAATATCCTTCTAAAGCACCTTAACCCAGGAACAAAACGATTCACCGAAACCAAACCTATGTAAGACCCGAAATTAAAATTCATGTGCAACTGAATCAAACGCTTTTTCGAAATCCACTGTGACCAAAAACCCACTTGTGTCGTGCAAAGAATGAAATAACATATCTTCTACTAATCTTACCGCTTCTCCTATATTCCTATTTTTTATGTACCCAACTTGATCAAAATGAATTATCTCTCCCAAAACTTCTTTAATTCTATTTGATAACACCTTAGATAATATCTTATAATCTACATTCAAAATTGTAATTGGTCTATAAATTTTGATGTATAGTACATCCCTATTTTCTTTTTCTAATAAAGTAATAACACCTTGCTTTTCTGATATTGATAAAGCCCCTTCATCATATGCCTCATTCAGAGCATCTACAACCATTTGCCCCAGAACCGACCAGAAAGTGAGATAAAACTCCACTGTGAAACCATCGTTTCCAGGAGCTTTATTACCTTTCATTTCTTTTAAAACCATAAAACATTCATTTATATTAACTTTCCCTTCACAACTTTCTCTACTCTCTTCACTTAATTTCGGAATATCATTAAAAAATACACAATTTCTATCATAAATATTTTCATCATTATTAAAATACAACTTTTCATAAAATAACCTAATTACTTTCATTATTCCATTTACATCCTTTATCAGCTGTTCTTTATTATCATATATTTCCTTAATAACACTTTTCTTTTTATTAGATTTTAACAATTGTTCAAAATATTGTTTTTGTTTCTCCTTCTTCAAACCATTCAGCCCTAGACCGAACTCTTAAACCTTGTCGAGAATACTCATATATTTTTCGTAACTCCGATTTCTTCTCCTCTATATCATCTACTACCGCATTGCTGAATGAAACTAATATCTGGTTCTCTAATTCCTCAATATCTCTTTCTAACTCCTCTATCCTACTTCTTCTCAATTTTGCTTTATCTTTAGAATAACTTATAATATATCCCCTCATTTTCATTTTCATAAAATCCCATAACAATCGTTTACCCTGAATACTCAAACTCGATTCTTCCCTTCATCTAATTATTTCATTACTAAATTTTTCAACAAATTCTCTATCCATACATAAACTGTTATCAAATTTCCAATATGACTTACCATAACAAAATATATCTACCAACTGTTCAACCTGTAACAAAACACCAGAGTGATCAGGCGTTATTGACGTTATCATTTCACACTTTTTCACAGAGTGTTGTAAACTAGAAGAACAAAACCAGTAATCTAAACGGCTTTGAATAACAGGCCATTTTAGTCTGAACGTAAATTGTTGTTTGTTCAGATTTCTCTTTCTCCATATACCTATCAAATTATATTCATTCAAAAAATCTTCAAATTTTTCATTAAAAGCAGTTTTCAACACCTTCCTTTGTCCCATATAATCTAAACTTCCATTCATTATCAAATTAAAATCCCCTCCTATAAAAAACAATTGATTAGGATTATACAACCTAGATACACTAATATCTAATTTCTGCAGAAACTCCACTTGCATTCTCTCTTTATCTCTTGTAGGGAAATAACAATTTCCCATTACCAAAGTAACCCCTTGCATATCACCTTTGAAAATAACATATCTTCCATCATCATCTGTTACCACTTTTTCAATCTCTAATTTTAAATGTGAAGATATCAACGTTAATACACCCTTACTATGATTTGATACATGACTGAAAAACATAGGTCCATCCCAATCTAACTTCCATATATGTTCCACCTCCCGTGTACTATATGTTTCTTGTAATAAAATTATATCACTCCCTTTACTTTTACACCATTCAAAAATATTCTTCCTTTTCAACTTATCTCTTATTCCTCTTACATTTAAAGACATAAATGTACAAAAAGACAGACTATTCATATACTACACCACATATCCCAAAAATTCTAACAACCTTATTCCCAACAGATTGTTCAATCACACCCCAAACATACCCACAAAGAACTTTCTTTCCCAGGACATTTACTTCCCAACTGATTACACACACAGGAAATCGCAAAGTGCGAACTTGCGCTGACTGAAAATAACTCCTCAAAATGGAAACAGGCAACCCTACCACGACTTGACATCCCATAACATTCACGCTCACAATACCTCAAGCACACAACACTCACCTCACACCCTTCACTCCTAGAATTAATCCCCTCTCCCTCCCTCCTATTACAGCCTAACTTATCCCAATATCTAATTCGGTGACAAAAACCTGATGCCCATGTGCTACATACACCTACCCTGTACATAACTTCAAACACTACAAAAATAAACCTCCATACCAAAACAACTAACCCACTTTCCATAACATAAGGAGATGATTGAAAGCGGCCCTCCACCACAGCCATACAAAAAAAAAGTTTCTGCAAAGTCTGCGTACTTTACACACATAACTTAACAGTAATTTGCTTACCCGACATACATGAACTGATTTGAACCGGGTAGATAATAATAACTTCTTTTATATTAGATACAAAAAAAAAGATTATTCAAATTATGCATAAAGAATGTGAAGCATACCGAACCAAGAGTTCGTACATTCTGGGTGTGGTGCGACACGCACCAAAACCCATATCGATGGGCAAAAAAAAACAAAAAACAAAAACAAAACAAAACAAAAACAAAACAAAACAAAAACAAAACAAAACAAAAAAAAAACAAAAAAAAAACACACACACACGCACACGCATATGTTCACACATGACTCTATGTACAAGTATGTACCATAACACTAAACATGTTACTTAGCTTTCTCAATACTATTAATACAGACATTATACCTTGCACATAATAAATGTCAGGCCTATGTTCATACCTTTTGAATGTTTTACATGGATACTATCAATACACCTTTAAGGAACACTGAAGAAATTTGAAATTTGTGTGAAGTTGTATTATGTTTTACTGGCCACACAGCCTACTTATTCTGTATGATGTATTCACCTAATGAGACGCAAATAGAGCTTTTCAGAAAATGCTGAAATAAAACCTTTGTTGTGAGTAGACTTCAGTTTCAGACCAACCACAACAGCACTAAAGGCAAGTTGTATGCCAGATTTAAGTAAACATTGATTTTTCATCAACAGTGCATTAAACATACCTTTAATAAAGTTTAAGTCAACAACAGGAAGTCGGATTTAGCTTGGATTACTTTCTTTTCTCCTGCTTGATATCCTCTTTTGAATACAAATAACAAGTCTCAATCCTCATATAATATAAGATTCTTTTGAAAACCTCAAACTAAAAACTTGTTGTGTTTTTGGCTGATATAAACCCCCTTACGATGCATAAAATAGGTAAGGATTATAGCATCCACGGCAACATTTCCTTTATTTGACTCTAATAAATTCCAAATCAGAATAAACTGCAACATTACATTAAGAAATGGAGCTTAATGGTTTTGGAAATGATATCGATTCAATTTCATACTCAGTAGTGCATGTGACCTCATAGTTTTGGACAATATCTGCATATCAATAAGAGTTATGAACATACAGGTGTTCTATGTAAATTATATACATGTATATTGCTGAACTTCCTTGAAACATCAAATAACAAGCTTCACAATATAATACTAACTTTCTGTAATGAAAATAAACAGGCTAAAAGCATTTACTTTGATCTTGTGTTCTCTCTATTTCTTCAGCACTTTTTTGGGTCAACTTCTTATTTCTGGAGATACTTCATCTTCAGTTCCCCAGCCCAACACAAACAAAACTAAACCTATGGTGTCACATATACTGCAAACAACACATCATAGTATGATTGCCATTAACCCTGGACATATTTACACACAACATTGAAACATGAAATTACCAGCTGAATGTTATGCTAGCTTAACTTTCTTTTCTTTAACAATAGCATGCACGTTGATAGCACTTACATGTTCTGTTCTTAGTGTTCTCTTTTATATCAGATTTTTTGTCAACTCCTCATTTATGAGATACTTTGTCTACCTGCCCCTCTCCACCCCCCCCCCAAAAAAAAGATATTACACTTTCAGGGTGTCACATACCATATACAGAACAATGTAGTTAATGTTAATGATTTAGTTGCCATTCAAAACTGTGGCAATTACCCTTCAAGTCATACATCACACTCTTTGGTAGACTAAAGCTTACATAAATAAAGTATAATGTAGGCCTAATAAGCATTGTGCATGTTTCAGTGAAAATCTATGACTCGATCCTGAACTGACCAGTATTTGGAATGAATTTGTTTCATACAAACACCAAACATATATTTTAGTCTATCAGCCAGTATGATGCATGATTTGAGGTATATATATATTGACGTCTACTCACAACAAAGGGTCTATTTCAGCATTTTCCAAAAATATATATGTATTATTATATGTATATTTTTTTGTCATATAAGGTGGATACATAATAAAGGGTAAGCAGGTTGTGTGGCCAGTAAAACAATACAATTGAACTCAAATTTCAAAATCTCTTCACTGCTCCTGCTTGAAGGTTCACTGATAGTATTCATTAAAAAAAAACATTCAAAAGGTATGAGCATCTTTATAGGTCAGACATTTGATATGTGCAAGGTATCATGGCTGTGTGGAGAAACCAGTGAACATGTTTTGTGTTACGGTATACAAACTTAGTATACATGAAGTCATGTGTGAACGTATGGGTGTGTGCGTATGTGTGTGTGTGTGTGCGTGTGTGTGTGCGTGTGTGTGTGCGTGATTCGGGTAATGTTTGGTGAGTGAGCACGCGTTTCGAAGTCCGCTCCCGATTCCCCATAGTGATAGTGCAGTTACATGATGGCCAGCAACCTGCGGAACAGCGGTAAGAGCGCCGCACCAAAGAGGCCCCGGGCCGAGGCCGGAATGACGCAGCCCAGCCCTCAAGACAGTCTCCTCCCAAATTTCCGGGCTCTCCTTGACCAGCGAATGGAGAAAATAGAGGGGCGATTTTCCCTATTGGACCATAACCTGAAGGAACAAGTGAAACATCTCGAGAAGATGTTCACTGAAATCAAAGCTTCTGTCAGTTTCCAAGCAGAAGAGACTGAGAAATTGAAAGGAAGAGTAAAGGTTTTGGAAGAAAAACTGGAGGAGAAAGACACTGCCTTGAAGGATGAAATTGACAAATTGTCGATGTACGTCGCGCGAGAGAACTTGGTCTTCATAGGGATACCGGAGAAGGAGAACGAAAATGTGAGCGAGATCCTGAAAGAAGTCTACGTAAAGAACTTAAAACTACCAGCAGACGAGGTTGCGGACATAGAGTACCAGCGTGTTCACAGAATTGCGGCGAAGTTGAAACCACGCCCAATTAAGGCTCGCTTTGTGAGCTATGGCGACCGAGAGAGGATCATGAAAAGCGCTAAAAATCTCAAAGGCACAAACATCTACATAAAGGAAGACATTCCCCTAAGAATGAGAATGGCGCGCCAAACGCAGAGGCCCGCCCTGATTGCTGCAAGGAACGCAGGTAAACTCGCCTACTTTTCAAGATCGGAACCAACGAAGCCATTTGTGGACCGGGTGTGGTTGCCAGTGGAGAAGCAGAAAGGGTTTGTGGAAAGCATGAAAGGCATGGAGAAGTATGGAGGTAAGGAGGCGAACCAGCGTCAAAACTAATAGAGGAGAAGATGTGCATGGTGCTGGTGGAGGAAATATGAGGTAAGCGGAATGAAGAGAAATGGAGGTGAAGCGAGATTTCATAGGCCAATGGAGGAGAAAAGTTTAGGTTGGTGTTAATGTGTGAAGCTTAGGGGAGCACGGAAAGCATGGCAAGAAAGTCCAAAAATTAAAGGAGGGAATAGTATATGTGCATGGCGAGGAGAGATTCCAGAAAGACGCTAAAAGTTTGGTAAAGCGGTTTAATTTTTAAAAATCAGATGAACATAGACGTTTAAGTTAAAAAAAAAGGAAGATATGATTCTGCTTTGAAGAATGGAAGCGAGCAGTCGTCATATGGAACTGACTGATACTTTCAGACTTTGTCTTTTCAGATGACAATAAATAATGAAACAGAATTTGAGTTGTGACTGGAGAATCCGGAGTTTCATGCAATAATGGCTCATGGAATACAATGAACAGTGCATTGAGAGTGTTTTTTTCCTTGTTTTTTGTTGTTGTTGTAACGATTGAATGAAACTAATGTAATAGGTTGTTTTTTTTTTAACGTTAAAGAACGTTAAGAAATGCATTTGAAGGGCAAATGGGTATCTACTCCCTACGATCAAAATATTCAATAGAAAGGAAGAAAAGGTAAAATGGATGAGGGTTATGTATTGAGGGCATTGGTTCAAGCCACCTGTGTCTTTTGGAGTAGAATATAAAGACAGTAAACTTAAAGGAAAAGTAAGTTGTTTTTTTTTCTTTCCTTTTCTTTTCGCGTAAATGAATATAAATATTTTTGCTTTTTCTACTGGCTGTGTGGGAGACAGTGGATAAGCGTAAAATGATGGTCAGGTTGTAAAATGTGTATATGGAAATGGATAATGTTGGAAGGTTTTTTTTTTTCTTTTTCTTTTCTTCTGTGGAAATGGGTTTATGCGTAGTTACAAACTAAGAAGTGATTGAAGTAATTTGATAACTTATGTTCTGATATGAAAGTAACCGGCAATAGGAAAAGAATCGTGTGGATTCTTATCTACGCGTATATTATCTTAAGTTGGAAGATGTAATTTGAACTGAATTTTCTGATATGGAATAGGCGCTTAGGAGAGATTTAGAAAAGGCTGCCTAGGAATGATGGGCGGCATCTCCAATTTGCATATGCTGATTTTCTTTTATACATTCCAAGTGGCCTACAAAGTTTGGTTGGGCTTGGTAGTTCCTGATGTATGCAGTTGGATTTTCATATGCTTAGAAATTTTGGTCGATGATTCAAACAAGGAATTTGTAATTTGTTTTGTCTTGTTCAGGCATTATGATGAGGGCATTGAATTTGTGTCATGAGTTTGGTCATGTATGCCAAGACGCCCGCTGACTGGCTCTTTCTACGTTGCCCTGGGCAACGCGAAAGCAGGCGGTCAAGGTATTATGTAAAGTTAGATGAAGGTTTCCCGCTTTTGGCATAGTGGGCGACAGGAGTTTTTCAGGTGGGCGTGTGTATATGTATTTTTTTTTTTAGGTCTTTTATGATAAATGGATTCTGATTTATATGTGCTTATTGTAAAATGCATTCCAAGTGGCCACCTGCCGCTACGTTTTTTGGTCTGCTTGGCAGACGAAGGTTGTATGACGAAGAAAGCATGCAGATGTACGTATATAGGAATTTGGACCGATGCACAGTGGGCCAGAGAGATACCAAAGTGCGCCAAAAGTCACTTTGGGCACTTGGGATTTTTTAATTTTTGACATGCGCTCTTGAGAGGTAATGCTTTGAAGAATATATCATTAAAATATTTGAATCAGGTATGTACTTTAAAGGGGTATATTTCCTACCTGAAGTAGCAAAATACAATATTTTAAGAGTTTCAAAGCAAATTGTAACCTCTTTAATAAATAAATAATTTCAACATGTAGCTTTTGAGATATCAACCTGTAATTTCTCCCACATATTTCTTAGAGTTCATTTTACGTTATGAATGCCATAAAAATGCAAAGAAACTTAATGTTCATGAACATTTTACGCTAAATATCCTGGAAAAGAGGCTAATTATTTGTCTTTTTAATATATCCTAATGAAAAGTTTAGATTGCCACGGATTTCCAACTAAATTTTATTACCACCACATTCCCTGATGTCTCAGCTTTAAGTGATACCAGATTTGGCTGCCACCTTTTGCCACTTTTTGTGTTAGAGCCGATTTTCTGCGACACATTACGCCTATTTTGGACCTTGCAGCCGCTTAGGAATGCTGTTATATCATACGGGGCCGCATGAGGGCGGCATTTTTTTTATTCATTTTTTTTTTCTCGCACGTTAAAGACACTGAAACATGAATAACACTGAATAAGAGGCAAACAGAGTTATAAAATATATGTATAGGGCTAGTCCGGCACCTAAAAGACCCCTCCTCCGAAGATAAAAGAGTACATAATTGCACATAGCCAAGGCCATGTAGCCATATTGTCCATATTGTCATAGCCACTACTGTAAACATAGCTATTCCCACTGCGATACATATTTTATGGACACCTAAATACATGTACTTCGATGCTACTCTTGACATATGCAGATAAACCGTTAAACACCAAAACACAGAGATTTTATTCTCATCGGCTGCTCGTTGGAAGCAAAGACTGTTGCTTTCCGGCCGCTCAGCATAGTGTATAGTATCGCAGTTTGTGAATCCGATTGCAGGTCAATGTCAGACATTGCTCGCTTGATCCTCATCGGACGATCTTGCCTCATCGGATCATGCCTGACATGTCTGACATTGACCTGATAGGCGACCAATACAAGTCGGATTCATCAGACTGTGATCCCATACACTTTGTGGGTTGTCGGAAGCAAAAAAACTTTGCTTCCGACGTCTGATGAGAAAAAAAAATCACTGTGGAACGTGGATGAATTTATAATTTCATATGATTGTGATTTCGATAAATTTTTCATTAAAAAAAAAATCTTATTATTCTAGCTTTTCCAAGTAAACTTTCATACACGGCAGACTCATTCTTAGCTGCTAAGTCATAACCTTTCATTTTCCTGATTACTGACTTCACAATTTGTTATCCTTCCATTTAAATTAGACAAAATGGTTTTTGCGCTTGTATGAATTGATATGGCATAGGCCTAAGGTTATATATGAAGTAGAGAGATAAGAACTATATCGGAGATTGATTTTATATCGCGCATTTATGTCCTGCTATAGAATAAAGTGAATAAATTCACCCAAACGTACAGCGTACGTCATAAACTTATATTCTAATTAGTTTACACGGACAACAGTATCATTTTGCAGTACGTGTGTAATATGGAACTTTCAGCATAAATTCGATTCTTTTAACGAAACCCGTATGTTTATACACTTTCTATGACATGTAAGCATCGTGTATTCAATGGTAGTAGATAAGCAGTGTCAGTGAAGGTGAAAAGATAAATTAATCTTTAAAGAAAAAAATAACAGCCTAAGATTTGCATTGCTTTATTCGTCATTTACAGACAGATTTTTGGTAGCCAATGAAAAAACAGCATCACAGTGACGTCATATGAGTTTGAAATTATGTTCAATCAATTCTACGCCCCTAATTACTCTAAGACACCAAATTTGGGTAAAAAGAGACCACGGAATATAATTTTGGCGCACTTTGAGCTCATTCTGGCCCACTGTGCGATGATTCAAATTAGGAATTTGTAATTTGTTTTGTCAGTTTCAATGGTATTAAGAGAGAGAGAGCATTGAACTTGTTTTCTAACCCTTTCATGAGTTCGGTCATGTAGGCAATGTTAGGCCTCTGATTGGCTGTTTCAGCGTTGCCTTGGGCAGCGTGGAGACAGTAAGTTACGGAATATGTAAATTGGAAGAAGGTCTGTAGGCCATGCAGCCCTCTGACTTGGCTGTTTTCGTGTTGCTGGGGGCAGCGCGGAGACAGTCAGTCACGAAATACAATGTATGTAAATTGGATGAAGGTCTCCCATTGTAGGCATGGTGGGGTGACAGGTTTTAACCAGGGAGTCGACTCCTAGATTGAAAGGAATAGTTTTTTCTGTGTGAATCTTGAGTAAATGTTCGGCTGCCTAGGGAATACAGGTATGAATACTGGTATCTTTAATTTGCGCATGCTATTTTTTTTTATGCATTCTAAGTGGCCTGGCCGGCCTGGTTTGCTTTGTAACAACGGATTTATAGAGGTCACGTTTTCAAGGTCATGTTAAAGAAGAAATATCTGGAATATTATGTTTCAACGAAGATTGCTGAGGTACTCAGGAATCTCGTTTAGAATTCAAATTAGGAATTTGATGTCAGGCTCCGACATTATGATGAGGGCACTGGACTCTTTTTGTAACTTTTTCACGAGTTTTGGTCATGACATTAATTATACCATGTCGCCCTCTATCAGATGGCTGTTTCCGCGCTGCCCAGGGCAACGTGGAGGCAGCCAGTGATGGAATATGCAGTGAGATGAGGATTTCCCACTCTAGGCGCAGTGGATGACATGTTTCAACTGATTTTGTTTTCCTTTCTTTTTTGCTGATGTAGTGTTTAGTATAAGAGTCGTCATGCTATAAAGAAGGCTGTATATTTAATTTACATAAAAAGATGATGATTTTCATGTACGTGTATTCCAAGTGGCCATTCTGCCGCCATTCTGCCGCTATAGGTTTTAGTGACAACAGTTGATTCATACAGGTTGTTTTGGTGGTAAAGCCAGGTCGTTATCAAATGTTTTCATGAGATTGATTTTTTTTTAAACGATATGTTTGTTCTTTAACTGGTTGCTTGTGTGTTTTGCTTTGGGTAGAAAGGAAACAGCCACTTACTGTGGAGAGCTTAATTTATATTTATAATTGTTGGTATTTTAGTTAAGGTTTTGGTAGACCAAGATCAGTGAATTAAGTGGGAGGGATAGCTGTGTGGGGAGTGACAGTATAATAAATGGGTAATTTTGTGTGTGATAATAATGACGGGATAGAAAGTATAATGCGGGGAAGGGAGCGGCTTCAGAAATGTGTAGGTGTTGATCATTGACGGGTGTGTTGTAGAGTGAGGATGAATAGGATAAGTGTTGTGTTGTGTGGGGTGGGTTGGGTACGGGTGAGTGGGTGTGTGTTCTGTTGTGTGTGTTGTGGTGCGGAATGGAAGTGGTGTGTGGGATACCGTCTTTTTTCTTGGTGTACAGTTCAGAGGTCTGGATGTAGTAGGTCTGAGTTGTTTGCTCTGATTTATCAGTATTATGTAGGTAGGATTTTCCCTCTCGGTTACGTAGATACCATTTATCATACATCATGGCGGGTCTGAATTTAATTCACTTAATGTGAGGGGGGTACGGGATCGAGTAAAGAGAAAGATGATTTTTGATTGGGTTAGAATGAGAAAGGGGGAAATAGTTATGTTACAGGAAACGTACAGTACCCCTGATATTGAGGAAGATTGGGAAGGAGAATGGGGAGGACGTATCATTTTTAGTCATGGGTCAAATCATAGTAGGGGAGTAATGATTTTGTTAGCCCCTGGATTGAGGTTTAAGATTGATCAGGTTATGACAGATGATGAAGGGCGTTTTGTGGTTTTAAAAGGGGATTTACTAGGTTACAAACTGCTTCTGGGAAATGTTTATTTCCCAACGAGGGATAGGGTGCATAGACAAATTGATTTTCTTGTGAATTTTAATGATTGTCTGTCAAAGTTATATTCTATGAATTATTCGTTAATCTTGGGTGGAGATTTTAATGTAGTAATGGATAAAGATTTGGATTATATGGGTGATAGTACTAACTTGAGAATGAGTGGTAGTAAAGAATTAGAGGTTTTTTTTTAAGAAAATGAATTTGATTGATATATGGCGGAAACGAAACCCAGTGTTAAAGCGATTTACTTTTAGGCAAATCGCTCCGCTGGTTCAAAGTCGCTTAGACTACTGGTTTATATCCAAGGATTTGGAAAGTTCAGTAAGAACATGTGAGATTATATCATCAGTAGCACCTGATCATTCTGGGATTTTTTTACAATTGAAATCTATTCGACATAATGAAAGTTATGGAAAGTCCTATTGGAAATTCAATAATAGTTTGTGTTTTGATAAGGAATTTGTACAGGGAATGAATGAAGAAATAAAAAGTATTGAATTACAGTGGTTGACGGAGTTTGATACTAAATCTTCTTTCTGGGATTTTTTAAAGATGAAAATGAGAAATTTTGCAATGAAATTTTCGAAGAAAAAATCAAAGGAGAGAAGATTAAGTATACAGAAATTGGAGTATGAAATAGATATGGAGAAAGATGTTCTGTCGTCTCCTGACAGTGGTGGAATTTTAAAGGATATAGAGAGTAAAAAAACGGAATTGAAGAAATTGTATAATGTGTATACGGATGGATTAAAAGTTAGGTCAAGAGTGGTCTGGTATGAAGAGGGTGAACAGAATCAAGAGTATTTTGAGCAGTTGCTCAAGTCGAACAAACAGAAAACGGTTATACGGGAAATGTGCGATGATAAGGGAGATGTGATTAAAGAGAAGGATGTAATAATGCGATTGATTAGAAATTTTAATAGAAATCTGTATTCAGAATATGAATTGGTGTGTGATGATTTCAGAGAAAGTGTATTTTGTAAAGATATTCCTCAATTAAGTGATGAAAGTAAGAGTTTTTGTGAAGGAAAAATGACTAAAGAAGAATGTTGGGAGTGTTTAAAAAGTATGAAATTAAATAAATTACCTGGGAATGATGGATTTACAGTTGAATTTTATCTTACATTCTGGCCACAAATAGGAAGTTTATTGGTTGAAGTTTTTAATGAAGCTTTTGAGAAAGGTTGTTTAGCAACTTCTCAAAAACAAGGTGTAATAACATTGATTGAGAAAGAGGGCAAAGATCCATTATTTATAAAGAATTATAGACCGATTACTTTGTTGAACACGGATTATAAGATGATTTCCAAGATAATGGCAAATCGAATAAAGGGAGTCTTACATGAGATTGTTCATTTGGATCAAGTTGGTTATATAGAAAACAGGTATATTGGTGAGGCTTTGCGTTTGATAGATGATATAATTTTTTATTGTAATAATTATTGTGAAGAAGAGGCATTTTTGATAGCAGTTGATTTTGAAAAAGCGTTTGATTCAGTTTCGCACAAATTTCTATTTAAGGTGTTGGAATTATTTGGATTTGGTGAGTCATTTTGTTCCTGGGTAAAAATCATGTATAATGGAATTAGTAGTTGTGTTATGAACGGAGGCGTTTCGACAAGTTATTTTGATATAAAGCGAGGGGTGAGGCAAGGGGACCCATTATCACCATATTTGTTTTTGTTGGTAATGGACATTTTGGCGCAGGC
Organism: Diadema antillarum; assembly: GCF_040938485.1. Taxonomy (NCBI): domain Eukaryota; kingdom Metazoa; phylum Echinodermata; class Echinoidea; order Diadematoida; family Diadematidae; genus Diadema; species Diadema antillarum. The sequence goes on along the minus strand of NW_027271803.1, from coordinate 137,037 downwards.
GGTGAGAAGGGATAATGGGATCAGAGGTATTCAGTTTGAGAATTTTGAGGTTCGGCAAGTTTTATATGCTGATGATATGACTTTATTTGTTAGACATAGGTCATCAATTATCAGAATACAGGAAATGTTTAAGGATTTTTATGAATTATGTGGTTTGAAGGTAAATATTTATAAAACAAAGGTAATGAGGATAGGGAAGAAAAAGGGAGGATATGAAAGGTTACCCATGGGCAATGTTGTAACTGAAATGACAATTTTAGGAGTGTATTTTGCATTGGATATTAAGGTCAGAGAAAAATTGAATTATAAAGAGATATTGAGTAAGATTAAAAGACTTTTAGGATGGTGGAGACAAAGAGATTTGACTGTAATGGGAAAAACATATTTGCTTAAAACATATGCTTTGTCTAAATTATATTATGTTTCTTCATCAATAGAGGTTCCAAAGTGGGTAGTGGCAGATATTAATGAAATTTGTTTTGAATTTATATGGAATGGTAAAGATCGAATTAAAAGGGTTATTTGTTATCAGGATTATAGTGAGGGTGGTCTTAGAATGACAAATTTTGAATTATTTGTTAAGAGTCAAAGAATTATGTGGTTGAAGCGATTGTTATACGGTGAAAAGCTCATGGGATGGAAACTTTTTTTTTATTATATTTTTAGGACTGTGGGAGGAAGATTCATATTTTTGTGTAATTATGATATACGATTATTAAAGCTTAAAGTACCATTGTTTTATTTAGAAATTTTGAGGGCATGGCAAGAAATGGAGAATAACCGGAATTATTTAGAAGGCAAGATTAATCCGATTTTTTTTTAATAATAAGGATTATTTGTGTAGACGGAAAATGATTTTTTTGTGAAAATTTGTATAGGAAGAATATTTATTTAGTAAAGCAAATTTTGGAAAAAGATTGTATGAGATCAGCAGTACATTTTCACAGGTTAGGATTAGATAGTGAAAATATAGTTAAAGTTTGGAAAATAGGGGAGGTTATTGTAAGAAGCCAGAAATTTGAGGGAAATATATATGACTTTTATTCTGTTGATAAAGAGGAATATAATATTTCTTTGAAATTTTTTGAAAATGTAATTTTATTGAAAGATGTTTCATTTAGAAAGGTGTATGAACTCTTAGTTACAAGTTTACAGCAATCGTATATTTTACGAATGAAAGATGGCCAAAATGATTATTCGTTTTCGAAGAAGGAAATTACACATATATTTTTAAGACCAAGAATGACAACACTTCTAACAAAACTTAGGAAATTTCAGTATACATTATTACATGGAGTTGTTTATACAAAAGAAAATCTTTTTGAGTTTGGTTTTGTTGCAAATAACCGGTGTTCTTTTTGTGAGCAATCGGTAGAAACATATAAACAATTATTTTGGGAGTGTGTGTATTTTAAGAATTTGTGGCAGAAAATGATAGATAGGTTTGAGACGGTAGATCTTCGAAATATAGAATGGAGAGATGTTCATTTTGGTGTTATGGGAAGGGATCCAAAAATAAAACTACATAATACAATAATTTTCATTTTGAAATATATTATATTTAGATCTAGGTCGGAGGGAAAAATTCCTACTTTTGAGGAAATTTGTAAAAGAATAATGAGTTTTCGGGATGAAGAGAAAGAAATTGCTTTAAAAAGAAATAAGTTGGGATTACATTTGCTGAAATGGGAAAACGTTTCTGGAACAAGAGCTTAAGTATTGTTTTGTTTTGTTTTTCTTTTTTTTTAGTACAGCGTAGTTATCAGTAATGAAGGCAATATGATGTGTTATTGGCCGCGTGCGGGGAGGGGTAAGTTTTTTTTTGTTGGCATAAAGGTTATAGGATTTTATCAGTAATTAGGAGTTTGAAGAGGTTTATTTGATGATTTTGAATGTGAATTTCGAGCGGTATTTGGGTGCAGGCGGACGATGCTTTTCTGCATACGGTCCATTACACGCTGGTATGTTTTACGTATCAATCAACATGTGGAAGTCGTTTTCATTAGGAAGGAAGGTGGTATCGCTTCGGGTGTTTTGTGTGTGGGCTGTATGGTTGTGTGTGTGGGTGTGTGTGTGTGTGGTGTGTGGGTGTATGTGTTTGGTGAATATGTGTGTTGGTGTTTGGTGTGTATGTTTGTGGTGGTTGTGGGTGTATGTGTTTGGTGGTTGTGGGTGTGGGTGTGGGGTAGGTTTTAGTGAATCGGGGTTGGTGGGGATGGAAATTTGATATTCAATGAAATGATTTCATTCTAGTTTTGTATAACGTATTTTTGTTGCTTTTTTATGTATATACCCTTTTAAGTGTGAGTAACATGATTCAGTACAGTCAAAGGTTCTTTTTTTTGTACATGTCAATACTTTCAGTATTTTCAAATGGTCAATGGTCAAACTTTCAAATGGTCAGTAGGATTGATTTATAATCGAGTTGTTATGTTGAAGAGAGATGATCGGCAGTATAAGTTGACAAATGGATTTGTATTTTTGAATGGCATTCGTACTGTTTTATGCTCATGTTACACCCAAAATGGGTTGATTTATGAATGATTTGAATGAAATCAATAAAATATCATTGAAAAAAAAAGTGGTGAATTTCTGGATGCAAACTACCCTGGGTCCCAGGGTTTAACGGATAGTTTGCAGACACAAACCCTCGTTGAGCGTTAAGGAGTCTGCGCCAAGACTACAACATGCACTAACTGGCACTGTCCGTCAGACTGTTGGGGGACGCTACAGTACAGGGCCTATGTGACAGTGTAGTCTTGGCGCAGACTCCTTGACCAAAAACGAGGTTTTGTACCTGCAAACAAGCGGTCTGGCAACCCCTTTCCCGACCAGATATTTTGTCAGGTTTTATATTTTGATTATGTACACCCATAGGACATTCATTTAGGCCAAGTTTGGTCCATGGGCTCCATGGGGTAAATTACACCCGCCAAGGGCCCTTTTCGGGGGGTCCCTGGGGGCCGAACCCGCCCTCAGGGACCAGGCTGACGCGCATTTTTTTTTTTTTTAATGAGGAGGGTGGCCCCAGCAACTCTGAGGGGTCAAACCTTTAAGGCTTGGTGGGGTAAATTGACCAGCAGCCAGCTCCTGGTTTAAAAGTAAAAGAATTTCTTCAATTCTGTTTCATGATCAGGCAGGAATGCCACTTCTTTATGCCATAATGAGGTCCTGAATACATCTCTTTTCCTGTATGCCCCCTGAAAAGCAGAAAATGAAACGGAGGCAAAAATATCTATCAATCATCCGCCGGTTTGTTTTCTATCTAATGACGATCGCACCCGCCCATGAACTTACTAAAATCGGGAGAGTGTTCCTACTTCACGAACAGCGTGCGATTCTGTACTTTTTGGCCCGAACAATCCATACATGCTATATGGGTGCTGTTGAAGAGACATTTTCTCAAAAATGGCGAATAGAGCTTTTGAGGCTCCCGTTAGCGACATCTGCCAGCTGCAATAACTGCATTTACTGCGTCAACTTCAAAATTTAATCTCAACTTCACAGCTTCATAATTGACTGGTTGCTAACTAGATTTTGTCACGGTTATTGATAATCAAGTTCATAGCAATTAGCAGTTCGAAGTTCCACTTTGGCATGAGCAGAAAAAAAAGTTATATCTTCCTTTATTCATGTTTAGTCATAAATTTACTGAGATAAGCATCGGTGATATGATTACTTATATAACTCTTATTAATAGTAGATTGCTAGCACAACCACCAGACATCCCGCAAGCCTGATATGTGGCAATATTGATTAAAAAAAAATGTTTGTTTATGCATTCAATGCAAAACAATGTTAGGAATGCTTCCCCAAGTGTTGACTAACGAACCATTCTGGTCATTCGGTCGTCTCACGTTTATTCTTTGTGTGAAAATGGATTCCATAAGTTGTCACATTAGGCAAGCTCACACAATATGTCTCTTTAAAAACGAGTGAAGTGTCTTACCAACTGTGAGAAAAGAAAGGTCATTTGTACCAACGTGCACAATGGTTATGTGCTATTAAACTCCGAGCTGGCTTTTCACACATCTCTATCAAACGGACTCCGCAATATTCCCTATAGATTTTCCGTTCATATATTTTAATTCAACAGTGCCTGGTCTTCGTTCTGAGAACAATTCCATTCACTTACAAATGTGACCGTGCATCACAAAACAAACAAAAAGTCGCACCCCTGGATTTTACGTAAAGACTCAAAAAAGATGAAATGGGTCAACAAATCAATGTTGATTTCTTTTTTTATATTTTGTGAAAGAGCTATCATTCTTCTACATTATTCTTTAGTTTGGGATCATAACATGAATGGGAAAATGTGTTTTCAGCAGTTTTTCTACAACTCTTTTTTGGGGGAGAGTAGAATGATCAGGTACGTCTTAGAGGCCCCTTTTCACTTCTTGAAATCCTTAGAACACTCTTCACTTTCAAGTCTAATAACTTTTGAATGGATAATGCTACTACTTTGAAAGTTGGCATTAATCGTAGATAGAATGTGTTAATAGAGTAAGCCAAATTAAGCTTAATTCAGCTTAATCTAATAATCTCTTTATTGTTGCTGATCCGGTGGTTTACATCCTGTGTTTTGTCCCTTTTAACACACAGCGTGCACGGCTTGGTAAAGATTAAGCACTTGAATGTACCCTGTACTTCAGAGCCTCTTTTCTGAGTTCACACTTTTCCAAGTGTGTGCTTTCTTTCCAGTATTTAGATAGGTTAGGGGAGTCATTTTGAGTTGACCTATACATCATTTTAAAGCTTAGAGTCTGCTCTTTCAGAATCTACGCATAACTAAAAATCCATGTCTGGTGACTTTTTGATGGTTTAGTGATGCAGGGTCACAAATGATAATTCAGTTCCTACGTAGTATCAATTCTTATGTTGGCGCTAATGTTGTTACTTGAAGTGTGGGAATATTTGTAAATGAATTCGTATTGTGACTCACCGTGTAATAATACCAGCGATTACTTCATTTACCCGAGGTTAGTCATTTCAAGCTCTGCATCACAGCAGAGATTCATGAACGCATTTGTGGCAATACCGTCAACACGACCCATAGCATGCATGTGAGCCACAATTTGGATCCAAGTTCCTTTACCGGGGCTCATCTATACTACTTGAGCTTGGGCATCCTCCACAGTTGGATGTAGCCGATGACGAGGAGACCGACAGTCATGATGCCGAGGGCCATTTCGTTTTGCCACAGCCCCCAGACGCTGTAGTCAATACCCTGTTCGTTGAGATACACTGTTCCAGGAATACTGCCACGAAAGGATTAGTCATAATCATAATCTTTCGATGCACATCTGTACACCTACATACGGACATGTTCATGGATACACTGTGTGATTGTCGAGACTATCTCCGGATTTGAACAGAATCATTTCATTGTCTAGCAGCTGATTGGTGCTCATATCTTCGCGTGAACTATTTTGTCAAATTGGAGCACTGTGGTGTCGTGGATAGGGTCTATAGCTCTAGGTGTATGACGGGATATCTCGGATCCGAAAGCATCCCGTTGTGCACTTTTTTGAACAAGATTTTTGAACAACTAGACAGGAACCTATGATGTGTATGTGAGTGTGTGCTTACAATGAACGTGAACACTGGACATGAATACCACCTTTTTAGAGCTCAGCTGACTAGCCTTATGGTCTGTTGCTCCAAGGCACATGAATGATTGATTAATAATTCACGATGGACTGCCTTAGGCACCGCTAGTCTGAATTCATGGCAAAGGGTAAAATGCATGAATAAGAAAAAAGTAAGCATCTGTTTCTATGTGCATACACTACATTTCAGGATGAATAAAAACCAGCTGTGATAGTGGAATTCCTCATGAACAATTAATAAGGCATTCAAACCCCGGCAATCGTTTGGGGTTCACGACACACTCCAATACACTCCAACTGGCCCTGTGCAAAGTTAAAATATAATTTATTATTATCTATAAAGTAAAGATAGAGTAAAATCTTAACCATTACTTGAAAAATTAATCTTGAATTTAATGAAACGTATTCATGCTTTCGTTTTTAAATTTCCTTCATCAAATTTGTACACTATTTAGCTATCACTCATATCAATGTCAGTGTCATCTGATACATAGTTTTTGAACCACTAGGGATCAAAAGTGGGAATTTTTTTGTAACACCTAGTACCAATAGGTTATTAACAACAGCAGGACCCTCAGTGACCAAAACAAAGAGGCTACCCTTAGTAAAACGGGTGCACGTCACGAGACCGACACCCACGAGTCATACAGCCCACAAGCCATACAGCTCACAAGTCATAAAGCCCACAAGTCATACAGCTCACAAGTCAGCAGCCCACTAGTTATACAGGCCACGAGTTCGACACTAAGTAAATAAAGCCCATGAGTTCGACATCAAGTAAAATAAGCCCACGAGTTACACAGCCCATGAGTTCGACACTATGCACAAAAGGCTCACGAGACTGACGCTGAGCAAAGAAAGCCCAAGAGACCGACACTACGCTTAAAAGGCTCACGAGACTGACACTAGGCAAAAGAGACCCACGAGACCGACACTAGGCAAAAGAGGCTCACGAGACCGACACAAGGCAAAGAAGGCCCACGAGACCGACTGGATGAACAACACCACCTATAGACCAAGTAACTGTATAGGGTGTCCAGATAATGGCATAAAGAAGGTATAAGAGATGGAAAAGGGGAGTTGCTAGGGTATTACCTCGTCAATTGCCCTCCCTTACCCCCTGAACGGTTCAAGATTTTTAATTGTGTTTGCGTTTATGAGTGTTTGCGAAAAAATAAACAAAATTCAGTAAAAGTGCATGAGACCGGTAGACACCGACTTAGAAAAAAATAAAATAAAATGATGGACATTCAGATCAACCAACTAGAAATATACCCAGGTATGAAATGAAGTTCACTACAAGAAAATTATTCACAAAATGGTCAGTGTTGTAGTGCACACCTGCTTTACATGATCTGGGGGGGGGGGTAGTCATCTGCAAAGACGTTGAAAATAAATTGTATAAATTCACAGAAAATAATGTTATCGTCCATTAAGACAGCGTTAAGAATTCGGAAAAAGAAGATGCACCCATGACAACTTTTCTATTTCATAAAAAAATGTACCGTTTGGAGAAGAAAAATTTTACAAACACAAGCCACTGAAACCGAGGGGAATCGCTGCGATTTGAAAAAAAAAATCATCTGTTGAATTTGATACGACATAGTTAAAGAAAAAAACAACGAATTAAACTCTGAGCAGGCGGGTATAAGCAGGCAGATAGGGTATCTAATAAGGCGTACTTAACTTGTGAAGCGAGAAAGAAAAGGGCGAAAATAAACCATCCATCGTTCTTGTCCTCTATAATTTTGTCGAACATTTTTTTGGTGGTTGGTACCATGAAGAGGACAATTTTATTTCGAAAAAACGGCAACAATGTCGCTCCCCGTAGCGTGACAGAACTGCCCCCTAAAAGCCACACACATAAAAATACGATATGTAGATGGTGCTGTTATTAGTTAGTTACAATATGTCGCTCGACAGCCTAACGAAATTGCACCCGCCAGTATATAATTTCCCCCCTAACGGAACACCCTGTACAGGTAGATATTTGTAATTGACATGTAGATGGCGCTGTTCGTCCTGTCGGTCTCGTGAGCCTTTTTTGCCTAGTGTCGGTCTCGAGGTTTCTTTGTCTAGTGTCGGTCTCGTGAGCCTTCTTTGCCTAGTGTCGGTCTCGTGGGCTTTCTTTGCCTGGTGTCGGTCTCGTGAGCCTCTTTTGCATACTGTCGGTCTCGTGAGCCTTAATTGTGTAGTGTCGGTCTCGTGGGCTTTCTTTGCTTGGTAACGGTCTCGTGAGCCTTTTGTGTGTAGTGTCGAACTCATGGGCTGTATGATTCGTGAGCCGTATAACTCATGGGCTGTATAACTCATGGACCTATTTATGATGTCGGTCTCGTGGACCGTATGACTCGTGGGTGTCGGTCTCGTGGGATGATCCCAGTAAAACGACCATATTCTTAACTAATCCTCTCCTCGACGTAGAATATCAAACAAGACACCAGGGGGTATTGCGATCACCCGAGTTTCTCAAGTTCACCTTCCACGCATTCTTGCAGACTATTACCTGAGAACATTGGAAACTTGGTGGTGAGTCGCTTTGAGGGCTTTCACGGGGGCATGGGGTGCATTTGGACATTATATTAAAAACTTTAAAAACTAGCCCCAAATTCGATCCCCGTCCAATCCCAGGATTTGACATTACCTTGAAAGTACATTTACTATAATAAACCTACTATGATGAATCTATTCAGAGTTTGTCTGGTTTCAAACAATATTCTGTATATCGCATATTGCCACCTAGTGATAATTTCTGCCAAGTTTGGTAACAAATCTGAGATGAGTTGCCAAGAAGAAGAAAAATCGTGTAGTGGTCCCTCCGGGCCCACCCCTTGGAACTGCCATGAAGTGACTTAAAACGGCAGTTTCCAAATTACCCAATAATAGCACTAACTTAGCGTATCACTGCTTGTTCTAAAAAAGATTTGTGAAGATTCCTTGATTTGGGGCTTTGTCTCTCCCTCCCCATCCTCAATGGGCATTGTACACACTCTAGCAATGACACCTGTCAAGTTTGGTGTAAACATGACCATGTCTTTTGAAGAAGATGAAAATGTGAAAAATGGCTAATTTTAGTTTTCCACCCCTCCAAACAGTCACCAAGCATAGCACTCATTGCACTAAATGGCTTATATCTTCTGGTTCTAAATAGAAGATTTGCAAAGACAACCTTAATTTGGGGGCGTTGTCCCCATTCCAGAGGCATTAGGCCCCTTGGGATCCCCCAAATGAGGATGGTACCCATTTCCAGAGATGAATATTCGATGACCCTAGCGACAATCCTTGCCAAGTTTGGTGAAAATCTGACCAAGCATTTTCAAAGAGAAGATAAAACCGAAGAACTGAAGAGGCATCTCGAATTGAAGTCGAGATACAAAGCTTTGCCTTTCGTTCACTTTTAAGACACCCTCCCAAGCATATTACTAACTACTTGTTTACAACAGAAGCATTCTATCATCTTTCACAATACTTAAAACATAACCTAATACTATACAATTATAACCTAATATAATAATAATTGAAAACATGAGTTGTGAAACAATAAAAAGAGACACCCATTTTTTTTCTGTGTATCACAAGCTAGAGTGTTACATTCTATAGCTGCAGCTAGTATCCCATGAGTTCGCATGTAAAACTTGCAGACGATCGATCGCTAAGGCGTACGTGTTGTGTCATTGTGCGAGATTTGAAACACTTTGCGAAGAGTTTGCGAACAAAATGGAAGCCTCCAGGTCCAGATTCGTTTAGTGAACTGAGGACGATTTCAGTTTTATTTTGCGCGAGAAAGACGCCAAAAACACAAGAACGGCTACGAACAAAGCCGTCAAGTTGTTCCGATCGTATCTGCGGGAAAGAGGCCAAAATGAGGACTTTCAAAAGCTTGACAAAAACATCGCTTTGATCGTTGTTCGGAATTTTCCTTGGAAGCAAGGAAAGCTGACGGGGATTTCTATACGACGACTTCACTTTCTGGCATCCGTGCTGGTCCTAATCGCTACTTGAAAGACGCATATTACCATGGAATCATAGATATCATCAGAGACAGTGAATTTGCCAACTCAAATGTATCCCACCGAGCAGCAACTGTGCAGCTAAAAAACTAGGTAAGGGGGATAATGTGCACCACTCCTCGATTGATGAAAACCACATTACAACACTGTACCAGTCAGTTTCCTTTGTCCAGTCTACTCCAACTGGTTTACAGAGAAAAGTATGGTTTGAACTTATGATCAACATCGGTAGGAGAGGCCGTGAAAATCTAAGGGACTTGAAACGGGATCACTTCCAAGTTTATGTTGACTTAGATGGCCGTGAACATGTAGCGCAAGCAAGAGATGAGCTGACAAAAATACTCGAGAGGATAGTCGATCCACACGAATTGATGGGGGTGGAATGTACGAAACACAGGATGACAAGGGCCCTGTTGCGTTTTTCAAAAAGTATATTTCCAAGCTCAACCCTGATTGTGACGCAGTCTTTCAAACCCCTAAGTCGGTTACACCATCCACAGGACCGTGGTACAAGAAGTGTCCGGTGGGGGTCAACACACTAGGTACTATGATGGTGCAGACTTCAAATACTGCAAACTTGTATAGAGTGTACACAAATGACTGTCTTTAGGGCTACATGCATTACGATACTAGACAAGACTGGCTTTACATCAAGGGAGATTTGTCAGGTTTCTGGTCATAGAAACGAAGGAATCCTTGCTTCATATGTAGGCCGAGTTGGTGACGACAAGAAATATGACATCTCCAATGCCTCGTCAAGAGCTCTAGGTAAAGAACCAGACCCCAAAAGCTCTAAACCTGAAAAGCCATCACCCTCAAGAAGATCAACGATGCCAGCAACTGTGAGTAAAGCTCCAACACGCCCACTGACACTGAAAATTGGAGAAACTGAGGCCCCAAGTGTTGCATCTAGGCTTCAAATTGATCAAGAGTTGAACTTTGATTTATCGTACTCTTTGACTAGTTCCCAAGACATTGAAACACATCACACTGAGTCTCATGTCTTGTGTGAGGAGATAAATAAGGACTGTACTAATTCAACAGGAGACGTAAACAACAAAAGAGCTTGCAGTTCCGTTGCTAACATACAGCAGATCTACTCTCACTCATACAACTTCGAAAACTCAAAGTAGATCTGCGGTTTCAACAGAGCCCTTTTGTGCTCAACAATTGCAATGTGACAACTAACTACTACTTTCTGGAGCACTTTATGACCTGTAGATACGTTGGTGTTACTAGGACATGTTTTGCAACTTTGGAATTCGCGGGATCGACAATAGCTGTAAGATATTCGCCGATGGTGGCGACATTTTTTTTCTAGCCTTTTGGTTGTGATGCCTACTTCCGGTATCGGTGCGCGCGAGCGTACAGCTGTTTGTATTATGTGCAGTGGTGATCACTATGTACTAGTGTTTATGTTGTGAGAAAGCGATATCATTGTGCAAACGGGTCACGCTGTTCAAAAGTAAGTAAAATATTGGATATTTATAAAATGGGTTCAAAAATGTAGCCAGTTGGAAGCGCTGAAATGAGTCACGTGTGCGTGTATTACTTTCTCACTAACATGCACGGCCTGACGTCACAATGTTTACACTAGCAGTGCGCACTCAATCAGTTGTTATAAGTGCGTCGCGCGCCACTATACGCGCTGTCAATCCTGTAAACAACTTCTAGTTCGGGCTGCCGGCCGGCCTTTCTTGTGTGCATACGTGTGGCGTACGTATACTCTTATATTATGTGCGGGATTTCCGAGTGCGACGTGCGTAAAATAAATGTTTTGGACGAACATCTTCGGACATCTTGGCTCTTGAGCGAGTGCTACATGTAGCTGACTGGTATTGACCCACAAAGGTACGTGAAAAATGCTGTTAGTTTTCGACCCATTTTATAAAACAAATGATGCACAGGATTATTTCGTGGCGTTAGTGGAGATGCAGCTCACTCTCGGGTATTTACAATGTAGCGTGCAACATGCACTCGGCTTCGCCTCGTGCATGTTTCACAATTGTAAATACCCTCGAGTGCGCTACATCTCCACTAACGCACTCTATCCTGTGCATCATTTGTATAATATCGCAGTATGATGACAGATACACAAAAATGTCTATCGAAGAGATGGACGGAAGACCGGCGAGCTCAACTTTCGAGTTCACGGCTTTACCGTTGAAGTCACGCTCGGAGCCATCCGCTGCGGTCACCCCACGCCGCTTGCGCAGGGATTCTTCACGATCACAGGGCTGTATCACATCGTACGTGGTCGCGGCTTTCGATGCAAAACTGAGGAGCTCGTCTCTCCGTTTACCATTGCATGGTACGCCTCTGACAGTCAAAAACTTACGAAGTTGGGGGACAGTCATCCTCTGCAAATCTCTGTTCTCAGAACCGTTCATAATGATGGATGAAACGACAAAACAAACTGATAAAATTCGATGAATTCTCCGTGTAGCAATTCGCAAGCCGAGTATACTCTTATATACCGGAAGTACACAGCACAACCGGAAACTCGACCCGTGATAGCCAGAACACACGGCGACCAATCAAAAATAAGCATTTGATACAGCCCTCTAGCGGCTAAATACTTATATTTATTGTTGATCCAGCGAATTTCGCGCATTGCCTTTGCATTCGGATTGGACCTGGAGTTTGCAGCCATTTTTACCGGATTACATCTAGACGCCTATGTGTCTCAAGACTATCACCCTTGGGTACCTGTAAGTCAAATTTTGCCTTACATAGATAAAATTATAGATAATAATGATTACATTGGATGGCTTTAATTTATGGAATACCATGGAATATTGCACTCGTTAGGACCAATATTGCACTCATCTTCGATTCGTGGAACATTGGTTATAACACGTGCAATATTCCCTGCTGTCCCATTCATAGCCATCCAATATGATATTATTCTGTCAAACTGGTAGAAATATCAGCTAGTATATTGAAAATCTGACCACGCATCTTAAAAAGAATATCAAATATAAAAACCTGGGCCACGATTCGTTCAAGGCGGTAATGGGACCACGTCTATTTCTAACATAAATAGCCTTGAAAATCCATGCACTTATGTATTTACTCAGATTTTCTCTTGTTTTAACGATCCTTTTTATGAAAAGAATGTCTATAGTTGGTGGTTCTAGGGATCCTGGGGGTTCCCAGCGGGTGGGAGCATGGTGCCCATTGTATAAGTATACATTCTGTCACCACAGTGATAATGCCTGCCAGGCTTGGTGACAAATTTGACCATGTGTTTCGAAGAAGATTATAAAAAGGCCCCATGTGATCCCTCATCATCATCATCGGAACTTGCACGAAGAAACTTGAATTTGCGGGCAACAATATACTTTTTCACGACATTAACTTTGCCATTTTTGGTTCTAGAAAAGAAGATTTCACAAAGATTGCTTAATTTGAGGTTTGCTCGTTCCCACTCCCTGGGCATTGAGCCAAGTTTGGCGAAATCTAACTATACGTTTTCAAGAAGAAAATGAAAAGGTGAAAATTCGGCCCAAATTATTAGAAGCCCCGACCCACTCCAAGATCTGCCACGAACAAACTTGAAACGGCAGTCACCAACCTAATTACTCATAACACTAAATAAGTTAATCATTTCTGGTTCTAGAAAAAAAAAAGAAGATTTGTACTGATTCCTTTACCTTGTGTGCCCTTGGGGCCTCATTGAGGGGAATGGTGCCCATTTGTACAGATTATATTCTAAACAGGTAGCAATAATACCTACTGAGTTTGGTGAAAATGTCACCATGCATTTTCAAAAAAGAAAATGTAGAAATTGAGCCCCAATCTGGCCGCCCGGGCCATCCCTGATCTGACAAAACATTGCAGACAGTAATCTATGTAGTCGTAGATCTAACATAGCTTATTACTCAAGGTGTGAGAGAAAGTAATATTTTGGGGCTTTGTCCCCCGGGAATGGGGAGAGAGGGATCGCTCAGGGGGACCAAATTTTGTAAAAAGTTTACCATGCGTTATCATGAAGAAGATGAAAAAGTAAAATTTGTGCCCACTTTGGACCCCAAGACCTGCCATGAACAAACTTGAAACTACAGCCATCAATGTACTCTCTTATATAGCGTTAACCTAGATCTGTGATTTCTGGTTCTACAGAAGATTTCTAAAGATTACTTATTTGTAAGGATTCAACCCCTTGTGGTCCCCTACAGATCGGGATGGGATGGGGGGGGGGGGGGGTCGTGGGACACATTGGAGTAAATTGACAACCCATCCCTAGGGATGCTGCGTGCCAAATTTTGGTGAAAATGTGTTATGAGGTTTTCCAAAAGAAGATGAAAATGTAAAGGGTTAACGCATGACACATGACGGACGAATGATTGCAATAGCTCATTTGAGCCTCTGACTCAGGTGAGCTAAAATGTTTCAGCAAATATTCGACTAACCATCCTGTCTGTTCCGCCACATCTTCGCAGAATGCTGTATCCTTGATTTCGTTTATGAGAAGCGCCTGGAAAGGGAACAATCGTTTTAAGAAGAATGTCACACATGAGTATACCAGAAAACTTTGTGCATTATAACATGAATAATGAACTTCTGAAAGATGCACACACATACACACATACACACATACACACACACGCACACATACAGATATAAATGTATAGAACGATCATCAGATCAAAAGAACGCAAATCCCAAAGAGATGTCAGACAGTTCGGGGAACTGAAAGTTCTGGACGAAACAACACCGCCAGTCAAAGTAACGGGAAACCCCGCACTTGAATAGAAAAGGACACAACAGACTCTTCAGGAAAAGACTCAGACAACAGACTCTTCAGGAACACAGAAACGGAGAAAAACAACGCCATCAACGGACACAACGAACGCAGCTACAACCATGACCACCGGGGTGAAACCAGACTTATGAAGGGGTATAACTTTTGCGAATGTAGCGAAATTGGGATTCACCAGGGTTCGTAAAGGGTTGCAGAGGGTTCGTAAACAGTTGCAAGAAAGTTCGCAAACGGTTTTTATTGTCGCAAGCAGTTTTTCTCGTCGCAGAGAGATTTTGAACATGTTCAAGTTCAAAAGTACAGGGTCTTAATCTTTACCAAGTCGTGCTAGCTGTGCAATGAAAAGGACAAAACACAGGATGTAAACCACCGGAGCAACAACAATGAAGGAATTATCACATTAAGCTAAAATTGAACATGCTCTATCAACACATTCTTTCCATAATTATTGCAACTTTTAAAGCATTACAGTTATCATTTCAAAAGTTATTCGACTTGAAAGTGAAGTGTAAAGGATTACACGAAATGAAAAGGGGACTCTAAGACATACTTGATCATTCTATTCTCCCCAAAAAAAGCGTTGTAGAAAAACTGCTGAAAATACACCTTCCACTCATGTTATGATTCCAAACTAAAGTATAATGTACAAGAAGGATAGCTCTTTCAGAAAATATGAAAAAAAAAATCAAGATTGACTTGAGTGACCCATTTCACTTTTTTTATGATTTCTCATGTAAAATCAAGGGGTGCGACTTTTTGTTCGTTTTGTGATGCACGGTAACATATAAACATGACAACAGAAGACAATTTTAACACGATAAGAAATGCAAATTAAGACGCAAAAAAATATTGGAGGAAAAAGAAAAATCATTTGGCAAATTCCAATTCAAATGACATTAGGGAAGAAGCAATAGTGATAACACAAATGGTAGAATTTTGAAATGTTATTTGAAATCTAAGAAAATTGAAAATAATCTCTGGGTCTTGACTTTATGGCATAAATTCTTAAATTTCAAAATAGAAAGAATGAAACAAAGAAATGTTGTCCATTTTGCCATCTTTGCCGCTTACTCTGTATGTCATTTAAAGTTTGAGTTGACAGAAAATTCTGATTTTTCTCCTTCAGTTTCACCGATTTGTTTCTGTTTGAGGATATAAAGGACACAAGGCAACGAATACTTACTTTTGCTATTTCTATCCTGTCTCTCATTGTCTTAAATTGGTCTTTTGTTTTCAATGCTATTTTAAAGGTCATATACAAATAATTGAAAAAATGTCAATTTCTGCATTTTTTTTTACTGTTGTGCCTTGGAGAACAAAAACGAATGTGTTCACTAATGCGTAAAATTTCCCTCAATGATTTTTATCAAAATCTTCTATAAAAAATGAGATCAAAAAGTGTTTACTTTCTTCTTCTTTTTTGATGAGTGTATGTGGTAACGTCTGAGTTAGAATGTAAGATTTTAGGGCAAAAATACAATTAAAAGACGGAAAATGTATGATTTTTAAATAAATGATTTGCACAAATTTAAACATAAGATAAAAGATGTTCTTAATAATGTTGAGCATACCAGAGAAGAAATGTATGAAATATTTGTTAGACCAAGAACCACAACTCTTCTCAGTAAACACATGGAATTTCAGTTTGTTATTTCATGGATTGACTTACACTTACAAGCAACTTTTAGAATATAGTTTTGTTGCAAATAGGTTGTCTTTTTTGTACTAAAAAAATAGAATTTTATGAATATGTATTTCTGCAATGTCAGATAGTAAAAAAAAATACGGAGAATAATGATATCACATCATAATCTTATGGAAATACGAGGTATGCATGGGGTAGACATTTTGTTGGACTGTCCGGTAGCTCAGCGAGAATTGAGTTTGTAAATGCTGTTAGTTAATTTGCTGAAATATATTGTTTTTAAATCAAGAAATACAGGCATTTTACCATCTTTTTAACATTATTCAGAAAAGAATAGGGGAAAGTACTGAAGAGGAAAAGAAATTGGCAACTATAAGAGGGAAATTTGGTTTGCATTTAATAGAGTGGGAGTATGTTCATCGATTGAAATGTTTGGATAGATTAGTGAGTGAAGGTTATTAGTGTGATTTGTAGAGTGCGGCTGGCGTTTGTAAGGAGATAGAATTGATTTTGTAAAGCTTCAAATCTCTGCGGCATAATGTTAAGGGCTATTTTTGTCATTGCTACTTACGGCTAATGCCTATAATTTGTGATTATATTTATTAATTACTGGGCATGAATATTATATTTTGTACATTATAATTTATATGTTATATTTCAATATACCTCATAAATACAATTTATTGAAGTGTAGGATTGGGATTTGAGCGGGGACCCTAGAACTGAATCAGGGGAGGGGAATGCGTAAAGGGGCTGGCAGGGGTATTTTTTTCTTTCATGTAGTTATATGTGAATTTGTTTACAAATGTCAGCTGTACGAATTATTTTGCTGTTGTTGTTGATTAGTCATTGTTGACCATTATATAGTGGGAATACATTAAGATGAATGTTTTGTTTTGTGAAATTTAAGAAATCAAATAAAGATTGAAAAAAAGTGAGTGTCTGTCTGTGTTGGTGAGTTTCAAAGGGAGGGAGGACATAATCTTCCATTAACTCTAAGATGTCTAGAAACATGAAAAGCAACCTACGTTGAGTCCGTATCTGAAGATACTGAGGTACTGCAACCATTGCAGCCAGACGGGTAAAGAGCTGATGTTAACCAACAAACCACCAAATATCTGAGGAAGAAGGAAATGATAGGGAATAAAGATTTATACATATATGTTCATTTTGTATGTTGCATTCGTAAATACAAAATGAATTGTTTTGGTCCAGACAAATCGAGAAGCTAATTTAAATCATGCAATGTGCTTATTCTCGACGATGAAATCAAAAGTTCTCACCCTTGCGCTGTCATAGTCTCCAGTGGCGTTCGTTTGGTCAGTACTACCGGTTCTCTTCTAATTACAACTAAACTCATGCCATTTGATTCTTTTGAAATATCTATTCTTCATGCATGAGTATAGAACACTTAACCTTCACATTGTGCAGCAGCACTTACCTGTCAAGCCACACTCATCAATGTTTATCATCTAAACTTTGATATTTATTAGTCGATTGATGCACGGCTTGATAGGAGTAAAATGAATTACTTGCAGATATCTTTACAAGCTATGAAGACTACATGGTCTAATCATAAAACAGTGTCTTTATAAATGTCAGGCTGAAGTGGAATCAGTGTATTTCGAACAAATATTTTCATAGGCACGCCAGGACTTTGTCCAAACCAGAATTAAACACATCATTATAAACAGAGGAAAATCATAAATAGTGAATGAAGTTGCGCCTGGCAGTGGCTACAGTGTTAGTTATTTCTGACATCATATTCTAGTCTGGGTGCCAAAGACAGATTTTTGGGTTAATCTTGTTTTGCAGTCTGCCCAATGTTTTTTGACTGTTTTTACTCTATTTCGGGGGTGCTGAATCTGAATCTGGATGATGCAGTCCTTGTTTCCTTTAGGGTTTTGATATATTCAAGATGGTCGCCAACATGGCCGTCAAAAACAGAGCCTCCCATGCATTTGCTTCTCAGTGATTAAATATGAACACAATCAATGGTTTTACTCTGTTCGGGGTGCTGAATACGAATCCGGATAATGCAACTCTTGTATCCTTCAGAGTTTTGATATATTCAAGATGGCCACCAAAATGGCCGCCCCAAACATAATTTCCCATTTATTTTCTTCTAAATGGATACAAATTGAAAGTAATTGATAGTTGTACCGTACTTCGAGGGTGGTGAATCCATAAATGTATATTGCAACTTTTGTATCAATTAGGGTTTTGAGATATTGAAGATGGCCGCCAAAATGGCCGCCAAAGATAGAAATTCCCATGTCCTTCTTAATGGTGAAAAATGAAAAAATGCAGTTGATAGTTCCAACCTTTTTCGAGGGTGGGAATTCCTAATCTGCATGATGCAATTCTTGCACCCTTGAAGGTTTTTGAAATATTCAACATTTTTTGCTAAAAATGCGCTCCGAAATCAAAAGCTGCCATGTATTTCCTTGTAAATGGTAAATAAGAAATAGAAAATGATTGGTTTAACCAATTTTGAGGGTGTTTAAATCGAATCTAGATGATGTAAGTCTTGCAGCTCAGAGAGCTTTGAGATGTCATGATGGCTGCCAAAATGACCGTCAAAATTTAAATCGCAGTATGAATACTTCCTTATAATTTGCAAACTTGAAAATAAATTGACCGTTTTATCCTATTTCGATTGCGCTTAATCCGAATCCGGTTGATGTAACTCTTGCATTCTTTAGGATTTTGAGTTATTCAAAATGGACGCCAGAATAGAAAAAATGAGAACTCCAATATGAGTATTTCATTTTAAGTGGTAAAAATAGACAGTTAATTCATGGTCCTACCTTTTTTTTTTTCGAGTAGGATCCGTAGGAATCCGAATCTTGTTGATGCAGCTGCTGCACCCTTAAGGGCGTTGGTTAGGGCTGCGGCTAATTTAGGGCATTTGTAAAATCAGCTAATTGCCATCCAAAATAGTTGCCACAATGTTGATGTGAACCAAAATATCGCAAAAATGCATGCGTCATAGGATGCTCTCGCGTTTACTGAGAAAGTTGCTACTGACATCCTCTCTAGAGGAAGTAAAAGTCTCTCACTTATAAACACACAGATATAATGACTAATGACATATTATGCTAAAAACACGTAAAAAAGATGGCTCGGTAAAAAAGGAAGCCAATATAGCTCCACAGATATATGATCTATTGCTTACCTTGTTTAGCTAGTTAAATTGCTTCACATGTGATTCTTTTTTAAATTTGGGAGAAAGTGATTACTGAATACTGAACTATAGATGTTCTTTTTTTAATAAAACACTCCTTAGGTTCTGATTCAAATATTTTTTTCCTTAATAGCAATGCTGGTTGGCGTGTGACCAGCATTCTTTCGTTGTGTAATATTCGACGGAGTAGTAAATTGATTATGTTTCCATTCATGATCCATAGAACCATCTGAAAATAAGAAAGATCTATACTTGCTTAATCAGTACTTGTCAAAATTTACTCTCATGCAGAGATTGTTAAACAAGTGGATTTCACTTAATTAGCAAACAACCAAAATCAGTCTCCCTTGGTTCATTTTGTTCCGATCAAGCTCCTCCATCTCCCCTACGATGAGTCCTTTTCTTTCCTGAAAGCTTAAGTTTTTATACAGATAAGGTATTCAAGTTATTCGTGACGCTCATGAGCATTGAGCAGATAGGTGGCGCATTTTAGGGTTTTGTCGCGCAGTCTGGCTTTTGTCTTAATATCAGATTTTCTGTTTAACAAGTGAGGTTGCTCCTTGTGAACAATAGTCCAGTTTGCTCACAATAATTAGGTGAGTCAGTAAAACTTTTTAGCAATTATGCCTCTGTGACACCATTAAAATATTAGCAATAATTCTGCGCCTAAACATTTCACATTTTGTCTCTATAAGAATTGGGTATTATCGATTACCGATATTATAATTACGTAGAACGCTTTAGGATTCAAATTGATATATATAGTGGTCATGAATTCAGCCATTTCTGATGACGTAATCAAAATATGGGACAAGTTTAATAAGCATTCGAGACGAGATTCATAAAAATATCCAGACAAGTTTCGGCCCTTATACCAGCAGCTGGCAGCAGGCCATACTACTTACTCTAGTCGAAGTGGAGTAGCTTGGTATGGAGTATTTGGCAGCCATAAAGCCATTTTGTATTTCTATTACATAAGGTAAGAATACCAGTGGTATCTTGGCGGGGGGGGGGGGGGGTTGGTCATAAGTTTCAGAATAATGTTTATATCTTTTCAGTATATAAACACCACATGGGTCATTTCTGATACCACTTACTTCTGGCTGATTTTACAAATTTGTTTGAATGACTCGTATTTAAAAGAATGAAATATTGCTTTTCACTCCGGGTACAATCCCCAGCTTAACTTCATTGGACAATATTTCACCATTTGTATAAAAGATATAAAGGAATTTCCATTATTATGAGACATATTGAAGAAAATCAACACTTACAAAGATGCAAGAGTTTATCAAACCGGTTTTAGCACACTCGAAATAGGATAGGATCATCAATTAATTTCAAATTTTCTATCGTTTATGAGGTAATGTTCATGAATATTATTGGGATTTGAATTTTTTGGCAATCATTCTGGCATTCTTATGAATGCAAGAGTAGCATCAGCCAGATTCAACGTCAGCTCCCTCGAAAAAGGATAAAACCATCTGTTTTTATATATATTTACAAGGAAATACGCTTAAATGTTCGTTTTTTATGGCAATTTGGCTTTGATCTTACGTATCTCAAAAGCCTCAAGGATTCAACACTTCTATCATATGCAGATTCGGATTCGATACTCTCGAAATAGGGTAAAAGCACCCACTTTCAATTTTCAAGAATCGCGAAACATAGGAATTTCCATTTTTGCGGCCATCTTGGATATCTGAAAACCGTCAAGGATGCAAGAGTTGTATCATGTTGACTCGGATTCTGCACCCTCGGGATAGAATAAAATCACACATCAATTGTTTCATATAGAAATACATGTGAATGTCGGGGGGGGGGGGGTGGCCACCATTTTTAATATCTCAAAACTCTTAAGGATGCAAGGGTTGCATCGGCCAGATTCGGATTCGGCACCCTCAAAATATGGTAAAACCATTAAAAAAATCAGTTCAGCCTCTGGCACTTCGGACTATTTCAGGACACCAGCAACTCGTCATACCATCATGATTACGTAGAGGCCAGCGATAAGCAGCGTTGCGATCCCGGCGATGCTGACGCTGGAGCTGATGGCGAAGGCTATAGCGCTTGAGACGAGAGTGACGAGAAGGAGGGTCATGAAGTAAATGAAAAACTGGGCGGCTGACGACTGCAGACCTTGGGAAACAAGAATGCAACCAGAATATTGGAAGAAAGGGTTCAAATTCCACTGTGAACATGGACCACTGGATGGGTACTCGGCAATGGTTTGTAATTGTAATAACCCCAATACTAATCCAGCAGTCTGACATGGATTGTTATACTTTTCCTTTTTCCATATATCCCCATTATTACTTAATCGGCAACATGTTATAATTATTATTTTAAATAAAATTCCTCCCCTCGCTTATCAGCCAAGGCTGGCGGTGGCTAACCACAAAAACAACAAAGATTGTTATCCCCGAGGTCCTTGTCTGATTGATTCGGATCGACACCCCAGCATGTCCTGCATGTCCTTTTTTAAAGGGTGTTCAGACGCAATTCAATATATAATAAAACGATACAGCTATACCAAAACGGTTTAGCTATACAATGAATTTATGCGTCTGAACGCTGGCTAACGAAACGACGTATAACGAAACGACGGTAAGAGCATCGTCGAACTAAACCAGATTATAAAGAAACGATGTATCAAGAATCATCGTATAGCCGACAGACCGTTCAGATGCTAATCTCGACCGTTCTGGAAAGCGTCAAATAGATGCACATTTTCCCACTGTGCAATACATGTTGTTATGGTCATGACGTCGTCGCGAGTGACAGGTAAAGCTTAGGGTCACATTTCGTGCGCACTCCCATTAGGCCTCGCCCAGTTATACCGTTCTATGGTGGCCATACGTTCAGACGCCTCATGGAATGCTGATTCGTTACCGAGTTCTTTATTCGAAAAAAAGTCCCACTCAATTAACCCCCTATTCAGACGCAAGCCAGTTTATTCCAAAACTCGATAAAGAAACGACGTATAAAGAATCATCGAATAGCCGATAGACCGTTCAGACGCTTATTTCGACCATTCCGGAAAAACGTCGTACAGATGTGTAGTTTCTTACTGCGCATGTTGTTATGGTCATGAGAGACAGGTACAAGGTCATTTTTCGTGCTTGCTTCCATTAATCCTCGCCCATTATACCATTCTATGGTCGCCATACGTTCAGACGCGTAATGGAATGCTGATTCGTTATCGAGTTCTACTGTAGTTCGAAACGATGCTCTGACCGTCGTTTCATACGTCGTTTCGTTATACATCGTTTCGTAAGTCAGCGTTCAGACGTATGAATTCATCGTATAGCTATACCGTTTTTGTATAGCTATACCGTTCTAGTATAATTTTTGCGTCTGAATGCCCTGTAAGTTACAGTGGCCATCTCATCATGGCACAGAAGATTTCACATTGGAAGAAATTATAGACTTCAGGCAACACAATGACTGGACAACCTAAACACACACAAACACACACACACACACACACACACACACATACACAAGTATATATATTTCATTGCACAGCTAGCACGGCTTGTTAAAGATTAAGCGCTTGAATAGACCCTGTACTTCAGAGCCTCTTTTCTCAATTCACTCTGTTCCAGAGTGTTTTTTTTTTCTTCAATATTTAAATAGGTTAGGGGAGTCCATTTGAATTGAGCTATACATCATTTTAAAGTCTGGGTTTTCAGAATCGGCCCTTAACTAAAAATCCATGTTGGTTTTGTGATGCAGGGTCACATTTATTTCATAACATCGTTTCAAGAAAGAATTCACAAGGATGCGAAACGATTCTGATTGATATCTAAATATCACCAGGATATCGTAGTTTCACGTATAATTCAAAGTCCAATACTATTCTATCAAATACACTTGAAATTTCATATGAGAGTTCGGCGGAGTAATTGCCGGCGGAGTAAGTGTTGGTTTTGCATATATTGTCGGCGGGGCAATGTAATGCCGTGTCGTCATTTCAGATACACGTAACACAACAGATAACTTTTTACCGTGACCATTATTTTACTCCGACGAGTAGATCAGGACTAGACAACAAATGCCACTGAAGCTATTACAGGTATACAATTCACCTACCATTCATTCAGTTCCAGCATGCCGCACCCGGATTAATTTTGGCACCAGTAATACAGCCATCGATGTTTACTCACCTATCATCCAGTAAGTTATAACAGAGTAGATGACTGTAGGCACTACACGAAGAGGGATAATATCGCAGAAAACCTTGGCAAGAAAATAGGCAGACACCCTGTAGAACCCGCTTGCTGATTCGTGTCTACATGTACAGGGGAGAGAATGCATCAAAATGTATACTCTTCATCCTGCTACATCTTAAACAAGATGCCAAGTTTGTTCCGACATCATCAATTTCGCTGTCGATGGAATTACCCGACAATGACAAGGAGTCATCCTGGATCACTGGAATCAATTAGCATTTTATGGGTGATTTACGATACAAAGAACTTCTAAAAAATTCAGTGAACGTCATTCTCCTTTTCTGAACAAGACACACTGAGAGGGTTTGCTCAAAGTCCCAATGCGGTGCAAATTATACATGTTGACTCGTGTGAATTCATGGTACCCTCAAGATCAGCTGTGTGGCAAAATAAATATATAAATACGTTACTTACATTTTATAATGATTTTCTACTATTTATCCTTCAGATTACTTGCATACATCCACACACAAAAAAACAACAACTTCCAAACCGAGATTCTGCTTTTTGACCTCTGTCAATCATTGCTAAAGTACTAGATTATGATTAACAAAATGTTATCGAACCGGGCACAACTTGCGTGTTTCCCTGCAATGTCTTATGTTCATCATATTAGTTGCAAGGAAACACACAAGTTAAATGATTATCTAATAATTGGGCTCGGGAATGTATTAAATTGGCAACCTGGTAGCGACTCTAGTCTCCCTGGTCGCAGAGTTCGCGGAGACGTCTTTGCGACATCTCATGTAATGAAGCCATGGATCCGGGAGTCGCGAGAGAATCAAACATGTTCGATTTTTTTTTTCCGGGGGCTGTATCGAAGTAATCTGAAGAAAAAAGTAATTGAGGAATATATAGAATGTATTTATGCTACGTTAACACCCCATTTGCCAGAAACGTGGGTAGGTGGAATGTTTTCTTTCTTTTTCCCTTCCTTATTCTGGTCTTGTTCGTTCCAGTCTTCGCTCCAATAAACATGAAGCTGTCAGAATCCGTTCTTACGGCATCTGGTCAGGCGAGACTACGCAATATATTCTATCTCGTCCAATACGGACCGCCTTTGTTACGGCTTACGTGCTCTCACGATTTATTGCGTTTACCCGGTTTATTACGGCCTACACTGTACCCACCGCAATGCCAGAGCGTTAAGGTGCGATCACACATCGCCGCACAGTGAGCCAGAGAGATACCAAAGTGCGCCAAAAGTCACTTTGGGCACTTGGGATTTTTTAATTTTTGACATGCGCTCTTGAGAGGTAATGCTTTGAAGAATATATCATTAAAATATTTGAATCAGGTATGTACATTAAAGGGGTATATTTCCTACCTGAAGTAGCAAAATACAATATTTTAAGAGTTTCAAAGCAAATTGTAACCTCTTTAATAAATAAATAATTTCAACATGTAGTTTTTGAGATATCAACCTGTAATTTCTCCCACATATTTCTCAGAGTTCATTTTACGTTATGAATGCCATAAAAATGCAAAGAAACTTAATGTGCATGAACATTTTACGCTAAATATCCTGGAAAAGAGGCTAATTATTTGTCTTTTTAATATACCCTGATGAAAAGTTTAGATTGCCACGGATTTCCAACTAAATTCTATTACCACCACATTCCCTGATGTCTCAGCTTTAAGCTGATACCAGATTTGGCTGCCACCTTTTGCCACTTTTTGTGTTAGAGCCGATTTTCCGCGACACATTACGCCTATTTTGGACCTTGTAGCCGCTTAGGAATGCTGTTATATCATACGGGGCCGCATGAGGGCGGCATTTTTTTATTCATTAATTTTTTTCTCGCACGTTAAAGACACAGAAACATGAATAACACTGAATAAGAGGCAAACAGAGTTATAAAATACATGTATAGGGCTAGTCCGGCACCTAAAAGACCCCTCCTCCGAAGATAAAAGAGTACATAATTGCACATAGCCAAGGCCATGTAGCCATATTCTCCATAATTGTCAATGCCACTACTGTAAACATAGCTATTGCCACTGCGATACATATTGTATGGACACCTAAATACATGTACTTCGATGCTACTCTTGACATATGCAGATAGACCGTTAAACACCAAAACACAGAGATTTTATTCTCATCGGGTACTCGTTGGAAGCAAAGACTGCTGCTTTCCGGCCGCTCAGCAAAGTGTATAGTATCGCAGTTTGTGAATCCGATTGCAGGTCAATGTCAGACATTGCTCGCGTGATCCTCATCGGATCATGCCTGACATGTCTGACATTGACCTGATAGGCGACCAATACAAGTCGGATTCATCAGACTGTGATCCCATACACTTTGTGGGTTGTCGGAAGCAAAAAAAAACTTTGCTTCCGACGACTGATGAGAAAAAAAAAATCACTGTGGAACGTGGATGAATTTATAATTTCATATGATTGTGATTTCGATAAATTTTTCATTAAAAAAAAATCTTATTATTTTAGCTTTTCCAAGTAAACTTTCATACACGGCAGACTCATTCTTAGCTGCTAAGTCACAACCTTTCATTTTCCTGATTACTGACTTCACAATTTGTTATCCTTCCATTTAAATTAGACAAAATGGTTTTTGCGCTTGTATGAATTGATATGGCATAGGCCTAAGATTATATATGAAGTAGAGAGATAAGAACTATATCGGAGATTGATTTTATATCGCGCATTTATGTCCTGCTATAGAATAAAGTGAAAAAATTCACCCAAACGTACAGCGTACATCATAAACTTATATTCTAACTAGTTTACACGGACAACAGTATCATTTTGCAGTACGTGTGTAATATGGAACTTTCAGCATAAATTCGATTCTTTTAACGAAACCCGAATGTTTATACACTTACTATGACATGTAAGCATCGTGTATTCAATGGTAGTAGATAAGCAGTGTCAGTGAAGGTGAAAAGATAAATTAATCTTTAAAGAAAAAAATAACAGCCTAAGATTTGCATTGCTTTATTCGTCATTTACAGACAGATTTTTGGTAGCCAATGAAAAAACAGCATCACAGTGACGTCATATGAGTTTGAAATTATGTTCAATCAATTCTACGCCCCTAATTACCCTAAAACACCAAATTTGGGTAAAAAGAAACCACGGAATATAATTTTGGCGCACTTTGAGCTCATTCTGGCCCACTGTGCGCCGGTTTAGATGGCGGTTCATGGCGGTTCTCAAACCGCCGTGAACCGTGTCCCAATGATGGCGGAAAGCACTTTAACTACGTTCTCAACACGTTTTGAACACGAACCAAACGCGGATTGACGCGGTAGTAACACGGATCGCCCCGGAAGGTGGAGGAGTCCATACCAAGCCCATGTAGTTGGATGCAATCAGAGCCCTTTCACTTGTCCTTAATGGGTTTCAACAAGGAGCGTTTTGCTTTCTTAGGTAAACACAATTTTAAAGAAATTATGAAATGTTGTAGCCCCCTGTGTTTTACAGATTGATATAAGTGATGCAACAATCAATTATCTTCAAGTTTCAACGTGCTTTTTCTCTCTCAGAATATCTGTTTTAACTGTCATTACAAAGACATACTGTACATATCAAAGCAGAATCCAACATAGTATCCAAAGTTTCCTGTTCATTTGCAGGTTTATTTATCAAGCGATGTACAAGTACTTGCTTGTTTCAACATCTCTCTTTTTTTAAATTAAATTTTCACATAATTACTTCGCGTATTGAATTTAAGATCTTGTTGCTTGTTTATCCATGTTTTCACAAAATTACTTCTTCTTACCTTTCAGAGCTCCTTGTGAAATATGAGCCTATGAGAGTTCCTAAATCGTAAGGGGAATCTGTATGTGATACCCTCGATCCATTACAAAAAAAAAGCTACTATGGCAAACGTGGTTTATGCCGCCCCAGAACTGTGGAACAGCACCTCAAGTGGTAAAACATGCAAGTTCCATCAATAAGTCTAAAATTTTTTTTAAAACCTATCTGTTAAAATAGTTACATAGTGATTGTAGATGATGATTTATGCAGCATGTTGATGTTTCTGAAATTACCTTTTCCTGTTTATCTTTTTGTTCCCCCTCTAAAGCGCATAGAGACCTTGCCAAAGGTATTATGCGCTATATAAGAACGGCAATGATGATAATATAATTATAATATCTTTAACAACAGTCAATAAAAAGACATTATGTACATTATGCATTATCAAAGAAGCATATACAGTATGTGTGCATAGCTTCCTCTTTACTTACAGGTTCACGTATAATAATGGTGTTTTTTTTTCAAGTTTCAACATTGCTTTTCCCTCTACTCTCTTAAGTTTCAACATATCTGTATATCAACATGCAGTCTTGCAAAAAGGCATACATACATGTAATCACGAAAGCAGAACCCAACATATTTACATAAGTTTTCTGTGTATAACTTATCAGGTTCACGTTGCTGGCCATCTTAAAAGCTGTTAAGCTTTAATAAAATTATGAACTTACCTTTTAATGTAAATGATGTAGTATTCAACATACCTAACAACTTTTTGAACATTAAACTTTATTTGTTACTGTATATGTGTTAAAGAAATAAGGAAACTATAGCATTCAATATAATTATTTACCCGATCTTGCATTATGGGTTCATCTTTGCTTTTTCTCTCCATTTTTTATTGCTCCGCCACGAAGTGTCGCCGGAGCCATTATTCTCTTTTAAGTTCATTGTTTCTTTTCGCTTGAAAATTATGGCGGTGTTAACTCGGTATTATCACGGATCTTGCGGTGCAATCACGGAGGATGCCGTTCTGTACACGATGAACGGCGATGTGAACACGGTCCATTTCAAACCGCCAAGACCGCCACGAGAAATTAAACATGTTTAATTTTTCTGGCGGTTTCCCGCGGTTCCCCGCGGTTCTCGGGGTTCATGGCGGATGAGTGACGGATGACCAGGGTTTGTGTACGGTGTAAACACGGTCTTTGGCGGAGCACGGCGATTTGCTGAACCGCCATGAACCGCCATCTAAACCGGCGATGTGTGATTGCACCTTTAGACATTCGTTTGCCACATACAGTAAGTGATGCTGCGGATATCAAGAATCAACACAAATCAGTATATAGAGAATTGTTTCTTTGAGAACCGTAAATAAAACTTGTAGGCCTACAGAAAAAAAGATTAATAATGCCCAAACTGTCATACTGTATAGAAATACGTTTTTCTTACACGAAAATGACTCTCTCGTCGATAAAAAGTTGGACTGCGCTCAAATTCTGGAAAACAACTTGCATGATGAGAAAGAAGAAAGCTCCGATTCTGAAATAGGGATCGGTTCACAAAAGAAATAAAAATTCATTTTTACAAACGCAGCATAAGATAAGATAAATAACATGACATAACGTAACATAGCATAACACAACATAACATAACATACGTCCCATACCATAACATACCATAACATAACATAACATAACATAACATACAATAATCACCAGATATAAAGTGAAGACGGAGTGAATGCATTTTCAAAGACTTAGAAACGGGTCCAATACTATTAAATGCATTCATTGTCAAGAGATGTTAATGGTAAACTGCAAACCGTTGCGAAACCACTTTTCATTGTTTTCCGCCATATCTGGAACTTTAACAGTGTGAAAGTCTTAAAGTGGAATTCCAGTACAGTTAAAAGTGTTACTGATAACAAAGCGTAAAACATGTAATTCCCTGTTGAATAACTTCAGAATGATTATCGGTTAGATATGTAAGGAATTGAGACTGGGGAGTAATTACATTTGAACGAAAAACTGAAAAATGTCACAGTTTTATGTACCAACTATATGGCAAGCTATTACCTGAAAATTAGTGTAACTTTCAAAATTTAATTTCTTAATACTTTTCATCCAATTTTATCAAGTTGTCATAGTTAAGAAAGCCCATTTTGCTCCTCTTCAGACTAACAGCTAACTGCAATGGTATTCCCCTTGAAGTATAGTGTAAAACAATGCTGTTGTACATAAACATATTACAACATTCGATTTCAATGCAAAAGGTGATAAGCGAAAGAAAATCTATTAGTGACTTGTTCATGTTAACTTGTTAAAACATACGATTGGACTCAAATTGAAAATGCAGTACAAATTCAATAGAGCGATCTTAGAGCGCAGTATATTAAAGCGTTGTTGTTGTTTTTTTTGTTCCAAGGCGAACATAATATCAGACTCCCCAGCCCCATTATTATTTTTCATACTTAATCTCGACGTTCGAAGAACTCAAGATTAAGCATTCAGCTCTCATGAGAATGACCTCTGAAAAGTAAAACCGAAGATAAGATAAAAACATCATACTACTAGCAAGAGTCACAGAGCGTCTGACCCTTGAAAGTATTTTCCCAAGACAACTACACCAATAACATGAATTCTAGCCACCTATTAGACTGACTCACCTGTTTTGATAACCAGATGCGAGTGAATTATCTAAATCGAAGTAGATTCCACCGATGATGAGTGCAAACATGATTGTTGAGGAATTCTGCGAAGTAGAAAGAAATTCAAATAATTTACGGGGTGGCTGAAAAATGCTACTTACAAGTGGACACAGTGAAAAGGACAGTCGGTTCTCAGACTATAAAAATGGTAACTAACGAACTTCGTAATGCTACAGTCACACACGGCCAGATTTCGAACCGGGTCCATAAGGAAATAAAACCGTCCCCTCGACTCAGCATGACTTGCATGTTTGTGTGATATCAATGTGACTAACAAAAGACATGGCGAGGGAACATGCAAGTTATGCTGAGTCGAGGGGAAGGTGCATTCCAATGTCTTTTGTTAAACATTTCAGTACTTTAGCAATGATTGACAGATGAGGTCATCTGAGGAATATTGGTTTGGAAGGATTTTTTTTTGTGGGCGTTCCCAAGTAATCTGAAGAAAAATAGAAGGAAAAAAATCGTTAAAACTATATGGAATGTTTCGAGATATTCGTTTCACCGCAAAAGTGATGTTGAGGTTATCAAAGATCAACACAAATCAACATGCATTTGGATTTCAGGGGCCCTTTAAATGTAATTTCCATCGGCAATGTGTTTGCATGCAACACGAGTGATGGTGGACATGAGGTAACTGACCGAGTGTCGGCTAAATCTGTTGGTGTCTCCTTTTCAGGGTGATTTAAAATCACAATGAAGCAAAACATTAATGAACAATCAACAGTCGTAAAATATACTGTAGGTTTTTCCCAACAATTTCATACTTGTGTCATTCCAATTCATGAATGTGCATTTGAATTCACATACGCACGCAAAAATATTCGCCGGGCATTCATATTCAGAGTGCGAGCGATCAACTTCATTTATGGGAGCTCTATTTCGTTTCCGTCAAATCAAATTTAAGGTACGTGCGTTCGACTTCCGAAAAGCAAGCACTGCAATCCCTACTCATGTATTCAAATTCACGCGACAGAGCGTCAATTCCTACTTCGTCGCAATCAATCTAATGAAGGAAATGGAATAGATTTTTTGACGAAGTGGTAATGGGGTCAGGATGGCGAAGAAAGGGGCGAAAGTAACTTATATCAGCACACCGGTATACACTTCTCACAAACGCTTTATAACGTACATGTGTAGGATTACACCTGCAAAAACGTCGGGTGTTAATTACGAAACACTGAGCTGGTGTTGAATTTCCGGTGCTCATTTTTGGTATTAAATTAACACCTCCGGTGTCACTTCAAATATGAAACTTTCTTCTGATTTTTTGACGGGTAATTGTTTATTGTTCTTCTTGTTGATTTTGAATTTCGACAAGAATACGATGAACAGGTTGGTGTTAAATTAACACCTCCGGTGTCACTTCAAAATATAAAAACTTTCTTCTGATTTTTTGACAGGTAATTGTTTATTGTTCTTCTTGTTGATTTTGAACTTCGACAAGAATACCATGAACAGAACTTTCGGATAAAGTACTTGATTTCTGAAAAAAAAAGTTGTAAACGACATTGGCACCACAGGAATACTAGTTTATTGTGGTCTCCTATTGACACTGGGCGGATGTTATACTATTGACATTAACACTAGCAATATTAAATCAACACCATGTAGTGACATTGTTGAATTAACAGCTACAGTGAAATGCCAGGTGAACCCTTTACAACATTATCACAACATAATTTCTACACCTGTCGATGTAGTCCGTCCTCTATTGACCCTTCATCAGTGTTAGATTTAACACCATGGGTATTTAAATCTAACCCAATAGTTTTTGCAGTGTATGTTTAAAGGTAATGTATTGTGTATATTTTGAAGAAGGGGAAAATGGGGCAGGGATAGGGGCAGAAATGGGCGAAAGTTTTTTTTTAAAATAAAACAAGCAAAGAGATGTACACAACCCAGTCATATACGCATTCAATTATGTTTAATGCTTTTGTGTTGTTCTGTGTTCATGTATTTATGGCTTTTCATTTCAAGACATTTTAAACTGTAAGGTCCAATCAGCAGTGCCCCAAACAAAACGACAATTTGAACATACTCCTTGATGACACCGCACACACTAAAAAAGGACAACGCCCCAACAGTAACCAAACAATGCATCAATTTAAAGACAAATTTACATACAGTGATCTCACATAGTCTCGCAAAAGTTAACAAATAAGGTTAACAACAAACAAGGCGTATTGGCCTACAATGTTCAATTTAAAGACAAAACTGACAGACAGTGATCTCACATAGTCTCGCAAAAGTTAAACAAATAAGTTAAAAACATACAAGGCGTATTGGCCTACAATGTTCGCGGTTTCAGTTGCCATGTAGTCCAAATTGCTTTTCTCGAAGGTGTCAATCAACCCCCCCCCCCTACTATGATCGTTTGTATACAGTGCCTGATGTGCCTCTATATGGCTGCCGGTTACACTCGTTATGCTCGTTAAGTGCAAATTTTTAGAATAAAAAGGTGATGACCCTATAAGGCCAAATTGAGAAAGAAAAAATCTTCAGTCATGAGAACCAAATCTATTCAAAGCTATGTAAAAAAAATACACACATACACGGTCCCCAAGAAAACTTAATGCAAGACTTCCTTTAAATTGAATGCACTTATTTGGGACATGGTTGCCTTTTCACGAATTTGAATGACCGACGAGATTCCATTGTTCAGCGTGAAATAAATTTGAATGTTCATGGCTGAAATGCATGCATCTATCTCAGATTTGAATGACGCAAAACGAAAAATTTTACTGCTCATAAAGTGAATTTGAATGACCGATTTTTAATTTGATTGCTGCTTCAGTGCTGCGAGCGTGCAATGCGTAAAATTGAATGCTCAGGATAGGAAATTGAATGACAAAATCATGAAATTGAGTGGGAAAATCTATATAAACTGTACAGTTGCATGAATTGCGAAGTTGCATAGATGTACGATTGTGCATACTGTGCATTCCGATTGTTTAAGAATGTCCCATCCATTGGATAGATGTAAACGTAGTTGCACTTATTAATGAATCGAACGGGCCCCGCCATACATTCTCACCTGGATAAACGTTAGAAATGGATTCCGGAGAATGTTCAAAACGGCCTCGTGCAGATACATGGTAGAGCTGAAGGGATGGAAAGTATAAAGAAACATAATTCATCCAAGGGAAGATAGGTGATTCTATACATATTGAGTAGGTTGTCTACGTGTTGGGCGTGATAACAAGATAAAGTAGAAATGTCGCTATGGCAACTGGTATGCCTCCGCCATAATGGCATGGTTCTCCTAATAGTACAAAGTCTTGGCAATTTGTGATTACAGTTTCACATAATTGGTAAAATATTAAAATGACAGGTTTGTTACAAATATGTTGAATGTTCACTTTCCTTGAACGAAGTATAATTGCATGAATGGCTATATTGTTTAAGAGTGCCCGTATTTGGAGATTTGAGGATTTTTACTTGACTTTTGACCCTTTGATAAGTTTATGCATTAAGTAATTTTCAAAGTATGGAGAAAAAAGTGTAATTTCAGTATTGAATAGTAAAATTTTAGCGTTTTAAACCTGGTCATTGTCCCTTGAACTTTGACCCTATGACCCTAAAAATTCCCAAGAGAAGCGCTGTCAGGTAGAACATGCATAAATATTTACTAAGTTTCATGATGATACCTTGAGTCACTTTCGAGATAGGGTGGGAAAGAAGTGAAATTTAACACTTTCACTTGACCTTTGACCTTTTGGCCTTTGACCCTTTGGCAAGAAACTTCAAGACAAATCTATATTGGGTAAGACATGTTAATATTTCTGTTTCAAGAAAAAATCCTGCAGGCACTTCATTAATATGAGAGAAAGAGTAAAATTTTGAGGAGTTGACCTTGACCTTTGGACCCCTAACCTTTGACCCATGAACCCTAAAATCCCTACATAATCACTGTCAGTCAGTACATGCATATGTTCTAAGTTCCATGAAAATACCTTGAACCATTTGCGAGATATGAAGAAAAAAGTCAAATTGTAATAATTTGACTTGACCCTTGACCTTTGACCCCATGACCCAAAACTGTCTCTGAGGAATTCTTATCTAGTAGTACACATATACGCTAAGTTTCAAGAAAATACCTTCAGGCATTGCATACATATGGGGAAAATAATGAAATTTTGAGTATTTGACCTTGATCTTTTGACCTTTGCTCTCGAGCATAGCGCACCCAAAAGTTGATAGGCACAACTTCGCCCACTCATACATATACATGCCAAGTTTCATTAGGACATCTCTAACGGTTTTTTAGTTACACTGTCCACGAAATTGATTACGGACGGAAGGACGGAAGGACGGATATACGGACGGATAACGCGAAAACATAATGCCTCCGGCGACACTTCCTGGCGGAGGCATAAAAAAAAAAAAAACTGGAACAAAGTTCATGCTGTATTCACCAACATTTTTATTTCTGCACACAAATTTTCGAGCGATTTTCCTCTTTCTCAAGTGTTGATACTGATGTTTATATTGTTGAATATCAACACTTGAGAAAGAGCGAATCGCTCGATTTTGTTTGCAGAAATAAACTGTTGGTGAATACAGCATGAACTTTGTTCCAGTTTTTTTAAAAAATCTTATATATCAATGCATGTATATATATATATATATATATATACATACATATATATATATAATATAATATAATATAATATAAACATATACATATATAAAAGTTTAGTTTTCCGTGACAGTTACTCTCATTATGAGGAAATGATTGTCAGGCACAGTTGATGGGCAGATATATGTTACTAGAAATTATGATAATGAAAATTGCCTGAACACAAACTTAATACAACAGTAAATAAATGCCACGTGTATGGCGGCACACAAGACACCCATCAACGCATAACTTTTTTTTTTCAGATTTTGACTATATGAGACAGAAAAATGGGAGCGGCATTACCAGAAACAAAAAGGTGTCTACAAGTCGCCAAGATGAGTTTTGAAAACAGTCAATCAAGAATTGGGGATGGTAGAAAAAAAAAAAGAAATACAACATGTGACCGTCTTTGACTTGATAAAAGGCAGAAACAGGAAACAGTATAATCAAAGCTAGGTAAAGTCAAGATTTGACGATGATATACCTTTGCATCAAACTAGAACGAAATCGGTCGAGAAATGTGGCAAGTAGAATGCAAAATTGGGGACCATCAAAGATCAACTCCTTTGTGTACAAAGACGGAACAAGCGAGGGGCGATATCACCAGAAAATTTACAAGCGGCTACATTTTGGAATAACGCACTTTTATGTCGTATTTGAATTAGATCGGTCAAGAAAACGCAGCCCATTGGACACACACAAGGCACCAACCAAAATATGAGCTTGAACCTCATAGAAGGCGGACCATTCAATCTGGGCTCTCTGACCTTTATAACTATGTTCAGATTGATAAAATTATAAAGAAAAGTAAGCGTAATGAAGATCATGAATTAATTATCAAGACATCTATGCATTTGCTTAACTGGTGCGGGCGCGGATCCAGGATTTGGCAAAAAAAAGGGGACCCGAATTCGACCGAATCCACAAACACCCGGCTTCTTACCCGAATATTTTATTTTCCATGCCAGCTACTAAAAGCGCAAAAGGGGGGAGCCCGGGGGAGGGGGGTTGATGGTAAAATAAAAAAGTGGCTGTGAAAATAGCTTGCACCTCTATTCACAGAACCACCTAGTGTGCATTTTAAAGTACTTGCTGATGATTCAAGTTTTACTAATCCACTCATAGATACAGGGATATTCTCATTGTATTTATCAATGCATACTTACAATTAAAAGTAATTGCTTTATTCCTAAACCACTTCATGAAGTCACGTCACTGCCAATCATGCCTTTGAATTAACCTCGCTATTTTCCAGCTAAATTTAGCATTTCATTGAGCCCAACATGTCGTCTCATTCACAATGCCAACGGACAATGACAATCAAACCGTCCGCCCGCCCCACTCTCTCTTCAATTCACGGTAAAGAGCTGTTGTCCCACATTCCACACATTGTGTACGCTACTGGTTCTGTGGCAAGCCGAATTATCGTTGAGTTCGGGATCTCTGAGAGTGCATAATGATCACATTTAGAAAATTGCAAGGGTTCACAAAAATAATCCTAATATCATAACGCATTAAGCCAAATTAAAGAATTTCGTGTCATTCTATTGGAAAATGAATGGCCTTTCCAATGGTATGCAAAGTAAGGACATATTTGCAACGATATCGCTGCAATTAAAGATCTTAGGTGTTCCGTTCTTTTTAGGGCCACCAAGTATAGGCCGGGCTATTCAGGTACTTCATTTTCACTCGTTTTAGAGTGACCTCAGGGATCACTCCAAAAATCTGCGAGTGATCCCTGATGTCACTCCAAAATGAGTGAAAATCAACATTTTCACTCAAAATTCACTCCAATTTCACTCTAAATTCACTCTTTTTTTTGTATTTACTCTTTTAAGAGTGAATATTTTCACTCGATTCTTTTTAGAGAGTAGATGATGATGTGGGGGGGGGGGGGACTCCCAGGCCCCCTCTAGATTTCAGCTTTCGACTGCGTGATCTCGACAAAAATCGGCACACAGGTTACCTGCGATGCAATTCACTCAACTGTACAGTTGATTAAAAAAAAAAGAGTTATGCTGATTCATGCACAATGTATACGTGAAATCAGACTTCTTACTATAAATCAATAAAGCAAGCTCCAAAAAGTATATTTTGGTGTAGCAGTTCTTAGCAAATGTAAGTTAAAAGATTGTGGCAACAGAAATAGTTTCTTATGTTATTGTTTATCAATTTCTTATGTATTCTATTGGTTTTTACTTTTTGTTTTCATTGTTGTTTTTTCATGAAATCTGTCGGCCACACTGCCCGCAGAGCATCAAAATATGTTATTTATTGATTTGAAGCAATAACAGCAACAAAAAAAGTGTGTTTTCATGAAATTTGACCGAAGTCACAATTGAAATTGAAATTGTACATGCATTCACGTTTTTGAGCAATTTTTGATCCGACGTGCATGTACGTATTCATGCGTCACTTTGTCGCAAATTACGTATCAAAAGATGCTGGAGACTCAACTAAAAAAAAGCCGTGAAAGCGTAGCTTTTTGCGATGCCGACATATCGCACGGAATGTCAAGGGGGGGGGGGAGGGGAGACTCCCCACCCCCGCGCGCCTAGGAAGTGTTAAGACAGAATAAGCAGTAAAATGTATGCTCGACTTTTTGATGATAACCTTCATATCGAATTGAACAAAATCAGTCCAGAAAAGTGGTCAGTACGTATACCATGCGCACAATGTGACGCGCCGGCGCGGCAGAACACTGGTGAATCCAAAGTTTATCCTCAAGTAAGTGTACCGGGGGATACATTAGGGAACTTTCGCTACACGACGGGAAGAGAGGCAATCAGCTGTGACAGTCCCCGCACTCCGACTTCCGTTCCCATTTCTAGCCAAGTCCGTTTTTCTGTGTGGACGCAGACGTAGCGATTTTATGGCCGGCCATCGCGTTCAAAAGTCGCACAATCGATACGTATCCCCAAACGGTACGTATCCAAAATGCAAGAGATACGTATCCCAATTTGACCAATCAGATGCCTCACAGAACAGATACGTTTCCCTTTATCATCTGATACGTATCGAGAATAATGAGATACGTATCTCTCTATGCTTTTAATACGTATCTCATATTCTCCATACGTATCTCATATTCTCGATACGTATCACACTATTTGGGATACGTATACTCTCTTCTTGATGATATGTATCT
The DNA here is from genome assembly GCF_040938485.1 of Diadema antillarum. Taxonomy (NCBI): domain Eukaryota; kingdom Metazoa; phylum Echinodermata; class Echinoidea; order Diadematoida; family Diadematidae; genus Diadema; species Diadema antillarum. The sequence goes on along the minus strand of NW_027271803.1, from coordinate 99,384 downwards.
TATATTCACGATACGTATTGAATTATACGAGATACGCATACACTTTCCTTTGTGACACGTATCTCTCTGTCCTCGATACGTATCTCACTGTTTGGCAGTGTAACTGTCCAATCAAAACCCGCGTTTCACAATACTGATTCTCGCAGTCAGTTACCCCCGATAATCGCGCTGTTTGCTCCTAAAATGACCGTCGTTGGGCTCCATGGTATACCACGCCCGCTATGTGTACTGCGTGCGCTTCTTTACTCTTTGTCATTACTGATATTGATAGAAATACACTCTGTATTGATATTTTTCCATAGAGAACAGGGTTTGTACAATATCAAAATGCTGAAGGGCTTCGCCTCGTATCAGTACAATGCAGTATGCAAAACACACGCCCTCTACGGTCATAAAAGGTAAGAATAGAGTTGCTGGAATTCTTTAGGGTATGATAATTATGATTAATAATAGCGTTTTTCCTACTCCACATTTCACAGATGGTTATGTGTGTGTGTATGTGTGTGTGCGTGCGCGCATGTGGATGTTCTATTACAGACGGAGGAAGTGGGAAAATCAAAATATTTTACATTCCTGCGAGCTTATGTGGTTTTCCCTTGATCTTAAGTTTTACATGAACTTAAGCAATCTAAATCATGTCTATCTATAGCGCAACCTGTTGGGGGAGCAAGGTTGTTACAAATGAATAAATGAATAGATGGATAGATAGATAGATAGATAGATGAATAGATAAATAAATACGTATTTATACATGGAAATATCAATGGCTACGCTGGATATATCTCAGGTATGCATAATCATGTAAGGCTTACGTGATACTACACACTGTAGTACTTCTATCCTTATTTAGGCAGTTTTTGTTGTTTTTTTATGTGATTGAGAAAGCGAGTATTCAAACAGTTTCATGCAACAAGAGAGAAAATGAATTTGAATGTGCTTTGTCAAAGATTTTGTCGGTTGCATTCTTCCGAGCTCTTTATCGCTTTTGGCAAGTATACGAGACTGTCCACATGCTTCGACACATCACTGAACAAAACATGAATGATTGGGGTTCCAATAAGTCTATGAACAACATGATGGTCTAACTGACTTTGCAATTCTCAGATTATAAGTACAATTATAATTTCTTAAAACTTCTCTTCTTTGCATTGACAGAGGCTACCTCCTAAACAATACAATTAATGGCACAATGTCTAAAAACATATGACATCTTCAAATAATTTCTTTCCCCTTCTCTTGTTAAGGAGGCTGAAAACCTCAGTCATGTCAATGAAGCTGAAATCCGGAAGGACGATGAATCATAGGGTTACGACCGAACTTCACGGAAGGCGTCAGATCACTAATGCAACCCAAAGAAAAAGTCGGGAACCATTATTCCTCCAAGCACCAGCTGATTACAGTATACAAGCGTCAATATAAAAAAAAATGTGCACCACTTTTGTTAATTTTTACATCTGAAAGTGCAAAATCTCCCTTGTGTGGTATTAGTACACGTAGGGGAATATCACCCTTCCCACTGTCTTCCCCCACTCAGTTCACCTCCGACAGACTTAATATACTTCGCGAATTAAAAATGCAAAAACACAAATCTGTAGACCTATCTAATCTGTATCGATATCTAACTGTTAGCGGCGAATGTTTGCGAATGTAGAAAATTGTAGGTTTTATCAGAAGTTTTGAACATGTTCAAAATTTCTTTGCGATAAGAAAAACTGTTTTTGCAAACAATGAAAACTGCTCTGAATGCAATTGTTACCGAACCCTGACAAAACCTTATATGATTTGCTAGAATATGCAACGTTCGCAAGCATCAGCCGATTAGTTTTACAACCCCATAACGTATGTTTTGATTATGAGAACATTTGAATTATACCTGCCAAAACGGAGTTCGATGAGGTCGTATGGTAGTACATAATACAAAAGGTTAATCATAGTACCGATGGATTATACGCGTTCCCCTCCCCCCTCAATATTTTTTTTCGTTTTAAATATCCCGGCAGTGACACTAGAGAAGAAAAAAAAAATAGAATGAATTCTATGAGCGCTGTAAGGCCTTTATTTTAGGTTTTTGTTTGTTTGTTTGTTTTGTTTTGTTGTTTTTTGCTTGTTTTTTGTTTTTGTTTTGTTTTGTTTTGTTTTGCTTGTTACCTCATGCATCCCAGAAGTGGGCTCTTTTGAAAAAAAAATTGCGCCGGCCATAAGGACAGTAATGTCACATAAACATTTTGAGCCCTATGATCTGAAAGTCACCCGCTCTTTAAGTAACTTAACTTTTTATTTTGTAAACGGCACCAGTCAATCTCCTCGACGGGTAAACATTCAGGCAAAGCACACATTAAACATGATGCATAGCAATAAGTAGGAAGCACATGGCGCTCTACATCTGGCAGTAAGAGCCATTCGAGTCGATAGAGAAAAATAGGATGTTTGAGAGCATGGTTTCCTTGAAGGAATTAAACAATGAAAGGATTCAATGTGATGAAACTGTCACATAATTACGTGATCAGCATCAATAACTTGTCCTAGAATGAAAGGTAATTTCAGGCACAGATCTCATCCACGGGAGTCGCGGCATCGTTGATGGCGATCCGTTTATTGCATCAATTTTCTTCATTTCTCTCTTCTCAGGTGTGAAAAATAATTGCATGTAACAAAAGGCAGGTCTCATCTATAAGATACGGCATGATTATATGTTTTGCCAATTAATCATAACAAGCGTGGGACATATACAATTGTTATTATACTTATCCCGAGGATGCTCACGATAGCACTTTTCCGTCGCATTTCTTTTTTTTTCCTTCTGTTCATCAGTATGGCCTTGTCTTTAGAATGCATGCAACCCATTTTTACCAGATCATGCTTATTGCAGTGTTTTTCCCAAGTGTTGGGATACAATAAGAATCAGCCTACAACGATAAAAATCACCCGGTCCCGACGATCTCGTTGTAATGGGATTCACCTTAACACACAAACGAAGATCCTTTACAGTTTTGGAAGTGAAGTGGAGAATTGTACTGTATTAATTTCTTGTACAAACACGCATACACACATCAAGGACTTGAACATTCAAGGGGGTGAGGGAGGCCAGCTGGCCCGGTGACACCATTGCAATCCCAACCTTTGAGGTATGATTTCAAAGTTACTAGTATGACCCTCCTTGGTATGACCTCCCCATTCTCATTAGGTTTACTCATTTCTTCCTTCTGCATGCAACAATCGGGACACCCTATTTGGTTTATTGATGGCACTGTTCATCCTGTCGGTGCTAGTGAGCCGAATTCTTTGCCAAGTTGTCTGTCTCGTGAGCCTCTTTTGCGTAGTGCTGGTTTTGCGGGCCTTTTTGTGCGTAGTATCGAAGTTATGGGCGTCATTTGCCCAAGGAGGTTCAAGAGATGGAGTTACAACAGGGTTATTCCCTTTGATCCCATGTTTGAAGCTGCCACTAGGGAATATTTAAAGTATGTGCTAAACTGGACCTGCCTCACAGATAGGAAGATAATTGATTCATGTGGCATTACATCATGACTCGTCACTCTCAATGGAAGATATGTCTTTAGGATGGTAATTACTTTTTGCTGTCCCTTCTTTTGAAACACGAGCGGTACATAAAGGTACAGACACAGGCAGGTGACAGGGATGTGTTTATTTATTTATTTATTTATTCAGTCTTTTTTCAACAGGGTAGCCCCATCAGTAGGCAAGTATCGTTCTTACTGGGGGCCCTGCACAAACAAACATTACAGTTGACAAGACAGAGACATATACATCAAATACAACACACTGTATGTGGACAGGTACAATTCTTCCACTGAGTCCCCTACATACAGTCACACAATAACTATACACTGACAATTACACGCTTACTAGTCAAACAAGCAATAATAACATGGTGATGGGCCTACGTAACTATCATAACCAAACAATTAACCATAAATTTCATCAAGAATTAAAACTTTCACTGAGAGTGATAAATACCCCCACCCAAAGCGGGAAGAAATGAACCCAACCAGCAACCATCTTATTATATTCTTACTAATAACAAACTTGGGAACATAATAATATGTTACTCAACATAGAATAAGAATACGAATACACTGCCCATTGGCATTCACATATACAGCTGTATATCATATCTCTTGTCTAATGCCCAAAATCTGAGAAAAATAAATATATCGGTAATTTCTGTGTTTGTCAGTGAAAACGCTGTTGCCATGGTAACACAATGTATAACATGAAACAAAAATCTACACAACTATGATATCATAGATCATATCATATCCCAAATTTCAAATCAAATACTAAAAAACTAAAAAAGGCAGTATTATTCTATAATTTTCATTCAAATGATGTTGTTAACATGGCAACGCACTTTTTAACTACATATATAACATAACAAAAATTCAAACATCTAAATCATATGATTACATATGCCAAATTTCAAACCAAATACTCCAAATCCATATTTTTTAACATGATTTTTCATTCAAAATGTACTGTTACCATGGCAACACATTGTGCAACAGTTAACCACAAAGCCTATCTCATCCACTGGCAATTTGAATGACCTTCAAAACAGAGAAAGGAAAAAAAAGAGAAAAGAACAGAAAAGAACAGAAAAGAAAAGAAAAACAAAACCTGTCACCACAGCACATACTCTCCGACAACTACCAAAGGTGGGTCTGCATTCCTACAAACTTGTACATACCATAGAAAACACATGTGTGTATATAACTTCAAGTCATTACCAAAACAATATTGCTTGTGAAAAAAAGAAAAAGACAAAAAACATATACCAAATTATCAAATGTAATCATGTATATGATAATCACCAATACAGCATCTTAATATTGCCGACTTTTCAGAAACTGAGTACAAAATGTTTGCTTTGTTTGAGCATTTCTCACTTCACTTGGAAAACTATTCCAAAGTATTGCACCATCAAAAGACTAGAAATGTCGCTATGGCGACTGATGCCTCCGCCATAATGCATGATTCTCCCAATAGGCGTATAGTACAATGTCTTCACAATGTGTGATCCATGACAGTTTCACATGACTGGCAAAATATTGAAATGACATGTTTGTCAGAAATGTCTTGAACTGGGTTTGCTATAATTTTCCAAGAGTGCAGGTACACATATTTGGGGAATTGAGAATTTTCACTTGAATTCTGACGGACCTTTTTATAAGTTTATGCATTGAGTAATTTCCAAGGTATGAAGAAAGAGTGTAACGACAGTACAAAATAGATTTTTTTTTTTTTTTTGGGGGGGGGGGGCATTGAAACCTGGCCTTTGACCCTTAACCTTCTGGCTGGAAATTTCCTGGAGAATCTCCATTAAGTAGTGCATGTATTACGTTTTGAGACTAATGATGGAAGCATTGCATATACTAGATGAGGGAAATAGTAAAATTTTGAGGAGTTGACCTTGACCTTTGACCCTTAACTACTGACGCATGACCCCTAAATTCCCTAGATAATGCCTGCCAGTCAGTACATGCGTATGTAACAAGTTCCACGAAGATACATTGAACCATTTGCGAGAAAAGTGATATTGCAACATTTTCACCTAACCTTTGACTTTTTGACCTTTGACCTTATGACATGAAACTCTCTCTGGAGAATCTTTACGCAGTATTACATGTCCACACCAAGTTTCAAGAAAATACCTTTGGGCATTGCATAGATATGGGGGAAATTGCAAAATTTGTAGTATTTTACCTTGACCTTTTGACCTTTGACCTCTTGCCAATGTCACAAAAATTTACTCAACTAATTGTCCCATCATACATCATCCTTGGACCAAGTTTGGTGAAAGCTGCTTCATCCAGTTTTGAGTTATCACGTAAACAGATAAATTTTTGGATTTGACCTTGATCTTTGACCTTTGACCGATTTCACTGAAAAACTAACCATGTAATTGTCCCATCATACATCATCCTCCAACAAAGTTTGGTGAAATTTGCTCCATCCAGTCTTGAGTTATCGCGTAAACGGATACAATTTCATGATTTGACCTTGACCTTTGACCTTCGACCTTTAGCCAATTTCACCCAAAATCTAATCAAATAATTGCCCCATCACACTTTATACTTGGACCAAGTTTGGTAAAATTCCAGTAAATCTTACTTAAGTTATCGCGTAAACGAAAGCGGACGGACGTACGGACGTACGTACAGACGTACGGACGGACAACCCGAAAACATAATGCCTCCGGCACCACTTCGTGGCGGAGGCATAAAAATGCCTTTCTGCCACTTTCAGTTTTTACTTTGGGTACAACTAAACCTCTACTTTGAGCGTTTCTCGTACTGTATCGATGTACACTCATGGCAGCTGAAAACATACTCTGCAGATATACAGGGGCAGAATCATTCAGAATGTCAAACATAAGTTTTCCTTTCTGAAATTTCCATCTCTTCTCCATATCTATCCATTTTAGACGTGTGAACATTTCATTCGTTCAGGTTCGAGTGTTTGTCTGCAAAACTATTCTTGCTGTTTGTTTGTGTTGCTTGATAAGAATATCCTGTATTCTTTGACTTGAGTTTGTCCACACACTTGAGCAGTAATCATTGTAAGGTAATATCAGAGCATTTGCTAATAGCTTAGCGCTCTCTACAGTCAAATACTTTCTTACTCTACGGAGCAAAGCTAGCCTGGAAGCAATTTTGGCAGATACCTGGGCAACATGTTCATTCCAGGTCAAGTGTTGATCCAACCAAACACCAAGATATTTGACCGTCTTCACATGTTCTATCGACACACTTTCAATCTGAATATCAATGTTTTCCCTGATACCATTTACTCTCTGTGGGGTGCCGACTTACAAAAACTTTGTTTTTTCAGTGTTGAGTGTTAAACGATTCGAGTTCAACCACGACTCTACTCGCCTTAGATCGTCATTCAATACAGTCTCTAATTCTTTGGGACTCGAAGCAGCTATACATAATAGCAGTGTCATCTGCATACAGAACGATTTTGCTGTGTTTGACAACAGAGGGTAGGTCGTTAACAAAAAGCGTGAAGAGCAGGGGTTCTAAAATAGAACCCTGCGGTTCTCCTGATTTGAGTGCCAGTGTATCAGATTTTTTCCCTTGGATCATTGTGCTTTGTTTCCGACCTATCAAATATGATTTGAACCATGATATTGCGTTATCACCTATACCATATGTACGTAGTTTATGTAACAACAGGCCATGATCCACGGAGTCGAAAGCTTTCCTTATGTCTAGGAATACCAAACCTGTCAGTTTCCCGCTGTCCATATTCCTGAATACATAATCACTGACATAAATTAAAACTGTATTTGTTGAGTACCCTTTCCTAAAGCCTGATTGCTGTGGTGTTAACAGGTCGAGGTCAGCCAGATAATCATGCAACTGAGTGTGAACAGCTTTCTCCAGCACCTTCATTATTGTTGGAATAATTGAAATAGGACGATAGTTATTTACACTGTCCTTATCCCCTCCTTTGTGAATGGGGGTGACGGTGGCTAGTTTCCATTCTTGGGGAATTACCCCAGATCCAAGGGAACGATTAAAAAGGTCAGTAAGCGGTTTGCTAACAAGAGGTGCAGCCAGTTTGAGGAGGCTGGCACTGATACCGTCCAATCCGGTTGACTTGTCAGTCCGAATTGATTGCAACTCCTTCATAACAAAACTCTCATCTACATTCACAAAAGCGAAGGTACCTGGAGTGACTGAGTGATGATTATCCCCATGCGCAACTCTGGTTTCTGCAGAAGAGAATCTAGCTACCAGTTCACTACCGATTGACACAAAAAACCGATTAAATGCATCAGCCACTTTCAATGGATCTGTCTCGCAGCAACCATTTCGACTTATACTGGACGGTACACTGTACGTTGAAGTATAGGAGAAAGACTCTTTAACACTTTCCATAGTTAGGTAGGATTATTTTTGTTTGACACAATTTGATATTGGCAATACTCCTTTTTTAGTGTGGTCCTCAGATTATTCACATTATTTCGACAACTTCTGAAATGTCTCCATGCTAAAGAGTCATTTGTTCGCTCAGCCCTCGCACGAAGATAATCTCTTTCACGTGAAAAATTAATGAACTCCGGGGTAACCCATGGTGTCTTTAACTCTCTTACTCTTAACGAAATAAAAGGAGCATGGGTATCACAGATCTCAGTAAAAGTGTTTCTCAATACTTTCCATCCTTCTTCCAAATCCCCCTGTTTAACAACCGTATCCATACGGGCATCTAAGAGTGCCTTGCAAAAAGCATCTACATTCAAACGCTTGAAAGCCCGTGTATGCACAATCCTGGGAGGTAATTTTGGTCTATAATGCTTACATACTACATATATGAGCTTGCGGTCACTCAACCCGTGCGTTACAACATTTTTTTCACACACATTTGCAGGTCGGTTAGTTAAAACAAGATCAATAAGTGTAGAAGAGTTCTCAGTTACTCTAGTCGCTTGCTCAATCACCTGATGCAAAATTATATTGATTACATAACTGTTTAACTATCCGAGATTCTCTCTTCGTGAACATATCATAATTGAAATCACCAAGTATATAACACTCGAGACCGGTATGCGTGGCCTGGGCTATGCTATCAACCATACATACATGATATCGTGTGTCTGATTTAGGAGGACGATAATATGTACCAATCAGAATGGGTTTCATATTGGTGATTTTCAGTTCTATCCACGAACATTCAATATCAGGGTGCTCAAAATCATATTTCCGTTTGTATGCTATCGCATTGGAAACGTAGACTGCCACACCGCCTCCGCGACGGTTCCGGTCCCTTTTTCTACTGAAAATCCTTCAAATTGTATTTTTGCATCGTTGATAGAGTTATCCAAATGGGTTTCAGAGAAGGACAAAACATCAAAGGGATTATTCACAAATTTTTCCCTGATATGGTCACATTTTGAAAACAAACTGCAAATGTTTACATGTGCTAATTTCAATCCCCTACAGTGTATGTTAACAGAGAAACTAAAATCAGTCAAATGTTCAGTGAGTTCATTGTTGTAGTCATCGCCTTGAAGGTGATTACAAACAGTTGTCTCTTCATTCTGGTCTGAAGAGCGGTGACCCCTGATGGTAGTAGGCATTTCAGAGTGAGTCTTGGTGGCTCGTCGACCACGATGAGTACGTCTTCTACGTCCGATACCCAGCTCACAGATCCTGTGCCATAAATCCTGTGATAGCATCGACTGCTGGCGTTTGATGTTCAGACGATGAAGTGTGGGAACATCATACCTTATGTTCGCCTGACTGTGGGAGGGCAATTCCATGTCGCGGTGGTTCTGAAGATCGTTGTGACGCTCGTCGCTTGATGGGCCTGGATTTAGTTGGACGTCCCCAGACAACTGGATGGCTAGTTGAAAACATGCTGTAGAGTTGCTGTAGTATGGTAATGGCTGTCCATAGAGTTTTAAACGGCAGCCTCTGGATGTACTCTCAATGCATGCAGCTCTCCTCCATTCATTGGCATCAATAGGATAGTTGCATTCATGCAAGTCCACGGGTCAAAGATACCGTGACTATAGTCACTAAAAAGCACAAAGACCACAGTTTGATCCCCGCCATTCTTGCAGCGAAAGATGCTAATCCTCTCACAAAAGATTGCAGTCTGTAGTGCTGTAGACATTGGTACTGTACATGGGATGCAAGAGTGCAGGTAACGGTGGCTTCCTTCCAGTATTAGCCAAGTGATTTCCAAATCTTGAAAATACAAGGAAACAACTTGATAACTTCCCTTCAAATTTGCCCAGTTGAAGCACAAAAACACCATGAATCATCACTTGCAAACAGAATACAACAACGCTGCACAAAATCAAACACAATCCCAAACAAATACAGAGCTCAAAAGTTGTGGGGCTACCTAGGAAGGCGCACACCAATCGCACACCAATCTCAGCTTGTGCGAATAAAAAATCCACAAAAATTGATAAAATAAGAATTAAAATTACCCGACTTTACATGTTTCACTTACTATCTAACATATACATGAATAAAGACCTACACTTGAAGATTACACTATTATTATCAGTTTCATTTGTCGGAAGTGATCGGAAAGATGATAAAATCGACTTTCCATTAAGGGTACAGTTAAAATATTTTCACAACGTACGGATCAGATTTACATTTTTGACATAATCCTGGACAGGAGTTACTTTCTTTGTCATATGCCTTATCATTAGCTGAAGTTTAATTTCATATAATACAAAAACAAACAAAATATAGCCGACATTAAGTTAGCGTTCCAAGTGGATCATCTCTGTGCTCGAAAAGACGGCGGCATCGAACCCCGATCATCAAAGTCACAAATGCACCTGTGGAATTCTTTTGTACGTCAAAAGAAAACTGACAGCTGTTTGAATGTTTACAGCCTCCTTGACTTACCTATTGTCAAACTGCATATGGGTTGTTGAAATTAATGAAATTCTTCCGTCGAGATGTTTTCATTGCAGCTGATTGACAAATTGCCCTACATCGACGTAAATAAGCACTGAATTGATCAGTGTTTTCGTAGTAACCATGATAAAAAATCATGGGCGAGTACTCGAGCAGGATTCGAACCTACGACCTCCTGATCACCGGACAGGCGTCATCTCCACAAGACCACCGAGCTTTCGCCCGACAACAAGTGTTGGTTCTAATCCTTATAGCAGGAGATCATAGGTTCCAATCCTACTCGAGTACCCTGTATGTACGCCCATGATTTTTTATCATGGCTACTACTAAAACATTGATCAATTCAGTGCTTATTTACGTCGATGTAGGACAATTTGTCAATCAGTTGCAATGAAAACATCTCGACGGAAGAATTTCATGAATTTTTATAATTACGCAGTACCCGCTGCATGCTATGGGGATTAGAACCAACACTTGCTGTCGGGCGAAAGCTCGGTGGTCTAGTGGAGATGACGCCTGTCCGGTGATCAGGAGGTCGTAGGTTCGAATCCTACTCGAGTATGTACGCCCATGATTTGTTTTATCATAGCTACTACTAAAACACTGATCAGTTCAGTGCTTATTTACGTCGATGTTTGCCAGTTTGTCAATCGGTTGCATATGGGTTGTATGACTCGTGGGCTGTATATCAATCGTGGGCTGTATGACTTGTGGGCTGTAAACTCATGGGATTCCAGACGATTTTCATAATTTCATATCATGTATAGTACATAAATCAACAGCTCTATGTACAGATTTGTGAAATTTATTGTAGTCCTTTAGCAGAGAAACAATACTTTGAAAAAACTTAAACATATTACACTGAACAATGATGATGATATAGGAGGCTCACATATTTCAGAAATGTAGTAGTGTAATTCCATTAGAATACCGCTTGCTTGCGAGTTCACTTGCGTATAATCTATGCATGCCTTCTTCTTTTGTGCTGCATCCTTGAGCCCGAACTCATGCATTCTTATGGTGACTCTGCCATGTCATCATCCTTGTTCATTGCAATTTGTTATAAATTTCAAAAACATTCTTATTCTTCATCCCAACTATCATGAATTTTGGAACCCTGTCCTCTGTATAACTAATTTATAGTTGTTCAAAAAAAATGTAAAAATCTGAAAATCATCGGGAGATCTCCTTTAATTGTGGGCTGTATGACTCGTGGGTTGTGTGACTTGTGGGCTGTAAATAACACCTGGGTTATATGCCTCGTGGGGTCAGTACATCTCGTGACGTATCACACCCAAGCCAAGCTTCGCACCTCAGGGCCTCTGACAGCTTTAAAGGAGATCGCGGAGCATGGTGATCTGTAGGGCTACTGATACACATCTATGTCAGCAAAGTTTCCCATCGTCACATTTACTCTTGAAATTAAGATTGTTTAAGTTTCAACTTATACAGAACAGCATTGAATTACTGTGTCTGTATTGTATACATTTAAAGCTAAATGTCCATTTTCCTTGGTTATTTGTATGGTTGCCTGGGAGTTCGTTTTTTTTTTGTCTTTTTTTGTTTGTTTTTTGCTCTACCACCAACAGGCAATAGTGATACTCTTTCTGTATAATGTATGTTCAGAATTGCAACTTTATTGCTATTTTGGATGAAGTGAAAGATTAGAGTGACAATTTATGAATGTTGAAGTAAGATGTTTGTTTCTCCACTTTGTACATGTAGGTTCAAAGTGAAGGGGTATAGTTTCGTGCCTCTTTCTGGAGAGAAAGATAATTGAAACTGCACAGACAAATTAGATGTATACTAGTAATATGCAGTATCCGTTAACCCTATTGTGTGTATTCAAACCAACGACGGCAAGTTTTCTTGCTTCCATTCTTCTTTTGCTTGAGCAAGTTAATGATGATCGGTACTTAATAGAACCATACACTATTCTGTTGTGAGACAGTGTGATGCATCTTTCAAGAAGTGAACTGAATGTTATACAGATGTGAAATAAATCTTGACGCTTTATAATGAAGTGGTGATGTGACAATTCTGTTGTTTTATCTGTGTCATAGTTTAAGGTATAGACCCCACAACAGATTGGTGAGATATATGGTGTGCATGACTTACATGCTTTGTGTACCATTAAGAGTTTGATTGAGATAAGATACAAGTCTAGTCAAGTATGAACCAATGTGTCGAATCGAGGTGTTGGTGACTACAAAAATGGCTGCCTACTGGTCAATCCAATGCATAAAAAAATTTTCAAGCTGTCATTTTGTTAAAAAAAAGGAAATGAAAATCATTCCGGCAAATCTATAGAAATAATAATAATAATAATAATAATATATAATAATAATGATAATAATAATAATAATGATAATGTCTTACTTACCCAGGGTAGCCTCGTCAGTGTTGCCACTGCTCTACCAGAGGGCCCTGCCATTATTATTACCCTAACGTTGCCAGGTACCAATTTATACACCAGGGTCGAGAGGGACATGGTGGGTAAAAACATCCTGTCCAAGGACGTAAGCACTGGGCGGGATTCGAACTCGGGTCCTCCGATCGGGAGTCGAGAGTCTTATCCACAAAGAAAGAAGAAACAATTTTGGAAAAAAAAATCATATTGCAAAAAAAAAAAAATGTGAGCTGTTAACTATTGCATAGAAGATTAACATTGATCTGAGGTAGTATTGCATGGAATTCTGTACACAGTGTGAATGTTCCACGAAAATTTTCAACACCTTGTGAATCGGCAATACCTCGTGAATCGGCAATGTTTGCAACTTCAATGTCCAATGTTTTAGTCGTCCAGGTAATTGAACCAGTGCATTATGATGTACATGTATCAGATTGAATACGGTGCACATGTATAACATGCGGGAAATAATCCAAACAGGCCTCTGTGTTTTACAAGTGTACGTATTCGAACATTTCTTTTCATTATGTACAAAACAATGGAAAACTGGTTAAAGTCAAGTAACGTACATGAGAAAATTCATGCAAAGAAAAACAATAATACAAAGTAAAGCACAGTGTATCATTTAATTATATCAATTGATGAATAACAAAACCGGTTGCAATTTATATAGGAAGGGGTTAAAGTTTGAGGGCCTAAATTTTACATTTTAACTCTTCTTGAAATTAATGGTCAACTTTTCACTGAAATTGCCAGATGTGATTGTAAATTGCCCCTGGATGGGATGGGGTGCAAAGCCCCGAAATTCAAGAAATCTCTGCAAATCTTCTGACTGGAATGGATAAGCTAAGTTAATGGTTTAAGTAAGCTAACTAGTAAGAAGACTTGTAACTGTACGTTTGTTTATTGCAGGTGCGGGATGGATCGGGGGTGGAAGTCATGGTCCAATTTTGGGGTCCAACAAAAATTAAACTCAATGCTACCCATGATTATAAGTTGCCTGACTAGAACCCTTTAACCTGTTTTATTTTCATAATGATCTCTTAACGCACGGCAAATCAATTTTAGTAGGCCCTAAGCACTTGTTTTGCCTCTAGTTTCAGCGTTTTGCTTCTTTCCTATTTCACATCTTATTGATGAGAATAGTCTTATTTAGTTCTGGCATCACATGCTGACTTGTTCGCTTGTCATGATCCACTATATTGTATCTTGTATCTTCTTTGTTGTTCTGTTATGTGTATTTATACATCAATATGATGCGGAATATTGAAATAAAAGTACTGTGACAACATTGTGACTGAAATTTTCATTAATGGCAGTTCCGAGGTAGGGCCTGTTTATGTGTGTGTGTGTGTGTGTGTGTGTGTGTGTGTGTGTGTGTGTGTAGGGAGGGTGGGGATGGGGTGGGGTAGCCAAAATGGAGCCTGATTTTTATAGTTTCCTCTTCTTCCTGAAAGCATGGTTAAATTTGTCACCAAACTTGGCGGGCATTATCACTATCACTAGGGTAACAATGTGTATTGAAGGGTTCCAGAACGCTCTATTCAAGAACATACACCTTATATACGTGAGGGTCACAGTAATATCAGCACTCACCCCCCCCCCTTCCCCGTATGTTCGCACCCTCTCATTGCATGTGATATTTGAATGTGAGTTTTATTTATTTCCTATCCATATATATATATATATATATATATGCAAAATCTATCACAGTAATCTAGTTGCATAGTAGAGGTACATACACTGTGGTGTATTAGGTCAGGAGGTAATTTGCATAATCATGGGGATCATTCCCCCCCCCCCATGTAGAATATCCCTATGAGGGGTAAAGGGTGTCCTGAAGTTATTCAGAAGGGGCATTTCCTTTTCACCATTCTCGAGAATGTGTCTAACCATGCAACGTCATTTTAATCAACCTGCTCCTGTGGCTAGCTAGTCCAGTCCCTCATTCCTAGTACTAAGGTGAGGACATGATTATGTATGATGTGTCTATACTATTTCATATTGATTAACATGATGTGTGACGCTCATTATATTACATATGATAACTTGAGAGTGTTTGGTTCTGCCAAATAATTACTGTATGAAGTTACATTGACAAAGCAGTGGTTAATGAAGATGACATTTCAGTCTCCCGAAGTGCATTAGCAACTAAGAATATGTAGTTTTGTTTTCATATCTATGCTTTAGTGTTATTAATATAGAGTGGTATTGGTGGGGAACACCACTTTCAGCAAGCTTAATGAAGGACTGTAGATGTTTGCAACGTCATCTTTATTCTATGTGACTTTGAGAAGCGTGCTTGATGCAGAGAGTACAGCATAGAATATATCTCTGTCATATATGGAGATAAAAGACAAAAGTGTTCACATAGCCCGATGTACACTAGGTGATATCAGTGGGCACTCTGGAGGATAAAACAAAGGGGAATGAACTTGACCCCCATGGAATGATACAAGGTGCTGGTAGGTTATTTGGCTTTGATAACAAAGGTTGACTACCTATACAGGGGACTAAGAGCAGAGATGTATTCAAGGGAATGGGCTCTTTATCTCTATTACTCGGCAAACTTCCTCTCTCACCATTCAAAAGACTTGGGCTAAAGTGTGCGATGTGCTGTGCACCCCTATGTTGATGGAGATGTAGACAAGCTGCTTTTTGTTTCTGTAATGTCAGCGAAGGACGTAGCTAGCTAGATTAAGTTCAGGCAGGAAAGCCTCTACGCCCATTGACGCATGTACAATATATTTCAAGTTTTTAGATGGTGGAAATAGTATATCTTTTACATATCTATCTCTTGTATGCTATAACTTTGTATATCACTGCGCTATCCTAGCCGATTAGTCCTTTGAGTAAAGTTTTCAAACCGCTGTATGATGTCGTATTATGTTATCGGTTAATATAGTTAGCATTTGTTAGTAGATTGAATGAAGTTTGGGTCGAATAATTCGCATTATTTATTATACACACAAGCACATATTTGTCGTCACTTCGTGTACAGATCCCTGACATAGGGAATGATTAAAGAAATTGTATTCATTCGCATTGTTAATCTTAGAAGACACCAAGACTTCTGTCAAGTGGATGGATCCCAGAGCACTACACACGCTGTAATGTCAGAGGTGAATAGTTTTTCTCAATATTTTGTATCAAAGTGAAGTAACAAAGACACCTTTTTGTTTGTAATGGAAACAGAAAACCATTTTTCAGCATCTTCTTTTTCCAATCTTCATTGAAACAGAACCAGGTGACTGATTTTGTCTAATTGCATAATCAACATTTATGACTTAATGAGTCATTTTAGACTTATTGGAACCCCAAATCATTCATGTCTTGTTCAGTGATGTGTCGAAACATGTGGACAGTCTCGTATACTTGCCAAAAACGATAAAGAGCTCGGACAAATGCAACCGACAAAATCTTTGACAAAGCACATTCAAATTCATTTTTCTCTTGTTGCATGAAACTGTCTGAATACTCGCTTGCTCAATCACGTAAAAAAACAACAAAAACTGCCTGAATGAGGATAGAATTACTACAGTGTGCAGTAACGATTTCGTAATCCGTACAAGATTATGCATACCTGAGATATATCCAGCGTAGCCATTGATATTTCCATAATAATAATAATGATAATAATAATAGTGGCTACTTGTATAGCGCACAGGTCCACTTTTCAGTGCCCATGGCGCTTCAAAAATGAAAAGATATCATATATTTACATGCATATACATATTCAAACCTTTCAACAAAGAAGAAAATGGTAAACAAAAACAAATATACACCAAATAAAGAATACAACATATACCTATTAAAAATACAATATTGATCCAATATTAATGACATACAGCAATTACAGTCCTCAGTATGAAAGGAACAGATAAGTTTTAAGTTTGGATTTGAATGACTCTGTAGATGACAGTTCCCTTAACTGAAGAGGTAACTTATTCCACAATTTTGGTCCCATGACGGAAAAAGCACGATCACCATACCCATGTTTTACTCTGGGTGTTTGGAGTAAGAATGCATCTGATGATGAACGTAGCCTTCGTGTCGGATTGTATTTTTGAACAGAACTACTTATGTATATTGGGAAAAAAGAATGAATTGAATGATGTACTAATAACAGAATCTTGAAAATAATCCTTTTTTCTACAGGTAACCAATGTAAGGAACGGAGAACTGGTGACATGGAATCAAACTTATTAGTAAAAGTTAACAATCGGGCAGCAGAATTTTGCAACCGTTGAAGTTTTGTGACATCTTTTTTTGAAAGATTACACAACAATGAATTCGAAAAATCCAACCGAGAAGAAATCAAAGCATGAATAAGTGTCTCAGCTGCAGATTTAGACAAATATTTCCTTATGAAACTTAAATTACGCAACTGATATCGAACATTCCGCTGAATATGAGTTACATGACTTCGAAATGACATTTCCTGATCAAATATGACACCTAAATTACGGGCTGTTTTCGACGGAGTAATGCAAGTGTTACCGATGTTGACATGACATGACTGATAATTAACTTTGCTTAACATATGCTTTGATCCCAATAACAGAAACTCAGATTTGTCACCATTTAGTTTAAGGCCATTGGATGTAAGCCAGATTTTCAGGTCTTGCAAACATGCTTCGAGTTTTGCAATGGCGGATGACAATGAAGACACAGTGTGTTTAAAAGACAAATAAAGTTGTATATCATCCGCATAACAATGATAACTAATACAATGCTTGCGAAATACTTCACTAATTGGTTGCATATACAGAGAAAAAAGCAGCGGGCCTCCAACAGAACCTTGAGGTACACCAAACTTTGTCATAGTTTTAAAAGAGGTAGAATCACCAAGTCTGACATAATGAGATCGATCACGTAAGTAGGATATAAACCAATCAAGAACAGTTCCTTTGATGCCCAAATATCTCAATCGTTGAATCAGAATAGCATGATCGACTGTGCCAAAAGCTGAGCTCATATCAAGCATGATAAGAGCAGTGATGTTACCACTATCTCATTCTCTGAACACAATATCTGATAAGTTGACTAACAGTGTTTCTACACTATGACCAGGCTTGAAATGAATCAAGCAATTCATTATCTTGCAGATACATCGTCAGTTGTGAGAAAACAACCTTTTCAAGCAATTTACTTAAATAAGGTAAATTTGAAATTGGGCGGTAATTTTTTAGACACTCCTGATGTAAGCTTGCTTTTTTCAAAGTTGGATGAATAACTGCTTTTTTACACACCTGTGGAACGACACCTAATCTCAGGCTAGCATTTATGATTCTTGTGATAACGGGTGCTAAAACTCTGCGACACTTCTTAACCAAATCTGTTGGGATTGGATCAAGTTCACATGATTTGTTAGGTGAGTTCTTAATAAGCTTTTCTATCTCATTAACAGTGACAGACCTAAACTCACTCAATTCTGACTTGACTTCACATACAATGTCACTTGGCTGTTCACAACGAGTTGGGAAACTCCGTTGGATTGCCACAATTTTATTAATGACATATTGATTAAAACAATTGGCTAACTCAACTTGATCACCATGAGTGAGGTGTTCTGGTAAAGGAGATCGCTGTTTTCGGTAAAGTAAAGCATTAGCAACTTTGTACAACTTCTTTGTATCTTTCCCACAATCCGTAACCTTTTTTGAATGATATTGTAACTTAGCATCTTTAATCAAGGCATTTACACATCGCCTTTGTGCATGATACATCTGCTTGTGAATCTCCAGTTTTGTGGACCTTGACTTCCTTTCTAACTGTCTACGAAGCAGTTTTGCTTGAGCTATTTCTGGGGTAAACCGTTCCGTATTGGGGTGTATTGTGACCTTGATTCGTTTCTCAGGTGCCAACTTATCAAGGGTGGCGGTGAGTAAGGTGTTATACAAATTCACTTCATCATCAACATTATTAACTTGAGATTCAGCTGATAAAGGAGACTTAACGTGAGTATCAGCAACAAACTCTTGTGGGTTTACAGATTTCAAATTCCGTGTAACAACAAATGTTTTTTTTTTGATACAACGTTTAGGAAGGTGCAATTCACACATTATTGCTGAATGATCTGATATACCTTCCACAACACCGGTATTAGAAAGTTGTACAGTGTTACCTTTATGAGTTATAAGCAGATCTAATACATGGCCTCGATTATGAGTTGGCTCATTAATATGTTGAATCATATTAAAGGCTGACAATAATTCAGAGAACAACTACGAATTCGAAGTTGATGAGTCCATAGGTATATTGAAATCACCTGCAATCAACAAGTCAGAGAAGCTGTCTATCGAGAACATTAGAAAACTCATCCAAGAAAATCTGAAACTGTACTGAACTGGGTGGACGATATACATTGATGAAATGCAACGATTTCTGCATATAATTCAGAGTCACCTGAATCATTTCAAATGTTGTAACATTTGGGGAATCTACAATTCTGACATCTAATTGACTTTTAAACAACACAGCTATTCCTCCTCCTCGTTTGCCAACTCTGGGAATGTGCTTAAATGTGAAGCCATGTGGTGTCAATTGACCAATCGGAGCAGCATCATTAGGCGTAAGCCATGTTTCACAAATAGCAAGAATGTCTAATTCATGATCAAGAATATAATCTACAAATTCAGCGGTTTTGTTCTTCAGCGATCTGGCATTTAACATAGCAAATTTCAAATTCATACATGAAATATCAGAATTCACAAATTTTCTTTCGTGTAACAACTTCACAGTTTGATCCCTATTTTGTCTTACTACTCTTTTACCTCTGTGCGTCTTTTTTACTCTGTTAATCTGTAGTGCTGTTATTCGTTGCCATGTCACTTCATTAATCCTAAGGCAAGAAGGTTTAGTGGAGTAAACATTGTAAGGGTTCAGCTGTAAAAGGTCCGAAATACTATATGCACGTCTTGTATTGTTATCAACAGCATGATCTTTGGTAGCTGACACACTAAATGACGGACCTGGGTTGATTTCAACATCTCCACTGGTAAGCAGTGACATTTGAAAAGTAGAGCTTGCATTCTTATGATACAAAATGCATGCTTTTGAGAAGCCTTTTACTCTGATACCGGTACTAGACATGTTCTTATCATTCTTCACAGTTGGTAGTATAGACCTACTAAAAGTGCATGTGGCTGTACAACAATACATACATGGCAAAAGAGTCAGCATTAGACTCACAACAAACATATACCTCATTCGTCCAAGTCTTCTTCTTCTTGCTTATGAGGCAGCAGCAGCTAAATAATGTCCCTCAATTGTAGGCCAGGTTACAGTCTGTGGAGTAGGGTGTGTCAGGTCCATGTTGTCAGGAGGGCGGAGATCAGGGCACTCACTCAAGATGTGTTGAGCAGTCTGTTCTGGTGCACCACACTGGCAAGCTGCTGACGGGCGTAGCCCCCAACGATGCATGGCTGCATTGAAACGCCCAACTCCCGTTCGAATCCGATTTAGAGATACCCACTCACTCCTTGGGAGGTTTGCTCCTGGGGGGACAGATGTATTGGGCGTGACAACGAGTTGGGCAGGTCGTTGGGTGTCTTCCCAGCTTGTTCTCCATGTCTGGCAGATGTTGAAGTCTGATCCTCTCAGCGTTGCTGCATGGCGGGAGAAAGGGCGGCGAGACTTCAGTCGCTGATGCCGCTGACCCAGAGTTACAGAGCCCTCAACTACGTCGTGGAGGAGGTCGTCCGGGTTGCTGGAGGCCTTGGTTACCAGCCTATGTGTGTGATGTTCTCGGCGCATGGGGGCAGGAGCGATGCCTGAGAGAACAGGTAGGAATTCTGTTGGTGTAGGCCGGAGACATCCTGTTATTAATCTCATGGTGTCATTCAGAACTGAGTCAAGTTTCTTGGTGTGAGAGCTCCTACACCACGCAGGGGAGGCGTATTCCGCGGCACTGTATACCAGTGCTAGCGCACTAGTGCGGAGAGTGGTTGCACTGGCACCCCATTTTGAGCCTGCAAGTCGGTGAAGGAGGTTGTTCCTTGAAGACACTTTTGCACTTATGGCCTTGAGTTGTTCCTTGTAGGTCAGCTGCCTTTCCAACTTCACTCCAAGGTAGGTTGGTGTAGCTTTGTATGGAAGAGGTGTTCTATCAAGAATGACACTGAGTTGCCGATTAGCGTCCTTGGTGTTCAGGTGGAAGGCTGTTACCGTTGTCTTGGACATGCTAATCTTGAGTCTCCAGATCCTGAAGTACTTCGCGATTTGCGACATATCTGCAGTGAGGGTATTCTCTACATTTGACCAGGCTCTGTCAGAGTGAAGAAGGGCAAGGTCATCTGCATAGCCATACTGTCGTGAGGTTGTGAAGGGGATGTCACTGATGTATATGTTGAAGAGCAAGGGGGATAGTACAGAGCCTTGAGGAACTCCATTCCGCAGTTGGCGTGGTCTGCTGGACTGTCCATCACTAGTCTTCAGAACGAACCTCCTGTTGGCTAGAATGTTGCAGAGGAACCTCACCATGTGGCGATCAGGGATTGTCTTTAATAATTTCAGAGTCAGACCCTGATGCCACACAGTGTCGTAGGCTGCAGTGAGGTCGACAAAGATGGCGCCAGCTTTGTGATTCTTCTCAAAGCTGTCTTCGATGTCATTGGTCAGCTTGACAATTTGGTGGACTGTACTCCGACCATGGCGGAAGCCCGTTTGTTTATCTGGTAATTGTGGGTCAACCACAGGTTCTATCCTCGCCAGAAGGAGACGTTCCAGAAGCTTGTAAGGGACACAGAGAAGGGAGATTGGTCTGCAGCTCTTGGGGTCATCAACTGGTTTGTTTGGTTTTGGGAGAGCAATTACAGTGGCTTTTCTCCATATCTTAGGGATGACTTGGTTGGTGAAACAGCAAGAATAGAAATCTGTTAACCACTTCTGACATTTGACCCCGCAATGAATAAGGAATTCCGGTGGGATGTTGTCCGGACCTTGGGCCTTTCCACTCCTAAGTAGGGCTAAAGCATTAGCTAACTCCTCCTGAGAGAAGGGGGCCGACAACCATCCATCCACTCCCGGGACCTGCCATAGGTTGGTAGTCTCCTGTTTCACAGATCGAGTGTGGGCCTTGTCACAGTCCTTGAATCGCCCATTGCTAACAAGTTGTTTGGCGATGGAGTTGGCTGACACAGGTCATGTTCTAGGTTTGGTACTGTTTCCAGTGAGGCGTTTGAGAGTCTTCCAAGCAACTCTGCTAGAGTGAGTGAAGTCTATCCCTTGCACGGTTTCTTCCCAACGTTTACGACGCTTCCTGTCTAGACAATCAGTCAGTTCTGAGGCTTTGGTGGAAGCCAAGTCTCCAGGTTCAGATCGCAAGAACTGGTTGTAGATAGCATCACATTCTTCGTCCCAGGTGGGGATGTAGTGTCGGCGAAAACCGCGCGGGATGGAATTCGTTGCTGCCTTGATAAGTATATTGCAGAAGTCTGAGTAGGCTTGGTCGATGCCACGGGGAGTTGGTGGAGGGAGATTGCATACGGCTTCATCTACCAAGTTCGAGAATTTTTTTTCCAGCCGGCCTTGCGGAAATTCCAACGCTTAACAGGCTTCGTTGTGACTGGTCGGACTGGGTTTACTGGTATGAGCAGTGATGGCTTGTGTTGTGACTTGGGAAAGGGGTCTAAGATAATCCGGTGAGGTGATGGGCCTTGAAAGTTGACAAAGGCTAAGTCAAGATTTGACGTTGTATTCCATCTGCAAGAGTGGAAGCTGTCTGGCTGTTTTGGGTCAAACAGTAATTGGACACCAGCTGTTGAGGACCAATCTTCTAGTGCAAAACCATCTGGATTAGTGGATGAGTAGCCCAATGAAGTACTGTGACTGTTGAAATCTCCAGCATAGATGCAAGGAGCACTGAAGATAGTTAGGATATTTGGCTGGAGTCGAAATGAAGGTGGCTTGTAGATATTTACAATGGTAACCTCTTCAACTAACGTTGCCGTCCACTCCACTGGTGAGTCTGATGGACATGAAACCAATGCTTTCCAACTGTGAGTACTCTTGACAAAAGTTGCAATCCATGAATTTCGCTTACTGTATGTGCGGCCTCGCCTGATAAATCAGTCACCTGATCGATCAGTTGCCCCGGGCCCACCACAAGGAGGTTGACAAAACGGACCCGCAAACACTATTCAGTGCTACTCGATATTCGTGTGTATCGACTCGAAGGCTATTTATAGCTGAAAGTTCTAAAGGAGAAAAAATTGGACGTGTCCTTTAGCTCTTGTGACGTCACAATAATGAATTGCGTCAAATCTGGCTGCTTACGGGTGCTTTGTGTGCGTTGCTGAAAGTTAGCTGCGATGACTGTAGGGGATGACGTCACAACGAGGTTTGTTGGCTGAAGATGCGCACTTGTTGCATGTTTGGTGACGTCACACTGAGGATTGTTGACTGGTACGCGATACTAATACTAATGTTGATATCTATAGTGACGTCATAGTAGGCGGAAATCCTTGCGTAGGACTATTTGCGCGTCTACCTAGCGTATTTTTTGTTAATATTTGTTATTCAGCGTGTTTCTACAGAACCCCAAATTCCGGGTCTATCGGATTGTATCCGATAGAGGGGGCTGTAGAAACACACCAGTAACGGTTTCTTTCCGATGCAGATTCCGATACCGATTCCGCTTAACTTAAAGGGGCATAGTCCCGGTAGTGTAGATGGCGCTGTTGATGATACTGCCGAAGATTACCGAAGTAGAGCTGTCATCAAGAGTAAAGTGCGTAGGTGTTGCTAAGTAACGTTGCCTTTGTTGTCTTCTCTGCGCATCGCGCAGTCTGTAGTAATGCCAGGGTGCGTGCATATGTGCTTGTTATTATGACATCACAAAAGAAGTTTGCTAACGCTGTCATCCCCCTCAGCCGAATCATGAGCCGAACTGTGATCGGACCACTGACTACAGTGAATCGGACTTCTTCGGACTCGGGAAAGTGGGCCAAAGCGTAAGCGCCAAAAGAAGTCGATAGCGTAGGTCTCTATAGGAAACTTGCGCCGTGCGCCCGCGTACGCATTTGACTAAAACACGGGGACCATGCACCTTTAACCGTCTAATGAGGTAGTTCTTTCCGGGGCAGTTTCCAGTGTCAGCGCTGTAGAAACACGCCAGGTTCAATAATCCGATACTGACCCGGAAGACAATCACCAGTTTGACAGACATGTGTACGGTAATGTGGCCATGACTTTTATGTTCATGCATGTTGCAGCTATTTTATCTAACGTTGAATAATCCACTTTTACAGTAGTTGGGTGTCTCCAAAACGTCCGAGTATCAGGTTCTAACGTTACTAGTCACAATTTGCCTCAGATTTGACAAACTTGTAAAGAAAATACTCTGAATTTTAGCATAAAGAAAAGACACACGAACAGGGGCAGGGGTGTTATTTTTACACAGTTGCGCTGTAGGCCTAATTTTAAAACCAAGGCAACTAAAAGAACACTAGATCTAGAGTAACCGTTCTCATATAGTTAGGCCTAATACTTTTTAACGTTAGATTCGAGCAACTAGAACCTACGAGTACGACTAACTTGTTACATTCTAACGTTAATTGACAATACTAACTAACGCTAACAATACGTGTGAGATGCACATAGAATCTAGTAGGGGTCTATTAAAACTAGATATTCTCTAGGCCTAATACTTTTTAGTTCGGAAAAGACAAACTCTAAAGTCTAGCATTAGCAAACTAGTGTTAGGGTTTGTTTTACGAACTTTTTGTCGTTTATTCTAAAGGTTCGTTACTATAGGGTCTAGAACCTAGTTTGTTAATCCGACAAAGAATCAAATAGAAATATGGATCTTGGTAGGGCCTATAAAAATACGACGTTTCGTTAGTCCGAAAATGAAAGGAAATTCAAACATTCATTTACTGAGTATCGAAACATAATTGAAGCACATTTTGTCAATCCAAAAGTGGAAAGAGTGAGTCCACTTGGGGTGTATACAAACGTTAGAATATGTCTAGACCTAGTTAACGTTAGATTTTAGAGGCAAGGTGCCTATTAAACAAACTTTACCGTACGTTAGAATTAACGCTATCTAACGTTAACCGTTAAGTTACCCGTTTTGTTAGGCATCCTAACAACAGCTGCTTCTGTTCTAAAATCTAACGTTGACTTGGAATATAACTAACAGTTCTTTAATGTTCCATAAACCCGAGTTTCTACCCGAATTAAATCCTACCTGCCCGAAGAAAGAGGTCTAACACAGTTAACACAAACAGTCAACGTTAGCCCTCACGTTTAATAGGCCTTTGTTCTAACGTTACTTATAAATCCAATGACACACAGTCGATCCTTTTAGTTGTAACGTTAGGCCGTTTGTGTTTAAGGACTCTGACAGTTAGACTAACGTGTATACTGAACGTTTTAACTTGTTAAGTTAGAGTGGTTCTCTAGGTCTAGGGCCTATAAATTTAAAGGGGCCCTGAAATTCAAATGCATGTTGATTTGTGTTGATTTAAAATACCGTCAAGTTCTCAATACTACTTTTGTGGTGAAACGGATATCTAACACGATTAACGTTAGAAACATTCTATTTATTTTTAACGACTTTTTCTTTTTATTGTCCAGATTAACGTTAGACTCTACTTGGGAACGCCCACAAAAAAAAGAAAGAAACCACCTTCCAAACTAACACGGGTTACAAGTTCTAACGTTAGATCTACTTTAAGACATTTCTAATCAATATTATTCCTCATCTGTCAGTCATTGGTAAAGACAGTAGATCTATGTTTCTAGACGTCTACTGAAATATTGAACAAAACTAAAAAAAAAAAACACCTTCCAAACTAGTTCTAGATTGACTTTAATACATTTCTAATCAATATAATCAAAATAGAGCCTATAATATGGAATATTTCTTAGAACCACCCTTATATTCCCAAAAGTGATGTTTTCAAATAAAATTGGATTTCAGGGCCCCTTAGAACGTTAGTAAAAGTAACTGTTAGGCCTATATTCATAGTAACGTTAGAATCTAACGTTAGGCCTAATGACAAGTAGAAATGTGGAAATCACTAACATGAATAGTCTAACATTAACGTTAGAGCTAACTTGTAGTAGTAACAATGTTAGCTAGTAAGATAGTATCCAGTCGCAGTAGGCCCAACGACTCTTTACGCCTAAACGTGTAACTGCTAGGCCCTAATCTAATCATTTTTTTAATCTTAACTTGTTAGCGTTAAATGTTAGACGAACGCAAGTTAGAAATATGCCTAACGTTGGGCCTAGCCCAACAGTTGAGTAGGAGGTTCTATTTGTTACTTCTACTCTAGAAACTAGTTAGAATTGATGATAGAACTTACAGAACTCAGTCAGACGCGACAGAAGCTATGTCTCTGTGTGAACTGCTGTTGTCTCGTCACATGTGATAATCCAGTTATAAAAATCCAACCTTAAGATCCGTGAAAAATCGACGAACCAAAGAATTGGTAGAAAACAAAACTAGTTTCTAATCCATATAAACGTTGGAGCTAACGTTAGAGTAGGAGCCCTAACGTTAAGTTAGATGAAAACAAATTCGTCCAGCAGCCGGTCGTAACTTGTACACACTAGGCCGGGCCGGCCGGCCCAGGGCTAGGCTAGCTAGGCAGGCCCTGTGCTCAGTTTCGTTCAATCGGTGATCGCATCCGCATCATCAGTAGATGCTTGACCTTGACCCAGGCCCACAATGCACCAGCCAACTTTCCAGACATCCGGTCACACCTGCATTCAGGTGGAGAATCTGATTCAATCCGATTATGCGCTTTCTGTAGAAACAACCCGGTTCCGCGTTAGCGCACTGTTTGATTACGCGCTTGCAAATGCTAGGTCTATCGGATTCTCTGTAGAAACACGCTGAAAGTTGGACGCTAAGTTTATTATACTTCTTCTACAAAAACGACCAGAAACGAAGAAAAAACCCGGAAAAACTCGCAAACACTCAAGTTACGCAACACATACCAGACATCTGCGGAATCAGCGTGATGAGTGCAATCCAGGCATATGAAAAAGTTTCTCTGGTGAGGCGAAAAGGCGCTGAAATCAGAGCATAAGATGGAGCTCCGCTCCGGCACGTCCGTCCTCCAGCACATCACACATCACACATCACACATCATTCGTTCAAGTACAACAGTTGAGCGCATGAACACAAACGCGTATGACTTCTACGCGCTTAACAGCTCTAGGCTCGCATGAGCGCATAAACACATACCTGAGTATAAAGGCTGTGGTGTGGCTCCCGTACAAACGATATCAAACCCCAAATCCAGTTTGCCGATTTTCAGCCAAATCTTCGAATTACTTAACACAAAAATGGTCCAGGAGATTCACAAAGCACATACAATATAGTTGGCACAGTGACACAAAAATAATATCACAGAACAACACAAAAATCATAAACAACTCAGAGCACAGAAAAGAGGCAACCACGCAGGGCGCTCTCTACGTTAAAACGTTAATATAGATGCGTATTTATTTATCTATTCATCTATCTACCTATCTATTCATTTATCTATTTATAACAACCTTGCTCCCCCAACAGGTTTGCGCTATAGATAGACATAATTTAAATTGTTTAAGTTCATATAAAACTTAAGATTAAAGGAAAACCACACAAGCTCACAGGAGTGTAAAATATTTTGAGTTTCCCAGTTCCTCCGTCTGTAATAATACACCCACACGCGCGCAAGCACACACATATACACACACACATGCCCATCTGTGAAATGTGGAGTAGGAAAAATGTTATTATTAATATACATTATCACACCCTAAAGAATTCCAGCAACTCTATTCTTACCCTTTATGACCGTAGAGGGCGTGTGTTTTGCATACTGAATTGTACTGATACGAGGCAAAGCCCTTCAGCATTTTGATATTCAACAAACAGAGTGTATTTCCATCAATATCAGTGATGACAAGAGTAAAGAAGCGCACGCAGTACACATAGACGGGCGTGGTGCACCATGGAGCCCAACGGCGGTCATTTTAGGAGCAAACAGCACGATTATCGGAGGATACTGGCTGCCAGAATCAGTACTGTGAAACGCGGGTTTTGATTGGTCAGTTGCACTGCCAAACCGTGAGATACGTACGTATCGAGGACAGAAAGATACGTATCACAAAGGAAAGTGTTTACGTATGGAGAATATGAGATACGTATTACACGCATAGAGAGATACGTATCTCATTATTCTCGATACGTATCAGATGATAAAGGGATACGTATCTGTTCTGTGAGGCATCTGATTGGTCAAATTGGGATACGTATCTCTGGCATTTTGGATACGTATCGTTTGGAAATACGTATCGATTGCCCAACTTTTTAACGCGATGGCCCGCCATACGATTTTGGGTAATGTGTAAAACGTAAACCGTCGCGTGGCGTATGACCGTCACGCACAAGATCGCTGATTGCCTGGCTGCTCACTCGTGCCAAACAACGAGACCGGACGCTATTTTGGCCGAAAGCCGTTCTCGATTTCCCCAGGACGGGAGGTTTTGAGGATTTGGGCATGCGTAGAACCGAATTTTGCACACGGCACGCTCACGTATTTGCCGCGTCATACTTGCGAAAGTTCCCTGAGAGGAGACAACGGAGACAGAGTGACATAAACAGAGGTTACAAGAAAACAAATACAAATGCACTTGCTTAATTCTCAATTTTTTAAGCAGCTGACCGTCACAAAGGGACTCGGGAAGGCGCTTTGGAGGAAGAAAATCGCTACGCTCATTCTGGCATTCATACACTAATGCCCACATATCTTTGGAGCTCTTTAAATTAGCCTTCGCAAGGTCAGTAAACGTGTGCAGTCAGTGGATGACAACGGAATAAAGACGCAACCAGGAGATACAATATCTAATTTATTTAAAAGAACCAAAATATGTCGATATATACACCGAAATTGTGGGACAAAATATTTCAACCACCAAAATCTGAAAGGAAATGGGGAGAAACATTTAATCAAAATTCGGACTGGATCAAAAATATACAATGTTCATTATACAGGTACCCTGTACCAAAGACAAAATTCTTCACGGAAATATTGGTGTTAACAAACTACTTTTTGCAATGGGAATCTCTCCACATTTGTTTTGGAATGCGATGCTACGCAACTATTTCTTTCTCAAATACAGGAAATTATGTTACACAATCAAACTCAAATTACTGAAGTGATTTTATATTTGGTTCCACAGAAAACCGAAAGTGTTACAAAGTGTTTTCTTTGTATGCAAAGTACCTTATATTTTGTATTAGAAATAAAAAAAGAAATAATTAGAGTTTTGCCAATCTTTTCAATTTCGAAAGCACGCGAAGAAAGATTACTACATGTCTGGAAAGACTAAAGGTTTTGTATCCAATATTAACTGGAATCTTATAAATAGTATTGAAACTGTTTGTAGCTGCCTGTCAAATTGTATTATCTGTTTCATGTATCATAATAGATGTGAAATTTATTTATACCTGAATGTTGATAACCAAATAATATTTCTTTGTGAAAAAAGTGGGCAATATGACATGAATTTGAAATACTGAAAATTTCAGTCGGACCTTCATGATCAATGACATCTAAGTAGCTGTTTTTAAAACCCGGCAGCGTGGGGATTTACGGGTGGCCCGATTCATTCGCTGCCCGCTGGGGTAAATAAAAATCAACAAACATGAATAGCACCCGTCAGCGAATAATATGAGTTATATCGAAATGTATACGCTCATCGGTCGTCTCCAGTCGAGTTTTTTCGGCTTGGTGTGCACTTACATGAACACGAGTGATAGAGCTGTTCACAGTTCGTTACTAGGATTCTCGAATACTAGTATATCCGAGCTGGGCCAATATTCCTACTCCCTAGCGTTCCATCGCTACCGGGCTTTTTAGTACATCTCACCTGTGTACGGAAAGGGGTCGGATAGTCTATGGACGCGATTGCAGCCTCGTTCTTCTCCCCGGTGAACTTGGAGTAGATCTGATGCGTGGCTTCGGTCATCTGCTGGTGGTGGGCAGACTTCCGAAAGCTCTGCACAAGCTCATCTAAGTCTCCCCCCTTTTCTGCTGCTCCCGCCCCTACATCACCGTCTGTGGAAAAAGGAACCTTGTTTTTCCTTCATCTCTGTCATATTTACACATTGATCAACCGCGTCATACTTCAATTTTCTAGTAATCCGGAGGTCTCGGGCTCGAATCCCGATGGAATCACATATTTTTTTTTTTAATTCGCTCTCGTTTTCATTCATATCATGTATCTGTAATGTTGCCTTATTTGTTTTAGTATATATATATATATATATATATATATACATATATCTAAATTATATATATATATATATATATATATATATATATATATATATATATATACATACGCAGGCACCTTTTAAATTCACTGATCAACAGGACCTATGAATAAACATAAAAAGGATTTTCCGGTATGCATAATATAATAGTGCTTGATAATGGAACATTATGTTACCCTGCATCACAAAACAAACAGAAAGTCGCCAGACATGAAATTTTAGTTAGGAGCATATGAAGAGCTTATTTGCATAAGGGACTAGATCCGTTTTTGATGAAAATAGAGTTATTAGCATCACTGCACAGAGTTCCATTAGTGTTAGTTACAGTGAAAATTTCAACTCCAGACAATTATTTTAATAGAAATTATTGCAAAATTAGATTAAGATTTTCCATACACTTGTGTACAAATTTTCACAAACAAACAAATTTTTCTCTCAAGTACTAAAAGTGGATCTAGGCCCATTTGCAAATAACCTCTTCATTTTCTAAAAGAGCAGACCTTAAGCTCTAAAATGATGTATAACTCAAATCAAATGGACTCTCCTAACCTATCTAAACATTGGAAAGAAAGCACACTCTCAGGAAAAGTGTGAACTGAGAAAAGAGGCTCTGAAGTACAGTGTCTATTCAAGCGCTAAATCTTTACCAAGCTGTGCTGGCTGTGCGATGAATGGGACAAAAAACAGGAAGTAAACCACTGGAGTATCAACAATGAAGGGATTATCAGATTAAACTGAAATTGAGCATGCCTTATCAACACATTCTGTCCATAACCAATGCCAACTTTCAAAGCAGTAGCATCATCTTTTCAAAAGTTATTAGAGTTGAAAGTGAAGAGTGTGTACAAGGTTTTTCAGAAATGAAAAGGGGACTCTAAAGACACACCTAATTCTACCAAAAATGTTCGAGATAAACTGCTAAAAAACACACTTTTCTGCCCGTTTTATGATCCCAAATTTTAGCATAATGTAGGAGAAGATTTGCTCTTTCAGAAAATATGAAAAAGTGAAGATCGGCTATAGGTTGACCCATTTCACCTATTTTTAGTCCTCACGCAAAATCAGTGTGTGCGACTTTTTGTTCGTTTTGTGATGCACGGTCACATAATTACAATCCAGTGTGAACTGCATAGTGGGCATAGCTTCTGTCTAACAACATTACCTCGGCATCAACCGCCAGCAATGTTCAAATGTACGCCTATAACAAATTAATGACATGAGTGACCCAATCATAATATTTTACATATTGACTGTGTGTCGACTGTTATAAGCTACCAGTTTCACAAATACTTTAATCATCTTTAATGGTTTGATATGGAGGATATAATTTCACCCTTTTCAACAAAATTTAGCTTAAGCAATCAAATAACATACGTAATCTGTAACCATTCATCTAGAATATTATCTTAAAATGGGGTGACCGAAAAAACAACATCCATTTCGAAAAATTGTTACACACGCACATACACACAAAGACTTCTCATAAATCTGCTTCTTATCTCTCTTCCGTAGATTTGTGAATAAGTCAACAGAAGAGAACTTTGAGACACTGGACAGATCAGGTCACGAGTACGCGTATTCGAATCTCGGTGTGTAGGATGTAAGAACGGAACCCAATCGCATTGTGTTGTCATTTTCAATACGTACTTGTTTCATTCTTCGAGAATCTCGTAGACGAATGATCACCAGTGATGACGTCAAGGAAGAAGTCCGGCGGATTGTTATGTTTTTCACAGTCAAATCCTGGCGAAACCGATTAAGAATGACGAAGTTACTGGGATAAAGCACTAAAGTTCTCGAAAAGAGCAGTCGACTTCTCGTTGAGGGAATTGTTACATTTAAAGACCAACCATGCTTTGCGATATACCCATGCAGGTTCCTGATATACTCATTATATACCAAGGAGCTGAGAGCCGACTTTCAAATGGCTGCAACTAGACTCTGGTACCAAAGATTTGGGGGTCTAGAAGCTATAAGCATCGATAAAGCATTACATACAGTACCTTTGGAATCGTATTTTTTCTCTCTTTTTGCTCACGTCCACGGCAGTAACGAAACTTAAAGTCGTGGCATAAAATGAATGTATTTACATGCTATGATTTTAATGATCTAAATGCACCTACTATTAGATTTTATGTTGACAGTATAGCGACATACCTATGGAGGAGAAGTACTGGAGCGCCTCCTGCGCTGGGCCATGGTATATAGTCTGGCCTCGACCCAGCAGATGCATCTTGTCGAAGAGCCTGAAGATAGAATATCTCGGCTGATGTATGGAGAAGATCATGGTACGCCCACCGAGAGACAATCTAATAACGGATACAGATGAAAGGGTCGCGGAACGTTTTGTAGTGCGTATGTACGTGTGTGTGTGTGTGTGTGTGTGTGTGTGTCTGTGTATGTGTTTGTGTATGTCCGTATAATGTGGTTAAGGTAGGGTGACCCGCTTAGGGTAGGGGTTAGGGTTTTTTCACCTTTTTGCTCTTGACTGATTCGGACAATGGTCAATGCTCCCCCCTTCTTCGGTGCGAAGAACGTCTGGGTGGAACCATCGGGTCATTTGTGTGTGTGTGTGTGTGTGTGTGTGTGTGTGTGTGTTTCACGAAATTGTTCCTTTTTTGAAAGAGCCAGAAGTGTGTACGTGTGTGGAGTTGGGTAGGGGTAAGGGGGAATGGCCCTGAGATGTAATGAAAATGATGGGTCATTTTCGTCTTGGCTGTTCAAACAAGGATTCCTTCTGCAAAATTGGATAATGGTTGTTTTTACTTTGTATTACATTTCCCTTTATGTGGAAGCTAATCAGGGTTACTACACGTAAGGATAAGCAGAATCAAGTATCTTGAATGTTTTCATACTGATAACGCAGTAAGAGATTTTGCTTGCAACAGATTGCAAGGACAGCTATGTTTATATGACCGCAACGAATTTGGGGCGCATTAATTCTTGGAATGCAATTTCCCGATTGTGCCGAATCACACATTAGCTCATTTGCCCAATGTAAGGTTGATGCGGTGGATTTTTTTTTTTCAACATGATCATAAAGAAAAAATTACTTGGCCAGAAGATGCATGACAGCGTTGGCAGTGCTAGCATCAAGTCCTGTAGTAGGTTCGTCCAGGAAGAGCACGGTGGGTTTGATGATGAGTTCCATCCCAACATTGGTCCTCTTCCTCTCTCCTCCTGAAACCCCGCGGATGAACTCGGTACCGACCTGCCACCAAACAATACAAGTCATCATAAAGATATCAGGAAGGTGAAATATCTCTTCGTTCACCAGTTATAATCAAGCAGTAGCCTAAATGCTGAAGATTATTTAGAAGAGGAGAGGAAATTCACAGAAACAACATAAAGTATGACGACCTATTAAGTGCATTCCGGTAAGCCAACCCATTTTAACACAGTTGTGAGAGCAAGCCAGTAATTTCACTTGACATAAATATCGGGGGTTTGTGCACTTGAACTCTAATTATGATTGATCATGAAGGATGTTTGCCCTTATTCAGCATGGTAACTTTATCCACATTGCTTCTCTCCACCTAGGAGTATAAATGTTTACCCGATAGGATTAGAGTGTTTATGCTTTTGATTAGCATGTGCCCGCCTGTAAAAGGCGACTGGCTGGAATGCTCCCAGGGAGTGGAGAGTGAACACTGTCAGTGCTGGTTGGAAATATTGTATCCAGAGACCGAGGTGAAAGGATAGTATGTGTGCGTTTTGAACACTCTACTCAGTGGATTTAGCGCAATATAAATTCATATTATTATTATTACTATTATCATCATCATTATTTTTATTATCAATATTATCATAGCATTATTACTATATTGTTATTATCATCATTATTATTGATATTATTATCATCATTATTATTATCATGATCATCATTGTTATTCATGGTTTATCAAAATCGTGATTCGCAGCAATGAGATTGCTTAATTGCTCACAATTGTACATAAAAGACATGACGCATACATATAAATATAACAAAACTGTGTGAAACCTGTACTGGAAATATAATCATAGAAATAGTTCTTTATACATACAGACCAAAATGCATAAATATATATATATATATATATATATATATATATATATATATATACATATATATATGTATATATACATACACACACACACACACACACACACATATATATATATATATAATTCCGATACTTTGCTACGAGTAAAATGCCTCTTGGTGCATTCTGAACATCTGCTGAGGTGCATAAGGGATGTGTCTTTAATGAAGCATATGTGTGTATAATGTGTATGCCGTTATGTGTGTGTGCATTTAACGTGTGTGTATTCAAGCGTATTATGGTTTTGCGTGTTTGTTCATTGCTGAATTGCTCCCATCTGTACTCGAAAAGACATGCACACACAAAACATAGCAAAACCGTCTTTTACTATACTACGAATACAATCACAAAAACACTTCCTTGCACATATAAAACAAAATTATTTAGAATACATAAAATTCCAGTTCTTCACACGAGGAAACAACCTCTTACTGTATCTCGAACATGTGTTGAGGCACTTGAGGGGTGTGTCTGTGAGCATGCATGTGTATAATGTGTATGGATGCGGGTGTGTGTATAATGTGTATGGGTATAATGTATGTGTGTGCGCATAAGTGTGTGTGTATTGAAATGTATGGTTTTACATGTTTACAAAGATGAAATTACGGACATGCAGTAATATAAACATAACAAAATCGTCCATTGTTGCACCAGAAATATATATAAAAAAACAACAGTTCATTGCACATATAGAACGGAATTGTCTAAAAATATACAAAATTCCAATTCCTACCACGAAGAAATTACAAGTGTACATCTAGCTGTATTACAAGCGGTCTGTTGAAGTGCTTGCAAAGGCGTAGAATACTAAATGTGCACCTAAAAGTATGTGCCTGTGGGCGTGTGCATGTGTGTTTGTGTGTGTTGTGTTTATGTATGAATAAAATTGATTTCATGAGAGCTGACACAGTATTCTCAATAACGATACAAAGGATTGACATCTACGCCATAAAATTGTATCAGTGAAAATATATGAGTTCCCAGGATAGCAGTCCCTTTACAAATAATACAAAATCACTTGTTACTATTGAAACTGCATTGAGTAAGCTATATGAAAAAGACCTTGACTGGTATAGAGTAAACTGTATGAAAAGAAAATTTGACCGGTATGGAGTAAAAATAAATGTGTATTGTTACAACAAATTTATTTATTTATTTATTTATTTATTGCAATTCTTTATCCAGAGTAGCCTGATCAGCATGAGATATATAAACAGGATAAACTATTACATTTCAAAACAGTATAAAGTAATCACACACATCAAGTATATAAATAAAATAATATCATACAATCATACAGATTTAAAATAGACTAACTGCCGGTCTTCCTCAGGGCTCTGTTTTCGTAAAAATCCATGAAACATGAACAACAACATCCACAACGGTAACAACACCAACAATAAGAAAACAATTTGTTTAAAAATAGATAATTGTGGCAGATCAGCACGGGACACGTAATACAGTCAAATATAAAAATGAAGTGAACGCACATGTACAAACACCTGGAAACACGATAAGACAAAATAACATCTAGAAAAAGGAAAGGAAATGATTCAGTATTTCCTATTAGGCGGCTGCAACTCATCCCGCTGTTCTACCGCGAGGTAATGTGTGTTATAAACAGGGGTCCCATTGATTATCAGTACAAGGTTTTTAATTGCCCTCAACACACTTTACAATCAGTTCATTCAATCATGCAACATCTGCTCCTCAACAAATAATCGCTGTAGAATATCTTGATATTACACCGTTACACCGTTCACATGAAAAGATAAACAACATCATCAACAGATTAAATCATGTCGTGTGGGTGTACTTCGAAACAGTAAAAGCAAAATATTAAGCAATAACAACAACAATTCATTGCACATGTCGAACGGAATTGCCTAAAAATATACAAAATTCCAATTCTTGCCACGAAGAAGTTACATCTAGGTGTATAGTAAGCGCTCTGTTGAAGTGCTTGCAACGGCGTAAAATATTGCGTGTGTGTGTGCGTGTGCGCGTGTGTGCGTGTGTGTATGTGTGTGTGTGTGTGTGTGTGTGTTGTGTTGATTTATGCATAAAATTGCTGTCATAAGAGCTGAGACAGTAAACTCAATAACGACACAAAGGATTGACATCTACGCCATAAAATTGTATCAGTGAAAATATATGAGTTCCCCGGGATAGCAGTCCCTTTACAAATAATACAAAATCACTTTTTACTATTGAAACTGCATTGAGTAAGCTATATGAAAAAGATCTCGACTGGTATAGAGTAAAAAATGAATTCAACTTGAAATATATTGTCCCAACAAATAATCACTGTGAATTATCATAATATTGCATGTTTACAAATATTCGTATGAAAAGAAAAACAACATCATCAATAGGTTAAATCATGTGGTGTGGGTGTGCTTGGAAACAATAAAAACAAAATGTAAACTGAAAAGATGTAATTCAAACTGCTATACCTTGCCTGGTTTATAGCTTCACACGCCGTTATCATTGAGCAGCCTTATAATGTATGGAAGTATGTATCGTCCCGTTTTACAACAGACTTCTGAGTAAGCGTGACCTTTACGTATAAAGATCGAGAAGTTATGGCGGTTCGTGTAGGAGGGAGCTAATGGTGGAAGGGCGACTGTATTTTGGTCAAACCTCTACCCAATTTGAGAGTCAGCTTTTCTTTTTATTTATTTATTTATTTATTTATTTATTTAGTCATATTTATACAGGGTGGCCCAATCAGTAGTCAACGCACTGTTCTCCCTAGAGGCCCTGTGTCACAAACTCATTCATAAAAGTCAAACGAAACAGACAAATAACACTACAGAAATATATGATATATATGATTACAGGAAATGGATCTAACAAGATCAACATAAATATCAGATAACAAATAACGCAGGTTATGAGGCGAAATGTTTCAAATAATTACAGCAAAAGGTAGCTTTTGAAGGAGAACTGCGTATAATTGCAGGAAGTGCATTCCAAAGCATAGCTCCAGAGAAAGAAAAAGCCCTTTTCCCACTCTCAGAGGTGACTCTAGGCAAAACAAGACCATGGGTGCCCGCCCTTCTTGTCCTGTACCGATGTGTACTACTGCATAGCGTGAAGCGATCAATCAAATAGGATGGAGCAGAACCATTAATTACATCATATAAGAGCTTAGCCCGATGGAACCGCCAACGTTCCTCCATGGGAATCCAGTGTAAAGTTTTGAACATTTGAGAGGAAGGTGTTAAAAGATTTGCTTTCAGTATTATCCTTGCCATTTGTTTATGTTGTTTGATCAGTATCGACCTGTTGCGCTGATTGCAATTCGTCCAGGCATTACAACAATAGTCAAAGTAAGGTAAGACCAGTGCATTACCAAGCAATCTAGCGCTGTCAAGAGTTAGATATTTTCTAACTCGTCTGAGTAATGCTAATCTGGCTGCTATCTTTTTTGAGGTATATTTGATTTGCTCTTGCCAGCTAAGATGCTGGTCCATCTAGACCCCTAAATACTTCACACTTTGGACCTGTTTGATAATTACATCATTCACCTTAACGACCATATTCAGATTGGACTGAGCAAACTTCTGTTGTGTGCCAACAACAAGTACCTGTGTTTTATCTACATTGAGTGTGAGGTGATTCTCATCTAACCAAGACTTCACTTTCTTGAGTTCTCGGTTCAAAACCATTTCTATTCTTTCAGGATTTGGATCACTGAACATCATAACAGTATCATCTGCATACATCATTATATCACATTCATCAACTACTCTTGGCAGGTCATTCATGAAAATAGTAAACAACAGAGGTCCTAAAATGGACCCCTGCGGTACTCCAACCTTTGTTTCATGAATGGCAGATTTCTTTTTTTGAACAACAGTATACTGAGTTCGCTCATTTAAGTAGGAAGTAAACCACTTAAGAGCTGTTCCCTCAATACCGTACATTTGTCGCCTGCTATCTAGAGTTGGGAGACACAGAGTTTCCAGAGCATGTCTGTAACTGCCATACAGAGGCCCAAGCATGAGGCGGCAGGCCCTTCGTTGGATTCACTCAATTTGAGCCTTTTGACTTTCGGTTATACCCGAGTGCCAAACTGGTGCACAATACTCTACCACGGGCGGTATATACGAACAATAGACCGACAGCAGGTCAGGCAGGGGAAAATTGAATCCCTTGAGAATTCGAAGCATGTGTAGCCTCATGCTTGTCCGCTTGACAATATCATTAACATGACAATTCCATTTGAGGTCATTCTGGATCAAAACTCCCAGTAGTTTTACAACTGACACTTCATTTACCTCTTCGTTCCAAATTGCTATTTTTGGCGGAATCATTTCTGTGCGCACGAAACTGACATTCATTGCAACACATTTCTTGGGATTAAATTTCATGTTGATATTTGTTGACCAAGTATTCAGTTCATGTACCGTATTCTGAAGAGTTGACGTGCTCAGTTCCTAAGCGAACTCGGTGATGATTTTGGCAGGAATTTTGTCTGGTCCAGAGGCTTTCCGCGGGTTGATAGAACGAAGCTACCTGTATACTTCCCATAGCTGAACGAGTGGGATAGGCTCGACAGTCAGTAGGAACGAAGGGAGGGGGGTGAGGTCCAGTTTGTCGATGTCCTTGGCGACATTGATGAGAGACTCGTTGATCTGTCCAGCTTTTCCTGCAAAGTCACCCCGACATAATCCCTCAATCACTGCAGATGTCTGATTAGTTCTTATCCCAGTCATAGATTTTACACTATACGCGGTCGACATAAAATGAAGACTTTGCACAGGCTATGCGTCGGGTTTACGCGTTTCTTATGTGTCTCCAGCGTGCTGTTTTACCAGTTTTACCGACTTTGCTTGATCACTGATTTGATTTTGGGTGTGTTCCAAGGTTTGTCGTTGTCATGCGTTTTTGTTGTACGTGTGGGGAAGTATGTGTCGATCAGAGGCAGGAGGGTTGAATAGAATGTCTCACATTTTGCGTCAACATCAGTAGCATATTGAACATGAGACTAATCCGTATGTGCACTCGATTCGGCTTAGGTGTGAATTCCCGTGGAGACCACATGGCCGTGCCATGGTCGCTGGCGCCAAGTGGGGGTAGTATCGATCGTGTCACATAAAATTGGCTTATATTACTCACAATTCTCTCCTGTTTGATGACCCCTGGTCGGTTTGTCAACAACTTGTGCAAATCCATTACCGGCAGTCAGCTGAGTGACATCGAGTTCATTGAAGTTCCCCAATAGGATAAAGCCAGCATTGGGGTGCTTAGACGAAATGAGGTCCATCGATTCAAGAAGATGATCGATCAGGCATTCGTCTGTGGCCCCGTTGGGTGCAAGTGATAAATGTGCGACAACAATGATGGAAACGGATCGTGGAAGTCGTTCTGGGAAGACTTTCAACCATACGACTTCTAGTTTATCAGGAACGATGATGTCTGAAACCGGTTGGGAGTTCAGTGATTGCTTTGCATACAAAGCTACTCCCCCTCCCCGGCGGTGCGATCTCGATTTCACGAACACATCGTAATTCTGCACCATGATGTAATCGTCTAGTAGATCGGAACGAAACCAGGTTTCTGTAACTACTGTGACGTCGATATCATAAGTTCTAACATAGGCGGAGAACTCATCAAATGTGTTGTTAAGCGACCGCGAGTTCGCCAAAAGAAATGCAGGAAACTCGGGTAATGTTCTAACCAATGGAGTTGACACAAGTGATACACATATCAGATTTGGTCTATTTCTTTGTGGGGTGACAAGTCGGCCGATGTCATCCGATTATGTCCGATTACCGTTGGTATCTTCCTTCGAAGTTGTCTGCCCCTCTTTTACCTCTGTCTGTGGTTGCGTTTTTGCCTCTGAGATTGACGGTCAATTCCAAGTTGTCGAATGGTGTCCAACGTTACGTGTGGTAAAGACGTAGGGGCGTGATTACGTAACCTTAACAAAGAGTCCACTTAGGTATGACAGGCGGCGTCTTTGCTGTGACCTGTGCGCGGGAACTTCAAGTTTGGCATCCATTTTATCAAACGGGCTACCTCGTGGCGGTACGCGTGGTGGGACGCCAGAGTAGGCTGCCGGAACAAACGGTCTGGCTATCGTTGATGGTCCGTAATAGATAATATACTGAGACAACAGTGAGAGTCCAGCGGAAAATCAACATGCTTGCTCTGCAATTCAGAAATGTTCTGCCTGAAAATACTGCACCCAGATTGATCTTGGCGGTTCCCTGCAGGCACCAGACAGGTAATGCGGATTCGACATTTTCAGATGCTGTTTCGTGATAATGATCATCTTTAGTGCAATTCCCCGACTGGTCTGTGAACCTGTTTGTGAAACTCTGACATTAAACCTGTATGACTCTCAGCCGAGTAGATGTATGTCTCCCAGCCCCGATGCATGACTCTTTATAAAGTGAGTATGACGTGCCGTGATTATCTGCGACGATACGAGTGTGAGACCGATGTAATGATCTCGCCCTAAGCAAGTGTTAAGTGTATGCTGTTTGACCCATTTTGCCGTATTACTTTCACCTACATAATAAGTGTGCATTTGATATGAAGTCAGAGATGGCAAAACTGAAAACGAACTCCTACAGAGGAACCCCTGGTGGAAAAGAATTCAGATGCAAATTGCCTAAGTATGTGACAACTGACAGCTTACGAACAGCCATTAGGCATCTGCACTGCTCCTATGAAAAATACGGCGGAAATGGGAAGGATGGTTACATTAGCTACATGACTAATTTGCTAGGGCGTATTTTCCCAAGCCTCGAAAAGGGAATCTTCAGCCACTTTGTACATACATTCGACTTTGAGAACATGGTACCTACATTAAAACAAGACGCCAGTACAACTGACTGCATTCTAACAAAAGTCACATCGCCCTTGACAAAAGTGGGATTTCGAACGAACAAAACGTCGTGTCTTGTAAGAGCTGCAACACAATCGTGGAGTCACTCTCTGCTCTTCGAGAACAAACGAACGCGCAGAACCAGAAAGTAGATGCTTTTGTGTCCTGCAACAAAAACCCCGCCAAGAGCCTGTCTCACAATCACTCCAACTCTGCAAACAATACAGCCAGCGAGCAGCCCCGACCTGAAGAGGGGGCTGACCACCTGGACTCGCACCCCTCGCTTTCAACGGATGACAAACTTCAACAACAACTGCACGACTACGGAGAAAAGCACCGCGCCCGTTATGCTGCAATGAACACCAAATCCCAGGTGTCTGATCAACGCCCGGAAATCGTCGATGTGTTGATAATTGGTGATTCTATGATGAAAGCAATCAAGCCGTCAACACTCTCCAAAACTTACAGGATCCGGTGTAAAACAATCCCGGGAGCTAAGATCGAGAGCGCTTCAGATGACGTTCTGTTTAACGCGTGTTCTCTAAGTCCTAAGGAGATGATTCTGCACCTAGGGACGAACAACATCATGGACGACGGAGCCGACGAGATCATTGCCAAAATCTCGTCCCTCGCAGATGAAGTCGTTGAAAATAGCTCATCGACGAAAATCACTGTGTCAACCATCATTCATCGCAAAAACGAATCACTAGAGATGTCTCAGAAAGTCAACGCCGTCAACAAAGAGCTCAAAGTTTAAGCCAATCAGCGCAAATGGGACATCATCGCAAACGACAACATCAGCTCCGATCCGCATATCAACAGAGATGGCGTCCACCTGAATGCTGTTGGAACCCGCGTCTTTGCCACAAACATCATCGCGCACCTCCGGAATG
Organism: Diadema antillarum; assembly: GCF_040938485.1. Lineage (NCBI taxonomy): Eukaryota > Metazoa > Echinodermata > Echinoidea > Diadematoida > Diadematidae > Diadema > Diadema antillarum. The sequence continues at coordinate 57,462 of NW_027271803.1, read as the reverse complement.
AAACGCATCAGTGGAATATCACCAACACAAGGTCGCACCAACAACAGCAACAACAGCAATTCCAGCAGGATAAACAAGGAAATTGGCAACAGCGCCTCTCCTACGCCAACGCAGCTAGAGACCAGGCTTCACATTTTCACATCACGGGCCGTCAGTGGACGTGACCAAGAGGACGGGTATTCCCCCGAGACTGGATAGACAGTTTACAAACCACTCACAGGCTGCTGAACCAGAGACCAATGCAGAAAACACCAATCGAATCTCTTCCACTGAAACAAAAGCAGAATCTGAACTTTCATGTAAATATTATGAGCTTGAGGAAGGATCTCTCCCTCGTATTCCTGGTTGTGGTCTTATAATAGGACATATTAATATTAACTCTCTACCGGCAAAGATTGATGAACTAAGATTTAGTCTAAAAAATAAATCATTTGATATTATTGCCATAAGTGAGCCCAAATGTGATAATACAATTGCTGACTCTGAGATTGATATAAATGATTACACGATTATCCGTAAAGACCGTAACAGACATGGTGGAGGTGTAGCCAGATACGTTAGCAATACTTTGGTTATTAAAAGTGTTAACATTGTTGAAAGTGATATTGAAGCAATCTGTATACAAACGGTAATAAAAGGTGTTAAGCCATTGGTTGTATGTGTTGTCTATAGACCGCCAAATTCATCTCCTGATCTTTTTTATTCATTATAAGTGATATGGTAGGCAATATCGTAACTCAAATACATAATGATGTTATTATAGTTGGTGACTTCAACTGTGATATGACCCCATCCAGGAATGATGGTACCTCAAATAATCTGCAGTTGATAATGTCAGGATTTTTATTTTATCAATTGGTCGATATCCCAACTCGAATAACACGTTCCTCTAAATCTATTATTGATTCGATATTCTGCACTAATCCAGATGATCACAGTATTTCAGGAGTATTTACTACGTCATTTAGTGATCATTACTTAATGTTCACTGTGAATGGGGACGAGAGCCCCAAATCAGTTGAAAATACCATTGTATGGAGAGATTACAAAAACTTAAACAGTGAAGAATTTTATAAGGCTCTGTCTGAGGAAAACTTCAGTATTATTTGTAGTATGTGTGAAACAAATGAAACATGGAAACTCTGGTATACCTTACTCGTGAAAACTGTTAATGAGCACATCCCATCATTATAAGAGGAAACGATTGAGAAACAATCCATGCCCTTGGTTTACCGGAGAAATCATTGCCTTAATGAACCGGCGTGATTATTTTCATAAAAAGGCTAGGAAAACATCTTCCCAATCTCACTGGATTGAATACAAATCACTGAAAAAAGAAGTGAAACGGGAACTAAAAAAAAGCAAAATTCCATTATATGGAAGCTCTTATAAATAGCGATCAGTCAAATTCTAACGCAATGTGGAAAGTGCTAAAGAGTATCACCAATAAACAAGGAAGCAAAAATATAACTCTGACGGTAAGTGGAAAAGATTTCTCCGAACCCAACGATGTTGCAGAATGTTTTAATAATCATTTTATTGATTCTGTTAATGATTCAGTGCAAGAAATTAATGACGATAGATATGAAGAAAAAATGAAGAAAGATATCAAGTACGATTTACCCGTTGTTTCACAACACTTTGTTGTAAAAATGATAAATGAACTTCCGTGTAAGAAAGCTACAGGATATGATGACATATCGGTCAAACTCCGTAAACGATTAATCAATGCCCCTAATGTCTTAGGTACACTGGTGCATATATTAAATCTATCACTCACTGAAGGAGCGTATCCATTAGACTGGAAAATAGCAAGAGTTCAACCCATTCCAGAGTCAGCTGATAAACATTGTGTGGACAACCATAGACCGATAGCAATTCTTTCCGTGCTATCAAAAAGTATTGAAAAAGTTGTTGCTTCGAGCTTCCAGAAATATTTGGTAAAATATGATATATTATCACTAAATCCGTTTGGATTTCGTCAAAACCACTCCTGTGAGATTCTTTATTTTGTATGGTTGACGAATGGTCCCGCCACGTAGACCAAGGGAACATGAACGGAATTGCTTTCATTGATTTACGCCGTGCATTTGACACCGTAGATCACTCTATTGTGTTAGCTAAACTTAAAACATACGGTTGTACTACACACAGTGTGAAATGGTTTGCATCGTATTTAAGAAACCGCAAACAGTTCGTCTCATTTGGTAAGGGAATATCCTCAACAAAGGAAGCAAACATAGGTGTCCCACAGGGCTCCATTCTAGCCCCCACTTTGTTCTCATTATTTATAAATGACCTTCCACATTATGTCACAAGTGCCTCAATTTACATGTATGCCGATGACACAACTGTGTCAGTACCAGGCAAATGTAAAGAAGAAGTAGAGAGTAAACTCACCCCGGCATTAAATGAAACCCAAGCATGGATAAGAAGAAACAGGTTAATTTTGAATTTAAAAAAACCGAAAGTAATGTTACTTGGGTCAAGGCAAAGATTGAATTCTATTCCTGATCAATATTTATCAATTGATATGAATGGGCATGCATTGGAATGCCTAAATGAAGTCAAATGTCTTGGTGTAATCATTGATCATAATTTAGATTTTAAGAAACATATTGAGTTTGTAGCGCAAACAATGAAATAAAAATTAGGGCTTATCGGCATAATTAAACACTGCTTTAATGATTCTCAATTGATGAGACTATACTGGGGATACATAATCCCCCACACTAGTATATCATATTGCTGCAATGTATGGCCTGGCAGATCAGAATCTAAGTATGATATCATAAACAGGCTGCACAAAAGAGCAGCATATATGACAGCGAATTGTTCATGGGAATCCCGCTCTGAGGAGGTCTTTAGAAAATATAATTGGCTCCAGTTGCACCAAATTTTTCACAGGTCCTCCTGCTGTTTGATGTACAAATGTGTATATAAACTGTCTCCTGTTATACTTTATGAGAAATTCTCATTTGTCGACGATGTGTCGTCAAGAGTAACCCGTTGCACAGATAAACTCCTTTTAAGACTCCCAAAGTGTCGTACAGCTTTTCATCAAAAATCCTTTGTTTATGCAGGCTCAGAAAACTGGAATACGCTCCCTGAACCTGCCCGCTTTATAAATAGCATAGCATCATTTGAATACTACCTTAAACACACGTAAAGAGGTTGCTTAATTCCTGTCCCTGATCAATTGACGAGACCCACTTTTGGAATATCCCATGACCTCTCTTCTCCCATCTTCTCCCAGCGCTTCGGCCACAATATTGAAAGGAAGCAAACATTTTATCCCTGTAAGGAGCAGATGTTGCACGATTGAATGAACGGATTCTAAAATGTGTTGAGGACAATTAAAAGCGTTGCACTGACAACTAAGGGGACACTGTTACGGCACATTTTACCAAAATGTGCTGTAACTATTGTACGGCACATTTTGGTAACTGTACATTTGGGTAAATTCACCAAAATGTGCAGGACTTTGACGGCACATTTTGGTAACTTTCTGCTCCTCCACAATCATCACAAAAACAAATTTTAAGTGCAGTTTGTTTTTGTCCCCACCGAATGGGTTCGACAGCCTATAAAGGCGGTGTCACACCTTTCCGGGCAAGCTACGCGGGCTTGTTGCGAGTAAGGTTTTTCCAGCACGCAGGAAAATTATCTCACCCGTAGTTGCCCGGAGCTGCGCACGCAAGTCCGATTTACCCGCAGCCAAGGTTTGAGCAGCATCTCGCAGGCAACTCCCACGCAGGTACTTCGCAGTCCCCGTATGCGGACAGCGCGGCCAAGATAATGACATTCTGTCATTTCTGTTGGACTTCTACCATTCCTTCAGATACATTTCTGAGTTGTCCAGCAAGTAAGACACATGCACAACTCGCCCAAATCCTTGTCCGCCCTCAGAAATTGTCCGGTATGCTGGAAAATCCTCACACGCATCAAGCCCGCGTAGCTTGCCCGGAAAGGTGTGACAAGGCCTTAACATGATTACGGGTAAAAAAGGATTTGCGTGCGCACCTCCGGGCGACTACGGGAGGGAAACGTGCTAGGTACTGTTACGTGCAGGTCATCTGCGGGGACCTCCGGGTAGTAAAAATTGATATTCGCAAGTCGCACGCAAGCTACGCGGGCTTGTTGCAAGTAGGGATTTTTCAGCACGCAGGAAAATTTTCTGCGGACGGACAAGAATGTTTACGAGTTTCGCACTTGTGTCTTATTTGCTAGACGCGTGCTACTTACCTTCTACTTGCGTGTATTCCGTTTGACCTGCGTGAGAACTTTGAAACCGATCCGTTTTCTGTTACGAGCGACTTACGGGTACTGGGAAGTACCTGCGTTGGAGTTGTCTGCAAGGTGCTGCCGGTAAGGGTCTCCTACTGGGTGTTCTGCGTGTACCCCCGCAACTCACTCGGAACATATTTTGAACAAGCTCAAGGCCTTGTCATACCGTATCTGGGGAAGTTTGACTTGCGGGGAATCAAATTTGCTACCCGGAGCTCTCCGCAGTTGGTCCGCACCTGACAGTATCTAGCGCGTATCTCGCCTGTATTTGCCCGGAGGTGCGCACGCAAGTCGATTTATACCCGCAGCTAAGTTTACAGCGTGACCAATACTTTTTCCGGGTGAGTCGTGGGAATTGCCCGCAGAGGTACACGCAAAACACCAGTAGGAGGCCCTTAGTCGCAGCACCTCGCAGGCAACTCCCACGCATGTATTTCGCAGTCCCCGTATGCGGCCAAATTAATGACATTCTGTGGTACTTCTGCCATTCCATTAGAGGAATTCCTTCAGCCCCACGCACCTGGCACGCAGGTCACACCGCATACCCGCACGAAAAGCAATCGCAATAGCTTACTCGAGCCTTCAGCTCGGGTGAGCTAAGTAAGTGTCTTGCCTGTCTTTACAGCAGGACCATATAACTCCTTGACCGTATTTTAAATGTCAAGCCCATCCATGGCTTTTAAGTTCAGTTACCAAATGTGCAGATTGTCCAAAATGTGCAGGCAAATCCACTTTTAACTGCACATTTTGGTAACAGTTAATCCCGTCAGGTATAGGTGCACTATCGGCACAGTTTGGTAAATTACCAAAATGTACGGTTACCAAAATGTGCCGTGACATAGTGACGGCACATTTTGGTAACTTGCACATTTTGGTAATTTACCAAAATGTGCCGATTTACCAAAATGTGCCGTAACAGACCCCTGTTCATAAGACACCCTCATTTCCTTGCGGTAGAACAGCGGGATGAGTGGCAGCCGCCATACGAGATATTGAATAATTTCCTCTCTTCTTTCTGAATGTTATTTTTGTTTTATCGTATTTCCAGATACTCGTACATATGCGTTCACTTCATTTTTATATTTTACAGTATCACGTGTCCCGTTGTTAATCTGCCACGATTACTCGTAGTATTCATTTTCAAACAAATTGTTCTCTTATTGATGGTGTTGTTACTGTTGTTGATGTAGTTGTTCATGTTCCATAGATTTTTACGAAAACAGAGCTCTGAGGAAGACCGGCAGCTAGTCTATTTTAAATCTGTATGATTGTATGATATCATTTTCTTTAAATACTTGATGTATGTGACTATTTTATATCGTTTTGAAATGCATTTGTTTATTTTATGCCGTTTATTATATTTTATGCTTGATCAGGCTACTCTGGATAAAGAATTGCAATAAATAAAATAGATAAACACAAACATATAAATTAAAACAAATATTTAGACAAACGAGGTGTGTAGGCGTCTACGTGATAGCGCCACCACTTTCCAATTAACTTAATGTCGGTCTTACCAAAAATTGCGCATGCCTTATCCTACCTCTGTAACACACATGATGAAAAGAGTCTGTTATATCCCCAAATGCTTTGTTTTCATAGAAAGTTTACATCCACACAAAAAACACAATGTTAAAGATACAACATAATCCGTGTAAAATTGACCCAAGTCTCAGAGTTCGCAGGTAACCTACACAAAAGTGTTAAAATCTGCCCGTTTCTTAGTTATTTTAAGTTTAGTGCTGACACGTGTAAAATTGACTAGAAATTTCTGGTGAATTGTTTACCATACTAGTTAGTGAATTTCACACAGAATTATGGTAATTTCTTTTTCACCAGGAAATTCTGGTAATATGGGCAGGAATATAATGAATCGATGATGTATATATATATATATATATATATATATATATATACATGTATATATATATATATATATATATTACGTGTAATAATAAAGTCACAACAGAGGAATGCAGGGAATGCATTAATAGCCAATCTTGATTTAATGAATAATCCGAATTTTCGAGGAACCTTCCTCTTCTTCAGGGATGACAGTGCGCACTGTCATCCCTGAAGAAGAGGAAGGTTCCTCGAAAATTCGGATTATTCATTAAATCAAGATTGGCTATTAATGAATTCCCTGCATTCCTCTGTTGTGACTTTATTATTGCTATTTCTAGTACTGCCAATACGCGGAACAACTACTATATTACGTGTATATATATATATATACACATCCATAGAGTATTTTTACAAGGAAATAATATGCTCATTCATTATCTCACCACACCTACTGCCGTCCCCTATGTCATTCTAACCAATATCTAGCACATTTTCAAGTAGTAGTACCTTGGAAGCCCTACAGTTATTCCTTGAATATTAAGCAAATGTATGTAATAATTGCTGAATTGAAAATTCATCTTAGAGCTATTATTCTCCATTCTCTTTATTTTTCATTTCAATTTTTGTTCAGAACATGTACAGCTCATATAAGCAAGAAAGTCAACATATTTTGGTACAAAATCAAATTTCTTTAAAGTCCGATACTGCTGAATAATTACTCAGCATTCTTTCATTGTTTATTTCGACTTACAACTGTGATATTCATATCCTATACAGCGTTTTCTAATATAAAGAGTTGTTATAACAAAACTGAATATGACTAATCCATGGTGAATAATAAATATATATCTCTACTGATCGCAATCGTCTAAACTTTTTAAAATGTACATTGAGAGCTACTTAAGCCGCTAGTTATTAGGCCTATCTATTTAAAAGTTGGTATAAAAACGAGGTTAGAATTATTACTGAATGTGATTGATACCCCCACCTAAACCGGAGAGAGTTTGCTCAATCCACAATATTTGTGTATGTCCTTTATTTAAAAATTGCTATTACCATGGCAACGCAGTGATTCACATTAACAACAGAAGTATTTTGCTCATGTAAATATTACACTGGTCACATAGGCCAAATTTGAAATCAAATGCTAAAAAAAAACTAAGATAGCTAGAAAAATGCTTTTACCTCGGCAGCACAATGTTCACCACTGACAAACAACAAAATTCGCACATACATGTATATACTACAGCAGTAACATGCTCCAAATTTAAAGTGAAATGCTCAGAGAACTGAGGGAGTTAGCTCAATCAACAATATTTTTCGTATTTTTAATATAACACTAGTTACCACGGCAACACATTGTTTGTCATTGACGAAAGATGAAGCTTGGACATTTAAATATTACAGCAGTCAGAAGAGGAAGACTTCAAGTGAAACGCTCAAAAGCCGACGGGGTTATATCACTTCACAATATTTTTTAACAACAACAACAACAACAACAAAATTACGGTTACCATGACAACAAATTATTACACATTGACAAAAGCCGCGATCACACTGACAAAAGAATGTGAAGTTTTCGCGATCTTTCGTCGACCAAAACTTCTCGATCCAAAGATCGAGAAGTTTTGGTCATTATTGCGCGTACGCAAGGAAGAAGAAAGAGTACGCTGATGTCTAGTGATGTCTAGTTATTTTGACGTAACAATATATATATATATATATATATATATATATATATATATATATATATATATAATGGTATTATTATCCGCGTGTTGGAATAAGAGCAGAACAATTTAGGCCCTATTTGATAAAGTTTACCAGCTATTACTCAAACATGCCTTTAGAATGTTTTATCTGTATATTTTAATCGTTATGCTCTCTTCGGGTTGCTATGTGTTTTGCGCGGCTGGTAAACGATCAGTTTGATTTGAAAATGTCTAATGTCTTACTTCTTATGCATTTTATGATACATTGTTACGTCATCATTGAATTTAAGGATTTTGCACTCATGAAAAAAGCGCAAATTTTGAGCTAACAACCGTGCGTATTGCTATGTATTTTGCGCGGCTGGTAAACGATCAGTTTGATTTGAAAATGTCATATGTCTTACTTCTTATGCATTTTATGATACATTGTTACGTCATAATTGAATTTAAGGATTTTGTGCTCATGAAGATAGCGCAAATTTTGAGCTAACAACCGTGCGTGTTGGTTGCTAGCTCAAACTCTAAGCTGACAACCAGGCGCGTTTCTTTGTTATTATTATTATTTTTCTGTGCTGAGCTTCAAATACAAATATCACTGTTACCCTGAGGAAGATCCGTGCAAGGGTCGAAAATTTCGTTTACAAATAAATGAAGTTGGATTCTAATGCATTATGTCAACTTGTTTGTCTTCATCGTCTATATATATATATATATATATATATATATATATATATATATATAATTATTAGAAGAAAGAGTCTCAAGTACGCCATGGATCCAACGATTACAATTTTTTTTTTATTACAAGATTTTTTTGTAATCGTTGGATCCATGGCGTACTTGAGACTCTTTCTTCTAATAATTACAACATTCGAAGTCCAACACGTGGAAAATTCCAAGATATATGTGTATATATATATATATATATATATATAGTTGAAGTGGGCTCGGCCTCGTACGTTGTGGGTATTTTTATGTATACGTGTGACGGAGCGATGACTACTCGTAGACGTTGCAGTATGTTCGCTAATAGCCTTTAATTCTCCAGAGCTTTCGACCGAGTTACCGGTCTTTTTCAAGGGCTTGGGACGTAAACAAAAGAAGCAAAAAAGCAAAAAAGACGTCGACTGTCATTCCATGCTATTTTCTGGTTCCTAACATCCTTGCTTTTTTTTAATGCATGTGATTACACATTTGTAAGCATGAACAATTATTATAATTGTACTGGATATTTTTTTTTTCCATTTCCGTCTGAGAAGACGGCTGGATAGCCCATATTCAACTGCAATAGCTGGTCTTCCATGGGGTCCAGTTGGATGTAAGGCGGGACCACTTCACAGGGTTAAACTCCCTGGTCTTTGCAATAAGTAAATGAAGCTGGATCTTACTCTCTCACACACGGGATCTCCATTTTATGTCCTATCTGAGGGACAGAGTGTTTTGCCTTTTATTAGAGGGAATGGTATGACTACACACAACATTACTCAGTGGGACCCGGGAATAGAAGCGAGGTCCTTTGGATCGTGAGGCAGACGCGCTACCGACTTGGCTAACTCGCCGTGAATTCAAATTCACACTGGCAAAAGATCGAGATCTCAAAGATTGCGATCATGCAATAAACTGAATTCAATCTAATTGAATAAATCAAGTATTTAAGCGACAAAGAGTTTCACGCTTAAAGAAGAAAAAAATATCTGTTTGGTGGAATAAATCTCTGACAAAGCAAGTGAGGCTATCTGATGGTATCGGTGTGGTCATCAGACTAATAAATAATAATATAAAAATCATAAGGAGCTTAAGCGACCTGTTCACATGAACTTTAAATCCGATTTGAATGTGAAGTTGAATATCAAAATGCAATGCTAATTGGATATTATGAAACCAGTCAAAGCTTGGGTAGGTTACAATACGACAAATGGAAATTATACGCTGTTAAAACTTAATGAGATTAGTATAATGAGCGGACAATGTAGTGATAATTAATCCCTGGTGACATTGTTAAACAGAGAAGAACATGGGTTAGGTGCTGGAAAAAAGGATAACCTTTTTGACACCGTATCATATGAGTGTAGACGCATTGTTCCCTCTTCTAAACAATCTCAGCAGAAGTACCCTTATGGACCCTGCTACATAAATCACGATATGCACGTATGATTTTGGAGAAATAAAAACCACTTATTAGAGACTTATTATCGGTCATAAGTGAGAAACCAGAGTGTGAACAAACTTTGCTGTCGGCAACGTGATTGAGGCCGAGCTCCTTGATGATGTCAATCACACGGTCTCCTCTTTCTCTCTTGTTGACTGTCTTTGGTAGACGAAGTGCTGCGGAGAACGACAGGTTTTCCCTGATAGTGAGCGTACCCATGACAACATCATCCTGTGTGATAGTCGAAAGAAGGTGTAAAACGTAAATGTAACCGCCGAGCTCTAAACCCATAAAAAGTCACAAATAATGATTCTCTGTTATGAACCAAAATATGTCACCTCGTTTGACAGACTCAAATATATATAGTTTGTCTTATTCTGGACGGGAGTATTCATTTCTCTACCCCATGTCAAAATTTGGCGGTTTAAAACAAAACCGACGAAATCGAAGTATTAGCAGTTTTTATGCCTCCGCCACGAAGTGTCGCCGGAGGCATTGTTTTCGGGTTGTCCGTCCGTCTGTCCTTCCGCCCGTAATAAATTTTGTGGACAGCGTCACTAAACAACCATAATGAAACTTTGCATGTATATGTATGAGTGGGAGAAGTCTTTCAATTTTTGGGCGCACATGCTCAAGGTCAAAGGTCAAGGTCGAATGCTCAAAATGTCACTATTTCCCTCATAACTATGCAATGCCTGAAGGTATTTTCTTAAAGTTTAGTGTATATATGTCCTTCTAAATAAAGATTTTCTCGAGAAAGGTTTGGGTCATGAGGTCAAAGGTCAAATGTCGAGTGAAAATGTAAAAAAAAAAAATCAGTTTTTCTTCTCCATATCTAGGAAATGTTCAAGATAACCTCATGGCACTTAAAACATATGCATGCATAGACTGGCAGTGATTATCTAGGGAATTTAGGGGTCATGGGGTCAAAGGTCAGGGGTCAATGGTCCAGGTCAACCCCTCAAAATTTAATTATTTCTCATATATTTACGCAATACCTGCAGGATTTTTCTTGAAACTTGGTATATACATTTGTACATGTATCACCGAATAGGGATTCTCTGGAAGCTTGTTGCCAAAAGGTTGAAGGTCAAAATGTCAAAAGTCAAGCAAGAAGTGCTAAATTTTACTTCCTCTATTTCTCAAAAGTGGCTCAAGGTATCATAATGAAACTTAGAACGTGTATATTTATGCATGTTTTGCCTCTTGGAAGTGATTTTCTTGGGAATTTTAGGGTCATAGGTCAAAGGTCAAGGGCAAAAGGCCTGGTTGAAATGCTAAAATGTTACTATTTAGTATTAAAATTACACCTTTCCTACATACCTTTAAAATTACTCAATGCATAAACTTATAAAAGGGTCAAAAAAGTAAAAATCCTCAAATCCCCAAATACCTGCTCTCTTATAAGGGCGGAGGTCCACTAGGGCGCGGACAAGCCTAGGAAGGGTTGCGGAAGCAAATTCTGTCATTTCGGCACCCTGTCCGCGTCAGACGCGGAAAAAGTGTGCGATTCGGCTTGTCCTGGGACATTCCTAGGTATGTCCGCGGAATGTCCGCGGACTGACTGCGGACATTCCTTTGAATCACTCAGAAATCACTCCGGAAGAGCGCGAAATACCCCGGAATAGGCTAATCGTAGCCGGGCAGCGCCGAAACATCTAGGATTACACCAGTAATGATTAAATCATGAACGCGGACAATCAGGATGACTTGTGGACAACAAGAGTTAGCTATGGGGACAGTATGAGGAAATAGGGCAAAGTTGTAAATTGGGAGCCGACTTTCGATTTTTCTCATTTGACTGCTAGCCGTTATGGAAGTCACACCAGCCGAAATTCGCTTTGCCCCATTGCTTCAAATACCAGCTATGAGAGGTGCTGAGATAGCACCTACAGCTCAAAGGTCAGTGAGGCATCACGGACCTGATACAAGGAATGCTTTACCCGACTCCCTAAAAACATGAACATGTCTGTTTTCCTCCAAAGCCAGTTTAAAGAAATATATTTTAACTCAATATAATTAGTAAAATAAAGTATAATTATTGATATGATATTGTTTATGTTTTGGTTAGTGTTATTGTACCGATATACTGACGAATAATTATATATTATAAAATGGCCCCAACACAAACATTCAACTCCCCTATTGCACTCGCACAGCACTCACTCACATCTTCTTTTCCCTCTAAAGCATACTATTGTAATGTAGAAAAAAAAAATGTACTTTTTGTGAGAGGCAGACCTGAGTTGCAGTTGCAGTTGCAGAGATGTCTCCGCTATAGTCTACGACTCTGAGACGTCTATTGAGAAATCTCCGAGCAGGCGCAAGAAATTTGAAGACACGATTTAACAATGTGGCTGACCGATTTTAAAAATTCTCAATCTCAGATCTCTGACCTTTATAATGATGTTCAGATGGATGAAAACTATAAAGAAAATCAAGCATAATGAAGATCATTAATTAATTATCAAGATATCTATAAATTTGCTTATCTGGTGAGGGCGCGGATCAAGGATTTTGAAAAAAAAGGGGGGGGGGACCTGAATTCGGCTAAATCCACTAGCACCCGGCTTCTTTATAACCCGAATATTTTATTTTCCATGCTAGCGACGAAAAGCTCGAAAGAGAAAAAAAATGGTGATGAACAAAACTTGCCCTTCGTGTACTTGCACCCCTGTTCACAGAACCACCTAGTGTGCATTTTGTACAAATTGCCTGGTATGATTCAAGTTTTACTAATCCAGTCATAGATACTCACTGTATTTATCAATGCATACTTACAATTAAAAGTACGGCCTTTATTCCTAAACCACTCATGAACTCACGCCACTACCAATCATGCCTTTAAATTAACCTCGCTACTTTCCAGCTAGATTTAGCATTTCATTGTGCCCAACATGTCGTCTCATTCACAATGATAACGGACAATGACAATCACACCGTCCGCCCTGCCCACTCTCTCTTCCATTCACAGTAAAGAGCTGTTGTCCACATTCCACACATTGTGAACGCTACTGGTTCTATGGCAAGCCGAATTATCGCTGATTTCGGTATCTCTGAGAGGGTAAAATGATCACATTTGGAAAATTGTAAGGGTTCACAAAAATGGTCCTTAAATCATAACGCATTAACCAAAATTAAAGAACTTGGTGTCATTTTGTTGGAAAAAGAATGGCCTTTCCAATAGTATGCAAAAATAATGACATGTTTGCAACAATATTGCTGTAATTAAAGATCTTTGGTGTTCGTTTCTTGGTGGGTCACCCTGTATATATATATAAAAGATAAGTAACAAAGCTGCAACAAAGTTCATGCTGTATTCACCAACGGTTTATTTCTTCACACAAATTTTCGAGCGTCTCGCCGCCCTTTCTCAAGTGTTGATACTGAGAGAACAATAACAAAATTAAGCCATAACAATATATTGCAACCGTGTTACCAAGGATGCGCGCTTTAACGCATCAATGCTAGGCATCCTAACACCCAGCGCGCATCCTGGCAACAGTGCAATGTTACGTCATAATAAAATTACAATGAGTATAAAGCATACATGAAAAAAACTTGGCACGACTGATACAGAAGTAATTCCTCTGAATACGCAGCTGCGGTGGTAATGTAAAAGCAGTGCATTATTTCTTTCAAAATTCAACATACACATAAATTAACTTTAATTCTAGTGTATAGATAATCTTTACATAATCTGAAATTATCATGATTAATATAAACATTCAATTTTTTAAAATCAAACTGAATCGTCACACTGATGGTTATGCAAAATACGTGCAAGCAGTTTACTATTCCTTTCAAACTTCAGCATACACATACATTAACTTCCAAATTCTGGTGAGTAGATAGTCTTTAAATAATCTGAGACTATAGCATGAATATGAAATACGTGAAAAATCATATTTTTCTTCTTTTGATTAAATAGATACGTCACAATACGTCTCGGAGTGGAAAAAAGACTGGTTCCAAGAAATGGTTAAAAGGAGCGTCAGCATTATATCACTCAAGCAATATAATGATAAGATCTATTGCAGCGGGGTAAACGGGAGAACATACAACAGTAAGCGGCGCACCTACTTGTAAAAAGTGTAGTTCGTGAGCCATGATAGATCTATGTTCATGCCCTGTCCCTGGAAGCTTCGTGTGCGGATGATTGTTTTTAGTTCTTTCACGTGTCTTTCTTCAAATGCTTCCATGTCCTTGTATAAAATGCAACATTGCAGATCTGTTAGTGTGTGATTTGTTTTGTTGAAGTGTTGTGCGACTGGATGTTGTGTTTGACTTCTAATGATTGTGCTTTTGTGATTGTTGAAACGTTGTCTGAAGTTTGTTGTTTCTCCGATGTAGACAGCCAGGGGACATTGCTTGCATGTCAGGCTGTATACTACATTCTTGCTGTTGCAGTCCCCTGACGTCGGATGGAGGGTGTGGCCGGAGCCAAGTTTGATATCTGTATCTGTGATTAGGTGAGCGCATATTTGACATCGTTTGTTTCCACATTTATGATTTCCAGTAGGATTGATTGTTCTGTTGACTCGAGATCGTGTAAGCAAACTTTTCAGGTTGCGTGGCTGTCGTTGTGCATGTAAGGGACGTGCTGTTAACTCGGGAGCTACCGACTGGACTTGTTTGAGAGTAGGCCATTCTTTCCTCACTTCCTTCATGAACTGTTGTGATGTGGGATGATATGTTGTTACAAAGACTTTGCGTGTGTGTGAGTCTTTGGGTTTCAGATTATCATGATGTAGTAAGGATGAGCGTCTTTTTGCTATCGCGCGGTCCCTACCTGCTTGCACAATGTCTAACGCATCCAGAAATTCCTTGTGATCAGAAATGATTCGTCTGTAGCGGAGCATTTGACTGTACACAATTGACCTCTTAATATGATTAGGATGGAAGCTGTTGTACTTAAGATACGTCTGTCTGTCTGTAGGTTTGTGGTAAACAGACGTGTTCAGCTTCCCTCCTTCTTTGCGGATAGTCACATCAAGAAAGTGTACTTCTGACCTAGAGCTGTCCATAGTAAATTTGATGTCGCGATGAACCATGTTGAGCTTGGAGTAGAACTCCGACAGCTGTTCGTCAGAATGGGGCCAAATGAGAAAAATGTTGTCAATGTAGCGGACGAACATGCTAGGTTTTAGAGTTTCTTTCGAGAGGAATTCTTCCTCGAGTACGGCCATAAAAATACTGGCATATGCTGGCGCAAATTTTGTACCCATGGCAGTACCCTGAGTTTGTAGAAAGCATTCATCATCAAATGTAAAGTAATTATGTTTCAAGATGAACTGGGCAAGACGACAAATGTCTTCTATGGGCATGTCAGAAGAAGGGTCGTGTTTGGTCAAAAATCTACGCAATGCATTAACCCCATCGGAGTGAGGAATGTTCGTGTACAGACTGACGACATCCAAAGTGACTAGAGTGCAATTTGGAGGAAGCTGAATGTTGTCGAGTCTATTAAGAAAATCATTGGTATCTTTTACATAGCTCTCGATGTTATGTAAGACCCCTTGTAGATACTTGTCAATGAAAGCTGACATCGGTTCAGTAAGTGAACCTACACTGGAAACAATTGGCCGTCCAGGCGGAATGATCTTATGTTCTCTCGATAACTCAGTAATTTCGGAAGTTTCCAAATCTTCAGCATTTTTGTCAGTGGCATTTGCTACCATCGTCGGAAGTTTATGGATCTTAGGTAATGTGTAAAATCTACTAGTTACCGGCTTACTTGGTACAAGTTGTTTCGCTTCTCTCTTATCGATATGTTTCAGGTTATTACAAAGAGTCTCAGCTTCCTTCGTGAACAAGCTCGTAGGGTCACTGTCAAGCTTCTTGTAGAATCCAGTGTCGGACAGTTGTCTTTCCGCCTCGGTGATGTAGTCCGCTGTATCCTGGATGGTGACGGCTCCCCCTTTGTCAGCAGGCTTAATCGTGATGTCAGCGTTGTCACGCAGGGATCGGATGGCGTCTTGCTGCTTCCGTGATATGTTCGATGAGGGTTCCCGTTCAGTCTCCTTCAGCAGCTTGTCGAGGTGTCTCTCCACATTGCTCACAAACGAGTCGATGAAGGGGTTTCTTCCGCTGGGGACAGCAGGGCGTCGCTTTTGATAGACTAGTTTCCTCGTCGGCCTAGGTTGCGACGCTTCTTCTTCCTCTGCCACTGCCTCAGATTCTGGGCACCTGTTTGCCGCGCGGAGTTCGGTTCGGCGGATTTTTTGTGTGAACTGGAAAGTGTCTGCACACAGTTGCACTTTATCGAGTCGCCTGTTAGGGCAGAAAGACATACGGAGACCAAGTACGCTCTCCTCCCCTTCAGACAAAGTGCAACTCGATAAGTTAACTATAGGCCTATTATTCCTCTCACTGTCACTAGCAGGAGATCTAGTACGTGAACCAGTAAGGAATGTTAACTCACCGCGTAGTTTCTCCAGCTTTTTTCTTTTGCGGGCCATGCATATTCTCAGGTGGTTATTGTAATGCGAGTCTATTTGTGTAATGACTCTTGTCGCGTCAGAGTTCTCGCTACGGAGGATGTCGATGAGTAGTTCTTTCTGCTTTCGTGATGTCTCCGTCAAACGCTTTTTCCTCTCGTAGGAATCTTTGAGAGCGGCGTTTCTCAGAAGAGCTGAGGCCTTGTTGACGATGTTGGTAGCACGCTGGCTGTTGTACGTTGATCGCATTGGGTTCTTCAGACGAAATCCTTTCGGTATCAGGCCAAGTTTCTTCGTTGTAGAAAGGAAAAATATATCCGAATGTGTCTGGGCTAGTTTTGTCACAGTTCTCTCGGTTTTCCTTCGAGCGTGGAGGCAATTCGCATGTAGAATATCCATGTTGATAAGGTAGTCCACGTGTTGGCAAGATAAAAAGATAAGTAACAAAGCTGCAACAAAGTTCATGCTGTATTCACCAACGGTTTATTTCTTCACACAAATTTTCGAGCGTCTCGCCGCCCTTTCTCAAGTGTTGATACTGAGAGAACAATAACAAAATTAAGCCATAACAATATATTGCAACCGTGTTACCAAGGATGCGCGCTTTAACGCATCAATGCTAGGCATCCTAACACCCAGCGCGCATCCTGGCAACAGTGCAATGTTACGTCATAATGAAATTACAATGAGTATAAAGCATACATGAAAAAACTTGGCACGACTGATACAGAAGTTATTCCTCTGAATACGCAGCTGCGGTGGTAATGTAAAAGCAGTGCATTATTTCTTTCAAAATTCAACATACACATAAATTAACTTTAATTCTAGTGTATAGATAATCTTTACATAATCTGAAATTATCATGATTAATATAAACATTCGATTTTTAAAAATCAAACTGAATCGTCACACTGATGATATCAATTTGATATATATATATATATATATATATATATATATACATATATATATATGTATATATATATATATATATATATATATATATATAAATGATCTAGTTCCACTTTTGTGGGGTTTGAGGTGGGCGGTCACATTTAAAGCGAACTAAACGATGCACTATTTATACGATGTAATGGCAACTATTAAATATCCCTCAAATGAAAATGACTTCTGAAAAGAACGCAAAAATCCCTAAAGTTTACTCGGAGGGGAGAGCGCTGCTTCCAGTCAGTCGTCACGGCGTGCGAATCTCGCACAGAGCGCGGAGGACGTATGCACGCTCGGAGCTGTCATGAATACATAATTAGCTGTGCAGTGTTCTTTTTAAACTATCGTTGTGCAGCCCCAGCATAACATTTACAGCTCATTTTTACATTAAATGAAAGAAGAAAGCTCAAGGTCTAATTTAATGACAATGATTTGATAATACTGGAAAGGGAATTAGGGTAAAAACACGAGTAATTTCACGCGTTGAAGATATAAAATTTAAACCCGAAAGAAGTGGGTCAAATACGTTCTTAACCACCTTGCATCTCTTTCAAACTAAATAAGTAGCATACTTGATTATCTTATTTTCAAAATATGGAAAAATCAAGTCACTCTGTCTTTTATAACTCATGGGATCCAGCAAATTACAACAGTACGTCACACCTTCGTACAATGCTGGATCGTGATTGGTCAGAAACGACGGTCGCACGACGTCATCACATCGTCTGCTACAGTGGTTTTTTTACTTCCTGTGTCGGATCTCGAAGACTGAAACTCGGCTTAAACGTGTATATAATAGGTTTATTCTTTCATATTCTGTCAAAATTTCGTAGATAATTATTTAAGGATTCGTTATCGCCACTTTGTGTTCGTATGGATTTGTCATTTGTTTGACTACTTGCAGATACGAGCACGTCAGCAATTTCACACGTTGTAAAAAACAAACAAACAAACACTTGGGTTTAGTCCCGTAAACTAATATTTGTGTTACGATGTTTCTCATGCCTTTTCTTTTCTGAAATGTTCCATCGTGATTTTCTTTTCATGTTTAGTCTTACATCAAGTTGTCTGGCAAGTTACGGTTTAATAAATAATATAACCCTGTGTCTATTTTTTCCTTGGACATTCTCAATCCTTCAAATTATATTTCTGGTTTTGATGATATGTCCGCTAGATTATGATTTATCCACTTATTTTTTAATTCTAATTTAGATTTTATTCGACTCTTCCGACCCCATTCCGGGGTATGAGAGTACAACACATAAATACAAGATATGGTTATAACAATATCAAAGAATACATGTTTGTGATATATTACAATGATGTATATAAAATAGTCTATACCTACTTAACATATATACAGTGATATACAAATTGGCAAGCAAGGTTAACTAATCGTATGAACCATACGACCAAACAATCGTGACATACAACTACAAAAAATGTACTAGAGACCGAGTATCACTGGATGCTTAATTTTTCTACCACTACGAGTTACAATATTTTCCTTCTTGACTACAGTACACTCAACTTGTTCAGGCTTCTGCAAATTTGCAAAATATGACATGATCAGCCTCACAAATAATACTAATCTTTTAAGCTGTCCTAAATGCGTGCATGAAAATAATCTGGACATGTGGAATGAGCAAGGACGTTTAACCAAATAATGATTGCTTAAATATAACTACCTTTCCTTTTCAAAGAAGGGACATACGAAAACATAGTGAAATTCATCACCCGTTTCATGCCTATCACAACAAGGGCATTGAAAATCCCTTTCATCAAATGACTGTACAAATCTTCTATTATTAACTGGCAACTTAACCTACATCTAAAACGGCTCAATGAAATTCTATCCCTCCTACTCAACTGGACTAAATACCTTTCAAAGAGACTATTCGTCTTAAAAATCCTATAATTTAAACATACTCTATTTGACCAAACATTTGCCATCAAATCCTGTTTAGATATATCACTTAATCTCAGCTTCAAGGTGCTCAATATCCAGTTATTTCTAAATCCTTCCCCTTTTCTAAGCCATACAACACCAAGACCAGCATTGTTTAAAATTTCCTCAATATGAGATATCCACTTAGACACAAAAGTCGTGTCCTGTTGACTTATTAATCTTTGGAGTGTATAAAACCTGAATGAATATTTAGCAGAAGAACCCTTTATGATCCTCAGCCAAAAGCTAACCATACGATATTTAACAGTATTAGCCAGTCGTGTTCTCCCGGTTTCTGCATATACCATACAATCTGGTGTAAATTTATGTACACATAACAACGATTTCAAGAATTTCCTATGAAAAATTTCAATTTGACTCAAATCCTCAAAACCCCAAACTTCACACCCGTACAATAGTATTGGTAACACTAACTGATCAAACAGTTCGCATTGAATATCCACAGGAAGCTTGAGTTTCTGAACCTTTAGTGACATAGAAAAAAGTGCTTTCCTTGCCTGTGTCACCTGTTTAGAAATAGCCTTCTTAAAACTTCCATTATAATTAAATTGAATACCTAAATAAACAAAATCATCCACTACATCAAGTTTGTCTTCACCAAAACTGAACAATGGAAAGTTACGTACTTTGCCTCTTGAGAAAATCAGGACTTTAGTTTTTGTAGTATTGACACTTAACTTCTAATCTATACAATATCGATGCAATGCATTCAAAGCCAACTGAAGCTCTTCTGGACTGTCGGCTAAAATAAGAGTGTCGTCTGCATACAACAATGTATATAAATGTATAAAAAGATCCTCATTAATTTCTTTGTCTAAAATATCAACACAAACTTTTTCAAACAAAAACTGCAGTCCCTTGAAACGGCAACTCCAAAACTCAACGATTCAAAATCATTGAGATATAATGCAAAAAGCAGAGGCGATAAATTTTCACCCTGCCGTACACCAGCATTACACCGAAAAGCCTCAGAATGTTGACCATCTACTAATACACAAAATTTGGCTTGAGCATACATATTCTTTATAACTGTAAAGACCTTACCATCCACCCCAGACCTCAACATTTTATGCCAAAGTGATACCCTATCAACCATATCAAAGGCTTTCTTAAAATCAATGAATGCACAATAAATTCGCTTGCGTTTAGACAAATATATATCAATTAAAGTTTTCAAAACAAAGGCGTGATCCATTGTAGAATATCCAGTCAGTTTTTTAACTGGAACTTGGAAGCTGCAGCTGGGGACTACTGGTGATTTGCATGAATGTTAATCTTAAATAATTTGATGAACTATTAATCATGCCACATGTTTTTATCATTATTATATGTGACAGTGCACCTCAAAACAAACAAAAAGTCGCCAGACATGAATTTTTAGTTAAGACATATTCTGAAAGAACAGACTTTAAGCTTTAAAATGATGTATAACTCAAATCAAATGGACTCTCCTAACCAATCTAAATATTGGAAAAAAAGCACAACCTCAGAAAAAGTGTTAACTGAGAAAAGAGGCTCTGAAGTACAGTGTCTATTCAAGCGCTTAATCTTTACCAAACCGTGCTGGCTGTGCGATGAATGGAACAAAAAACAGGAAGTAAACCACTGGAGTAAAAACAATGAAGGGATTATTAGATTAAACTGAAATTAAACATGTCTCATTACCACATTCTGTCCATAATTAATGCCAACTTTCAAAGCAGTAGCACAATCCTTGCAAAAGTTATTAGAGTTGAAAGTGAAGAGTGTGGACAAGGTTTTTCAGAAATGAAAAAGGGATTCTGAAGACACACCTAATCACACTATTCTATCAAAAATGTTTGAGATAAACTGCTAAAACACACACTTTCCTGCCCGTTTTATGATACCAAATTTTAGCATGATGTAAAAGAAGACCTGCTCTTTCAGAAAATATGAAAAAGTCAAGTTCGGCTAGGTTGACCCATTTCACTTGTTTTCAGTCCTCACGCAAAATCAGTGTGTGCGACTTTATGTTCGTTTTGAGGTGCACGGTCACATATTATTATTATTATTATTATTATTATTATTATTATCATTATTATTATTATTATTCTAGAGCCCGAAGGCCTGGATTCATGAAGCAAGCAGTTTCGTTTTCTTTTCAGGGTGATTATTTAAAATGTTAATTTCCCCCCTTTTTTTTGGGGGGGGGGGGGAGGGGGGTACTCCCGATTCCACAGAAGACTCTCTGGAAATGAACAATTATGAACCAGCATAGAATCAGAAGCATTTCATTGAACAATCTTCCTGATAATTGCATTTCAATGTTGGCAGCTCTATTTTATGAATGCAAACGAAATACTTTCAAGGACACGCCAAGCTTCGCGCCATATGTAGGAAAAATCTTGACTTCGGCGATCGCAACTTCCGGTGCGAGTCTCTTTTTAGTCAGTTTTTGAACGAATTTTTAAGTAACTTACAGATATTGCATCTTTTCGATTTTTACAACAAGTATCGGTACATGCTTTCTCTGCCGAATTGAAAAAAAAAAATTAGAGTATGAAAAGTTTTATACCAGTCAGGATCCAGCAAAATAGAGGTTTATGTTTCGAATACATCAAAACTACGAGCAAAATATAAGGTAAATTTAACGAGAGATTAAACATTGAAAATATTTTTAAGAATGGACAAATTTTATATCAAAATAAAGAGTACGAAACGGGTAATTGGACTCACACCACCATGTCGAAATCGTATACACAGCAGCGCTAACTGCATGGCAACTGTTTTGGAGCTTGTACAGAGTCTCGCAAAATCCCGTGAAACCTCAAATTCGCGAGACGGTCATGCTCATCGAGTAAACACTGGCACACGAAACCTCATTATGCCTAATTTGCATACGGCGTGACGACTGACTGCTTCCTCTTTTTCCTAGTTACGGTTGGCAAAATATCCACTGCCTTTTAAGTCAAGGCGCAGTGACCCAGAAAAAATGACTTCGTTCAACCCACCCCGCAGAAAAGGTTTGACTGCATGGGGTGGTCGGTTGGACCCTCTGGAACACCCCTAGGTAGTATGTGATTCCAAATTGTGGTATCAATAAAATTTTACAGGCCACTTTAGTTGAGACAAGACCTTATTCTTCGAAAAAGAGTCTGCGCGTTCTAAGACTACTACACGCACCACGCGCGCTGCTACAGGCGCAAGTGCCAATGGTGCGTGTAGTAGTCTTAGCGCACGCAGACTTTTTCTTCGACAAACAAGGGTTTTTGCCTGCAAACTAAGTTTTCATGCCAAGTTGGGGTCGGTGTAGTGTAGTTTCTAGCCGTTTTTATTTCGTCTTTATTTCTCCGAGTTGTAGCAAGCCGAGTGAGAGCGCATACCAAGTGATTGCGACGCCCTAACCGTTTTTTTTTCTCAATCACTGGGTATGCGCCCTCACTAGGCTTAGCGCAATACAACGGGCTTCTGCACAATGCACAAGCTACAACTCACAGAAATACAGACGAAATAAAAACGGCTAGAAATTAGACTAGGGTGGTGACGCTTGTCGCTATTGGGGCACTGAAAATGGCAAAATTATCACAGTTTTTGCATTTATTTCATGAAGAATTCATCAAAACGCCATAAAACTATATATGTACATGTTGCTAGAGATGTCAGCAGTACAATGGGATACATTGTAAGGTATAATATTGTGCATGGTATCCATGGTAACCGGATGCCTACAGGTGATTGGTAACCCCCAAAATGCCTCCTACTGCTTCCAAACATTGATTTTTTTAAAATTTTATAGATGCAATAAAAAAAGTTTATCGATTATCGTTAACAAAAGTTTTCTCTTGTTGCCATGGCAACCAGTATTATCCAATCAGGATTCAGCTGTCAGTAACTTAAAAACTAAAGCCCATAATTTCAAAAAGCTCTTTTACTTCCATACATGTTACATATCATTGTAAAGCTCAGAGCTTTCTCTTTTGAGCCATGTATAGAGAAGTGGGAAGTCATTTTGGCCTTCTTTTTGTGGATTTCAATCTTGGAGGTCACAAATTGATTGTCTAATTTGTCGCATGTGGGAATGGCAGCTTGTGAAAATAATTCGTAATCTTGCCTCTGGCCACTACTGGTAAAAAAAAAATCATATATGTATATGTATATACTAGGCATCCTAACACCCAGCGCGCATCCTGGCAAACAGTGCAATGTTACGTCATAATGAAATGACAGTGAGTATAAAGCATACATAAAAAAATTGGCACGACTGATACAGAAGTAATTCCTCTGAAGAAGCAACTGCGGTGGTGATGTAAAAGCAGTCCATTATTTCTTTCAAAATTCAACATTCACATACATTAACTTTAATTCTAGTGTATAGATAATCTTTACATAATTACATCAGGGGACTGCAACAGCAAGAACGTAGTTACAGCCTTACATGCAAGCAATGTCCCCTGGCTGTCTACATCAGAGAAACAACAAACTTCCGACAACGATTCAACAACCACAAAAGCACCATAATCAGAAGTCAAACACAACATCCAGTCGCACAACATTTCAACAAAACAAATCACACACTAACAGATCTGCAATGTTGCATTTTATACAAGGACATGGAAGCCTTTGAAGAAAGACACATGAAAGAACTAAAAACAATCAAACAAGGAGCTTCCAGGGACAGGGCCTGAACGTAGATCTATCATGGCTCACGAACTACACTTTTTACAAGTAGGTGCGCCGCTAACTGTTGTATGTTCTCCCGTTTACCCCGCTGCAATAGGTCTTATCATTATATTGCTTGAGTAATATAATGCTGACACTATCTTTTTAACCATTTCTTGGAACCAGTCTTGTTTTCACTCTGAGACGTATTGTGACGTATCTCTTTAATCAAAAGAAGAAAAAAAAATGATTTTCACATATTTCATAGTTATGCTATAGTCTCAGATTATCTAAATACTATCTATTCACCAGAATTTGGAAGTTAATGTATGTGTATGTTGAAGTTTGAAAGGAATAGTAAACTGCTTGTACATTTTTAACATAACCATCACAGTGTGACGATTCAGTTTGATTTAAAAAAAATCGAATGTTTATATTAATCATGATAATTTCAGATTATGTAAAGATTATCCAGCCGTTGAAAACGTTAAATGATATATGCCTACATGGTGTATTGTATTCATGCCATGAGCGTAAATCCCGGGGATGGGGGAATGCATCCCCCCCCCCAGAAATGGAGGAGCCTGATGGCTTGTACAATCATTACCCCTGAAATTTGGAAAAAAAAAAGAAGCAGAAATGTGATTGTATCAATTTTAGGGCATATTGCATTACGTTTTTACGCCCGCCTTCAGAGAGCTAACAGAGCTTAATAGTTTTCTATATTTTAGGTTATGTATACATAATTTCCTCAAGCGCTCGCTCGCTTCGCTCGCTCGCGAAAATAGTAATATAGACATAAGATATGGTCCAGACATTGACAACGTCAAATAATATAGGCCTACACGCATTATGACGCGTGCAACTCGGTACCATCTGTAAATTACGTACGAAAACAAACAAACAAACAAACAAACTGCCACCATAATTGAACCCCCTTAATTTCCTCCTGAATCACTGAGCAAACGACGATGACACTGATGACTCAGTCAGGATATATCTATGGGAATACACAGGGATGATCAGAGGCGTCGATCCTACGGGGGTGCAAATGGTATTTGCCCCACCCCCTGGAAATGTTGGGGGCAAACATAATCATTTGTTTCCCCCAAACAATTCCCGATATGAGGACAAATCTCGAACTTTCTTGATGGATAATTGTCCACATACCGCCGGAAGTATGCACCAGATCGTTGAAATGTGATCACAAACATGCAGAAGCTCCCCGCTGGGTCCCTTCCGATAGGCTTTGTACACTTTTGAGATTGACGTATTTCCTATTATTTTATCAAAGAGTGTGCAGCAGATCTTTCAAGGGATCGTACAGTTCTGGTTGAGACCTAATTTCAGGTTTCTAACATTTTTAGGTGAGATAATGAGAAATCTCATATGAAATATGAAAGAGCATGCAATTTTATGAGGAATTCAACGTTTATTTGATAAAAATTGGTTTTGAAATGGCTGAGATATCCAAAAAAGAACGATTCTAATAAAGTGTGGGACCCACACTTTGTAACCATCGCTTTGTTTTACTTTGTTTGTGGATATTTCAGTTATTCCAAACCCGATTTTCATCAAATAAACTTTGAATTCCTCTTAAAATGGTATGCTCTGTGCTATATCATAAGTGTTTTCTTGGTATCTTGCAAAAATTCGAAAGCCTATTTCTCATCTCAACCAAAACTGTACTATCCCTTTCACTTACAAAACTTCCCTCATATCATACATTCAGAGGCGTCGATGGCGGGAGGGAGGTACGGTTCTCCCATAAAAGTATTGGGGGCAAACATATCATTTTGCTCCTTCTCATACTTTCCGAGATGTGGAAATTTTCTTGTTTTTTTTTTTGATAGAAAACTGTCTAAATATTTCACCCAAAGATGGTTGAATTTCAATGCTGAAAAATAGAAAATCTCCCTCACGTAAGAAGGGGCTAGGCCTACCCCCTTCCATACCCTCCCCGTTCGGTCGTTTCTCCTAGATAAAGTTTTAGATTTACAGATTTCAAAATTTTTCATCTAAAGTGTGCACCAGGTCTGTCACTTCGGTTTTAAAAGAATGCACAAGTTACGTCGGGTGGGTGGGAGGAGATATCTAGATAGTTTCAATTAACGGAGGGTTTCCCTCATGGATTTAGTACACTTCTGGGATTGAAATTTTCCCAGATTCCATCATTAATGTGTTTATGAGATATTTTCATCTTAATTCTAAAACTGTAAAAGCTCCCTGGTATTCAGGGGTGTCGATCCTGGAGGGCTAGGGCGCAAGCATGTCATTTTGTCCCCAATGATTCCAAAAATGAGGAAAATTTTTTTTTTAATTCATTTGATTTGATTTGATAGAAAACTGTCTAAATATATTACCCATATAACGCATATACAGTTTTTGATAGAAAACTCTACAAATATTTCACCCATATTATGCACCAAATCCTTGAATTTCAGTTCTGAAAATGCAAAATCTTCCTCACGTGGGGGGATACCCTCTCTCACACTCTCATTTCATCGCCTATTATATACTGAATACACTTTGTGCAGAAGTGCAGAATATTTCATCCCAAAATGTGCATCAAATCTGTCACTTCAAATCTAATAAATTCAGAAGTTCCCTCATCTTTTTTCTCTACTCTGTTCCTATGCATTTGAATTAGACTTGGCACGCTTTGGGGATTGACTATTTTCTGATCATTCCTCAAAAGCGCGCATTAGATTGTTTTATTTCAATTCTAAAAATGCAAAAACTTCGTTAGGTGGAAGAAGACTACCCTCTCCCACACAGTCTTCCCGTCAACTTCCATACATTTGGTACACTACAGTGATTTCGCACACGCAGATCAAGATTTTTGCTTTTTTGATACAAAATTGCTCAAATATTTCACCCAAAGTGTGTACCAAATTGCTGAATTTCGATCCGGAAAACGCAAAATCTGTCTCGCATAGGAGCGGGATACCCCCTCCCACACACCCTTCGGTCCTTAGTACACTTTTATAGATTGACAGATTTCCAAGTGTTTCATTCAAAGTGTGCTCCAGGTCTGTTACTTCGGTTAAAAAAATACAAAAGTTCCATCGGGTAGGTGGGAGGAGAAACTTTCAATAAACGGAGGGTGTTACCCATAGATTTAATACACTTCTGGGATGGAAATTTTCCCGTATTCCATCGTAAATGTGTTCACGAGATATTTTCATCTGAATTCTAAAAATGTAAAAGCTCTTCATATGCAGGGGTGTCGATCCTGGAGGGCTAGGGCGCAAGCATGTCATTTTGTCCCCAAGGATTCCTAAAATGACAGTTGGGGACTTAAGTGATGAGTTTGCTTTCATCCCAAAGGATCCTGTGTTCACAGGTATGGGCATGGTGAATGATAGCAGACTTGAACCTAAAGCCCCTTTGATTCTTCCTGAGGGTATTTTAAACCGGATTTTCACCTCAATTACCTTTGAGAACATGCTTGCCGAAATGTCGGGACTGGGACGGTCCTTTTCAGGGTCAAATACATGCTGCCTTGAATGTAGACTAAACGTGCCCACTTGAGGATGGCGTCTGCAACAGTGATCTACGGCGCGAGCTGCGTCAGCAGTTCCTGGGCCTCCCGGAATGTGATCGTTGTTGTATCGCGTTGGTCTCGATTCGGACACACAGGAGATATACGTTCAGACAGCATTGGCTAAAGGCTACGGCATAACGTGCGTACTCATGCGACATAGTACCTTTGTATGCGGTGTCGTATTATCGTCGGTCGAAAACTACAAACAGAGAACAAAGCAAAAGACCGCTCGTATCGTGTCATCATGTTAACACCTTGTGCTACTGCAAGTAAGCTTTAGATTTACTGTATACAGATCATGTAACATGTTGTAGTTATGGGTACGAGGAAAAACTCAGTTTTGTCCAGCACTTGCATGTCAGTTCTAAATGGTCATGTACTGCAAGGCCATGGGAATAGATCTACATTCAACTTCATGCAGTTCCACCAGTGTGCTAGAGTGTCAACAGCATGGAAGATAACCCATTCACAGCAGAGTAAATTGAGATTTCTAATCTTACTACTGATATTGAGTGGAGATATTCAATTAAACCCTGGCCCTAGAGTGAACAATGTCTTTCCGTGTGGAGTCTGTGAGCGACCGGTAACGTGGTCCCAAATAGCAGTATGCTACTCAAATTGCTCACTCTGGCACCACAAGTCATGTGAGAGTATAACCACGCAAGACATGTCTCACTTCTCACAAGTCCGAAGTTGTATGGCACTGCCATAAATGTAATAGTGCTAACATCGACAGCTTCACTTTCCATCACTATGAACTGGAAGAGTCAAACACCTACTTCCAACTCGCCAACCTCAACGACGTACCTGTAGAAAGAGAAGCCAACGTACGTCTACACCAAGTTCGACTAGTAGTAGTTTGACTGCTCCAAGCTTGGAGATCAGGTCTCGTCGTAGTACTTCTTCAGAGTCAATACCTGACAGCGAAAGACCAAGTACTATCTCTGGCTCTAGTCTGGAAAGCGAAAATAGCAGAATTTTTCAGAAAAAAAACTGGTAACATTAGATTCTTGACTGTAAACTGCGGCAGCGTGAGAGGAAAGACGGCAGTACTTAAAAAAAAGTACTTAAAAAATCTGTGGCACAGAATCCTCGCTCCAAGAAATTCAACCTATCCTGGACCCGGGAGAAGATGCCATCAAGAACAGCGAGGTGTTCCCATTGTGATACTAAATCTACAGGAACGTCAGAGATGGTTGCGGAGGCGGTGTTTTCATAGGAGTACAACGAGAAGTCTTGTGCAGTGTGAACTCCCAAACGCAGTCACGGAATGCGAGATTAATAATTATTGGACAAAGATCCAACCAACTGCCGAGATCAGCTGAGACATATTTTGGAGTCTTTTATACGCCTCACCGCAGTCCCTCAGATGTCAAGCGACTTGATGAGTCCCTAAAGAAGTTTCTTGGGAAACAGAACAAGACCATTGTGATCACAGGCAATTTCAAAAGCCCTGATATAGGCTGGCAAACTCTCAATCTGCGTCAGAATGCTCAAGACAGAGAAGTCCAACAAGCCTTGATCGACCTTGCGTTGGAACATGGACTGGTCCAGATCAACTGAGGCATATTTTGGAGTCTTTTATATGCCTCACCGCAGTGCCTCAGATGTCAAGCGACTTGATGAGTCCCAAAAGAAGTTTCTTGGGAAACAAAACAAGACCATTGTGATTGCAGGCAACTTAAACTGCCCTGATATAGGCTGGCAAACTCTAACTCCGCGTCAGAATGCTCAAGACAGAGAAGTCCAACAAGCCCTGATCGACCTTTCGTTGGAACATGGACTGGTCTAGATCCACAGCCAAGCTACAAGATATAACATCTTAGATATCGTGCTGACAAACAACCCAACACAAGTGAAATCATCTGCAGCATCGCAGGTATCAGCGATCATGCCATGGTGGTCACAGACTTTCGCATGAAAACAGTTATTGTAAAGACACCACGGAGAAAGATTAATAAGTACTCACAAGCTGATTGGGACGAGATGAGAAAGGATGTAGCCAACCTATCTGAGATGGTCGTTGAAAGAAAGAGGCAAGGGACAAATGTTCAAGACCTATGGATTACGCTGCGAGACTCGTTTTAAGACATCAAAGAACAAAGGATCCCCTCTAAGTCGAGCAGCAGCAGACGGTCACTTCTTTGGTTTAACTACAAGCTGAAAAGGATGGTGAAGAGGAAGTCACGGATGTTCAGGAGAGCTAAGCAATCAAACTCATGGGATGCCTATATACGGCCTTTCAACACCTGTGTAGATAAGAGTTACGTCGAGCTGAGAGGGACCACTTCATCTCCTCCATTGTCGATGAACTTGAAATCAGCAAGAACTCCAAACCCTTCTGGAGCTACATCAAGGCAAAGAGGAAAGACAGGAATGGAGTCCCGCCCCTCATGCTGGAAGGAAGCTGGTGAAGGACAGTAGGACCAAAGCAACCACCCTCCTGCAATAGCTTACATCTGTGTTTACAAGGGACCAGACCAATAGCATGCCCAACATTGAAAAGAGCTAGAACTGCTCCCTCCTCCCTTGAAGATTACAGCTGATGGAGTTCTCAAGCTATTACAGGACGGCAACATCCATAAAGCTTGTGGACCGGATAATATTCCTAACATCATCCTGAGACAGTGTGCCACCGAACTTGCACCAGCTTTGAGTGAGATATTCCAGCTCTCCCTGGACACTGGGGCACTACGTACTGATTGGTTGCAAGTCAACGTCACACCAGTTTTCAAGAGTGGGGATATCCACCAGTCGGCAAACTACCGTCCCATCTCACAAACGTCGGTCACATTTAAGCTCCTGGAACATATCATATGTAAACACCTCTTTGATTACCCGGAGGAAAACAACATCCTAACTCACTTAAACCATGGTTTCAGATCAGGATACTCAAATTGAAACCCAGCTGATCACAGCCCTCCATGACTTGTTGTAAGCAAACGACCAAAGGAAGCAATCGGACATTATAGTGTTTAACTTTTAAAAGGCTTTCGATAAGGTACCCCGTGAAAAAAAAAACCATCAAAAATCTCCTACATTAACTTACGTCCTTCGGAATCATCGGTTATACCCACACATGGCTCAGGAACTTCCTAACAAAACGCCACAGACATGAAAGACGTCGTTGATGGAGAGATCTCCCACGATGCACATGTTGTTTCGGGTGTGCTTCAGAGGACAGTACTCGGGCCACTATTGTTCCTTTGCTATGTAAACGACCTACCAGACACAGTGAGGTCGCAAATAAGGCTGTTTGCAGCCGACTGTCTCCTTTACCGTCAGATCAATAACCAGGAAGTCCACTACATCCTACAAAACGACCTGACAGCTCTGGTCTCTTGGGCACATGCATGGGGTATGTGCTTCAATGCAAAGAAGTGCTACACCATAAGTGTCTGAAGTAAATCATCCTTCTACCAACTCGGTAGCCATATCCTGCAGTACTTCCATGCCATTCGTTACTTAGGGGTCACTATCTCAGAGGACCTCAAGTGGAAGAAGCACGTTGAAAAGACCACGCAAAAGGCGAACTGAGTTTTATTCCTCCTTCGGAGAAACCTCCATTTTTGTCCTGTTGACGTTAAGCGAACAGCCCATACTGCACTGGTAAGATCACTTCTTGAATACGGTGCCACTGGCTGGGACCGGTATCTGCAAAAAGATATAAACAGACTTGAAAGCGTCCAAAGAAGAGCTGTTCGCTTCACCATAGGAGATTATGTGTCTAGAGGTGACTTCTTTATCACAAAAACAAGCTGACTAAATTGCATCTCCCAAGTTTGAAGGGAAGAAGAAGGAACCTCGAACTCACCCTCTTCTTCAAAGTGGTCGGGGATGGGGGGTGGTGCCGGCTCTCCCAATTCAAACTTTTGTTGTACAAAAGTCAGACGACGTGTCTGTGTTAAGCAATTAACAAACTGTAATACTGTACGTTTGATAATCTAGATAGACAAGTGACAAAGAACAGTAAGTGCTTTACTGAAATAAGAGCACGAACGGAACAATTCAGGGACTCATTCTTCCCTTCTACCGTCATCGAGTGGAACCACCTGAGTGACGCCACTATCAACTCGCCATCAATCGCCCCATTCAAAAAGGCCATCAATAGAACCTTCTAATCATCCCCTGCGCCCTCTCTCGTCCGATGCGTTGTGCCCATTAGGGCCCTGCATCGCACACATCCAGATCCAGATGTGCAGCGCTGCAGACGACATACATAAACAACCATATTGCAGTATTGCGCCAGTGATCTTTGTAGGAAACTACAGAAAAGGGAGAAATGTGGCTCGTTCATCGTCATTCAAGTTGACATCGTAACTTTTCCTAGGATGTCAAGTTGACATCCTAGTTTTATGAAACGCAATTTTGCTATGATAGCAAGTTTGCATTCCAGCAGAAGTTGACATCCCAGCAGGACTTGCTGGGATGTCAACTTTGGTAGTTTTATGAATCGGGGCCCTGGTGGACACTTTTAGTGAATTTCATTAATTTCTGCACACACACACACACACACACACACACACGAATAAAGGCCTTGATGGGAAGACAACTGGCGCAAAAGGGAGAAATCAGGCTCGTCCATCATCATTCAAGTTGACATCGTAACTTTTCCTAGGATGTCAAGTTGACATCCTAGTTTTATGAAACTGTTCATCCTGTCGAACTTGTGGGCCTTCTTTCCCTAGTGTCGGTCTCCTGAGCTTCTGTTGTGTAGTGTCGAACTCGTGGGCTTTGTTTGCCTTGTTTCGGTCCCTTGATCGTCTCTGCGTAGTGTCGAACTGGTCGGTTTTGTTTGCCTATATAGTCTGGGTGCCAGAGGCTGAACCTTGTTTTACCGTCCACCCAATGTTTTTTGATGGTTTTACCCTATTTCGGGGGTGCTGAATCCGAATCTGGATGATGCAACTCTTGCATCCTGGAGGGTTTTGAGATATTCAAGATGGCCGCCAAAATGGCCGCCATAAAAAACCGGAAATTCCCACGTACTTCCTTCTTAATGGTGATATACTGAAAACAATTGATGATTTTACCCCATTTCGAGGGTGCTGAATCCAAATCTGGATGATGCAACTCTTGCATCCTTGAGGGTTTTGAGATATTCAAGATGGCCGCCAAAATCGCCGCCAAAAACCGAAAGTTCCCACGTATTTCCTTCTAAATGGTATGAAATTAAAAATAATTGATGATTCTACTCTATTTGGAAGGTGCTGAATCCGAATCTGGATGATGCAACTCATACATCCATCAAGTTTTTGAGATATTCAAGATGGCCGCCAAAATGGCTGCCAATTAAAACCGGAAATTCCCACGTATTTCCTTCTAAATGGTGAGATATTGAAAAAAAAATGATGGTTTTACCCTATTTCGAGGGTGCTGAATCCGAATCTGGATGATGCAACTTTTGCATCCATGAAGCTTTTGAGATATTCAAGATGCCGCCAAAATGGCCGCCAATTAAAACCGAAATTCCCACGTATTTTCCTTCTAAATGGTGAGATATTGAAAACAATTGATGGTTTTACCCTATTTCGAGGGTGTTGAATCCGAATCTGGATGAAGCAACTCTTGCATCTTTGAGGATTTTAGATATTCAAGATGGCCGCCAAAATGGCCGCTAAAACCGAACTTCCCATGTATTTCCTTCTAAATGGTGTGAATTGAAAATAATTGATGATTCTACCCTGTTTGGAAGGTGCTGAATCGGAATCTTGATGATGCAAACTCATGCATCCAACAAGTTTTTGAGATATTAAAGATGGCCGATAAAATGGCTGTCAATTAGAACCGGAACTTCCCATGTATTTCCTTTTAAATGGCGAGACATTAAAAACAATCGATGGTTTTACCCTATTTGGAAGGTGCGGAATCCAAATCTGGATGATGCAACTCTTGCATCCATAAGGTTTTGGGGCTATTCAAGATGGCCGCCAAAATGGCCACCAATTAAAACCGGGAATTCCCATGTATTTCCTTCAAAATGATGAGAAATTGAAAACTATTGATGGTTTTATCCTATTTCGAGGGTGCTGAATCAGAATCTGGATGATGCAACTCCTGCATTGATGAAGATTGTGAGATATTCAATATGGCCGTTAAAATTTGCCGCTCAAAACGGAACTTCCCATGTATTTCCGTCTAAATGGTGACAATTTGAAAACAATTGGTGGTTTTTATCTTATTTTGAGTGTGCTGAATCCGAAGCTCAGGATACAACTCTTGCATCCTTAAGAGTTTTGAGATGATAAAGATGGTCGCCAAAAATGACCGCCAAAACGGAAATTCATATGTAGACCCCATATTTCCTTATAAATAGTGTACAATATAAAACAGTTGGTGGTTTTACACTATTTTGAGTTTGCTGAATTTGAAGCTCCAGGATACAGCTCTTGCTTCCTTGAGGGTTTTGAGATAATAAAGATGGCCGCTAGAATGGCCCATAAATGGCCGTCAAAATCGAAAATTTCCATGTAAGCCCTATATTACCTTCTAAATGGTGTAAAATTGAAAACAATTGGCGGTTTTATTCTATTTCGAGGGTGCTGAATCTAAACCTGGTTGATGCAACTTTCGTGTTCTTTTTTAAGGGTTTTGAGATGTCCAAGATGACCAAGAGCACCCTCGAAACGTAGTTGCTGAAATTCGTCCATTCGTTAGGGCTTTTAGACGTTCAAGATGACAGCCAATATACATGCTGTAAGTGGCAGAAATTCCAATGTTAATGTATTTTTTCTTAATGGTAAAAATTTTAGAATAAATTGATGGTCTTACCCTATTTAGAGGGTGCTGACGGTCTTTGAAGGTTTTGGGACATCTATAAATGTCCTGCATGAACGAAAACTTCTTAACATTTGCTTATACTTAAATGGTGAAGTACTGTGCTCTAACGCTCTTTAGCACTCCCCTCCATTTCCGACCTTTTTTTGTTATGATTCAGTCACATTTTGTCCATGTATTTCTTCAACTAAAGTATGTTTATTGATTCATGTAAACACATGACGTGTATCTAAATTTCATTTGGAAATGTAAACGTTACATTGTACTTAATTTGTTCATATGCAATTGCCGTATTATATGCTTTGGCCGGAAATGAAACAAAAATGAAAAGAAATGAAATGAACGCGAAGCGGGGGATTAAAACCATGCAGGGTGAAAAGCAATAATTCGTATTCTTAAATTCAACTCAGTTGAGCGAATTTGTCATATCCGCCAAAAGTTATTGACACAATGGTGTTGTAATATACTGAGATATTCCGATATGTCTCAAACGGAACTTTAACACGTACGGCAAAAAAAAAAGAGAGAAAAAAAAGAAGTGATATTGATATCATACTGAAACGTACAAACACAAATATACGACTGAAAATTTCTTTATGCATAATTGTTATAAAATAATGCTTGTGGTCGCCAATAATATGGCTCCACAGATGTGAAGTTAAACCTTTTCGGCTATCAATAGAGTAAAATTGAATTATGGTATGTTGGTAATTGTTGTTGAAACTTGTCTTGTAGTCTGACGAGTCTCGCCTCGTATTCTTGTGAAACTTGTCGCATATTCTGATTACGTCATTGGAAATGGTTGCATTCATGACCACTATAGTAGATATCTATAAGGGTAATTTCAAATGCACTCTGCGCGATTATGATATTCGTAAGTACTGGATTATCAATTATTACCTTCGATGTTGCCGCTTGTTTTTTTTTTATTTAGTTTTTTTTCACGGCGCGTTACCTTTGATATATAATCCATATATACATATATATATATATAATCCATATATACATATATAATATCACATCATATTGCCGAAAAAATTGAAGCATAACTATAAAAACGTCCCACTCGTGTCTTCAACAATGTCATCAAGACCACCAATATAAGCCAAATAACCAATTTGAGTGTTCATGGATGAAGAGATTAAAACTGCTCATGGATTAAGACAGGTAATGTTGGGTAATTTCAGTACACTTTTTTACATCACTATCACAATATGATTTAGATGAACATGTCTTGTCCATTGATTGTTAGTGTTCAAAACTTATCCATTATATGTAGAGGAAACAGTGTAATCTTGAAATTATTCAAAAGTATCTGTAGTCTTGAAAGGTTCATTGCTGGCACACTTGTATCGTACCAACTCAAAAGATATCCGGTATAGAGCTGGTTTCACTGTATATACAGCAAGTTCAAACTGTGCCATTGAGGAAAACCTGAAATCTTACAGTAAAAAAAAATAGGGTAAAACCATCAATTGTTATCAATTTCTCACCATTTATAAGGAGGAAATACATAGAGTTTCCGTTTTGGCGGCCATTTTGGCGGCCATCTTGACTATCTCGGGGTGTATCATCCATCAGATTCGGATTCAGCACCCTCGAAATACGGTAAAACCATCAATTGTTTTCTATTTCTCACCATTTAAAAGCTAAAACATAGAAATTTCCGGTTTTAATTGGCGTCCATTCTGGCGGCCATTTTGGCGGCCATCTTGAATATCTCAATACCCTCAAGGATGCAAGGTTTGCATCATCCAGACTCGGATTCAGCACCCTAGAGATAGGGTAGAACCATCAATTGTTTTCAATTTCTCACCATGTTTTTTGAAGGAAATACATGGGAATTTCCGGTTTTAATTGGCGGCCACCTTGAATATCTCAAAAACTTTATGGATGCATGAGGTGCATCATCCAGATTCGGATTCAGCACCTTCCAAATAGGGTAGGATCAACAATTATTTTCAATTTCACACCATTTAGAAGGAAATACATGGGAATTTTCGTTTTTGGCGGCCATTTTGGCGGCCATCTTGAATATCTCAAAACCCTCAAGGATGCAAGTGTTGCATCATCCAGATTTGGATTCAGCACCCTCGAAATAGGGTAAAACCATCAATTGTTTTCAATTTATCACCATTTAGAAGGAAATACGTGGGAATTTCTAGTTCGGGAGGCCATTTTGGCGGCCATCTTGAATATCTCAAAACCCTCAAGGATGCAAGTGTTGCATCATCCAGATTCGGATTCAGCACCCCCGAAATAGGGTAAAACCATCAAAAAACATTGGGTGGACGGTAAAGCAAGGTTAGGCCCAAAAAGTGGCTTTGGCACCCTGACTAATAGTGTCAAACTCATGGACTGCATCACTCGTGCGGCTATTTACTTGATGTTGCACTCGTGGGCCTTGTTCACCTAGTGTATAACTCGTGAGCTGTATAACTAGTGGGCTGTATGACTTATAGCTAATTGAATCGTGGGCTGTATATTTTGTGGGCTGCTAACTCGTGGGCTGTATGACTCGCGAGTGTTGGTTTCTTGACGTGCACCCATTCCAAATACCAGATATTGTATCTTTCACGTTTTACTCTATGGCTTTTTTTTTTCGAAATGCAGACGAAAGAGATTTGATTCTTGAATATTAAAAATCTTATACAGTGTATCTCTTATATACTGTTCGGAAAAGTTTTGTCACAAGAACTCCTTGTTGATGTATTGAATTATCTTTAAATCTAACATCTTTGCAACCATTCTACAAAGGAAAAGGCAAATGTTATTCAAAACTCTAATCCAGAACAAATATTAATCTAAATCAAACTGACAGAAAAAGTGCAAAATGATAATGATATGACAATTCTATATATCGTCAATGACGAAAAAAATCTTTTCTAAGCGCTTTACTATATTAACAAGAGAATTATGCTAAATCTGTCAATTTGAGTGACATACACTGTGTAGCAAAAATATTCAGAGTTGACAAACCTGAACCACATATCCAGAGACGCACTTGAAGTTCCTTGGCTGGGTGTAGCCATCAATGAGGACGTCCCCCGACAGTCCAGTTGGGTCTTTTCGTGCCGCTAGCACGTCAAGAAGCCTGGTGGTCACATACACGCATACATGGAGATAAAAATAGTGTGCTTTTCTGAATTCTACAGTACATAAATACTTAATCTACTTAAATTATAAGGTCCAACTGCGTCAAACGGCTAATTAACTTTGGCCTTGTTCATTCGACTGATAAATACCAATGTTAAGACGATACAATAAACAGACAACTAAGATCATCTCAGCTATGCTCAAAGACAACTGCCTACATCACTGGACTAATAACTGCATTTTTGTTGGTAGTAGGGCCGAGGCAGCTTTTCTATAAGGGATAATGATTACCGTCGTCTTGTTTATCAATGTAGGTAAAACAGATATTACTAGTCATGAAAATCTATTGATTCTGAGAGTGGTAAAATCTTGTCTCGTCATAACAGTGGTGATCAAACCGTACATCTCTAGTGCCGTTTACATGATAAATGTTTTATTTGTTTCAGATCTCGGATATACAAGCATGATTAATAAGTCATGCATGGCGGAGCACCGTGGAGAGGATTGAAACTTGACACGGCATGGTCATGATAGCGATATTGAAACAACTTTTCTCCTAACTAGTGCACCCATTTCGATTTTAACTCACTGTGGTGAGGCCTAATGAGAAGTAGGCCTACATACACGGCATTTTGCTTCACTTCTTAAATGATGTTCAATTGGATGACTTGTGATTTATAACTCGCGGGGCAACATTGCATAATAATCTTTAATATAGGTTTTCACGATTAAAAAGACAATGGACCGCACTTACGAAGTTTTGCCGCTGCCAGTAGGACCGAGAATTGCGTTCATCCCAGGTTCAAACACTCCGCTTGGGACGAACAAATAAAGTGATTACTATGGTGCTTTATAATTTCGGTACATGAGATGAAATGATACCTTTTTTTAACTTGAGAATTTGAGTGATCAAATATATCTTTTATTTATGTTTAAAAACTTTTTCCAGGGTCTGTCGGTTTTCGACCAGCCAGGACAACGGGAAGTGGCTGTATCATGTTACGACGGAGTCAACAGGGTGGAGATAATGCATATTGTCGTGCGATTTCATTTTGAGGGAGATAATGCGCATTGTCGTTAGTTTTCGTTTCCTCGATCAGAAATCTCAACACATTATTTTGCTGAATAGCTCATAATCCTTGACAAATACATGCATTCCGACATCTGGTATAGCATCCATTTTAACAATTCAAAAATTGTGAGCTGGCATTGTATGAAAGCTTGTGATGCTATTGCTGGCAATGTGCACCTCCATGTAGTCATGACAACGTGCATATCGTTATGTAATGTATCATTATGCTAATTTGTCCCTCCTGTGACGTCATCGAGGGCAAGAGAAAATTTGATGGATATGAGAAGGCTGCGCTTTGCACAGTAAAGAAAAATGAAATTGAATATATATATGGGCCTATATATATATATATATATATATATATATATATATATGTATACATCTAGCAGTCAAAGGAAACCGAATCGCAAA
Organism: Diadema antillarum; assembly: GCF_040938485.1. NCBI lineage: Eukaryota > Metazoa > Echinodermata > Echinoidea > Diadematoida > Diadematidae > Diadema > Diadema antillarum. The sequence continues at coordinate 18,589 of NW_027271803.1, read as the reverse complement.
CATGAATTTGACCAACACAACAATGGAAGTTTGGGGAAAATTGGACAATCTGTCTATAAAAATTCAAACATTTTCACTTTTGTACTATAATGAAAGGACGCTTGGTTTATCTCTGTCAGAAAACTGCGGAATATAGGTTTTCCCGTTCATTTTGACACTTTTTTTTCATTCAGTTGAAGAGATTTAGTTCAATTTCGACCCGAGAAATCTGGAATATGCCAATCCTAGTTTCAAATTCGTCTTTTGTCGATCATTTTCGAACAAAGTCTATTCAATTTAGTCATTTGTCACACATTCTTGTCGTTTACAATTCAAATTCGTCCATCACTCTCGCTGCATACGTAATAGCAAAAGCAATTTCGTCTTTTAGCGATCTTTTAGCGATGTCTTTTCTGTTGAGATTTCTTGATTATTTCATTTTTCTGCAACCATTCACTTTTTTTCACAATATAAGAGTGACATACACACACGTGTACCAACTCCGACAAAAACACAGAAACACATACACACGCGTGAACCACACACACACACACACACACACACACACACACACACAAACAAACACACAAACAAACAAACATACCCGAATCAGAGTACACACTGAGACAAACATATGTTTGTCGCACAAACGAAAACAGTGATCCACGATTTCAAGGCTCATTACCTGATTATGGTGAAAGACAATCTTACATAGGTAGGGACCTAGAGTTTACGCAAGTTATATATATTGTCACGACATGACTAAAGATCGTAATTCCTGTTTTTAATGGGCTTGTGCCGAAAGGGTGGGTTGGGTGGAGGCGCGTCGCGTTAATGGGAACACCACCCTTCGTCCAAAGCTCCCCCGGTTTTGCCGAAAGGGTGCGTTGGGAGCGTTGGGTTGCGTCGCGTTGACTGGAACCCCACCCTTCGTCCAAAGCCGCCCCCCCCCCCCCGGTTTTGCCGAAAGGGTGCGTTGGTACTTTTTCTCATGTAATATTAAAAGACGAGTTTTGAATTCATATTTAACCTTCAAACAACCATTTCAAAGAGGCTATCTTCCGGATCGGTTTACACTCTATTACCACTTGGTCTACAGCCAGTTGGTCTAATAGACTGTTTAATATCAGTTGGTCTAATAACCATCAGTTGGTCTAGTCATCATTTCGTCCAATTACTGTTTGATCTGATTGTTATTTGGTTAAATTACTATTTAGTCTACAGTCAATTCGTCTAATAATAACCATTTGGTCTATTTTTGGTCTAACACCAATTTATATCATCAAATACCGATTTGGTCTATTATGAGTTGGTCTAATTCCATTTCGTCTAATCATCAAATGGTCTAATAAACCCAAATTTGTCCAATCATTAATTTTGGTCCATTGCCCAGTTGGTCTAGCCTCTGCCTATCATCATTTAGTCTACACCCATTTAGTCTAATAATCATTGATCTTATTGTCATTTGGTCTAATAGCCAGCCTCCTGGTCTAATCAGGTACCATTTGGTCCAATCATCGTTTCGTCTATATGATCAACTGGGCTTTTTTTTTTTTTTTTTTGGGGGGGGGGGCCTTTTTCTACGACTACGGACTACCCTCTGACCCTGCATTGAGGGAGAAAACATATGTTCATACACATGAAATAAGATTAGGGTAAAGTTTAGGGTCCCTCGCCCCTCCCCCATGGTGCCAGGCCAGCACCCCCAGAAGCTGGACTATATACAAGTGTATAGATAAGCCACTGATTATCCACATGATCCTTGCCCTGTAATGTAAAACAGAAACGGATATTAGGCCAAATGGATATTGGACCAAATGAACATTGGACGAACTAAATATTAGATCCGGACGATAGCCTCTTTGAAATGGTTGTTTGAAGGTTTAATATAAGTTAAAAACTCGTCTTTTAATAGTACATGCGAAAAAAGTACCACGCACCTTTTCGGCAAAACCGGGGGGGGGGGGGGGGGGGGCTTTGGACGAAAGGTGGGGTTCCAGTCATTGCGACGCAACCCAACGCTCCCAACGCACCCTTTCGGCAAAACCGGGGGGGGGGGGGGGGCTTTGGACGAAGGTTGGTGTTCCCATTAACGCGACGCGCCACCACCCAACCCACCCTTTCGGCACAAGCCTTTTTAATGTTCTCTGACTGCCGAATATCGGGAAAAAGAGAGAAAATGCCGGCTTAGAACTGGATTACCGTCGCGAGAAAAGACCCCAATACCAACTGACTGATTTCTGTGAAAAAATAATGAAACTGTCCAAACAAAGACGAATTTGATCCTCACATTCTCCAGTCGACGGGCGGCGGGGAACAATTTCAATGACAATTGACGATTTTGAATGCGATGTCTTTGAAAATGGCTGAAGAAACCGAATTGCAATGACAATTGACTAAATTGAAGTTATGATTTGCATTCTATGTGCTTCTCGGGACGAATATGAATTAAAAAAAAATCTTTGAAATTGATCTTTATAATGGCGAAAATGGACGGAAAAACCTATATTACCCTTAATATACGTCAGTATTAAATCGATTAGAATCCGTACTTCTCATGAAATTCTCCTTATCTTTCAGTTCTTTATACCATTGACCGCAATGACGTCATGAAGTGTATTAGTTTCCTCATCCAGCGATGACGGCACCGAAACTAGATTCAAAACTTTTGAATCGATTGTCCTGTTTTCCTCAAACTGTCACTGATGTGTTCTACTAACATTGCTGCTTTCAAATTTGTGATTTTGAGCAAGAGCTTTCTTTAATGATCTTGTAATATCTGGACTAATTCAGAACAGCAGAAGTCATGATGGATTTTCTATCTAGTCACCCTTTAACATTCCATTGCCATTACCTCCGTAAACGACAGATTACTATTAGGACGCAGCTAAGCCCGGCTGTGTATTAAGTGATAAGATGACAATTAATCAGGTTGCTTAGTGAAATTTCCGTTTACAGGGCGGATTAAAGTACCAAATTTGGAGAGATAATCTCTCAGGACCAACTTATCAATATAAGAGTAGGACCCTTCTGGATTTGTTTCATTTTCATGGTATAAAATGCTGAATTTAAATTGACTGAAGTTTCATCTTGAAAAAAAAAAGAAACAAACCGTCGGCTCAAATACGCGCAAGGTTCACATTTCGACAGTTACACCGTATTTATGTATCTGAGCAGTGGCGGATCTGGGGGGGGGGGGGGTTAACCCCCCCCCCCTTGGGCTGCAAAGTAAAAATATAATGTGCATAGGAAAACGTAGAAAAACATAGAAAAAAGGAAAGAACACACATTGGGGAGGAAAATGGCAAGTGCAGATATTGTGAGAAGATAATAATGATACTATTCAACTCATCTGGTAACTTATTAAGTTAATAAGCAAACACATGATAAATCTGAATATAACAGCCCCGGCGATACGGTGCAATTAACTCACTGATAAGAGGCCAAACCTTTTGAATTCGTAACGGTCATCGAGCACTGAGCGGAGGGAAGGAGAAAAAAAAATCTTGAAAGTTCACCTCCTCGTGTCTCCCTTATTTTAGCACCAAATCCCTTGAAACTTCACACCTATATCTAATATGGATATATCATCCTTCATATGATTTTTGGGCGAAAGTGCTGATGTATCTTTTGAGATATGTGTGTTTTTCTGTTTGAGTCGACCGTGGGTAAGGGTTACGATTTTTTCTGGACATAAGTCTGCGCCTGCATAAATATGCATTTGCTTAACATATTGCTAGTCTGTATACACCAGACTCACTACCTGCGAAGTTTCGTGTTGGAGCAATTCGTCGTTGGGCAATTAAAAGGGCGAAATTTCCGATAATATCGTAAAATATCGATTTTCGTTTTTCAGCATTTTCTGATAGAGTTTTTAAGCCCTTTCAGGTGATGTATTCGAAATTGCACAGTTCGCCCTATTTTCAGAGATATTCAATGATGTTAATAGGGCAAAATCGCCCGAAACCGCAAATGTGGACAGAGAAAGGGTAATGTCAACTTTGTCCTTCTTACGCGCATGAAATTACGCGATTCGATGTCGTGTAAAAAGGGCAATATCCATAAAGTTGTGTAGTGAAGGACTCGCGTGCGCTCGCATGCGCACGCGCCTGCTTCTATGTTTTGAGCAAAGATAAGTGAGGTTCACACCTAGGTCCCTTTACCTTAAGGTTTTCTAAACCTCGAGGTTTTGTAAACTACGAGGCACTAAACTCCAAGTTAGCGTAGATGTAGACGCATGTAGTTTAGAAAACCACGACAAAACCTTAAGGCGAAGACACCACGACAACGCCACAAGATTTCTTAGGGTGTTGTCGTGGTTTAAGCGCGTAGTTTAAGCGCGCTGTGGCAGCGCGCTTAAACTATGACAGATGTGAACGGAGTTTTGTTAACCACGACGCTCAGTTTTTTCCACAATAGTGCGCAACCCTATGTGCAAACTAGGCGTCCTTTATTTTCTATCGTAGTTATCTTTACCTCGAGGTTTTGCTAACTGCATGTAGGTGTGAACGGCATCGAAGTTTTGTCGTGGTTAGGGGAACGCATTTTTGCGCTCGTGGTTAGTATAACTACAAGTTTTTGGATAGGTGTAGACATGGCTATTGTAGAGATAACAAGATACGAAGGCGCGCGATAACAATGGACACAAAATGGCTACCCTACATGACGATACAAAAGAGAGCTAAGTACAAACTCAGTACACCTAGAAACATCATTCATTTCCAAAGACAGTGGTATTTTTATTATCTTAAAAAGATTTAAAAAGTATAGTCGTAGCTTTTTTTCGATTAAAGGTATTATTTTGAAGAACGGGATTTTAAAGTAATAAGGATTATTTCGTGGAGGTAAAAATTTGGCAACAACATGATCTCACAATCAAAGACGCTTGATAAACAACAGCATCTTCAAAGACAGCGCGTCTCAGGCAAAGACGCCCATCACCTGAGACGCGCTGTCCCTGAAGCCGCTGCTGTTGTTTATCAAGTGTCAAGACAGCGCGTCTCAGGTGACGTGCGTAATACGCATGAGGACCGCGCGCTGTCCATTTGTTTTGTACAGGATTAGCGCGCACTTTCGTGTCTTATTAGTTAAGCGTCTTTGGTTTTGAGGAACTGGCGCATTAATAATACTAGCCGGGTTCACACGTACACCAATTAGCGGGATACAAATCTCGAGATTTGCATCGCGATCGTCATCCCGAGTTTTTTGCACGTGTGGACAGAAAAAAACCCGAAAATTAGCGGGATAAGCATCGCGATGCTAATCCCAAGAAATCTTGCGCTGGTTCCTCAGCGGAATAATTGGCCGCGCGCTGGTACGTCGGGATTAGAATCTCGAGTTTTTATATCCTATCATGCTATGCGCACATCACAACAGCGAGGCCTCTGCGAAGAGGTCCTTCACCTCTTTGGAGCACAACAACAACAGCGCGCGAACCACACCACTGACGCGTAAAAGACAATGGACAAAGGAAAGTGCGCACAGGCAGTGATAGAGAAGGGCGCTGCGTGACCCAGTTTGCAGGCTTTGCTGTTATCTCTGTCGGCAATTAGCGGGATAATTCGGTACGTGTGGACGCTCGCCAAATTAGCGGGATGGCGATCGCGATCGGTATCCCGCTAATTTGGTACGTGTGGACGCTCGCAAAAAAACTCGGGATGTGCATCGCGATCGTCAACCCGCTATTTTGTACGTGTGAACCCGGCTAATAACAAATTCTTATATAGCGCATTTCGGACTTGAAAAGAATTTCAATGCGCTTTACTAACAAATAAATTATACCATAATATGTTGTACAAAATCAGAGCTACGAAGTCTCACGCATTGTGAGTGAGACTCAAGCATTTAGGGTCTGTCTCACGATCTCACGCATGACACCCATTTTTCTCACGCATTAGGAGCATAGCTTAAAGGATTAAAGTGAGAGTTGCAATTGAAGGCATAATTCCCTTTTGTCTTTCAAAATAAGTGAAAAATAGTCACTTAAGTATGCACCAGCTTGCACCATTAAGAGCTAAAAACTGAAAAAGCTTCCGACCGTGGGAGGGCGGACACCCCACTCCCACACCTTCCCCTCGATCAGTTGCTTCGCTCCCTCGCTCACGCACATGCGCGCGCGCAGAGATGTGCTGAGTCATAAAAATCTCACTCATAAAATTTTTTTAACTTGGCATCTATGCAAAATGTGACAAAAATTACAATTTACTAAGCACAATATATCACTCTGACAATAACTATTTCTTACACATGTACTAAAGGTCAGAGTTGCCAGTACTACTGGGATAACTACATTAATGACATCAAATTTAACAATCATAAGCTACATTGTATAAATAAGATTTGAGTTTTTGTTTGAAATTGTCTGTTGGCATCTGACTTCTCAATGGGTCTGGCAGAGAATTCCATAAAGTAGGTGCAGCAAAAGAAAAAAACCCTTTCCCCGTAAGACTTTGTTCGAATGGAAGGTACAAGAAGTAAGTTTCGAGCAGAGGATCGGAGACATCTAGAAGGCTTGTATGGGGTTATGAGTTCTGAAATGTAGTGCGGGGCTGTTCCATGTAGTGCTTTGAAAGTGATGAGGAGGATCTTGCATTGGATGCGATGGGTCTAGGAACACTACCCCCTGGAAAACCACCCTCCGGATAACTAACACCCGGATAATTACCTCCCAGCGCAATTAAGGAGAAACACAACGTTAGTTTGTTGATACTTGGAGGAGCATTTATTCAACGAACCATGGTAGTGGTACAAGTCACAGTTATACTGCTTATTATCATAGATGGCGCTATTGTATGTTAATTCAACAACACCTTAACTGGCGTAATCACTTCTTTCTTCCTTACAGCACTTATACAAAAATTAACAGTTTTACATACCGCAACACTTACCTAACTTCACAGCACAAACTTATAGTGACATGAGAGCAAACACAATATGAAAATCCTATAGAGTATATGTTTAAGTCACCTAACAAATAAACAAAACTTTTACACTATATTTTCTCCAATTAACATCATAAATCAGCATACATATACCTATGTCCTTAAATGACTTACATGTGGGGTAACAAAAAACCAATATCACACCTTGTATCTTAGGAAATAACTGCTTACAGTCTTCAACATGGGAACAATATGTTATGCAAGCATCACACTGCACAAATAGCCATTTCTTGGTATCATAGAAACTATCAACTTTCATATACAAATATACCTTACTACTGCTGCTCAAACAATTATTATAAACAAAATCTCAAAACAAAACAAATCATTGTTTTTGTTTTTGTTGTCCGTGACATCACCTAATAGTGCAACCAAAAAAATTCCAAACCTTGAAAATATTGGTAAAACATCTGATCGCATTGGGCAAACATGAATATAAAATGGATTAATCATAATTGAAAGAGAAATAAAGCTGGCACCATAGGAATGGGAGAGACTGAGGTGACAGACTAAAAATATACCAACATATCTGATAAAGAAGGCATGTGATTAGAAAAAGGGGGATGCATGAACAATTATAAAAAACATGTGTGAAACATTATACTCTGTATATGATACAATATAAACTGACTGTTAAAATCGTACTATACAGCACTTGGAAACAATAGCACAATTTGCCTTGACTAGCATTGTACAATACCTGATATCAAACAAAACAGCTTGGTCCCAAGGATCTTATCATAAAGATTTCCCCTGCATAACAAAAACATGCCAGTAGTTAACACACATAATCTGCATGATGTCAGACAACCTAATAAAACAAATAAAAAGAAGTCTCCTTGCTTGGAGGACCTTGATATAAAGAGTTTCCCCATAGAACAAAAATATGCCTGTAGCTAGCACATATCATCGGCATGACCTATTAAACAATAAAAGAATGAATGTACATTGTATATAGTACATGTGAAACATAACATCAAATGTTGTAACAAAAATCACAGTCCTTGAAAAAAATTACTAGCCGGGGGATCGAATGAGCACCAGGCACTAGTTACTACACAAACTGTACATGGGTTATCACATGGTGGTGTAAAACAACAATACTAAAGTTCAGACCACAGTGTATGTCACTGACGAACAAAACCGGGGGGGGGGGGGGGGGGGGGCCTGAAGGCACAGATCTATTCGAGAACATAATCGGAGAGGTAAGGCGGGGCATGTCGGCTGCGATGGGGATATCGTCGGCTAGGTGAGGGCACACCAGGTGTTTGACAATTGTCTGGAGGAGCGGGTGGGGGTATAAGTTCATCATGTGGGGTAGACAGTTCATGTGGGATATCGGGGGGTTCCGGTGGCCGGAGGTCAGGTTGCATCGAAGTGATAGCACCGGGATGCAGAGGGGGCATGTGATCATTCGTTACTGTAGAAACCTCGGGAGGATGTGGCGGGGGCCTCGCTTGATCTGTTGCATCAACGATGGGTAGGTCGCTCACATCATCACCATCAGATTCAGGGGACCGAGAAGGTAAAGTGGGGACATCTGACGGAACCTTCAGACAGTCAGAACGGCGCACACGGTAAGACGTGGACCGAAGTTGGTTACCGACGAACCTGCGAACGTTGCACCACTCATCCTCAATACTACAAACGAGGTAGCGGGGTCGGGAATGCATCTTGGATCGATCCGTGCGGAGATAGACAAGATCACCAACGTGAATGGTGATGTCTGGTGAAGGGGGCGGTCGTGTGGGTGCCTTCGACTTGACACTTGGAGCATGATTAGCACGTCGGCGGTTGTGTTGAGTCATGATGATATCTTGGTCTTTGATAGGAATCTGTTCACTTGTGAACTGATCACGTTGAGTCCAAAGCTCCCGAGCAGATAGGCCATTACCACGGAGCCGACTGTTGAGGCGATTTGTAGCAAAAGCAAGGGCAAGGGGGGTAACTGGGCCACCATGTGGATCATCACGGAGTAGTTCGTCTTCCAGTTCCCGTACTGCTTTTTCAGCGACAGGGTTCTTGTTGACGTTTGTGGGTTGACCAAGTTCGAGGGTAATCCCCTGTCTACGAAGCAACTCATCATTCCGGAGGGCTGCGAAGCCCGGGGCTGGATCTGTGCGCACTACAGCAAGTGGGCCCTCTAGCGGTCGTAAAGGTGGGCACAAATGGAGTAGAGCATTGCGGAGGGAGCCAGCACGTTCATCCGGGATCAGCATGCATGAGGTATACGATGTCACCGTCTCTCTGATGACGAATATGAGCTGTCGTGCACGCTTGATGACATCTGCTGCAAATGATACGCCCATCACACATGGCGGATCACTTGTGGATTGGGGTGTGGCAGCATGAGGAACATTCCGAAGTGAGAGACAGCAGTGGCAACCTAGGCTTACCTGCTGAATGGCAGCATCAAGGTCCAAGGCGTAGAAATACCGAGACACCACTTGTTTGAGCTGGTGCGGGGTAGGGTGACTCAGTTGGAGATGGAGGGCAGTGAGGATGCCAGGAAGCACCCTGCGGGGAACTACAATACGCTCTTGCTGTGGCTGGAATGCACGTTCTTGCCGGACAACAAGGAGGCCGTCACTAGCAATGGTAGCGACCTGTAGGTAACGCTTCACATCGCGAATATCCGTCAATTTCTTTGAAGGGCGGGTACCCTGCTTGAGATGGGCATGTGTACGACGGAGGTCTGCGCATTCAGATTGAATCCGTGCCCACGCATTGCGGGATGTGAATGGCATACGTGTACGTCCAGACAGAACTTCGTCTATGGTATTGCGGTGAACAGCGGCGCCCTCCAACTGAGCAATGAAAGAGCAAATCTGACACTTGGGCTCTTGACATGGAGGAGCATTCCTACTGGCAAAGTCAGCTGGTACATTCGCAGAGCCAGCTAGATGGCGAATGGATACCTGGTACCTACTCACAGTTGTTAGGAATGTGGAGACTCTGGGACTAGAAGAAAATTCTCCACGGCACAGCTTTTCATAGGCCTGAACACATGGTTTGCTGTCAGTAAGGATACAGACAGGGTGATGTGACTGAATAATGAATGGGCTGAAATGCTTGGTGGCAGTGGCGATTGACAGTGCCTCCACCTCACAGGGGAGCCAGGTGACTTGGCGGCCATGCAGCTTAGCACTAAAAAAACCAGCCACAAGGGGTTTCTTATCTCTCGTCACATACATGGTGGCACCGAGGCCATGTTTCTTGACTGACCCATCTGTGACAATCCACAACTGGTCGGAGGGGCGTGGCAGAGTGATAGTCCGTGAAGACTGAATGGCGGACTGAGCCTTGGTGAATGCACCATGCAACTCATCTGTCCAGTGGATGCGGTCTTGTGACTTTAGGCCAGCAATGGAATCGTCAAGGGGGCTCACGTACGAAGCACAGCTGGGGAGCACACGAGCAAGCATCTTGTACGCGCCAATAAACGATCTCATGCCCTTCACCGTAGTAGGAGGGGAACAGGTTGACAATGTTGTCATCCTGTGTGGACTTGCACGGAGGGTTCCTTCAGACCAGATCCACCCTAGGATAGTTGTAGTCCTTGGACAGACAGTAGTCTTGGTCGGGGACAGGTGAAGGCCATTGGCAGCTAGGGCCTGCAGTACCCGCGACCAGTTCTGCAGCAAGGATTGTGGTGTGTCGGCACCACAGTACAGATCATCTGCCAACTTAACAACAACGCCTTCAACCAACAAGTCTCCAAGCACGCGACACATCATTTCCTCCAAGGCAGTCTCAGAGCCTGGCATACCCATGGCACAACGGGTGTATACCCGGATACCTCGGAAGGGTGTAGCAACACCACAGTATTTCATGGACTCCTTTGAAAGGGGTATCTGATAGAATGCACTGGCAAGGTCTGATGCAACAATGTACTTCCACTGACCAACTTTACGCAATGTAGAATCAACATCAGGGAGGACCGAGGGCTGAGGCTTGGAATAACGACCTACATCAGCGAAGGCTGTGACTAGCCGGTGACCGCCATTGGGTTTCTTGACCAAGAAGGATGGGTTGACATATTCAACAGTGACACCAATATCCTCTGGACGAGCAAAAACACCAAGTTTCTCCAGGTCATCAAATTTATCCTGCAACTCGACAAGCTTGTCATGGGAATACAAGGGGAGCCGCCCTTTGCGTTGAGGTGGTTGGACTGGGCCCATGTTCACAACAGCCTGGAATGGTCCAGAAGCACCGTTATAACCCTTGTAAGAGGAGCTAAACACACTGTCACACTTGGCATGAAGTGCCTGGAAAGCATGCCTAGTCTGTGCTGGGAGAATCCCATCTGGATCGAGAATCACTGATTCAGCAGACTGGGCAGAGGAGCCTTCCCCACGGGGCGGGGTGGGGGGCGCTGCAAGCCGACCTGTGATGGGTGGGGCAGACAGACCTGTATCCTCCATACACATGGGGCTGACCTGTCACAAATGCGAATTGCGCCGAATAATACAGGGCGCCTCAGACAGATTGGGAATGCGGATCTTACCAGCGATACTCGGGACCACCTGGGGAACCGGGAAAAATTCTGGCAGGGAGGGGGTAGGAGGAGAGTCTGTGCGAGGCTCTAACACAAAGGTCTCCTCATCTGCAAACTGGGGAGGCAAGGCAAGCTCAAGGAATTCTCCTGGCCAGAGAGTCATGGTTTTAGAAGGAGCTCGGAGAACGTGGGCACGCCTAACAGCATGGCCAACTTTTGACTTCCCAGTGGAACCATAGGAGTACACAGTGCCATCATCCAATGATATCTGCCGCTTAGCTGGTCGAATAGCCACATCATTGCGCTCCATAAATGGGGTCCCAGCAAGGACCTCAACATCCAAATTCTCCACCACCAAGCCCTCAAAATGGAAAACATGACTATCACGAGACAACGTGAGACGGGTTTCACCAACGACCTCCAAGGGGGATGATCCATCGGCTTGGTGGGCAGACTGGGATGTGGGAGCCACACTACATCCTAGTGCATGCGCTGTAGAGGCCCGCATCATGTTCCCAGTTGCACCGCTGTCAACAGTGACACGAACAACATGATGATTGTAAAAAGCATCAAAGTAAGGAGACTGACGCACCTGAACACGGAGTGTAGCAGGGGAGTCTCTGGAGTCTGGCCCAGACACCGCATCTGGGTCAACCTGAGTGTCCTGGGGTTCAATGTCATCCGCAAGCATCTCATCACTATCAAAAATCTTAGCAACCTGGCGGGCTTTAGCCATGTACTGCCTATCAGATTCTGGGAGGTAGGGACATACACTAAGAAAGTGATTGCTGGGGCGGCCAGCCTGGAGACAGAGGGGGCATGACCTAGCAGGCTTAGCGCGAGGTCGAACACGAGATTGTGGTTGAGCGCGCCTAGGGTTAGATTGATTGCGATTGCGCGGGGGAAGGGCAGCGGCACGCATGGCCCTAGAACACTCAACTGACTCAAGGAGACTAGTGAGGGCCTGAGATATTTCAGGCTTAAGAGAAGCAAGGGTACGTGAGCGGAGCTCTGTGCCGTACCGCTGTTTAACTAGCTGGGGAAGATCAGGATGAAGCAATTGGAGCCAATGCAACACTATGAAATTTTCGGTCGTTGGAGAGAGCTCTTCGTCTTCTGTAATGGTATCACCATGGTGAGTAATACCTCCACCGGAGGTCAGCAGATTATCCTCTACAAAGGCAAGTATCCTTTGGTACAAGTCCTCTGGCCGTTCATCACTTTCCAACTTGATGTTAGAAAAATCAAGAAAATGGGCACCGGTAGACTGAAAACCGTAATGGAGACGAATTTTCGACCAAATGTCATTGAGTGAAGTGGAACTGCGGACTATACAGTTCCTCGCAATCACGGGACAGAAATTGGCTATCTGTCCTAGCATTAAATCAAGCATGACAGCCTTTTGCTGAGCTGTTTTGCGAGAATCTGTGGGGACAGAGCTACTGTCATCAACAAAGCCCCGATTAGGATTTGTCTTGGTCTTTTTGGACCATGTCACTGACTCGCCTAGAAAGGGTGCAAAGTGCTGGTCGAGGTTGAGGGTGTACAGGAGATTCTGTCCCCAACTCTCAAACGAGGTGATGGTTTCTATTTTACCCAAGCACCATTGCTTTGGCACTTTGGCCGTAGCACACGCCATTGTGGGTTTGTGGGACTGTACCGTACAAACAAACTAGTTGCTGTTGAATTCCTAAGTAAAAACTTACGTTTAAGGTGGACTTGGCTGTTTTATCTCAGCAGAATTTCTTCCTGTGATGGGCAAGATTTAACTTAGGCCGTGGGTAGTATTCCAGCGCTGCCACCACGCAATTAAGGAGAAACACAACGTTAGTTTGTTGATACTTGGAGGAGCATTTATTCAACGAACCATGGTAGTGGTACAAGTCACAGTTATACTGCTTATTATCATAGATGGCGCTATTGTATGTTAATTCAACAACACCTTAACTGGCGCAGGAAAATTCCCCCTTAGGGCAACTACCCCCCGGACAACTACCCTCCAAGGGCAATTACCCTCCAGGGTAATTACCCCCTAGGACAACTACCCCCCGGACAACTACCTTCCTAGGGCAATCACCCCCAGGGCAATTCCCCCTTAGGAAAACTACCCCCTGGATAACTACCCCTCGGATAACTACCCCTGGATAACTACCCCCGGATAACTACCCCCTGGGTAACTACCCCCGGGATAACTACCCCCCGGATAATTACCCCCCGGATAATTACCCCCCGTATAATTACCCCCCGGATAATTACCACCAGGATAATTACCCTCCGGATAACTATCCCCAGATGATTACCACCAGGATAATTATCCCCAGGTTAACTACCCCTCCTCCGATAACTAGACCCCAGATAACTTCCACCCGAGTATGTTCTACCCCCTCCGATAACTTCCCATGGATGATTACCCCGGATAAGTAGACCTACAACTCCCCTCCATATATATAGCTATCAAAAGGAAATTTACCCCCAGGACAGTGCACCACGTCAATTACCCCCTGGATAACTACCTTCCGGGTCATTGCCCCCCTCCAACTCTTACTTTTAATAAAAAGAATATTATTACTACAGGAAACGAAGTTCTTTGTATCATTTGCCAGGAATCACGGAGATGCCATACTGATACTTCATCTTATGAAAACAACATCTTAAGGATTTACGATTTGTATCGTTTGCATTTAGGACGATTTATGTACAAGCTTAATTCCTCCCTTCTGTAGTTTGACTCTATGTTCATCAAAAACGAAACTGTCCCTGCATATCCTAACCGGTAATCCAGTAAATGTCAATGCCTTTAACCAAAACTATTTTCGCTAAATCTGTATTTTCTTTTACTGTTCCGAAATTTCGGATTTCTCTTAATAGTAGTATAAAAGAAGTTTAAGTTTGAATGCCTTTACCATTGAACTAAAGACATTTTGAAGAAATGTTACATTTCACTTTTTACAATATTTTTGTTTTAACCACAATCGTCTATCGTTTACCACAACTCCATGTAACACTTCTTTATTTTGAGGAGCTTATATCTCATGCCTCACGTGCCCTGGTTTTGACCCATCATCTTCCTCTTCCCTCTCGCTTTTCTCTGTCCATGTACCGTGAAGGTAGTCTATTCCTGTCATTCATTACTCACCTTTCCTCTCTCTCTCATTACAAGGGATTTATCTCGTGTGTGTTCATGTGCAGTGCACTCCCCTTATGACGAAATGCTCAGGACCGGCAGTTGTTGTTTTTTCCGTTTTAGCGAAATTTCATTATAACCGAACAAATATAATATGCAATGTATAACGAAAAGAAGGAAACCACGCGTAAAAAAAAATCTGTTTGTTGAATCCTCATCATACGCTGGAAAGCTATGTGGAATGGGAAAGTACCTTTTTAATTTCGTTTAGATATTACATTTTAAAAAGGGCATAAAGTTGTTTGTGTTGTCACACAAGTGTAGAAAATGACGGTGTAGGATATGGTTACAGTTCGCTATTCCAAAGGTTCTTTTCTTACTTAAGTACGTTACTCCGAAGGCTCCTTATTTCGAAGTTTCGCCATTCCCGGGATTCCGATGGTTTGTTTATCTGAAGGTTCGCATTTCCGAAGAATCATTATTCCGAAAGTTCATAATTTAGATTAAAATAATATATTGTTCATTTTCCGAAGGTTCGTTGATCTGAAAATGAAATGAGGTTCGTCATTCTGAAGGTTAATTATAAATCAAAAAATGAGAAAGGTTCACTATTCAGAAAGTCCGTTGTTCCGAAGGCTTTTTCATCCGAAAATGAAATAAGGTTCGTTATTCCAAAGAAAGTTTGTTAATGAAAAAAAAATGAGAAAGGTTAGTTATTTCGAAGATTTATTTATCTTAAGACGATTATAAGGATTGCAATTCTTAAGTTTTGTTAGTGTACTCACCTTTTTCCATCATGGATTAGCGATTCTTTTTGTAATGTTCCGATTAACGAACGTTTTGAATTCCTATCATTCTCGGACCGTATCAGAATAAGAACCATATTTTATCATCGGATTAACGAACCTTTGGAATAACGCCAAAATGTGCTTAATATGTCATTTCCGAACTATTACGGACATTTAGTTGTATCAAAATCTGGTGTTTTGTATTAAAAGACTTTGGAAAAATGAAACAAACCTTATCTGAATTCAGATTATTGTATTACAATAACGCAAGTTCCCCTCGGAAACTGCGTGATACACGGAGTGAGCATACAATGATGTGAAGCGTTCGCTCATACATGCAGAGACGCTATAAAAATGCTTGTTCCGCAACGCATTTTCGAATGCGATCCGCATTTCGTTGTAACGGAGCACATTTCCTTTGTTTTTTCTTTGTCAGTGGCGCTCAGAAAAGACTTCGTGATAACGAAAATTTTGTTATAACCGTCTTCGTTATAAGCGAATTTGGACCATAGACTTTAATGGCGATAATTTTGGAACCAGAAGTTTTGCTTCGTTATAACGAAATTTCGTTATAAGCGTGTTCGTTGTAACGGGAGTACACTCTATCTTTATTTGTGTACTTCGTCTCTGTCTTAATTTGCTTTCTTTGCATTGTTTCATAAATTTTGTAACTGTTTTACTATCATACCGTTAACGCTCATTTCAGAATTGCCCTACTGCATCATTGGGCATTAACAACTATAGTATAGAATCAAGGATGCGGGAAGAGATTGTCACATCCTTGGTATGATCACCGCAGAGCATTACCTCCCTTAACAATTACTCCTTATTAAAATTAGGCTCCAAACAATCACCCCTCTTTCAATAACTCCTCCCCCTCCCCGAAAATTACGTCTCTCATTGTCATTTTCGAACAACGTTAGCTATTTGAATTGAAAAAACAAAAACAACATTTTTTCATTTATTATCGTTTGGTTTTGGTCGAGACCTAACTTCAGGTTTTTAACATCTTTTGGGTGAGATAATTAGAAACCCCTTACAAGATATTAAAGAGCATGTTATTCCAAGTAGGATTCAAGTTTTTGTGAAAAAAAAAATTAGTCTTAAAATGGCCGGGGTAAAACAGAGCAGCCCTAATGTAAAAAGGATTGTGTCAACTACAACTCTCTAGATCTATTCAAAAAGAGGGTGCAGGACAAAAGACTTCGTTAACAACTGGGGTGTTTTAAAAAAAAATACCGTTAAACTCGTAATATTTTACTCTTTCTAATCAGACTGGCTTATATTTGAACTGGATTTCCCCTTAAAGTGTCGAGAACATTTAATTTGAGAACTAGCACAATTCTACTTGTATGTAAAATTTTACTCAAATGACAGATTAGGGCACCGCTTGATAAAAGATGCCAGTTATGACATCTTGTTAGTCTCTAATATTTTCAATAAAACCGTGGGTTCTGCTTGATTGATAAGCTCGAGTCACTGACTTGTTACCATGGACCTGCTTTGATCGACCTACAACGATTGGTAATTGTGTGGAACTGACAGCTTGTCAGGACTGATAACTTTCATAAAACCGTGCCCGGATCCTATTAGAAACTATGGCTTTATATCGAAGGGTCCCTCGCTAATGTTAAGGGAATATGAATTGCAGTGAAATCAACTCTCCTTTTCTTATGTTTTATCGTCTAATGTGTTATAATGGTAGAAAATGACAAGCCAAAAGAGTAAATGATGACAGTGTAAGAGAAAGGTGCATTAATGTAGGGCCTACATGAGCTTAGTCTTCTGATATGGTGTTATGAACTTATGGAAAAATCACAACGGGGTGTATGGTAACTTTCGGGGGGGGGAGGGAGGGTTGTCCAGTGGGTAAGTAAGTGTCAGGAGGGGGCGGGGGGGGGGTTCGGGTATGGTTATGGGGGGGGGATATCTCGGGGTGGTAATCCGGGTGGTAGTTATCCTGGGGGTAGTTATCCGGGGGGTAGTTATCCGGGTGGTAGTTCTCCGGGGGGTAGTTATCCAGGGGGTAGTTCACTGGGGGGTAGTTCTCCGGGGGGTACCAACGTTTTTTTTTAAAAAAACGATGTCAATAAATTCGTAACTTTTTGCGCCGGAAAATTAGCAGTTAGATTTGTTTAAAGGATGAAAAACGGGGAGAAGATGAAAAGGACTGAATGAGTGCCTGAGAATGAGTGTTGAGGTTTATTTATGAGTAGATATGTCCAACTTCCAATTCTTACTATGATAAACTAAAATATTTGACTCATTAAAGATTGTAATGTTTTTTACTGTGTCTTTTTTTCCGGGCCACCGATTTTTTTTTTTCCTCGGGCCACCAAAACACCTTTGAAATTGAGGATTTTGGTGGCCCCATCGGGCCATCAAACAAAAAAGTTAGTGTGGAGCCCTCTTATGGGAAGCCAGTGCAGATCTTGAAGGAATGGGGTTATGTGTTCACGTTTCTTGGCAAGTGTAACAAGGCGGGCAGCGCAATTTTGAATTCTTTGAAGTTTGGAGACCTGTTTGTCCGGGAGACCAATGAGGAGACTGTTGCAACAGTCCAGGATTGATGAGACAAGTGCATGGACCACTATTTCAGTAGTGGATTCACTGAGATAACAACGAATTTTCCCTATTTTGCTCAAAGCGAAGGATCAGCGACAGCAAATGTTGTTTACGTGACTGTTCATGTTGAGGTGACTGTCCAAAAGCACACCAAGGTCACGAACAGATGAAGAAAAATGAACTACAAGATTGCCAACAGTCAAAGGAGTGAGTTCCTTACATGGCTTCATGTTGGAGCGAATGTGAAGCAATTCCATTTTACTGTCATTTAGTACCAGAGAATGGTTGGACATCCAGTGACGGCAGTGGCGTATAGGGAAAACGGAGCCCGGGGCAAGCGCGAAAATTGCGCCCCTAATTTCTAAAAAAGTGTTCAACCCAAACCCCATCCCGGTAGGGACCTTAAATCAAGTGCACATGATATGCTTTTTCAAGCACTTAAAAAGGGTATTTTGAGAGTGATTTAAATGTAATGAATTTTGATACATTTTTGCGAGCGAGCGCAGCGAGCGAGCCGAAAATTTTTGCATTTCAGCTTACAAAACATGGAATTCTTGTCATTTTTTGCTTATCAAATCTTACAATTCTAATCAAGATATATAGTGACAGCCTGATAGATAACGATTTATACCAACAAACTGAGGACTTAAAAAAAACCTCTAAATTAGTACGCGCGAGTGAGCCGAATTTG